>NC_090651.1:47056262-47805012 GCF_040937935.1 Hyperolius riggenbachi | reverse complement strand
GATGGTCCCTCAGCCAGATACATGTGCCAAGTGTTGAGCAACTGATACAGCATGCCAGGATTAACGAACCCTCTGCAGAGTGGCTGGCCAGTCATAACTACGCTAGATTGTGCTGTTTTCTTTTCATCAAGCGTGGTCTCTTCCATTCCACTGAACAACACCTTTCCATTGCTGGATGCATAAGCTGGAAACTGTATGGTTTGCTATCAGCGGTGTATCCACCTCGATCACACCTAACGGAGTTCCTAAGAACTATGATGATCTATAAGAGCAATTTTTGGTTGTGGTTGGTGTGTATGTGTTGTTTGGTTGGAATATCAGCTGATGTCATGACAGCCGTGTATTACTTTTTTAAAGGGGAACTTCAGCCTAAACAAACATACTGTCATTAAGTTACATTAGTTATGTTGATTAAAATAGATAGGTAATATAATCTCTTACCCACCCTGTTTTAAATGAACTGGCCAATGTTTGTGATTTCATGGGAGCAGTCATATTTTTCATGGGGGCAGCCATCTTTTTGGTTGAAAGGAGGTGACAGGGAGCATAAGACACACTTCCAACTGTCCTGTGTCCTTCTCACCCCTCCCAGCTGCGCGCGCTAGGCTTCAAATCTCAAATCCAAAATGTAAAAAAAAAAATTGTGCCAAAACAGCAGAAGGAGAACAATATCATCAGAAATCCCATCATGCTTTGCACAGCATCCGGGGAAAAATGCCCGGGCAGTTTACTTCTGTGCAGCTAAAAATGAGGCTTGGGTAAAAAAAACAAAGTTCTGATGCTGTGAAACTGTTAAAGAAACACCAGGCCTTTTCAGTGCTGCTTAGTAGATTTTTAGTCTGGAGGTTCACTTTAAGGGGGGATAAGGAGATTCTTTGTGGTTGTTTATATGGCTATTTCAATAAATGTGATATCTGTCTAAGCAGACACCTCTTGTGTTTCACCTTTTTGACATCCCGGAGCTGCATCACGTAAAACAGCAAATTCACAAAATTTTGCACCCAACACATTTTTCACAGAAATTTTTTTTTTAAATATAGTAAAAGACAAAAAAAAATGTTTTAACGTTTGTGAGCTTGTAAACATTCTAAAGAAAGAAAAATACATATACCAAAATTAAACAATTACAGGTTCCCTGAAAGTACACCTGCACTGAGAGGGGTATGGATGAAGGCTACCATATTTATTTCCTTTTAAGACAGTTTTCCTTTTAACCAGTTGCCTGGCTGTCCTGCTGATCTCTTTGGCTGAAGTAGTGTCTAAATAACACACCTGAATTAAGCATGCAGCTAATCCAGTCAGACTTCAGTCAGAAACATCCGATCTGCATGCTTGTTCAGGGTCTATGTCTACAAGTATCAGAGACAGAGGATCAGCAGGATATCTAGGCAATGGGCATTGCTTACAAGGAAATATATATGGTAGCCTCCATATCCCTCTAAATTAAGGTTTGCTTTTAACGCAGTCAAATGACCTTTGCCTTTTACAGAAACTCCACTGCTAACACAAAAACGTGTTGCTGCTTCTACAGAGAGCTACTCAAACTCATAATGACCATACAGCTAAAAGACTAGCCAACTCAAACTCATAATGACCATACAGCTAAAAGACTAGCCAACTCAAACTCATAATGACCCTACAGCTAGAAGACTAGCGAACTCAACCTTATAATGACCCTACAGGTAGAAGACTTGCAAACTTAAACTTATAATGACCCTACAGCTAGAAACTAGCCAACTTAAACTCATAATGACCCTACAGCTAGAAGACCTGCCAACTCAAACTTATAATGACCCTACAGCTAGAAGACTAGCCAACTCAAACTCATAATGACCCTATAGCTAGAAGACTAGCCAACCTAAACTCATAATGACCCTACAGCTAGAAGACTAGCCAACTCAAACTCATAATGACCCTACAGCTAGAAGACTAGCCAACTTAAACTCATAATGACCCTACAGCTAGAAGACTTGCCAACTCAAACTCATAATGACCCTACAGCTAGAAGACTAGCCAACTCAAACTCATAATGACAATACAGCTAAAAGACTAGCCAACTCAAACTCATAATGACCCTACTGCTAGAAACTAGCCAACTCAAACTCATAATGACCCTACAGCTAGAAGACTAGCCAACTCAAACTCATAATGTCCCTACAGCTAGAAGACCTGCCAACTCAAACTCATAATGACTCTACAACTAGAAGACTAGCCAACTTAAACTCATAATGACCCTACAGCTAGAAGATTAGCCAACTTAAACTCATAATGACCCTACAGCTAGATGGCTAGCCAACTTAAACTCTCAATAACCCTACAGCTAGAAGACTAGCCAACATAAGCTCATAATGACCCTACAGTTAGAAGACTAGCCAACTCAAACTCATAATGACCCTACAAATAGAAGACAAGCCAACTCAAACTCCTAATGACCCTTTGGCTAGAAGGCTTGCTAACTAAAACTCAAAATGACCATGCAGCTAGAAGGCTTGCCAACTCAAACTCATAATGACCCTACAGTTAGAAGACTAGCCAAATCAAACTTATAATGACCCTACAGCTAGATGACTTGCCAACTCAAACTCATAATGACCCTGCAGCTAGAAGGCTTGCCAACTCAAACTTATAATGACATTACAGGTAGAAGACTTACCAACTCAAACTCATAATGACTCTTCAGCTAGAAGTCTTGCCAGCTCAAACTCCCAATGACCCTGCAGATAGAAGACTAGCCAACTCAAACTCATAATGACCCTATAGCTAGAAGGCTTGCCAACTCAAACTCATAATGACCCTACAGCTAAAAGACTTGCCAACTCAAACTCATAATGACCCTAAAGCTAGAAGACTTGCCAACCTAAACTCATAATGACCCTACAGCTAGAAGACTAGCCAACTCAAACTCATAATGACCCTACAGCTAGAAGACAAGCCAACTTACACTTATAATGACCCTACAGGTAGAAGACTTGCCAACTCAAACTACTTAGTTTCATTGCCTCTCCAGTCAGCAGCAAGCACAATAAAGTTATACAAATTTAAACAATTACAGTGAGATCAAGCCACTGTACATGGCACTAGAGAGACAGGCTTAACAAAGATCCAATGTAAGAAAAAAAAACAATTCTTTTGTGAGTCATACAATGCTCCACTGTGCCGAAATTATAGTCAACGTTTTTTATCAACGTAATCTGAAGATGGATCTCATTGAAACAATAATATAAATACGAGTTAGGCGTTCTTTACAACGCGCTGATTTGTAACTGGCACTTTTACGAGCGTGACTTACTTAACGTATTGATGCACAGCGATACCAAATAATTACTGTTTAAAAACAAGCCACAACATAAAAATATAATACGAAACTGTCAAGGAAATCGGTCTCCTGCTGGAACCCGGATACAAATTACCCGGAACACACAGGATTTCTTAGTAAAAAAATAAAAGTAACTGTTTAAACAAACCCAATACTATTATTTGCCATGCAAACGAACAATGACAACCAGTAATTTCAAGGATAAGAGTTAAAAGCCAACTCCAGGTAAAAGGTTTTATCATCACTTGGGGTGGTGTGAAAAGTAGTTGAAACCTTTTGGGGTTTTCCTAATGCAGTCAGAATTATTAGAATCTCATTAGCAAACTCTATATTAAATGTATATAAATCATTGCCCCCCCCCCCCCCTCCCCCCAATACAAAATTATTACAGTCAGGAAAATGTACCTGTTTGAACCTGCAATCATTTACTTTTGAGGCTGGAAACACACTTAGCAGAAACGCTAGCGTTGCGGAAAACGTTTATGCTTATAATGTTAGTCAATGGGCCGCATAAAAAATGCATATAAAAAATGCATATGCGTTTTGTATGTGTTTTATAATGTGCGTTTTTTTTAAAAACGCTGGTTTTGTTGCATGTTTTTGAAAAACACATAAAAAAAGGCACATAATGAAAGTCAATGGTGCCAAAATGTAATGCATTTTGTATGCGTTTAACATGCGTTTTATACGTGTTTTTTTTTAAGAAAACGATGTTTTCTAATGTATTTCCGCTTCCTGTTGATTTTCTAGTGATTTGCATAAAACGCAATATAATAACGCATGCAAAACGCTTATGCGTTTTGTATATGCAAACCGCAAATGCATTAAAATGCATGCAAAACGCAAGAAAAATGCATGTGCAGGAAAAACGCTAACCGCAAACGCATAAAAAATGCACTAAAACGCAAAAACCCACATGACAGAAAACACGACCTTTCACGCACTGACAAATGGGCACCCAGCCTGAAGCTGAGGAAATCTTTTTTGAGCAACTGTGATTTTTTGGGATTGACTGCGATTTTTGGAGCGATTTTTAAGTAATTGTATTTTTCAAGATGGATGCTCACCAAGGATGAATATAAACAAGAAAAAAAAAACTTTGGACACAGGAAAATGTGTTACAAGTACAGTACATTTATTGTGAGGGTGTCAAATAATGTTTTTATTTTTATTCATCATGTACAGACAGGGGCAGCTCTAACATGAAGCCACCTGAATCACATGATTCAGGATGAAAAATCTAGGGTGTGGCGTTTGGACAAACAGTTTGGACCACCTGGCGCCTTCCTCCTCTCCGGTCTACTGCCCGGCTTCCTGGCACACACACTACCCTCCTCACCCATGTATTCCTGAATCCCCATCCCCCATCTTGAATCCCCATCCTTATTTGACCCGTGTCACCTGCTGCCCTTCCCAATGACATCATAGGGCATGCTACAGTAAAACCCCACCGGCGAGAGATCACCATTGCCAGTCAGAGGGGAAGCTTTGGCATGCGACCAATTAGGCGGGGGTGCTGGCACAAGACCGGCCAATTACAGCTGCTCCTTTTGCTTACAGAAGCAGGTGGCCTCGCGGATGGGATCACGCCACCATCATTGGGCTAATCACTGCAATTGATCAGTAGTGGTGACGTCTGATAGGTCACTGCTACTGACCGACTGCAGTGATTGCCCCCTAGTGTTTGCTTCAAGCAGTAGAAGGTCTAGAACTGGACCTGTGTACAGAATTATCCCACTTTAAAAGTCACACCTTATTGCTACTGCAATCTATTGAGGATGCACAAATACCTTACTTATAGCATAATTGTTACAAATTATTAGGGGGTAGATTCAGTACATTAGGGGGTAGATTCAGTACATTAGGGGGTAGATTCAGTACATTAGGGAGTAGATTCAGTACACTGCGGTAAGAAGCATAATGTGCATAAAGTCTAAAACATGATGAGTACAGTGTAAGACATTGCATGTAATGTATTGCTTTAGGCTCTACAGGGCCTGATTTCTGAAAAGGCCACAAAGCCCTTTGGAAGGGCAACGCCCGAAACATGTTGTGTGTACCTCTGTCTGCTCCAATACAGTTGCATTGCTGAACCATTGGTGTGCCGTCTCCGTTCTTGACTTGCACAAAGCCCCAAGCTTTGGGCGGCTGCTTTCCAGGTGCAGCAGGGCATGGAAGAGGGGCTTGCAACATATGAAAGAGGAGGCTGCACATGAAATGGGAGAGGGCTGCTGCACATGGAATGTGAGGGGAGCTGCCACGCATGAAAGAGGCACACTAAAAAAGTTGCCCTGTGGGTAGGAGAAGTATAAATCCGGCCTTGAGGCTCTACTCATCGTGCGGTAAGACTTTAGGCATGGAATTCTGCTTTCCCCAATTTACTGAATCTACCCCTAATAACTTGTAAAAATGATGCTATTCCAGAGGAAGGTATTTGTTTCATAGTGAATCTAACCCTACATCACCCCCCATCAAAAGACCTGAGCTGACTCTACAGGACCAAGATCATCCAATAGCGCAAACTGCGTGCAATGACACCAGGGAGTCAATCAGCCGGCACCTGGACCCAAACAGCCCAAAAGTACACAATCGTGAAGGAATAATCCAGGTCTTGACCTGGATTTTGCTGATTATAGCCCAATTTATAGTATCATAGCCACAGTAAAGCACACACAACATTTTGGCATGCAGGCCTTTGTCAAGCACTTGACAAAGGTCTGCATGCCGAAACATTATGCGTGCTTACTGTGGCTATAATCTAATAAATTTGGCTATAATTACCAAAATCCAGGTCGAGACCTGGTCAATTCCTACCCGACTGGCTCTATAGGAGGCAATAGTCTTTCATCTGAAGTTACCCATGAAAACAGATAACAATTGTTATTTTGAGATAAAGTATGTTAGCGCATATATTAATTAACGCGTGCTAATTATAAAAGTGTGATGTGGCATCTTTCATTTCAACAGCTTCAGCACTTTTGAGGCATTGACGTTTATTAATTCCCATTTAACCTATCAAGAGACTACGAGAGTCGCACTTTCTTACATCTCTGGAGACTTCCATGGTGAAAAGTTTGCCCCCAAGTTCCCAACTTTTCAGAGGTTTTAGGAGATGCCAGTCTTCCTGCTAGACTGTCATATCTATTAAATGCGCAGGAGGTGTGGGTTTTAATTAAAGTCTAGCTGCAGGCTAAGTTGTAAATACACAACCTGATAGCTTAGTAAGCACAGTGTCACATTGTAAGCTAATTTTAAGCAATTAAATGAATGGCAATTTAGCTGGGTGAAGGAGGTACCCAAAATATGATCAGATTATTCCAGCTGATAGGTAAGTTTTGCTAGTATTGTGAGTACTATAAAGAGTCGAGTTGGAGTTATGATGGATTTAGCAGTTAGCAATTAGTACCTGGATAGGATGAAGGAGGTAGACATCACTTTAAAGAATTAGCGCACATTAGGATTAAGCATAACCAGTTTCACTGCACATTAAGTTAGGACTGGACCAATCAATTGCATTTTCTAAATATTCTCATTGGCGCAATTTCAAACTACAACAACATTCTTTATGGAATGTGCGAATTAAAGGGTAGCAGAACATTAAAAAAATATATATAAAAGCTGGCCATGCCTGAAAGTTCTTCAGTGCCCCCATAATCTTGGTGATTCCTCAGCTAAATAGGCCTTCCCTCCATCTCTGTGCCTTAAGCTGGCCACTAACGGTCCAATTTCAATCGAAAAATCGTTCGAGCGATCAGAAATTCTGATCGGAAGTGAAATATTGTAATACATCGTTCACTACACCATCAACGAACCAATCTTTGCTTCCTATCAATCCAAATATTGGTTCGACGAAAATTCATTCGGACGACATTTTTTTCACTCGTTCATAATCGATTGTGTCCACCAATGGAGATTATTTACAACCAATCCAATCAGAATTTCTGATCGCTCGAACAATTTTTCGCTAGAAATTGGACTGTTAGTGGCCACCTTTATTCTCTGTCAAAGTTCCAACTGAGCCGAGTTGGAGCAAGGGCTCATGCTCTGTCCTCTCTGCATGCCCACTCTCAATCGCGCTCACAAACAGCTGTAGGCAGCAGCCCCAGCCAGGAGCATTCTGGGTATGCATGGTTTGGATACATTTGTAACCAAGCATACCCATGACGCTCCCTGCCATGGCTTAAAGAGAACCCGAGGTGGATCTTCCGGGGGCAAATGGGACACAAAGGCATGTTCTCTGCCTAATGATATGGCTCTGTGTCCCCAACCTCCGCTCTCTGTCCCCCCACCGCCGCGCTATAGCCCCCTGAGTTTAGCAACAAGATTTGTCGCTAACTCGGAGGTAAACAGGGGAGAGGAATTCCCTGTACAGAATGCCTGCCAGGGGCGTTCCTGCAGGGTTTCTTGAGCTGCCATTGGGAAACTCTCTCTCCCTGGTCGCGCCTCCTGCCGCTCACCCGCCTCCCTGCACGCTATGAGAGACACACAGTCTCTCAGTGCAGCGTTGTGACCCAGAGATCACGAAAGTGAAAGTGGGCCATTGCGGCCCACGGGAGCATAGTTTTTTACGGCTACCTGATCCGCTCAGCCCAGCGGATCGGGTAGCTTACTTTTTTTTTTATAGCCCCCCTCGGGCTCTCTTTAAAGGACCTCTGTCATGAAAATCTTAAAATTTAAAATATATGTAAACATATACAATTAAGAAGTACATTTCTTCCAGAGTAAAATGAGCCATACATTACTTTTCTCCTATGTTGCTGTCACTTACAGTAGGTAGTAGAAATCTGACAGAACCGACAGGTTTTGGACTAGCCCATCTCTTCACGGGGGTTCACAGGGATTTCCTTATTTTCAAAATGCCCTTAGTGAATGGCAGTTGCTCCATCCAACTGACAAAAAAGTGTACGGTGAGCAGAGAGGCTGGCCAGCATCAGTGTATAAATCCTTTTCAGGAAGTGTTTTTATAAAGAAAAAAAGCCATGCTGAGAAACCTCTATGGAGAGTTGGACTAGCCCAAAATCTGTCGGTAATGTCAGATTTCTACTACTTACTGTAAATCCCAGCAACATAGGAGAGAAGTAATTTATGGCTCATTTTACTCAGTAAAAAACGTACTTCTTATTTGTATGTGTTTTAAATTTTAAGATTTTCGCGACAGTTTCTGTTTAAGCACTCAGCTGTGGCGGTGTGTGCCGAGGAGGGTGCACAAGTGGACTGTGCATGAGCCCTTCATGCACAAAGACGAAGGGGAGGCCAGCAAAGCTGAAAGACTGCAGAGGTTACGGGGGCACTGAAGAGCCCCCTGGTATGGCCACATCATACAGTTAGTTTTAGTTCAGGTGTGCAGAGGCTTCTCCTGTCCCCCTCCACCTCGCCACTCTAGCACTGAGACCCCCCGAAGGCCTGTCGAAGGAACTCAGCCATACTGCACGGACCTGAACAGAAGCATGAAGCTTAACATGTTTGGCTTTTTTCACCGAGCCCAAGCAGGGGCTCCTTGATTCTACGCAGCCGTGGACTGTGAACTACTGAAGGTTCCAGAGCTGGATTACTGGTCGTGAGGAGGACGTGGGAAGCTCTACCAAGGTAAGTATCTACATTTTTAGAACTATGGATATCACAGGTTTGCTTTAAAGAGGAACTTTAGCAAAAAGGGAAAAAAATTAAATCAATACATTGCGAAGTAAGAAGTTGAAAAATAAAAGAGAGATCAAGAAATGATTGCTATTCAGCACATAATGTTTGATCCACAATCAGCCTGCATGTAATCATTTTTACTACTGGCAGACATGAAAAAAAACAGACAGCACCAACTGCCATCTATAACCACACCGAAAGAAAGAAGAAGAGACGGAGGAGCGCTCCGTAGTGTATTACCCTTTAATCAATAAAAACAATGCGCTTACAAGTTTGCACTTACTAGATACTATTATTATTATTATTATTTTTTTATTTATATAGCGCCAACATATTCCGCAGCGCTTTACAAAGCACAATAAGACGACAAGGGGAACATAGATACAACTAACAAATGTACAGCAGAGTTCCAAGCAGCACAAATATTGTTACAAGAACAGTAAACATTAGGAGGATGACCCTGCCCTTGCGAGCTTACAATCTAATGGGTAGTGGGGGACACAATAGGTAAGGGGGTGGAGGATGGATGAGGCAGTGATTCTTTGCCTCTCATTACATTGTGACAGACAAGTAAATAAGGGCTATAGAATGTTATAAGCTTGTCTGAAAAGGTGTGTTTTAAGAGTGCGTTTGAAGATGTCCAGGTTTGGAGCATGACGTACAGGCTGTGGAAGAGAGTTCCAGATAAGGGCTGATGCTCGTGTAAAGTCCTGGATGCGAGCATGAGAGGAGGTGATCAACTTAGAGGCCAGGAGAATTTCTTGGGAGGAGCGCAGGTTGCGGGAGGGACAATATCTTGAGATTAGTGAGGAGATGTATGGAGGAGACAACTCGTGGAGGGCTTTGTATGTTAGAGTCAGGAGTTTGAACTGGATCCTCTGGGTAATGGGTAACCAGTGGAGAGAGTGGCACAGTGGGGCTGCATCGGAAGAGCGTGTGGAAAGGTAAATGAGGCGGGCCGCTGAATTTAGAAGGGATTGGAGAGGAGCTAGCCTGTTTTTTGGTAGGCCACAGAGCAGGGTGTTGCAGTAGTCTAGGCGGGAGATGATTAAGGCATGAACAAGCATTTTGGTGGCCTCTTGTGTGAGGAAGGGACGGATACGGAATATATTTTTGAGCTGGAAATAGCAGGTGGTGGTTAATGAGGCAATATGAGGTTTAAAGGAGAGCTCTGAGTCCAGTATAACAAATATAGATACAAATTGTAGCAGGCGTATAAAATGGACTAGAAAGCCCCTTCATCAGCAACCAACCCGGAGACCTTGAGGATAGCTATGGCCAGTAACCGTCCTGGTCCAGATGTTATGGACTTGAGGTGTCCGACGTGGTGCTCTACGTGTGCTGGATGGCGTCACTAACAATGCGATAGGCTAAAAGGTTGATTTTCTAATTGATATACATATGCACAGAGCAAGATACCTGCTGCTTGGCAGTTGGAAACAGATGTTATTTCCCACAATGCAACAAGGCTCATAGACAGGAAACTGTCAAGACCTGAGTCCTGACATCCCACTGTGGGAGGGGTTTCACCACAATATCAGCCATACAGACCCCCCTGATGGTCTATTTGAGAAAAAGTGAAGATTTCTCATGGGAAAGGAAGTATCCGCTACTGAATGGGATGAAGTTCAAGCCTTGGTTCCAGTTGTTACAGTTGTTCCTCTTTAAGCAAGGCCTCCGGTTTTAGAAATTTGATCATGGGATCTGAAGAAGCCATGGGAGTGATGGTCTATAATTAGCAATTTGTCTGTGTTTTATCCTTGCGAAAGCGGCCGCGCTACGCTCTCCCACCGCGACTAAAGTATCTGACAAGATACTTTTTTCTTCCATAGAAGACATCCTGCCTGCTTCTTTAATTGTAATTGTTTATTACATTTTTCAAGAGCTGGCCTCTTAATCAGTAGGAATAAGAGTCCTCGGAGGAACTCATTTCAGTCATTACAGTTTATAGAAACACTTTTCTTGCGCAATGAAATACCTGATTCATGGAGTGGAAAACACATTGGCAATTTGCATTTTCCATTTAATATATCTGCAATGAAGAGCTTCAGGAGAATATACATTTTTTTTTTCAGAAACGTTTCATACTTTTTAATGATTAATCATGGACTTACGGGGGGCCTATTTATAAAGAGGGCAAGTGTCGTTATCTCTTCAGAGTAATGGCACTTTTCAGAGAGACAGCTTTATAAAAGTGTAAAAGGTTCTATGCAGATAAGTGTGTGATGTGAGTCAATTCTCCAGATGTAAGTCTTTTTTAAAGTGGAACTAAAGAAGTTCATGTCGGATATGTCCTGGGGGGACTGCGCACGGCAGCAGTGGGAGCCAGGAGGACGTAGGAAGCCTCTGGAGATAGGTAAGTATCTATTTTTGTCTTTCGGTTTGCTTTGGGTATACCTTAAAGATTTGTAATTTAAAAAAGAAAAACCCTCTGGAGGATACTTACCTTAGGAGGGGGAGGCCCCTGGATCCTAACGAGGCTTCCGCCGTCCTCCTCCGTCCCCCGTTGCTTTGCCGGGACACCCCAAATTGCAGTGAGGTAAATATTTACCTACCACGATCCAGCGCAGGTTGAGTAGCGGCTCTTAGCCAAACCTGATCGATCCGCTCTACTGCGCCTGCACAGTACAGCGTATACGATCGGGCTCCTATCCCAAACGAAGAGCCACTACTGCGCCTGAGCTGGATCGCGGTAGGTAAATAAGTCAAGCCTTGTCAAGCTTGTCAGGGGAGGATTCGGGGAGCCAGCGTTGGATTCACTGAAGCTACAGGGGAGGAGGAAGTCTCATTGGGACCCTGAGGCTTCCCCCTCCCGAGGTAAGTACCCCCAGAGGGTCTCTTTAAAGAGGAACTGTAACCAAGGATTGAGCTTCATCCCAATCAGTAGCTGATACCCCCTTTCCCACAAGAAAACTTTTCCTTTTCTCAAATAGATCATCCGGGGGGCCTGTATGGCTGATATTGTGGTAAAACCCCTCCCACAGTGTGACATCATGACTGTGGTCCTGAAAGTTTCCTGTCTGTGAACCTCGTTGCATTGTGGGGAACTACAGCTGTTTCCAACTGCCAAGCAACCAGTATCTCCCTCAGTGCATATGTATATCTATAAAAAAGAAAAACCTTTTAACCTATCACATTGTTAGTGGGTGTGGTAATAAATAATGGCAGTTGGTGCTGTCTAGTTTTTTGTTGTCTGCCAGTTGTAAGGATGATGAAGCACCTGATCTGCATGTTTGTTCAGGGGTTGTGGCTAAAAGTATTAGAGACACAGTATCAGCAGGAGAGTCAGGAAACTGGTATTATTTTAAAAGGAAAAAGCCATATCCTTCTCAGTTTAGGTTCCCTTTAAGCAGCCTTTAGGCCCCATTCACACCTAAAGCCTCAAAACGCCGACGATTACCGCTAGCGTTTTGCGGGAGAGATTTTTCTGCGATTAACGCAGAAAAATCACTGGGCACTGCAGCGTTTTGGGAGCGATCACGATTAGCGGTGCTATGCACGCTAATCATGATCGCTAATCGCAAATCGCTGGCAAAACGCTGCATGTCACGCGTTTGCGGTTAACGCTAGCCGCAAACGCGGCAGTGAGAACACTGCCATAGGCTTGTATGGGCTAGCGGTTTTTAAAAACTGCCAGCGTTTTGCACTGAGCAGGAATCGCGCGATTCCCGCTCAAGTGTGAATGGGGCTTTAAAATTGTCTTCAGGCTGGGTGGACTTAAGTTCATCAGGCAGCCGGGAGTGTACTGCACGTCCACCGGAGCGCAGCGGGCCCATGCAAGTGCAACAAAGTGCAACTGAAGAAACTTACTGAGCCAGCTGGCGGATGGCCGGAACCGCCCCGGGAGATAGCGAGGGAGCCCACAACCTGAAGGGGGCTGGACGAAGCCCCAGGTAAGTATAAATTAATTACCTCTTTTCTTCACAGGTACACTTAAAAAAAAAAAGCGTTGTACATGCTGATATTTATAGCACTATCTGAATGGAAATGGAATTTCACTTAAACTCCCTGCCAACGAAATGTTATATATGCTTCCTTTCTATGCAATTTTATATGCAGCTATTTCTCTGTTATAAACTACCGTCGCTTGTTCTTTAGATATGTACAAGGCCACTTTACAGGAAGATGTGATTGTGGCTGTGCTATCATTCTGTCTTTATAAAAAACATTTGTAAAGACATTTTTGTATGTTATTTGCATACATTTTTATTTCGACAGCTGTTCCTTTCACAAATGTAATGCTGGTTCATAAAGATTGTTGACAGCGTTGCACGCACCGGCTTCTCAGCACAGGCAGTCTGGCAGCAGCGGACAAGTTTAATCTAGCATGTGCACGAGCCTTAAAGTGTACCAGAGACCACTTTAAAAAAAGTTTTCTACATACCTGGGGCTTTCCCCAGCCCCATTCCTACAGTGGCGACCAGTCTGACGCAAGAGGAAGTGCGCTCTCTACATATCTCTCCGGCGGCCTCCAAAGAGATAAGTAGAGGGCACACTTCTCTTGCGCAGACTGGCTGCGACTGGCAGAGCTAACAGGACCCGATACTGGAGCTGCAGGAAGCGGAGGACGGTGGCGTGGGAGCAATCCAAGCAGATGGGGCTGGAGGAAACCCCAGGTATGTATAAAACTGTATTTTAAGTGGTCTCTGGTTTCCATACCCACCTCGTGATTTTTCAGACGATTTTCCCGATGACCAGGATATTTTGAGCGTCGAGTGGCCGTTTCCGCAATCTCGTAACGTGGGTACCCGCGAACAACGTTTAGCAACCTAAATCGATAATGACCGTCACAGCGGGGGTGGATGTTTAAGATTACTGGTAGAAGCAGGTAGAAAGGCAGTTGGCACTGCAGCAGTATGTATGTACGTACGGAGGCCTCCATAGAAGCGCGATATAGCACGAAACGGCCATCAGGCGAGCAGTGCCCAGCACCCACTGTCACCATCACACCTCTGAGCACCGGTATGTCCATGTATGCTGCACTACAGTTTTGTATTTATGCATTCGGACTGTGCCTCACTTTTTGAAGAATAAATGTACGTTGCACTGCTCCTTCTCCCTTTTCCATAGATCTTTAAGATCCCTGATGACTCTGTGCAAAGTACCAAGATCCACTGGCGTCCTGTTCACACCTGTATTGTGAAGTCGCGCATACTCCCTGGCAGGAAGATGTATCAGGAAGCCTCATCATTGTGGGAAGTGACTGTGATCCATCTTCCTTCGTCGCGAGATGAGTATTCAGCTTTTAGAGTATTAATAATATTCAGCCCCTTTTACATTTGCCGTGCAAACCTGCATTGCGCTACCGTTTTACTACAGGGCAACGCAACGACGGCGTAGCGATGCGCTAGAAGTTCCCGATTCGTCACTGAAGTCCACAGCGCGTTACCGTCAGACTTCTGCTGTTGACGGGGTGGGGCATCGTACCGCAAAAACCAGGTGTAAAACTGGCCTCGGGGTAGTGTTGGGCGAACATCTAGATGTTCGGGTTCGGGCCAAACAGGCCGAACATGGCCGCGATGTTCGGGTGTTCGACCCGAACTCCGAACATAATGGAAGTCAATGGGGACCCGAACTTTTGTGGTTTGTAAAGCCTCCTTACATGCTACATACCCCAAATTTACAGGGTATGTGCACCTTGGGAGTGGGTACAAGAGGGAAAAATTTTTTAGCAAAAAGAGCTTATAGTTTTTGAGAAAATCGATTTTAATGTTTCAAAGGGAAAACTGTCTTTTAAATGCGGGAAATGTCTGTTTTCTTTGCACAGGTAACATGTTTTTTGTCGGCATGCAGTCATAAATGTAATACATATAAGAGGTTCCAGGAAAAGGGACCGGTAACGCTAACCCAGCAGCAGCACACGTGATGGAACAGGAGGAGGCGCAGGAGGAGAAGGCCACGCTTTGTGAGACACAACAACCCAGGCCTTGCATGAGGGCAAGAAGCGTGCGGATAGCATGCTTTGTACCGCCATGCAGTCATAAATGTAATAAAGATAAGTGGTTCAATAAACAGGGACCACGCGGCAACGCTAACCCAGCAGCAGCAGACGTGATGGAACAGGAGGAGGCGCAGGAGGAGAAGGCCACGCTTTGTGAGACACAACAACCCAGGCCTTGCATGAGGGCAAGAAGCGTGCGGATAGCATGCTTTGTACCGCCATGCAGTCATAAATGTAATAAAGATAAGTGGTTCAATAAACAGGGACCACGCGGCAACGCTAACCCAGCAGCAGCAGACGTGATGGAACAGGAGGAGGCGCAGGAGGAGAAGGCCACGCTTTGTGAGACACAACAACCCAGGCCTTGCATGAGGGCAAGAAGCGTGCGGATAGCATGCTTTGTACCGCCATGCAGTCATAAATGTAATAAAGATAAGTGGTTCAATAAACAGGGACCACGCGGCAACGCTAACCCAGCAGCAGCACACGTGATGGAACAGGAGGAGGCGCAGGAGGAGAAGGCCACGCTTTGTGAGACACAACAACCCAGGCCTTGCATGAGGGCAAGAAGCGTGCGGATAGCATGCTTTGTACCGCCATGCAGTCATAAATGTAATAAAGATAAGTAGTTCAATAAACAGGGACCACGCGGCAACGCTAACCCAGCAGCAGCAGACGTGATGGAACAGGAGGAGGCGCAGGAGGAGAAGGCCACGCTTTGTGAGACACAACAACCCAGGCCTTGCATGAGGGCAAGAAGCGTGTGGATAGCATGCTTTGTACCGCCATGCAGTCATAAATGTAATAAAGATAAGTGGTTCAATAAACAGGGACCACGCGGCAACGCTAACCCAGCAGCAGCAGACGTGATGGAACAGGAGCAGGCGCAGGAGGAGAAGGCCACGGTTTTTGAGACACAACAACCCAGGCCTTGCATGAGGACAAAAAGCGTGCGGATATAGCAGCAATGCTTTTTGCCGCCATGCAGTCATAAATGTAATACAGATGAGAGGTTCAATAAACAGGGACCGGAAACGCTACACCATCCCAGATGTTCATTGGTCATGTTACTTGGTTGGGGTCCTGGAGTGTTGCGTAGTCATTTCCAATCCAGGATTGATTCATTTTAATTTGAGTCAGACGGTCTGCATTTTCTGTAGAGAGGCCTCCGGCAGCACTGAAACAGCGTTCCGACATAACGCTGGCTGCCGGGCAAGCCAGCACCTCTATTGCGTACATTGCCAGTTCGTGCCAGGTGTCTAGCTTCGATACCCAATAGTTGAAGGGTGCAGATGGATTGTTCGACACAGCTACGTCATCTGACATGTAGTCCTTGACCATCTTCTCCAGGCGATCGGTGTTGGAGGTGGATCTGCACGCTTGCTGTTCAGTGGGCTGCTGCTGCATGGGTGTCAGAAAATTTTCCCACTCCAAGGACACTGCCCCTTTTGGGTACTAGCTGCGGCTTGCGTTGTTTGCTGCCCTCCTGGTCGTCCTGGGTTTGCGGAAGTCAGTCTGTCTGCGTACAACTGGCTAGAGGAGGGGGAGGATGTCAATCTCCTCTCTAAAGTCTCCACAAGGGCCTGCTGGTATTCTTCCATTTTGACCTGTCTGACTCTTTCTTCAAGCACTTTTGGAACATTGTGTTTGTACCGTGGATCCAGAAGGGTATAAACCCAGTAATTGGTGTTGTCCAGAATGCGCACAATGCGTGGGTCACGTTCAATGCAGTCTAGCATGAATTGAGCCATGTGTGCCAGAGTCCTACCAGAATCCTCATCATCCTCTTGTGAGCGTTGTGATAGTTGTTGTGATGCATCATAGTCGTCACCTTCCTCCTGGTCTGCTTCTGCTGACCATTCGCGTTGAATTGTGGAAGTCCAACGTGCACCGCTCTGGCCCTCGTCAGTGGTGGCATGAAATTCCTGCTCCAACTCCAGCTGTTCCTCCTCCTCTTCTTCGTCATAGCTGCTGGGGCCAGCGTTCCCTGAGGCGGATGGCCTGATGTTGGTACCATCACGCTGATCGTTTTCTCCTTCAGATTCCCCCAGTTGCATCATGACAGCTGTTTCCTTGATTTTTAACATCGACCTCTTCAGTAAACACAGCAGTGGTATGGTAATGCTGACTGAAGAGTTGTCACTGCTCACAAGCAACGTGGATTGCTCAAAATTTTGGAGGACTTGGCAGAGGTCCAACATGTTGGCCCAATCGGATCCACAGAAGCTTGGCAGCTGTCCGGATGCGCCTCGGTACTGCGCCGTCATGTACTGGACCACTGCACTCTTCTGCTCACAAAAGCGGGCTAGCATGTGCAGCGTAGAATTCCAGCGCGTAGGGACATCACACAGCAAGCGATGGTGGGGGAGATTGAAGCGCTCCTGCATCTTGGCGAGTGCCCCCGAAGCAGTACTGGAATTTCTACAATGTTTGGCCACTCGACGCACCTTCAACAGAAGATCGGCCACGCCTGGGTATGTCCTCAGGAACCGCTGAACTACTAGGTTCATCACGTGCGCCAGGCAAGGGATGTGTGTCAGCTTAGCCAACCTTAAAGCGCGAATGAGATTACTCCCATTATCACACACAACCATGCCCGGTTTCAGGTCCAGCGGTGCCAGCCACAAATCCGTCTGTTCCTTTATTCCCCTCCAAATTTCCTCCCCTGTGTGCTGCTTATCCCCAAGGCAGATCAGCTTCAGCAACGCTTGCTGACGCATGCCAACAGCTGTGCTGCACTGCTTCCACGATCCTACTGCTGCTGGGTTAGCGTTTCCGGATGAGGTACAGCTTTGAGATGCGTTGGAGGAGAAGGAGTCAGAGAGGTAGGTGCTGCTGTTGTTATCCAGTGGGAGGGACGGCGGTGCAGCTGTTTGCGGCGTGGGCAACACCCGCGCCGTAGCAGGTGAGGAATCGCTGCCAGGCTCCACAAGGTTCACCCAGTGCGCGGTAAGGGAGATGTATCGACCCTGGCCGAACGCACTCGTCCAGGTGTCAGTGGTGAGGTGAACCTTGCAGGCAACGGCATTCTTCAAGCTTCAGGTTATTTTGCTGACCACGTGCTCATGCAACTCAGGCACTGCAGAGCGCGCAAAGTGGTAGCGGCTGGGAACCACGTAACGTGGGATGGCCACTGACATCATGCCCTTGAAGCTGTTTGTCTCCACCACTCGATATGGCAGCATTTCGCAGGCCAGAAGCTTGGCTATGCTGGCTGTTACTGCCACGGCCCGGGGGTCATTTGCTGGCAATTTCCTCTTGCGCTCAAACATCTCCGACACAGACAACTGAACCGTAGCGCTGTACACGGAAGGGCTGTTGGTTGTTGTGTTTGATGAACACTGGGAGACCTCAAGAGCACTACTCCGGAAAGTGACAGTGTCAGCGTCGTCTGATGTTTGTGAATGTTGTGAACCACGCAATGGCTGGGCTACTGCTGCTGCTGAGGCGGGTCTGGTGGTGAGTCTGGTGAACCCAAGGGAGGCAGTGTTGCTGGTACCCTGACCTGCCGCGTTTGCCCACAGAGTGGGATGTTTGGATAGCATGTGGCGGCTCATGCTGGTGGTGGAGAGGTTGTTAATACTTTTCCCCCTGCTCAGGCGAGTCTTGCACACCTTGCAAATCGCCATGGTAACATCCTCAGTGCAGTCTTCAAAGAAAGCCCAGACTTTGGAGCACCTGCCTCCTTGCTGGCGATTTCTGTTTCCTCCTCTTTTGCCTCTCACTCTAACTTCCACGCTTGTGGTGCCTGAAATTGCGCGCCGCCTACCTTGTGGCACAAGGCGAACTCGTGCAGCAGTGGGTTCTTCAACAGACTCATCTGTGCTGCTGCTACGACGGCGATGTTCTCGTTCACAAATAAAATCTGGGTCTCTGTCCACATTGTCCATACCCTCCTCTTCCATCTCCTCAAACTCGTCATATGTCATTGTGGGGGGCCGCCGCCGTGGAGTAGAGCTCCCCAGAACAACCTCTGCGCAGCTCACTCCAACGTCGTCTTCCAGATCTTGTCGGCCGACCTCCTGCAATTGCAACCCCTCCTGCCCAACTTGCTCTGGGATTTGGGTTTCCGAGTCCTCCTCGGACTCGCCTTGTATTTCAGTGCGCGGTGCATTTCCCACAGTTAATGGTTGTGAATCCGGGCACAACATTTCTGGCTGTTCCTCCATTGACCTTTCATAGGTGGAAGTTTGTTGGGCTGGGAATAGCTCCTGCGAATACCCCCTTGTGTCCTGAGGTAATTCATAGGACTGGTTATCTGGCAGTTGTGTGCGTGGTGTCGCTGCCGGTTGTGTCAGCTTTGTGCCCACTGGCTCCTTGTAACTGGCTGAGGACTCGGACCTCGTGCGTGATGTGCTGGTGCTGCTTAACCCACTGCTGGACGCTTGAGAGGTCATCCAAGTAATTATCTGGTCCTGTTCTTTTGGATTTGTGAGGGTTGTTGTCCTGGACAACATGGGCGGTATTGAGTGGGTTTTCTTGGGTGCTCCCCTGTGGCCTGTACGTGAACCGTCAGGGGAAACACCTCTTCCCTTGCCCCTTCCTCTTTCACCGGATTTCTTCCTCATTTCACTTATCCTTACAGTACACGCTGACTGGCAGCAGTACAGTGGCAGTACAGAAATGCTATACAGTACCACTATTCCCAGCAGCAACACAGAGCACAATGCTATACAGTGGCGGGTGAGCGGTGTACTACTGTTCCCAGGCCCAGCAGACACAGAGTGGAAGTAAACACAATGCTATATAGTCTGGCTGAGCGGTGTACACAGAGTGGCAGTACACACAATGCTATATAGTCTGGCTAAGCCGTGTACACAGAGTGTCAGAAAACACAATGCTATATATAGCGTGGCTGAGCGAGGTGCACAGTGGCAGTACACACAATGCTATATTAGTCAGGCTAAGCCATGTACACAGAGTGTCAGAAAGCACAATGCTATATATAGCGTGGCTGAGCGAGGTGCACAGTGGCAGTACACACAATGCTATATAGTCAGGCTAAGCCGTGTACACAGAGTGTCAGAAAACACAATGCTATATATAGCGTGGCTGAGCGAGGTGCACAGTGGCAGTACACACAATGCTTTATAGTCAGGCTGAGCCGTGTACACAGAGTGTCAGTAAACAATGGTATATAGTCTGGCTGAGCGGTGTACACAGAGTGTCAGTAAACAACGGTATATAGTCTGGCTGAGCGGTGTACACAGAGTGGCAGTAAACACAATGCTATATATAGCGTGGCTGAGCGAGGTGCACAGTGGCAGTACACACAATGCTATATTAGTCAGGCTAAGCCGTGTACACAGAGTGTCAGAAAACACAATGCTATATATAGCGTGGCTGAGCGAGGTGCACAGTGGCAGTACACACAATGCTATATACAGCGTGGCTGAGCGAGGTGCACAGTGGCAGTACACACAATGCTATATATAGCGTGGCTGAGCGAGGTGCACAGTGGCAGTACACACAATGCTATATTAGTCAGGCTAAGCCGTGTATACAGAGTGTCAGAAAACACAATGCTATATATATAGCGTGGCTGAGCGAGGTGCACAGTGGCAGTACACACAATGCTATATATAGCGTGGCTGAGCGAGGTGCACCGTGGCAGTACACACAATGCTATATATAGCGTGGCTGAGCGAGGTGCACAGTGGCAGTACACACAATGCTATATTAGTCAGGCTAAGCCGTGTACACAGAGTGTCAGAAAACACAATGCTATATATATAGCGTGGCTGAGCGAGGTGCACAGTGGCAGTACACACAATGCTATATATAGCGTGGCTGAGCGAGGTGCACAGTGGCAGTACACACAATGCTATATATAGCGTGGCTGAGCGAGGTGCACAGTGGCAGTACACACAATGCTATATATAGCGTGGCTGAGCGAGGTGCACAGTGGCAGTACACACAATGCTATATTAGTCAGGCTAAGCTGTGTACACAGAGTGTCAGAAAACACAATGCTATATATATATAGCGTGGCTGAGCGAGGTGCACAGTGGCAGTACACACAATGCTATATATAGCGTGGCTGAGCGAGGTGCACAGTGGCAGTACACACAATGCTATATATAGCGTGGCTGAGCGAGGTGCACAGTGGCAGTACACACAATGCTATATATAGCGTGGCTGAGCGAGGTGCACAGTGGCAGTACACACAATGCTATATTAGTCAGGCTAAGCCGTGTACACAGAGTGTCAGAAAACACAATGCTATATATATAGCGTGGCTAAGCGAGGTGCACAGTGGCAGTACACACAATGCTATATATAGCGTGGCTGAGCGAGGTGCACAGTGGCAGTACACACAATGCTATATATAGCGTGGCTGAGCGAGGTGCACAGTGGCAGTACACACAATGCTATATTAGTCAGGCTAAGCCGTGTACACAGAGTGTCAGAAAACACAATGCTATATATATAGCGTGGCTGAGCGAGGTACACAGTGGCAGTAAACAATGCTATATATAGTGTGGCTGAGCGAGCGGTGTACTACTGTTCCCAGCAGCGACACACAATGACTGGGGGGGACCCTGGCTAGCGTGGCTGGAGAGCGAACTACCCTGCCTGCCTACCCAAAGCTAAACCCACAGACAAATGGCGGAGATATGACGTGGTTCGGGTATTTATTTACCCGAACCACGTGACCGTTCGGCCAATCAGAGCGCGTTCGGGCCCGAACCACGTGACCGTTCGGCCAATCACAGCGCTAGCCGAACGTTCGGGGAACGTTCGGCCATGCGCTCTTAGTTCGGCCATGTGGCCGAACGGTTTGGCCGAGCACCGTCAGGTGTTCGGCCGAACTCGAACATCACCCGAACAGGGTGATGTTCTGCAGAACCCGAACAGTGGCGAACACTGTTCGCCCAACACTACCTCGGGGTACAAACACGCATACAATTTTAATCCACTGACCAATTTTACCACCTCCCCATGAGAGCTTCCCTACACAATCTGTTAATAGTATTAAAAAATCTCCTACATGCGGTAGTGAAATTAGCCAGTCATTGGGCAATCTAAATTGGCTGTGTGTACGCACTCAAAAGGTGCCCATGCACGGTACTATCAAATATTACTGGAGCATTGCATCTGGTCTCCTCAGTTCTTCCTTACAGCCACATGCTCTATGCTGCCACCCTTTAGCTTCCAATGTATGTCACATGATCAGGAGCTTTGTAAGCAGCACAGAACATGCGGCTACCAGGAAGAACAGAGGAAAACCCAATGCAGCGCTGGGGAAGGTAAATATTACACTGTTCTGCTGAAGTCCAACAAATTCTGGCGCTTACTCTTCATAAATCGATTCAAAGCAGCAAAAATCTTCCAAAAACCACAAGATATGCAATAATAGCAATACCTCTACCTCACCCCACACAGGTGCAGACTCACCGGATCAAAAGACAGATATGACTGTCATCAAGCGCATGTGGGGTGTAGCCGTGTGGTCTGAATGGCTAGTTGCAAGTCTGTCCGCCAAAGGATGCAAGTTTACCCAATGCATGTAAAAAAAACCACGCCACAAATAGTGTAATACTGCTTTAAAAACATCAGTTTATTCCACTAAAACGAATAGCAGCAACACTCAACTTTTAAATAGATATGTCCAAACAAGGAGCATACAAAAGAGCATCTGTTTTGTGAAGCACACTTGTCGTTCCCTGTGCGCACGGGGAAATTACGTCCTCTCTCCTTCATACGCTTCCTTCTGATACCTCCACCTAGCATTAATCACCGAACGGTTTCGTCTGAGTGTGGACGTTATCAAGGGTGTTTTATTTATTTTTCTTGTGTTTGGACACTGTTCTGCTGTGCTACTCTGCGGTGTGGGGAGAGGGTGCTGGGGAAGGAAAGGTGTGCGTGTCTTACTAGCAACACAGGGAAAAGGGGAGACGTTTGGCTCCCAGGAGGTGCTCCATGTCTGTTTTAATCCTGTGGGTTGTGCGACTGCTGAAAAAATGTTTCAAGCAATCGGGGTGCTCCTTTAGATGAGAAGGCAGTGTGCTGTCCTTCTTTTACTGCTTACGGTCATGCACATTTGAGGCTCCGGGCAAGCCCACATAAAATGGTGAGGAGGACTGCATTCGGGCTCTGGGCGGGGCCACATAAAATGGTGATAAGGAATGCATTCGGGCTCTGGGCGGGGCCACATAAAATCGTGAGGAGGACTGCATTCGGGCTCTGGGCGGGGCCACATAAAATGGTGAAGAGGACTGCATTCGGCCCACGGGCCTGGAGTTTGACACCTGGGAATGGATCTAATGAGATAAACCTCATTGGTCGCTTTCAGTTCCTCTGTTATCAGAGTGCAGCATCACCGGCAGATCAGGGGCCCTGAGGCAGTTGGAAAGTTATTTTATTTCGGCATTCTTTGTATTACATAACTTGAATACATTAAGATGAAATAATACTGTTCATCTGGATGAGTAATGGGATCAGCATGTTAATAAACATAGCTTCATTAAAGCTGCACGTTACTAACCAGGGCAAGAGCAGCGCATACAGTATGTGTGAGCTGTCCATCTGCTTGTTATCCCTTATGTAACTTGACATGTTGGTAATAGAATTTTTTTTTTACAGGTTAGGTTGGGCTGGCCGGGTCACACATTTGCAGTGCTGAGCTTAAATCTTTGCCAAAGTCATTTTCGCTTCAAAAATTCTGTTTTTGATTCCAGTGAAAATATATATATATATGCAGCAAGGTCTCTGTTATTTGGAACTCTGAAGCCTGAGGGGATAATGGGGACTATGATTTGGGGTTTTGCAGGAGTTTGGGGGGCAAAACATACTTACCGAGTGTCCAGCGCTGTCTTCTAACCTTTCTGTATCTCCTGGCTGCTTTCCGTGAACCCATACATGGCTTCTGAGGTCCCGAGGTCTTCCGTGCACTGCCCTATGCGTGTCACCTACGTCTGGTCATGTGACACACCGGGAGCAGTGCACGAAGGAACCTCGGGAAGCTACTACAAGCTGGGGTAGGGAATCTATGGCTCGGGAGCCAGATGTGGCTCTTTTGATGGCTGCATCTGGCTCACCGACAAATCAGTAGGGGTTGATTCACTATGCTGCACTGCTCAAGCAGCGCAGCTTAGTGTGGCAGCGCACATCAATTTTTCAAAGTAGGTACGCTACTGCTGTAGCATGCACTAACTTTCTTGTACTACACCAAAACTAACAGCTGCTCTAATTGTCCCACTCTGGGCACTTTCCGGTCCAGTGACTTTGTAGGACGAGATCCCCCTACTTTGATTGGCCTAATGGGTTGCCTGTCACTTGACAAGCAGCCTATTGGGCCAAAGTGCGGGGATCTCGTCCTATAAAGTGAATCAACCCCCAAGTCAGCTAGCTAATTATACAAGCTGTTAGTCAGTATTTCTCCTGTCTTGGAAATTGCAAATGTTGTTGAAATCCAAGAGAAGCTGAAGACGTGTCTGCCACTTCCGCTGACCGGCAGATCAACTGCATACACATCACCATGGCAACAGGGACGTGAGCCCTCTGCTGCGTATGCACACTGTCCCAGTGTAACCACTTAAGCTCTCAGTCGTTTTCACTTTATGCATCCGAGGAATGTTCACCTCCCATTCATTAGCCTATAACTTTATCACTACTTATCACAATGAACTGATCTATATCTTGTTTTTTCCGCCACCAATTAGGCTTTCTTTGGGGGGTACATTTTGCTAAGAGCTACCTTACTGTAAATGCATTTTAACAGTAAGAATAAGAAAAAAAATGAAAAAATTCATTATTTGTCAGTCTTCGGCCATTATAGTTTTAAAATAATACATGCCTCCATAATTAAAACCCACGTATTGTAATTGCCCATTTGTCACGGTTATTTCACCGTTTAAATTATGTCCCTATCACAATGTATCGCAACAATATTTTATTTGGAAATAAAAGAGCATTTTTTCCGTTTTGCATTCATCACTATTTACAAGCTTAAAAAAAAAATAGAGAGAAATACTTCATCTTTACATAGATATTTAAAAAGTTTAGACACTTAGGTAAATATTTATGTGTTTTTTTTTTTTATAGTAATGTTTTTTTTTTTTTTATATTAAACATTTTATGTGGGCATTTTTGGGAGGGTGGGATATAAAAGTGTTTTATTTGGGGAAATATTTGTGTATTGTAATGTTTTTTAACTTTTACTTGTAGTTTTACTTTTTGGCCACAAGATGGCAATCTCGATTTTGTTTACATGACGTCACTCTAAGCGTACAATGTACGCTTAGAGGGACATAGCTTCAGAAAAAGCGAAGCTTCCGAGAGAAGCTGTCGCTTTTTCAGCGGGGGAGAGGAATCAGTGATCGGGCTCCATAGCCCGATACATTGATTCCGTGGCTACCGAATCCGTGGCGCGGGAGCGCGCCTGTCCTCCTTGACGTTTTTATACGTCAAGGAGGAAAAAGTGGTTAAAACATATTGTATGGCTCTCACAGAATTACATTTCAAAATATGTGGCGTTTATGGCTCTCTCAGCCAAAAAGGTTTCTGAACCCTGAGCCACAGGAAGGTCAAAAGGCAGCGCTGGACACTCGTTGAGTAGTTGAAGCTTGATCAGCCCAGTGGTCAAGCGACCGACAAGGGCATGTATTTGGCACTAGGCAATCCCCACTGCTCCCGCTCCGAGAGCTTTCTGCGCAGGTTTTCTTGTACTGCGCCTGCACAGTAAGCTCCCAGAGATGCGGGAGAGTGCAGTATTCGTCTAGTTAGATTAATAATTAGACCGGGACCGGCGGCGGGGAACGGAGCATCAGAGGAGGATGGCGCGGGACATTTCAGCTGCAGGGGGCCAATAGAAGCCCCAGGTAAGTGTCAGTTTTTTTGTTTTTTTAACCATCCACAGAACCCCTTTAAATTATGGAGGAACATTAGACTGGGATTGGCTGAGATTAGAATGGATTAGACTGTAACTATGGTGGTGATTAGATTGTGAGCTCATCTGAGGGACAGTCACAGCCCATTCAAACTTGAAAGTGGCAAAACGGTTTACCGTTTTGTGCGGATGATTTTACCGTAATTAGAGCGGTAAAATCACTGTACACGCTTGCAATTCAGAGCGAGTCAGCGCTTTTTTAAGCACTGTATCGCGATCACTCCAAAATCGTGGGAAAATGCTGCAGGCAACACGTTTTGCTATTGCCGTTAAAGGGAACCTAAACTGAGAAGGATATGGATTTTTCCTTTTAAGATAATACCGGTTGACTGACTCTCCTGCTGATCCTGTGTCTCTAATACTTTCAGCCACAGCAGCATGCAGATCAGGTGCTCTGACTGATGTCAGACTGGATTAGCTGCATGCTTGTTTCAGGTGTGTGATTCAGCCTCTACTGCAGCTAAAGAGATCAGCAGGACTGCCAGGCAACTGGTATCGTTTAAAAAGAAACATCCATATCCCTCTCAGTTTAGGTTCCCTTTAATTGCAAAACACCCGCGATCGGTGGTATAACGGCAGTGGGATCACTGCCATAGGGTTACAATTGCGCTTCAGCGATTAGCGGAAATACCTCGCTAATCGCCCTAGTGTGAATAGGCCCTCAGTGACATGACTCTGTATTCTGTAAAATGCTGTGAAATATGTCCATGCCTTTTGTGTGCATATTTATAATCATTTAGTATTGAAAGAGAAACCATAACTAAGCATTGAACTTCATCCCAATCAGTAACTGATACCCCCTTTCCCACGAGAAATCTATTCCTTTTCTCAAACAGATCATCAGGGGGTGCTGTATGGCTGATATTGTGGTGAAATCCCTCCCACAGTGTGATGTCAGGACCATGGTGCTGACATCACACTGTGGAAGCCTTGGTGCATTGTGGGAAATAACAGCTGTTTACAGCTGTTTACAACTGCCCCCCCTCCCCCCCCCCAAAAAAAAAAAGCAAGCAGCATCTCCTTCCACTGACCTCACCTGCCACCAGTAAAAATGTCACCATGTGTTAAATGTCAGACTGTAAATCAGGGAGAGGAAAGATTTTACAATGGGCAAACAGTGACTAATTCATTTATACATAAGTATTGTAAAAATTAAGCACTTTTGTTCATTATTATTGTACGTTATTTTCACTGGAGTTCCTCTCTAAAGCTACGTACACACATACGACAACGATCGTTCATTGTGAACGACGAACTAACTTTTAATTGATGAAAGAACGACCTAAGTAAAGTTAGCTTTTAAAGGTGTGTAACGATCTGATCGTTAGAACGAACGTTACATCACGTAAAGTAACTATTGCGCTTGCGCATAAAAATGAACAGTTCCATGGAGAAATAGTGAAATGCGCATGTCAAGCCTAGTACGAACGACCGTTTCCAACGATGTACTACTTTTGCAAACGATCGTCGTTGGAAGAAATCCGCCAAGCTAGATCGTTCGTTTTTTAACGATCTAGCTCGTCCGTCGTTAGACTTAAAGAGACACTGAAGCGAAAAAAAATATATGATATAATGAATTGGTTGTATACTATGAATAATTACTAGAAGATTAGCAGCAAAGAAAATATTCTTATATTTTTATTTTCAGGTATATAGTGTTTTTTCTAACATTGCATCATTCTCTAATATGTGCAGATTACACAACACTCAGCATTAAAAATGAGTCTTTCAGAGCAGTCTGTGAACTAATGACCTCTCCTCTGCCAGAGGAAAAGTAAATAGTTAACTAACAGTTGAGATAATAAAAGTCAGAAAACAGCCCTCTCCACGACTTTTGAAAGTCGTAGAGATAATGGCTTTTTTGTATAGAGATAACAACTGGAGTTTCTTAACTCTTCCTGTACTGGAAACAATTAGACTGATGTATCTGATCTTAATGTTTTATTTCTTAGCTGTACTACACATATAAATCATAATATCATAGTTTTTTTTTTTTTTGCTTCAGTGTCTCTTTAATGGACGTTGGCTGCTTTTTTTTAAACGATCGTCGTTTGAAATGATCGGGGAACGATCATTTCAAACGACTATAGTCGCATGTGTGTACGCACCTTAAAGAGACTCCGAGCTCAACGTAAAAATAAAATTTGAACTTACCCGGGGCTTTCTCCATCCCAGCCCTGGTCGGGACGTCCCACGCCGGCCTCCTGGCTCTTCTCTAGAGATGGGCCGAACCTCCGATTTTAGGTTCGCGAACCAGGTTCGCGAACTTCCGCGGAAGGTTCGGTTCGCGTTAAAGTTCGCAAACCGCCATAGACTTCAATGGGGATGCGAACTTTGAAAAAAAAAAAAAATTATGCTGGCCACAAAAGTGATGGAAAAGATGTTTCAAGGGGTCTAACACTTGGACCCCCAGGTGGAGGAGTGGGATACATGCCAAAAGTCCCCTGGAAAAATCTGGATTTGACGCAAAGCAGCGTTTTAAGGGCAGAAATCACATTGAATGCTAAATGACAGGCCTAAAGTGCTTTAAAACATCTTGCATGTGTATATACATCAATCAGGTAGTGTAATTAAGGTACTGCTTCACACTGACACACCAAACTCACCGTGTAACGCACCGCAAACAGCTGTTTGTGTAGTGACGGCCGTGCTGGACTGGTGCGCACCATGGCGAGAACAGGTATGCAGTGGCGGGTTCACTGAACAGAACAGGTATGCAGTGGCGGGTTCACTGAACAGAACAGGTATACAGTGGCGGGTTCACAGAACAGGTATGCAGTAGCGGGTTCACTGAACAGGTATGCAGTGGTGGGTTCACAGAACAGGTATGCAGTGGCAGGTTCCCTGAACAGGTATGCAGTGGTGGGTTCACTGAACAGGTATGCAGTGGTGGGTTCACAGAACAGGTATGCAGTGGCAGGTTCACTGAACAGGTATGCAGTGGTGGGTTCACAGAACAGGTATGCAGTGGTAGGTTCACTGAACAGGTATGCAGTGGTGGGTTCACTGAACAGGTATGCAGTGGCAGGTTCACTGAACAGGTATGCAGTGGTGGGTTCACTGAACAGGTATGCAGTGGTGGGTTCACAGAACAGGTATGCAGTGGCAGGTTCACTGAACAGGTATGCAGTGGTGGGTTCACAGAACAGGTATGCAGTGGCAGGTTCACTGAACAGGTATGCAGGTACTGAACAGAACAGGTATGCAGCCAGGAACAAGCTAAGCCTAACTAATCTTTCCCTATGAGAGACAGTCTGCAGCAGCTCTCCCTACTCTCACTAATGCAGGCAGTGGCACACGAGTGAGCGTAATGGCCGCCGCTGCCTGCCTTGTATTAGGGGGGGGGGGGGGGAGTGGCTCCAGGGGCTACTGTAGCCTAATTGGCTACACTGGGCCTGCTGACTGTGATGTAGAGGGTCAAAGTTGACCCTCGGGGTGCATTATGGGGCGAACCGAACTTCCGCAAAAGTTCACCTGCGGGACGCGAACGCAAACCACTGAAGTTCGCATGGAACCGTTCGCAGGCGAACCGTTCGGCCCAACTCTACTCTTCTCCCGGCGGTTGTCCGCATAGCGCGGACAGGCCGGTCCCCCGGGCGACACTGGCGAGTGTCGGGCCTTCTCCTTCCGTATACGTCACGAATGACGTCACACGCCGGCCGCCGCGCGTCATGACGGCGGCCGGCGTGACAGCACGGCGCATGCGCGGTTTAATCGCACATGCGCCGTGCTGTCACGCCGGCCCCCGTCATGACGCGCGGCGGCCGGCGTGTGACATCATTCGTGACGTATACGGAAGGAGAAGGCCCGACACTCGCCAGTGTCGCCCGGGGGACCGGCCTGTCCGCGCTATGCGGACAGCCGCCGGGAGAAGAGCCAGGAGGCCGGCGTGGGACGTCCCGACCAGGGCTGGGATGGAGAAAGCCCCGGGTAAGTTCAAATTTTATTTTTACGCTGAGCTCGGAGTCCCTTTAAGTCTATTCTCCAACATATATGTGCACAGATTCGAGCTGAACGTCAGATTGGCGCATCAATGGCTCACATGTCACATGAATAAAAGAGAACATGAGCTTTATGTGTCACAGCTCATCCAAGCTATTCAAAGTGTTGCATACGGCTAAAAATGGCAACTGCTGAAACAGCTTGCGAGCGAAGATTTGTGGCTGCGGCGCGTACCGCGTGCATTTAGAATGTCTCATCTAAGCTCCATGTTGCAATATGTTAATTACTGTGCATACATTGAATTAGGACGTCTTCTGGAAGTGAACGGCTCAGTGTTTAATCTCTGGGGGCTCGTTACTCACAGAGTTATTTACTTCCTTCAGCATATTTGGCTTTCTTCCTCCCAACAATGGATTTCACACACACTTGTGTCGTCCTATAAGCCAACGATATTACGCAAGTCAAGCGTCTGTTCGAAAACGTGTTTCTGGACTAAGTTCCCAGCGCCAACTTAAAGTGGACCCAAATTAAAAACACAAGATTTCAGAAATAAAATCTATTTTCTAAATTATAATAATAAATAGCAGCTTTTTTTCAGCTGCATGTTGACAAATATAAAATATTTTACATTTATTGGAGGAACCCCCCCTCCCTTCCTTTCATATTGCCGGCACAGAATCCGGCAGACTGGTGGAGGAGATAAAAAGCAAAAACAAAAACACAGGCTGCTACTGATGATGTTACAGGGGAGGTGATCTCAGCTCGTGTGAGATTTCACATAGACGACGCCCCTGTGAGGGAGGGTAGATGATGACAATCACACCCATGATCTAAAAGCTACTACTAAGCTCAGAAGTAATGGCTGCCCCCTGTATAACCCTAGTTATGAAAAGAGAAGGGTGAAAAGCATGCGCTGAAATGCTCATAGGCTTAAAGGAGTGTCTATTTATCTTTGTATGTGTCAGAGTGGTGCAACTAAATATTTTAAATTTAAAAAAATTTGCCTTGGGTCCGCTTTAAAGGGATCTCGGCACTGATTTTATAAAATATCTATAAAATGAACCTCCCTCTTCATTAAAGAGGACCTGAACTCATAACTTCCTCTCTGCTCTAAAAGATAAGCAACAGCATAATAACCTTTAAAAGGAAAAAAAATGTCTTTGTTACAGCTGATAAAAATCCTGAAATAAATCTGCAGTGTTTCTACTTCCTGCTTTCATGGAGGCAGACATAGGGTTAACATCCTGTTTCTACAAATTGGCTGATCTGCCAAGGCAGTGAGCTGACACAGCTGAGAGACTAAACTCTCTAAATAAATACAAATGTGCATTTCTCTACGTTTTCCTTCCATCCTATGTAAGAGTTCAGGTACACTTTAAAAGGAAATAAATATGGCATCCTCCATGTCCCTCTCACTTTAGTTAACCTTTAGCCCTTTTTAATCCTATGTTGGACTATGTCCGCCATTGGCCAATTCAGTGGCGTAGCTAAGGAGCTATGGGCCCCACTGCAAGTTTGACATAAGGCCCCCCAAGCATTCTATACATAACAATTAGCATTGTGCAACAAAACCTGCCCAGGACATCCACAATATGAGAGGTGTAAGCAGAGGAGGGGAACCGTTTGTTAATGATTGCAACTATGCAAAGCATATATAGAGGTGATCCTCTGCCTCTAATGCTTTTAGCCATAGACCTTGAACAAGCATGCAGCAGGTATGGTCAGGCCTCCATATACCTATCACTTCAGCTGTCCTTTAAAGGACAACTGAAGTGACAGGGATATGGAGGCTGCCAAATTTATTTCCTTTTAAGCAATACCAGTTGCCTGGCAGCCCTGCTAATCCTCTGCCTCTAATACTTTTAGCCGTAGACCCTGAAGAAGTATTTAACAGATCAGGTGTTTTTGACATTATTATCACATCTGACGAGATTAGCTGCATGCTTGTTTCTGGTGTTATTCAGACACTACTGCAGCCAAATAGTCCAGCAGGGCTTCCAGGCTACTGGTATGGTTTAAAAGGAAATAAAGATGGCAGCCTCCATATTCTTTTCACTTCAGTTGCCTTTTAAAGGATACCCGAGGTGACATATGACGTGACGGGATAGACAGGTGTATGTACAGTACAGTGCCAAGCACACAAACAACTATGCTGTGTTCCTTTTTTTTCTCTCTCTGCCTGAAAGAGTTAAATATTAGGTATGTAAGTGGCTGACTCAGTCCTGACTCAAACAGGAAGTGACTACAGTGTGACCCTCACTGATAAGAAATTCTAACTATAAAACATTTTCGTAGCAGAAAATGGCTTCTGAGAGAAGGAAAGAGATAAAAAGGGTCAATAGTTCATAGATTTTAGCTCAGGTGTACTTCAATGAATGTGTCATTGAGGAAAAACAATACAACAGTTAAAACTTAAAAAGTAGATTTAAACATAAAATAAAACCGTAGAATATCTTAAAAAGTCATTTTTAGGAGAAGGAAGATAGATACAATTGTTTATTTCATTCGTTTATTATCGCCTCGTATGTCTTTTAAGCAGGTACAATGGTCCTTCAGAGAGACGAATGTACAGGCTACAGACAACACCGCCATACACTCAGGTCCCATCTGTAGCAATGCTACAGGTGCACTTTACAGCAGCCCTTGGCTCTATAAATAAATAGATATTGAAATCCATCACTCCCCCAATTAGCTGACAGCAGTTCTCTCAGTATTGTATTCCAGGGACGGCTTCCTGCCACCTCTGAGTCCTCTGAGTATTAAGGAAGACTCCAGGCTCCTCTAATCATTCTTCATTGCATGCACAGGTGAGTTTAGGGCCACCGCCGAAGCACAATTAACCATTTCCGGACCGCAGTGATAGAGATCTACGCCCTGTTTTGATGGGCTCCTGGCTGGCAAGGCGTAGATCTCTATCACCGGCGCCGCCGCTCCCCGCCGCGATCGCGCGCACCGAACCGGCTGCACTTAGCTGTCTTATGACAGCTAAGGCTTCCGGGTATCGGCAGGAGCCGTCACTGATTGGCTCCCTGCCGTGTGATCGCTGTGAGCCAATCACAGCGATCACCCTCCGAAAGGCAACATAGTTGCCGTTCCGCCTCCCTCTCCGCCTCCCTCTCCCTGTCACTGTGGATCTTGTGTGACAGGGAGAGACGCACAGCCTGCAGCCGTGACAGGCTGTGCGATTTTAGTGTAAAAATAAACTTTTTTCCAGCTCTCCCCCCCCCCCATGTATCCCTTGATCCCCTCCCAACCACCTATATATAGATCTATATATATATATATATATATATAGATCTATATATATATATATATATATATATATATAGATCTATATATATATATAGATCTATATATATATATATATATATATATATAGATCTATATATATATATATATATATATATAGATCTATATATATATATATATATATAGATCTATATATATATAGATCTATATATATATAGATCTATATATATATAGATCTATATATATATATATATATATAGATCTATATATATATATATAGATCTATATATATATAGATCTATATATATATATATATATATATAGATCTATATATATATATATATAGATCTATATATATATATATATATATATAGATCTATATATATATAGATCTATATATCTATATATATCTATATATATATATATATATATATATATATATATATATATATATATATATATATATATATCTGGATTGTGATTTTAACCACTTGCCGGCAAAGTGGAGCCCGCAACGACCGCGCAATACGCCGATCGGCGGCGGCTCGTTGCGGACTAGCTGGCCGGGGATCGCACGCTGGATGTGCCCACCCGCGACGTCAACCCGCCAGCCAATTAGCAGCGGCGGCGGGTTGTTAACCCCCGATCTTCCGCATGTAAAGCGGATAATACGCTTTGTAATGTATACAAAGCGTATTATACAGGCTGCCTCCTGCCCTGGTGGTCCCAGTGATTGAGGGACCACCAGGGCAGGTTGCAGCCCTCCTAGTAAGTACCCAAGCACACTGATCCTGCCCCCTGATCGCCCACTGCACCCATCAGACCCCCCCTGCCCACCCCTGGGACACCTGTTTGCACCCAATCACCCCCCTAATCACCCATTAATCACTCCCTGTCACTATCTCAACGCTATTTTTTAGATTAGGTCCTAAACTGCCCCCTGGGGGCTCCTGAACACACCCCCCCCACACCCTTAGATCCTCCCTAGACCCTCCCCCCTGTGTACTGTATACATCTATTCTTCCCTATAATCACCCACTGATCACCTGTCAATCACCCATCAATCACCCCCTGTCACCACCTGTCACTGCCACCCATCAGATCAGACCCTAACCTGCCTTTTGTGGGCACCTGATCACCCACCCACACCCTCAGATTGCGTGCAGACCCACCCTCAGATCACCTCTGAAAGTGCATTGTTTACATCTGTTCTCCCCTCTAATCATCCACTGATCACCCATCAATCACCCCGTCACCACCTGTCACTGCTACCTATCAGATCAGACACTAATCTGCCCCTTGCGGGCACCCAATCACCTGCCCACACCCTAAATTAGCCCCCCAGACCCCCTCTGATCAACTCGCCAGTGCATTGCTTGCATATATTCTCCTCTGTAATCACCTACTGATCACCTATCAACCACCCCGTCACCCCCTGTCACCACCTGTCACTGCTACCCATCAGATCAGGCCCTAATATGCCCCCTGCGGGCTTCTGATCACCTGGCCAAACCCTCACCCGCCCCACCGCAGTGACAGAAATTTTTTTTCTGATCACTGCTGGTACGACTTAATTGCCATGTCCAGGTCATGATTTGAGAACATTCCTGCACTTCAGTGCCAATACAACCTGTCATCTAAGAAGCCACCCTGCTTATGACCGGTTCCACAAAATTTGGCCCCTCATAGACCACCTGTCATCAAAATTTGCAGATGCTTATACCCCTGAACAGTCATTTTGAGGCATTTGGTTTCCAGACTACTCCTCGTGGTTTTGGGCCCCTAAAATGCCAGGGCAGTATAGGAACCCCACAAGTGACCCCATTTTAGAAAGAAGACACCCCAAGGTATTCCGTTAGGTGTATGACGAGTTCATAGAAGATTTTATTTTTTGTCAAAAGTTAGCGGAAATTGATTTGTATTGTTTTTTTTCACAAAGTGTCATTTTCCACTAACTTGTGACAAAAAATAAAATCTTCTATGAACTCACCATACACCTAACGGAATACCTTGGGGTGTCTTCTTTCTAAAATGGGGTCACTTGTGGGGTTTCTATACTGCCCTGGCATTTTAGGGGCCCTAAACCGTGAGGAGTAGTCTAGAAACCAAATGCCTCAAAATTACCTGTGAATAGGACGTTGGGCCCCATAGCGCACCTAGGCTGCAAAAAAGTGTCACACATGTGATATCGCCGTACTCAGGAGAAGTAGTATAATGTGTTTTGGGGTGTATTTTTACACATACCCATGCTGGGTGGGAGAAATCTCTCTGTAAAGGGACAATTGTGTGTAAAAAAAATCAAAACATTTGAATTTACAGAGATATTTCTCCCACCCAGCATGGGTATGTGTAAAAATACACCCCAAAACACATTATACTACTTCTCCTGAGTACGGCGATACCACATGTGTGACACTTTTTTGCAACCTAGGTGCGCTAAGAGGCCCAACGTCCTATGAGTACCTTTAGAATTTCACAGGTCATTTTGAGGCATTTGGTTTCTAGACTACTCCTCACGGTTTAGGGCCCCTAAAATGCCAGGGCATTATAGGAACCCCACAAGTGACCCCATTTTAGAAAAAAGACACCCCAAGGTATTCAATTAGGTGTATGGGGAATTCATAGAAGATTTTATTTTTTGTCACAAGTTAGTGGAAAATGACACTTTGTGAAAAAAACAATAAAAATCAATTTCCGCTAACTTGTGAAAAAAAAATGAAATCTTCTATGAACTCCCCATACTACTAACGGAATACCTTGGGGTGTCTTCTTTCTAAAATGGGGTCACTTGTAGGGTTCCTATACTGTCCTGGCATTTTAGGGGCCCTAAACCGTGAGGAGTAGTCTAGAAAATAAATGCCTCAAAATGACCTGTGAAATCCTAAAGGTACTCATAGGACTTTGGGCCCCTTAGCGCAGTTAGGGTGCAAAAAAGTGTCACACATGTGGTATCGCCGTACTCAGGAGAAGTAGTATAATGTGTTTTGGGGTGTATTTTTACACATACCCATGCTGGGTGGGAGAAATATCTCTGTAAATGGACAATTGTGTGTAAAAAAATCAAAAGAAATCTCATTTACAGAGATATTTCTCCCACCCATCATGGGTATGTGTAAAAATACACCCCAAAACACATTATACTATTTCTCCTGAGTAAGGCGATACCACATGTGTGACATTTCTTTTGCAGCCTAGGTGCGCTAAGGGGCCCAAAGTCCTATGAGCACCTTTAGGCTTTACAGGGGTGCTTACAATTTAGCACCCCCCAAAATGCCAGGACAATAAACACACCCCACAAATGACCCCATTTTGGAAACTAGACACTTCAAGGTATTCAGAGAGGGGCATGGTGAGTCCGTGGCAGATTTCATTTTTTTTTGTCACCAGATAGCAGAAATGGAAACTTTTTTTTATTTATTTTTTTTGTCACAAAGTGTCATTTTCCGCTAACTTGTGACAAAAGATAAAATCTTCTATGAACTCACCATGCCTCTTAGTGAATACTTTGGGGTGTCTTCTTTCCAAAATGGGGTCATTTGGGGGGTATTTATACTATCCTGGAATTCTAGCACCTCATGAAACCTGACAGGTGCTCAGAAATGAGAGAGATGCTTCAAAATGGGAAAATTCAATTTTTGCACCATAGTTTGTAAACGCTATAACTTTTACCCAAACCAATAAATATACACTGAATGGGTTTTTTTTAATCAAAAACATGTTTGTCCACATTTTTCGCGCTGCATGTATACAGAAATTTTACTTTATTTGAAAAATGTCAGCACAGAAAGTTAAAAAAATCATTTTTTTGCCAAAATTCATGTCTTTTTTGATGAATAGAATAAAAAGTAAAAATCGCAGCACCAATCAAATAGCACCAAAAGAAAGCTGTATTAGTGACAAGAAAAGGAGGTAAAATTCATTTAGATGGTAGCTTGTATGACTGAGCAATAAACCATTTAAGCTGCAGTGGTCTGAATGGAAAAAAGGCTCTGGTCCTTAAGGGTGAAAAGACTGCGGTCCTTAAGTGGTTAAAAGCCGTTCACGGTCGTGTGTGCAGATGCGCCGCCATCAAACAATCAGTGGTCAGCGTTTTTCTCTCCTCGCCCGCGCTGCAGGATGACAGCTTATTAACATCTCTGGAGACGTCACTTCAAGAGGAGCGCCGTAAATCCGCGGCAAAGTGACAGCCGGCCCAGTGGTGCCTTCTTAATGGGGGCGATCCATATTAATGTATACAAATCCACACTTCAGAACAATGTCTGAACGCCACAACGATCCCCCTACAACATTTTTCTTAAAAAGAACCAGAGACGAAGCACCCTCATATATTTTATTACATTTATCAGTGGGAATATGACAGTAAACACCTACCCTGCTTTTAGTTTTATTCTTCTCAGTCTAATCTATCTGTTATCAACTGTGATAAGAATCCACCGACTATTCAGTCGAGGTTTGACCTGGAATCATTATAGCTGAGTCACTCTTCTGTGGAGTCTTTTCAAGCCCAAGCCTTCCCCCTCCTGGCTCACATTTCATGCTTTACATACTGAGAGCTGTGATGACATGGGAGGGGCTGCTGCTGCAGGAAAAATCTCTGTCTAACAGACAAGTGTGGCTGTGTGATCTGTGTGCTCTGTCTGTGCAGCCTGTCATTATGTCATCAGCCTGTCATTATTATCTACTGTATGCAGTTTCATTACTATGAGAGACACTTCCTACAGGCAGCCACAAAGCATACCAGAATATGAAGTTTAAAGCACACAGATGAAAGCCTACAGCAGCCCTGCTTGTCTATAGTCTCATATAGCCTATACAGCACATCCAGAACACCTCATAACCTGGAAGCAGAAGGAATATGAGCCGGCGGCCATATTGGATATTTCCTGGAGCAATAATGGATAAAAAGCACTCAAAAAGGCACACCAGAGTGGCGAAATTATCAGGTAGAGCATTTATTCTTTACAAGCTATCAACTGATATGTTTATTTTGTGTGAATCGTTCATCTCTGGTTCCCTTTAAAGAAGTTCATAGTTCAGTAGAGATTTCACCAATTCTAAAACTCAACTTAAAGGAAACCTAAACTAAAGAAAACAAACGTCACTTACCTGGGGCTTCTACCAGCCCCCTGCAGCCGCCCTGCGCCTCTACTGTCACTGAACGAACTTCTGGTCCCTCGTAGTGACCCTCTTCCGGCTTGCCAACTGGGTGAGTCAATCACTATTAGCGCTAGATGCTATTGCGGGCTGGAACACGATGAAAGCTTTGTGTAGCCTGGGGCGCGCAGGCGCAGTTGCCGTCGATTTACAAGTCGGCAGAAACGAAACGAAGCCACGGCGGGAGAACAGAGGATTGTGCAGGCCCAGCTCGGGACAGGACAGCTGCTGGGGGCTTGGGGAGGCCCCAGGTAAGTGAAACAGTTTGTTTTTAGCGGATTTACAGTTGCGCTTTAATTTATATTTAAATCTAGTTTTTACCGTTTCATTGTCTCTGCTCAATGACACGTTCATTGAAGTATGCCAGAGCTGAAATGTATTAATGATTGACCCTTTTTATCTCTTCTGCTCTCAGAAGCCATTGAATGACAGGAAAGTGTTTTATGGCAGTAATTACTTATCACTGAGGGTTATGCTATAGTCTGACCCAGTCCCGACCCGGACAGAAACTGTCACTTGCATACCTGATGTTTAACTCTTTCAGGTAGAGAAAGAAAAAAAGGAACATAGCCTAGTTATTTGTGTGCTAGGACCTGTACATATACGTCTATCTCATCATGTCACCTCGGTTGTCCTTTAAGGTAAGTATCTGATTTGGATCCCGAGCTTCTCCTCAGGATCACTTTAAAACCAGGCTGCAGACACCTCATTTGTCCATAAATATATTGGTGGTGTTTTTTAGACCACTGTCTGGAGATAGGCCTCAACTCTACAGCTACCCAGGAGGGGGTGGAGAGAGAGAGACTCCTATCACACATATATCTCAGGTTATGTTTTCCGATGACAGGATTCTTCTACGTTCTGCTCCTGTAGATGCTCCGCCTCAGCCATCCACTGCATTGAGGAATTATACATCTTTGGTTCAAAACAGCGGCAGTAAATCACGACACAACTACACGATTCTATAAACACCAAGGCCTCAATGTATAATGCAGCCCTTATGTGGGGAGAACACAGCTTAAGAGGAACTTCAAGCAAGGATTGAATTTCATTCCAGTGAGTAGCTAATACCCCCTTTTCCCATGAGAAATATTTACCTTTTCTCGAATAGATAATCACTGGGGTCTTATGGCTGATATTGTGGTGAAACCCCTCCCACAGTGAGATGTCATGACCAGAGCCGGCGCAGCCATAGCGGCAAAGGGAGCTATTTCCCCGCACTCTGCTGGGGACCCCACACCACCGACCCTGCTACATGCTGCCTGCCCCCTCCCCACTCACACTTTTCCCCAGGGCCCAGTAAGTGAAACTACTGCGCCGCCCGCCCGCTCATTGGAATTGATAGGTAATTATTACTGCAGTTTTACTTGCAGGGCCCCGGGGAGCAGAGGGGTAATGGTGGGGCATAGCTTTGAGCAGGGGTGCCTCAATGCTACAGTTTGCCCCTTTTAACTGGCCCTGGTCATGACCACGGTCCTGACAGTGTGCTGTCTGTGAACCTTGTTGCATTGTGCAAAATAACGGCTTTTTCCAACTGCTAAGCAAGTAATATCTCCCTCTGTGTCCATCAGTAATGAACATTCTGTACAGATCCTCTGGCAGAACTAAAGATGTCACCAACAGTGATACATTTCAGAATGTGAATCAGGGAAAGGAAAGATTTGACAATGGAACAACACAGACTAAATAATCTATAAATGAATACTGTTAAACCACAAGTAATTTTATCAGTAAGGTTATTTTCACTACAGGTCCTCTTTAAAATCTGCTGTATTTCACAATTATACAGCATAGGCCCTATCGTTAGCAGATATGACTCCCATATGCACAAATCGTTAGCAGATATGACTCCCATATGCACAAATCGTTAGCAGATATGACCCCCATATGCACAAATCGTTAGCAGATATGACTCCCATATGCACAAATCGTTAGCAGATATGACCCCCATATGCACAAATCGTTAGCAGATATGACCCCCATATGCACAAATCGTTAGCAGATATGACCCCCATATGCACAATCCTTCAGCAGATCTGACCCTCATATGCACAATCCTTTAGCAGATCTGACCCCCATATGCACAATCCTTCAGCAGATCTGAAAAAAAAAACCCATTTACTCACCTAGTCAGAAGACCTCCTGACACGATCTCCTCCTGTCCCGACCTCCGGTCCCGACCTTGTGGCGCGCAACTCCCACGATCCTCTTCCTACGTCACGTCCTGCCTGCAGGGCTACGGGAAAATGGCCGCCTGAAGCCCTGCACTGCACTGGTCCGGCGGCCTCTCTGATAGGCTGCCGGTCAGCGACAACAGCACACGTCACGCGCGCCGCAGCCACTGACACCGGAGCCGCCTAGGAGCCGCGGGTTGCCGACCCCTGGCATAGGGGATACCTGCAAAACTAAAGGTCGTATATCCAACTACATACTCACACGAAAACCTGGAGCAGCATCATCTCATGTGTCGAAGTGTTCGTCCGCACTTTCTGTACAATCACGCCGGGAGCCCAGAATCCACCCCGCCCTCCTGGAAGTCCTGCAATTTTCACTGTGCATCTCATCAATGGAAATTCACTAAAGATGCCAGTAAACATAAGCGGGCGGCTTACAGATGCAATCCCTGCAGCTTAGAGATAGGCAAAATTGCTCAATTTTGTTTTGTGATCGTCTCTCTGCGAAAACGGAAACACTTTTACGACAATCCATCGTTCACGTACAGCTCAGAATTGAAATGCCTTGATTTTGGTGAGGATGGGTTTTTAAAGAGATATCTATGTATGTTGATATAGCGGCGTTGCAATCAGGAGTCAGCACTGCTTTACTGAACTAAGCTTGGCTTTCAGGAGGCTAAACTAGGCTACATAAAGCAAAGAGAAAGTATAGCACCAGTAAAGTGAAGTATAGATAAAGAGGAACTTCAGCCTAAACAAACATATTGTCATTAAGTTACATTAGTTATGTTAATTAAAATAGATATGTAATATAATCTCTTACCCACTCTGTTTTAAAAGAACAGGCAAATGTTTGTGATTTCATGAGGGCAGCCATCTTTTTGGTTGAAATAAGGTGACAGGGGGCATGAGACACAGTTCCAACTGTCCTGTGCGCTGATCACCCCCCCCCCCAGTTGCTAGGCAACGTGAATAACAACATAGGAAATCCCACCATGCTTTGCACAGCATCAGGGGAAAAAGCCCGGGCAGTTTTCTTTGATGGGGCAGAGCTTAGCTAAAATGCAGCTAAAAATGAGACTTCTATAAGAAAAACAAAGTTTTGATACTGTGAAACTGTTAAAGAAACACCAAGCCTTTTCAGTTCTGCTGAGTAGATTTTTAGTCTGGAGGTTCACTTTAAGTACCCATAAAACTAGGGATTGATCTTATATACAGAAAAACCTCTAGCTTCACAAGGGTTAATTTGTCACATCCCACTGTAGGTGGGCCATGCGTGGATGCTAGATGTTAATCACATTATGAGCTTTCTATTGGCTTCCATGATTCTGTGATGAACAGTATACCCACTGTGCAGAAGCAGACATTTGGATTCTCTGTATCTCCTGTAATTGTTGTTCTATTTACATACTGTAAACGTACATATCTGTTTATCCTGCTAGTGCCTGGCAGACTGGACCTCAGGTAGATAAAGTCCTAGCTGACCTTTCTACACAGCAAGATGTTCAGTAGAATTATAAGATTCATGTTCTCTAGAATCTGTCTTAAGGAAGAACTCTGAATACTGCTGAAACTTTGGTTCTTAAAGTGAATGAGGGTTTTACCACATATACTCGAATATAAGTCAACCTCATGTATAAGTCGACTCCAATATTCAACCCTCTTAAAGTGAACTAGAGATGAAAATAAACAATTGGATCTGTCATTCTACTCCTAAAAATGACTCTTTCAGATATGTCAAGGTTTTATTTTATGTATAAACATTTACAATGCAGATTTAATGCTTCATAGTCTCTGTTCAATTGCAGTGTCTCAAGAGTCCCAGAGTGAAAATACATGAACTATTGATCTTTTTATCTTGTCCTGACTGGAGAAAAACTGTCAGTTCCATAGCTAATTATAAACTCTTTCATACAGGGAAAAAAGAAAAGGAGCACAGCACAAGTGTCTGTATGCTTTACACTGTATATGCACATGTCTATTTCATCATGTCACATGTCATCTCTGGTATACTTAAGCTGGAATTTTTTATTGACTCAAGTATAAGTCTACCCAGCAAAGTTAATGGCTGCCCTTAGGGCTCAGGAGGGGTTAATCACTGCACCGCATACATTATTGCAGCCATTAACCCCTCCTATTCCTTAAGTGCAGCCAATAACTCCTCCAGCCCCCAAGTGCTGCAATTAATCACTCCCTTTTATGCAGCCCAGTATTTCCCCCCTGCCACTTTCCTTGTTAATTGTTGTGGTCAGGACTTTCAGAACAGTGTTTTCTTGTCATTTCCTTTCCTCAAAGTATCACTTACCACTGGGTACATTGCTGCAAATGGGAATGTCACTATTAGCACACACTTTACTCAGTGTGCTCAGTCAGTGTTACTTTTATGAAGTCTGCAGAGACTTTCATACTTAATGCAATGCAACACGCTGCAACACGCTGCGGTGGAAGTAGTTAAATCTCCGCAATTCCTTCACAAAGTGATTTGTGCGTTAGTGCGTGATCCGCACGGTTAATGCAGTAATGCAAGTCTATGGCAAAGCAGGAAGTGTAAATGACTGGGCGTGATGCAGTGCGCATGCGTGGACTGACAGGAATCCCAGTTGGGTACTTCCTGTCCAGCAGGGAGTTTGTCACTGAATGGGGGCGGGCCTATCCATCCCATTTGTGCTGCAAAAATTAAGATTTGTGCTGCTTTCATTTTGAAGATATTAGCACTTATTATTTCCAAAACCATATCCTCACCCAGCCCCTATACAACCACGTACAGATATGAAACTGGTATGGGAGGGTAGTGCTGCGCATGTGCTCATTTGTGCTGCAAAAATCATCTTTCTCTCTTTCATAGTTTTTGAGATATTCACGTTTTTATAAAGGCCAAAAGTTCACTCAGCCCCCCTACAACATTGCAAAGCCTAAGTGAGTCTGAGTGAACTTTTGACCTTTATAAAAACGTGAATATCTCAAAAACTATAAAAGATAGAAAGATGAATTTTGCAGCACAAATGAGCACATGCGCAGCACTACCCTCCCATACCAGTTTGATGCATGTAGGTGGTTGTTTGGGGGCTGGGTGATGATACTGTTTTGGAAATAATAAGTGCTAATATCTTCAAAATAAAAGCAGCACAAATCTTACTTTTTGCAGAACAAATGGGCACAAACGTAGCACTAAGCAAACATGATGGAATTTGTATTTGTGTTTATTGTAGGGGGGCCAGATTCACAGAGCTTTGGCATCACTGGGCTCTTTGTATACCATGAATATGCCTTATTCTGAACATTTAATTGTTTACTACGGGCAACATTTTCTTTCTTCATTTCCAATGTCCTTGAGGTACAGCTATTTTCTTGCAGTGTTTCATATTCTTTACAAGGTTACATTATGTATTCCCGAGAACATGTTAAATCTGATTCTTATGTTTTTACTCCGCCAGACATATAAGAACCATGGCAAAAGCTTTTTTTATTTATTTTTTTTCTTAAAGCAGATTTTGCAAAATCAAGCAGAACACAAGACTTAAGATGAGCAGAACTGGTGGGAGTCTCAAAGGAAACCTATAATGAGAGGAATATGGAGACTGACATTTTTATTCCCTTTTCAAAGAAAATTCTATTGTTGAGCAAAATGCAGTGTTTCTGTTAAGCTGAATAACTTTCAAGGAATAATGGATAACGTAATTTACTGTAAATGTGATTACTTTGTTTTGTGTGGTGCATAAAAAACACAGCCAGTCCCCAGTGTTTCTAAGGCCCAGTGCACACCGGAACCACTAGCAGATCCTCAAAACACTAGAGGTTTTTGAAGCAGATTTTTAGAGCGATTCTAGGCATGTTTAGAGAGGTTTTCTAAAGATGCCTAGCGTTTTCTGGAGCGTTTTTGTGTAGCAGATTTCATATATTGTTACAGTACAGCTGTTACTGAACAGCTACTGTAACAAAAACGCCTGGAAAACCGCTCTGATCTAGTGTTTTTCCGAACGGTTTGCGCTTTTCCTATACTTTACATTGAGGCAAAAACGCTTCTGCACACCGCAAATGTGGGTCCTGCAGCACTTTTGCGGTTTGCAGAAGCGTTTCTGCCTCAATGTAAAGTATAGGAAAAGCTCAAACAGCTCTGAAAAACGCTAGATCAGAGCTGTTTTGTAACAGTAGCTGTTCACTAACAGCTTTTACTGTAACAATATTTGTAATCTGCTACACAAAAACGCTACAAAAAACGCTAGGCATGTAAGAAAACCTCTTTAAACATGCCTAAAATCTCTCTGAAATCTGCTTCAAAAACCTCTAGCGTTTTGCAGATCTGCTAGAGGTTTTGGTGTGCGCTGGGCCTAACAGAGATATTCCATTCGCGGTTTGGACCTGAACTCTTGCACAGGACAGAAGGAACACAGAGAAATATACACTATGGCCTGGTGCACACCAAAAACCGCTAGCAGATCCGCAAAATTCTAGCAGATTTTGAAACGCTTTTTCTTATTTTTCTGCAGCGTTTCAGCTAGCGTTTTGCGGTTATGTGTAGCGCTTTTGGTGTAGTAGATTTCATGTATTGTTACAGTAAAGCTGTTACTGAACAGCTACTGTAACAAAAAACGCCTGGCAAACCGCTCTGAAGTGCCGTTTTTCAGAGCGCTTTGCGTTTTTCCTATACTTAACATTGAGGCAGAAACGCATCCGCAATCCAAAATCTGCAGCAGGCCTATATGTATTTAGAGTGTTTAGCCTGTCTATTATTCCTTCATCTGTGACTAATCACAACTGTAATTTGATCTCTCAGCGGTGTCAGCTCAGGAATATCCTCTGCCACAGCAGAGCAGCTAGTTTGTAAACACAGGATGTTAACAATATGTCTGCTTCCATGAAAACAGGAAGTAGAGGCACTGCAGATTTATTGCTGGATTTGTATCAGCTGTAACAGAAATGGTTTTCTTTAAAGAGAACCTAAACTGAGAAGGATCTGGATTTTTCCTTTTAAAATAATACCAGTTGCCTGACTCTCCTGCTGATCCTGCGTCTCTAATACTTTCAGCCACATCCCCTGAACAAGCATGCAGATCAGGTGCTGTGAATGAAGTCAGACTGGATTAGCTGCATGCTTGTTTCAGGTGTGTGATTCAGCCACTACTGCAGCCAAAGAGATCAGCAGGACTGCCAGGCAACTGGTATTGTTTAAAAGGAAACATCCATATCCCTCTCAGTTTAGGTTCCCTTTAACTGTTATTATGCTGTTGCTTATCTTATAGAGCAGAGAGGAAGTTCTGAGTTCAGGTGCGCTTTAAGTTTTCTCCTAGGAAATATTTTGACACGGTAAATGAAAAATATCTCATAGGAGAAAAGTTAAGAGAAAAAGAGAAATATGGCCCTCGCAGTTTTATGGAACAGCACATGCTTCCTGGCTACGGCTGTGGCGTGTGTCTGTACAGCACTCATACACACCTGTGGCACTCTAACAAATGAGTATCGATCTGTAAGGGTGACACACATCAAGCATATGTGCAAGCCTTAAAGGGGACCTGAACTCTTGCACAGGACAAAAGGAAAACAGAGAGAAATGCACCTTGTAGGCATTTAGAGAGTTTAGCCTGTCTAATTCCCCCGCATCTGTGACTAATCACAAGTTGTAATTTGATCACCCCCTGTGTCACCTGACTGACACGGCAGATAAGCACATTTGAAAGCACAGGATGTTAACAATAAGGGCTGGTGCACACCGAGCGGCTTTTTCAGCGTTTCTGCAGCCGCTTGCGGCTGCGGATCCGCTTGGTCAATGTATCTCAATGGGGTGGTGCACACCAGAGCGGGAGGCATTTTGCAGAAACGAAAAATGCCGGGGTGAGGCATTTTTTGGATTTCGGATGCGTTTCTGCCTCAATGTTAAGTATAGGAAAAACGCAAACCGCTCTGAAAAACGCCTGTTCAGAGCGGTTTTGCCGGCGGTTTTGTTACAGAAGCTGTTCAGTAACAGCTTTACTGTAACAATATATGAAATCTACTATACTGAAAACCGCAGCAGCAATCCGCAAAACGCTAGCAAAACGCCATAGAAAAATAAAAAAAAGCGTTTAAAAATCTGCTAGCATTTTGCGGATCTGCTAGCGGTTTTTGGTGTGCACCGGCCCTCAGTCTGCTTCCATGAGAGCAGGAAGTAGACACACTGTAGAATTATTGTAGGATTTGTATCAGATGTAACAAAGAAATTGTTTTTCTTTAAAAGGTGATTATGCTGTTGCTTAGCTTTTAGAGCACAGATGAACTTTTGAGTTCATGTCCGCTTTAAAGTAAATCTGAAGTGACCCTAAAAAAATATAGATACACAAATAGGGCATAAAAAGAGAACCGAAAAGGCCTTTTTCTGTGTCGCTTCAGACAAGAGAAAAGGTCACAAACCAATCAAGTTTACCACCTTAAGCAATGTACCCATGTTAGGTGAAACTCGGCAAAGGAGGCTGATAATGAACATCTCTGCTGAAAACCTATCGTGCGTCAGCGGTCCGCAATCATCTCGGCACACTGGCAAGCACTTTACCTGGAGAATTGACTTGGCCAAGGGCATTATTCTCCCTGATTATTCCGCCCCCTCTGTGACACTCATTCGGCCTCCCCACCCTGCATAGCAACAGAATGTGTTGCTAGACGCTAGGCTAGATTCTGTACAGGCTCAGGTCTGTGCTATCCCGTAAAGAGAAATTGAACTTCAACCCAATCAGTAGCTGATACCCCCTTTCCCATGAGAAATCTATTCCTTTTCTCAAACGGATCATCAGGGGGCTCTGTATGGCTGATATTGTGGTGAAACTCCTCCCACAGTGTGATGTCAGCGCCTCATAGCACAGAAGTCCTGACATCACATTGTGGGAGCCTTGTTGCATTGTGGGAAATAAACGCTGTTTCCAAATACCAAAAAAGCAAGCAGCATCTCCTTCCAGTGACATCACGTGCCAGCAGTAAAAATGTCACCATGTGATAAATGTCAGAATGTAATTGAGGGAGAGGAAGGATTTTACAATGAGCAAACGCTGACTAAATCATTTATACATAATTATTGTAAAAATTAAGCTCATTTTTTATTACATTAGTTCCTCTTTAAGAGAAAAAAAATACACAAGGAGAGTTATATGTACATATTTGTAGTGTTAGTCTTAGCAGACATTGTGGCTTCTTGGAGGGAGAGGGAGTAGCCCCAACCTGTTCAGTGTCCTTTCATTTTTATGTTCCCCCACTCTGTGACAAGCAGAGAAGTTGCATAGCAAAACCGCCTGGGGTTGAGGATACAAGTAGTACTCCAATATAGAACCCAAAAGAAGCAGTCCTGCAATTTTACTTTGTAGGGGTAGTTTTATGGGAACTGATGGTGACCATGCAGAGTGGCATCTAAGCAATATAAAGACATGGTTAGACACAGGTGTAAAGTCTGCAAGGATGCCATGCTGAGTATTGCAGCTTCCCCCCCCCCACAGGAAGTGACATCACTGGTCACCAGTCTCTAAAAGGCACACGTACTTCCAAAATGCTGACAAGCACACTTTCCCATTAAACTCTGCATCTATGACTGTTTATAGGGGGAGGAGTATTCATACTCTCTGAGCACTGCATGTTGTATGTCTACCAAGTCCTGTGGCCAGGGCTGTGGAGTCAGAGTTGGAGTCGGAGTCAAGGAGTCGGAGCAATTTTGGGTACCCGGAGTCGGATTTGGAGTAGCAGTTGGTGATTTCATAAACTGAGGAGTCGGAGTCGGAGGATTTTTGTACAAAATGCACAGCCCTGGTAAGTATTAGACTAAGGAGACGGAGTCGAGGAGTCGGAGTCGGAGCCATTTTGGGTACCTGGACCCGGAGTTGGAATCGGAGCCGGTGGTTTCATAAACTGAGGAGTCAGAGTTGGAGTTGAAGTCGGAAGATTTTTGTGCCGACTCCACAGCCCTGGCTGTGGCTCCACCAAACATCTGCTGTAGGGAGGGACCCATGATTTGCTATTTAATATCAGTGCAGTTTGATGCTCTGCTACAGGCTATCAATCTGCTACACTCACCAGCTAGCAACAAAGTAACAAACTTCTCTAATAGTAACCAGTATTATAGAAGAAGCCATAGTAAATCAAAGTTCAGTCTCGCTTTTTATGTGTATTTAATTCAACGCTATTTTCAAAGAACTACACATTATAAGGTTAAAAAATACATTTTAGAAAACTTTACTTCCACCTCCCATTTTTATGCATATTGTAAATTTGCATGAATTAGCAATGCATACAATTTTCTGCATTTCATGTCTGTATCTCTTGTCTATAATACTTGGGAATCCTATAGCTTCATTTCTCACTGAAAACGCTGTCCAGACTCCTCCCACTGTGGCATCATCATCCATACAAGTAGTCAGAGAGGACCTAGGAGAAGGAGGCAGCAACTAGTCTCTCCCTGGGAGCACAGATCACTTGACCTCCTTCACCCCTCCCCTTGAGAGGAAGAGATTAACGCTTTGTCACCAGCACTGCAGCTACAACAGAGTTACTCAATGATAAGGAGTCTGCTGAGCTGCAGTACTGGTCACAAAGAGGTAATATTTTCATCAGCCAAAGGGGCAGCTAGGCTGTATGAGATCCCACCCCTGTTCCCTGCCTACTGGTGGGATTTCTAGGTCACATGACTTACTCTTCCAAAGGAAATTTCTCTGGAACAGATGAGGAACCACAGTATTAAGCAGGTGGAGAATGCCATCTCCTGGCGAATTGGGTTGTGCTCCAGGAAAAGGACCACTGGATAATTACCACAGGGGACACTCTGGGCGTGGGTGGTGGCTGTACACAAAATGGGAGGAGTGACCTCAATGGCTAATTATCTCTGGAACGGTTTCAACAAATATGAGAATTGTGTGAGTAATGGCACAGCTCCCTATCCAGCCTTCCCAATACTGAAAAATATATAGAGGGATGACTAGGGCCTTAAAAGATTCCTCACCAGGAACAGAACTGTTCACATTAAAAGGGCCTCATTAAAACAACATGCAAGAAATTGACCAGTTTAGGGCACGGGAGTGGTTAATAAAGTTCCAAGTTCCTATACCAGCCTGAGCACTGTCTGCATGGAGTTTGTATACTCTTCCCCATTAACATAGTCATGCTGTTGGATAGCAAGGGAGCATGACTCAGCACTGTTTGGAAAGTTCAAAGCCTTGAGGTCCTGACCAGAGAAGGAATACAATGAAATGGGCCCAAGGCAAGGTGGTAGCCTTGGCGTCCCCCAATAGTCATAGGTAAACTGTGGCAGAAGAAAGATCAGAGGAGGAGTCAGCCAGGTCCCTTAATCCCCACTAGGCCCCAGGCACCTGCCTAGCTTGCCTTGCGGAGGAACCTGCGCCTGCTCCTGACGTCATCATCACAGGCACTTTAAATGTAATTTATTTCACACCAGGTCATCTATGCAGCGTATGGTCTTCATAGGACTAGGAAATCATTTTGAGCTGGAGTTGTGCTTTAACTTCACTACAGTTGAAGGGATGTTAGACAGGAACACAATTCCAATGCATTCCTGGTCTCCCTCCTCCTCCCAGCAGAGTAAATATTCAAAAGGTTCTCACAGCTCTTTACCATGAGCGGATGTGAAGGTATAGGAGATCAAGGGGGATCAACCTGACCTGGATTCGACATATGGCTGTGCTTGGGATCTTGCGGATTTTGCTTGGCATAAATCCCTTATGCTTTTGCCAGCTCCAGTGCAAACCGTCCACATTCAGATTCCTCTGTATGCCTGCCTTGCTAAATCACACTTTCCTAGCAAGAATATGCAGTCCACGGCTTACTAACGCCTAAATCCTGCTTCAACCGCTATCCCAGTCATTGACAGACACGCCACCGCTAGACTTGACGTCACTACAGCACCCACGGGGTTAAAGGTTGGGCTCTATATACGTCCATTTATAGGTTAGGCTGAATCAAAATATGTAACTATCGTAATACCTGAGCCACAGTGCATCCCTAGAAAGCAGACAGACCAGATAGACATAATACAAATAATAAGACTGATAAACAGAAATACAGATAAAAAGACTGATAAACAGAAAGAGGCACTAAACACGTTGTGTAAGTGGTAACGGTAATCTAGCGGACGTACACGAAGACACGTCGCCACAGCGACACGCAGATTGCTTGCAGGGCGACTTTGATGATAATAATTTTATTTTTTGTTGTTGTTTTTTTTTTTAAAACCATCAAACAGAAATCAAATTAATTTTAACAAACTGCATTAACAGGAGTTGCCGTATGCATATTTATATACAATTATGCCGTAATCAGCTAAAACGCAGCAAAACCAGCAAGGCAGCTACGTCCCCACGACAGGCACGACCACAACTACACTCACATCGCTCATGGCGAAAAAACGCCAGATCAAAGTGAGGCTAGATAAACACATTCATGTCTACGGCGATGAGAAGTGAAAGGACAGGCGCCGCAGTAGGCGAGGGGAAGGCGAGCTGTAGATTACAAAGTATCCATCGGTGGCGGCGAAAAGCCTTAACAGTAGGAAAGTTAAAGGGGGGGGGGGGGGGGGTATGGAACCGAGAAAGAAAACAATATTCAATGGCAAGCAGAAATGACCAGCGTTGAGGCGTTCTCGAGCAAAGCACCATATGTGAGGGCTGTTCATTAAGGCAAGACATCAGCAAGGATAAAGCCATAATCTCCCTCTCCGCTAATGACTCACTGTGTAGGGTAGCGGCTGCGTTTCCAGCAGAAGATCATTAAGGGGTTATTACATGTGAGCCAAAATGACATCATTAGGCACTGTTACCTCATATTAAAATTAATATATATGCTGAGAAAGGGGGGGGGGGGGGGGGGTAGAGGAGGAAAGGAGAGATCTACAGGGGGGGGGGGGGGGGGGTGAGGGAAGCAAAAGGGGGAAAGAGAGAAAGGAAGGGAATGTAATGCAATATTAATACAATGTTGATGAGATGCATACATATATATATATATATATATGTATATATATATATAGTGGGAAAGGGGGGGGTTTGTGTATTTGTAAATGTACTGTACATTAGGGCTTGCTTATATACCGGAAGTTCACAGCTATACTGTACAGCTAAAGGCTCGTTCAGGACTATGCGCGCTGCTGTGCGCATTTTTGGCAGCGCGCATAGTGTGTGCGACATGCAAGAACGGAAGGACATAAACAGCCCTTCTACCGTTCCCATCATATGCGCTGCGCAGCACTGCGATGCGCTATCGCACTGCTGCATGCATTTTCCGGAATCGCAGCGCAGATCCCATCTCACTGTACTCGTTGCGTTCCAATCACACGGCCATCTGCGCTGAATGATGTGAAAGAGGCCTTAGGCTAGTATCACACTGGGGCGTTGCGTTGCACATCCTGTTAAAACAGGATTGAAAAGCGACAGAGGTCAAAGGATGCATCGTGCGTTTCAATGGGACATATACAACAATGCACACACAGTGGCGGAACTACGGAGCCTGGGGCCCTGGTGCAAATTTAACACTGGGCCCCAAGCACTCTGTTATATGGAGCCCCAGAACATAGGGACACAAGGACAGCTGCAGTATCAGAGAGGTGTAATCTGAGTAAGGAAACAGTTTGTTACGGATTACCACTATGCAATGTACATATAGAGGTGTTCATTACCAGCACAGCTCCAATGGAAAGCTTATAAGATAGAAGGAGGGCCCCCCAGTGGGAAACTCTGATCCAAGGGCCCCGGTATGGGTTCTTCCTACCTCAGCATCCCCTACTGCCTCGCCACTGTGCACACAGTGCATGAAAAGTATGTTTCACGCAGCTGTAAATGCCCAGGTTGTATGGTAACACACAGCCTACCTCGCGTTATTCCAGCGGATTCCACCATACCGCACTACTAACGCGCCAATTTGAACCGGCCATGACACTATCATTTCATCTCGGGCGCTATGCAATTCTATCGTCCAACGCATCGCCACGTGTCAGTGTGAAAGTAAACGGAGTCTACACAGACGTACAGTACTGAGGGCCGCTAACTACGGAAATCCACAGCTCTCTTAACTACGCCCAGTGAAAAAAGATTGAAACCTGCCAGCCCCTCCCCAGGTGGGCGGTCCAGAAAAACACTGCATTCAGCGTCCCTATGGCTACCGATCTTGGCTGCGTCTGTGTGGCCACGCCACGATGGGAGGTACCATATGACAGCGCCTAAATGCCTGACATAACCTGACAGCCGGATGGAAAAGGCAGTTTTTCTGTTTTGCTACTACCCATGTAGACTGAAAATAGCCATATAATGCCAATTTCTAAAAATTAAAAAAAAATTTTTTGCCCAACTAGCTTTATTATTTCATAAAAATGGCACACATTCTATTTTTGGTATCTAACCCGAATGCTTGACCTCAATCTCACTAGTCATGTATAAGCAGAGAGGGTTACAAATGGCCCCCGAGTACGGGTCTGTCGCAAAGATTTTCCAGCATGCTGGTAAATATCGGCACCAGGCTATTCATTCGTGCCCTTCCGTAAGAAAAGTCCACGCTTCTTTCATCATATAAGGTCCCTGTGGTGTGTCGATGCAGCAAAGGTCACCGTGGTGCACAGGCCAGAGAGAGGTCACAGCACCGCCCCCCTTCCCTCTGGCACCACCCCTTTTCTTGCAAGATCTTCCACTCTGTAGCAGCCTCGGTGATGCACGGGTTAAACACGCAAAGATTTCTGTTGAAAGCCATCCTCAATGCTCTGTAGTGCTGGCTAAAGCCAGCACAGCAAGCTCTCCCCAACGCTGTGACATACACAGGCTACTTACCAGCTACCTAATCCTCCAAACCACATTTCATACCTCCTGTTTTTTTTATTATTCATTTATTGTTCTTTCTTTCTGTGTGTCCATTTTTCTTTCCTTCTCTTTTGCTACCTAAGCTAATCAACAGGACCATAATCTCATCAGTGCTTCTAAATCCTACAAGCTAATGATGATCATAGCATTACCCTGTCTCATTAGAGGCAGAGGAGGACCAGCTCACAGTAAGAAGGCTTTAAACACTAGTCATAAACAGCAGAACCGTGGACAGTGACTAGTGCAGGATAAAAAACCAACAGCAAGCAAAGGGACTGCTGCACGACAGTCGCAACTGTAAAAACAGTATTCATCATGGCACAGCTGCCAGTTTGAAACATACACACACACAATGCAGTCTGAAGGCAGAAAGCAAACTTCTGAGATACAGAAAACAGGCACAGGTTTAACTGTGGCATAGTGGATGTTACATTTGCTAAAATTCCTCTGTTATTTAAGAACAGTACACAAAACAGCCTAATGACTGCTCCCATGGACTCTGGCTGACTGCTGGCCAGTGGATGCAACTGCACAGTCTTGTTGACAACTCCATGTAGGATAAGGCAAGGAAGAATGCTACAACAGCAGAGTCTAGGGAGGGATGCTAACCCACAGATTATGCACCCAGGAACCTGTCACCATTTTTTAACCACTTCGGTGGCAGGAACGTCAATGACGCCTATTAGTACTACACAGCTTCTTTATTTTTTTTAGGGGACAACCAAGCTGATGTAGTCCCCAGCAGGCAATCCCACTGAGCATCTTGCGAGTTGAGGGCAGCAAGGACAATAAAAGTCAGCTGCTGATTGGTCACAGTGGGGGATTGCCCTCTAGCCTCTACACACTGCTCACTACTACCCTCAGCCTGTTAGACTCCCAGGTGAAGAGAATGGGTAAAGTGCAGTAACCCATAGCAACTAGCATCCTCTTCCATCCGACTACTGCAAAGCGACTTCTGATAGGCTACTGCATCCACCACATCCACACTACACTGATAGCCGATGCCTGTGTGTGCAGCAACCCTCTCAGGGGCTCTATTGCCAAATCCTAACCCATGTTATTTATTTTTCAGGAGGTGCCACTCACTAACACTATGCCCCCCCTCCTTTTTTTCTAGTTGACCTGCCAAATATTATATAAGACCACCGCATATTTTACCTATATGATTCCAATAACAAGACATTAACCCATTGGTTGCAAAAGATTCCCACGGGCCGTCATCTAAAAATAATAATACTAATATAAATAATAAAAAGCATGGGAGGCATAGCTTCATGCCCTGTACTGTGGGGGGGGGGGGGGGGGGGTAGATGGGAGTGTATTGGGGGCGGTACTCCTGCCACCCTCCACAAAATACCCAGCTAACCCTGATTTTACCTTTTAGTAGCCACTGATCATTTATAGACTGTGCATGCAAATATTCCTGCAGCTTTCTCGGAGCAGCAAGGATGGAAAGAGCCCCCAGCCATTCTCCCTTGGGAGGGATGGGGAGGGGGGGGGGTATTGGCACATTCTTGAACCCCCCTCTTGATTTCTCAGTCTAGCTGCAAATACTCAAGTGACCCATTGCATGTTACCTTTAGCCAGCCAATGGCCATTTATTAACCCTATGCCTACATGCATGTCTTACTCTGCTGCACCCATCTGAGCAACATAAACGGCAAGCCCCAAACTCCTGTATTGGGGGGGTAGGAGAGGGGGGTACACTACTGAATAATACCACTTTTCCCTTTTCTCACCCTGGCTAATACCCCTGCCAGTCTTGCCACATTACATGTCACCTTTAAAGAACCAGTGATATGGCAACCCTATGCAAGCAAAGCATGCAATGTAATTTTGGCACCACTCCCAAGCATAACCCCCCCTAGCTATATTTCCATTATGGGTGGTGGGGGATCCTGGTTCCCCCTGATTTTAGATTTTCTCAGCCTAGCTGTGAATTTCCCTGTCAAAGCTCCTGGTATTAGTTGCAGAACTTCCTTTCCCATCCACAGAGCTCCCCCTACCTCCATGCACAGACATGTTCATGATAAACAAACCCGAACCATCCACTGGCTCAACAGCAAAGAACGAGAAGAAGGGGAGAGGGGAAAAAGTATCAGTGGAGACTCTATGGAGCAGCAGATCCAGTGGAGCGTGCAGGAACCCCACTTCCAAACCAAGGCGCAAAACAGGCGCAAGTGCAACATACAATCATAGTAATACAAACATTGCAATACAAAAAAATAATAACTATGTAAAAAAACAAACCAAATGAATGCAAAAAAACACACAAAATAAAGGCACAGAGAAGCGTGACATCCCGATGCCAGCATCCTACCTAAGCGTGGCTGTCTCCCCAAGTCTGACGACCTGGTTGTCCACCACTGGAGGGGAGGAGTAGTCCATGCCCTGTCCGGCGGGCAGGCAGGAGGGCAGCAGGCAGCACACACTCAGGATGACGGCGGCCAGCCACCGGATTGAGCAGCCGGCAGCACCCTGCACCAACATCATCATGTCCATCACTGCTGGGGCTGCCCCTGTCAGCAGCCTGGGATCCCTGGCAGAGGCAGGAGGAGGAAGGAGCAGCTGCAGGAGGAGGAGGAGGAGGAAGCGCTGCTGCTGCTGCTGCTGCTGGAGAATGAGCGAGGCACGCGGCCCCCAGGCTCTCAGCCGGTTGCCATGCGGCCGTTTCCCTAGCAACCACAACCGGGGAGTGCTGCTGATGCTGCTGCTGCTGCTGGTGATGGAGCAGAGAGATAGTGCAACACCCAGCAGCGGAGGCACCCTCACTCCCAGCGACACCCCTCCTCTCTGGATGCTCCTGTCAAGCTGCAGAGGCTCCAGCAGCACGGGGATCAGCAGCTCCAGAGTGTGTGTGTGTCTGGGAAGGGAGAGGCGATGGAGGGGTGGGGGGCGTTGAAGGGTTAATGACAGAGGGAAGAGTGAAGGAACTTTTAATTAGTGCCAGCCAGGCAATTATTCAAGGAAGGAGGCAGCTCTTCACTTTGATACTCTTGTCTCTTCTCTGCCTCCTCCTGAAATCTGTCCTCTCTCTCCTCCTGATCACCACAAGTCATGCCAACTCCCCCTTCTCTTCTTGACTGTCTCTTTTTCTGTTTCTCTCACTTTCTTACACCTCTCTCTGATTCTGTCCTCTGTCTTTCTTTCTGCCACCAACTCTTTACTTTGCTCTGCCTCTCTCTGTCTCCATTTTCCTCCTTTCTCCCTCTGTCTCCTCATCTTTCTCTTTTTCTGCCCCCTTTCTCCTACCAAGACTTTACTTTGCTCTGTCTCTCTCATTTTCCAATCATTTATCTTTCTTTCTTTTCTTCTCCCCCTCCACTTTTTGCATTTTCTCATCCCTCATCCCCCCCCCCCCCCCCTCATCCATACACCATCCCTCTCACCCCTCCTTCTTTCTCTCTTCTCTAGAACCTTATTTTACCCCTTACCTCCTTCACACCTCTTTCTTTCTTTCTTTCTTTCTTTCTTTCTTTCTTTCTTCTTTCTTCTTTCTTTCTTTCTTTCTCCCTTTCTTTCCTCTTCTATCTCCTTCCATGTCTCTTTCCCTAACTCTTTCTCTCCACCCCCCTTTTCTTTACCCCTTTCTTCTTCCCCATCACTTTTCTACCCCCCTCTTTCTCTCTTGCATGCCTTTCAATATTATCTTTACCTCCTCTCCTATCTTACCCACACCTTTTCCTCCCATATGTGCTACCCTCACTTCCATGGATGCCCCACCCCACACACCCTACCCAAGGGTTCTCAATTTCCCTGCCATTTCCAGTCTGCCCTTTTTCTCCCTCCTACCCCCCCCCCCCTTCCCTCATTCATGCTCCCTATGGTTCTTCCACTCCCTTACTTCTCTCTCCCTTCCCTGTCCCAGAAAGGATAAAGATTAAATGGGACATAGGCTAGATAGCAGTGTTTGCCTACTGATGGTCATCTAGCCTTTTTTAGAAGATTTGGTGGGGGCCAGCATCGTCCAGACCCCTAGGCTCACGCCAAGCCCTAGGCAACTGCCTAGAATTGCCTTGTGGATAATCCGGCTCTGCCGCCCCTTCACGCACACACACAAACACCACCACTAACATGATGTCCACCACTATAGCAGGTGCAACCTCCACCTGTTGTCAGTGAAGCTCTTTAGAAGAAAGCTGTACCTGAGAATAAACCCAAATTGCCATATCTAATCTCTTACTTCTACCAATGTCTCAGTGTCTGTTCACAAAGTGTTTTGCCCTCCCTTGAAAAATGTTCCATTCGTTATCTCTTTCTCCCCCACACCCTATTCTCTCTCTACTTCTCGCACCCTCTCTCAGTCACACTCCTCTCTCACATCTTTTCCTGTTGCTATCTGCACATCCCCGTCCCCCTCTGTCCCCTCTCTGACACTTTGTTTCGATAAACACTGCTGTCAGTCAGCTTGTGTCTTGGAGTCACACAGTGTCCTCACCTGACACTTTTAATGTTTTTCTACATACTCTATGCCAAGTGCAGGAGGCTGAGTCTATCACCTTCACCTATAGTCACTGCAGCATTCAGTCCATTTGTCACTCACGAAGGCCTCCTGCTCTAGGCTACAGCACCTGGGTGTCAATGTGTCTACTAGTACTGCTCCTCAATGAAGCCTGTTCAGCGGGATGCAGAGAGCAATGATCTGCAACGTTCAGCAGGCACGAGCTTTCAGAAGTCATCTGCTACTGATCCGGCTGCAGCATAATGAAGTATGGTGAGCTTACTTTTTGTTTCAGATCAACAAAGCTTCATCATTGATCTCCAGTGCCTCCTATATTCATCCACACTTTGTCCCACACCTTTCTGTTCTACTGTCACTCATCCCCCCTGCCTCCTCTGCCATTCTGATCCTCCAACTCTTCTCCCACCCTCCTCCACCACCTCTCCCCACTGCTTCTTCTCCCACCCTACTCCTCCATAACCTCTTCCCACTGCTTCTTCTCCCGCCGTGCTCCTCCAACACCTCTCCCCACTGCTTCTTCTCCCATCCTGCTCCTCCATCACCTTTCCCCACTGCTTCTTCTCCCACCCTGCTCCTCCACCACCTCTCCCCACTGCTTCTTCTCCCACCATGCTCCTCCAACACCTCCCCCGAATGCTTCTTCTCCCACCCTGCTCCTCCATCACCTTTCCCCACTGCTTCTTCTCCCACCCTGCTCCTCCATCACCTCACCCCACTGCTTCTTCTCCCACCCTGCTCCTCCACCACCTCTCCCCACTGCTTCTTCTCCCACCCTGCTCCTCCATCACCTCTCCCCACTGCTTCTTCTCCCACCCTGCTCCTCCACCACCTCTTCCCAATGCTTCTTCTCCCGCACTGATCCTCCATAACCTCTCCCCACTGCTTCTTCTCCCACCATGCTCCTCCACCACCTCTCTCCACTGCTTCTTCTCCCACCATGCTCCTCCATCACCTCTCCCCACTGCTTCTTCTCCCACCATGCTCCTCCACCACCTCTTCCCACTGCTTCTTCTCCCACCCTGCTCCTCCATCAGCTCTCCCCACTGCTTCTTCTCCCACCCTACTCCTCCACCACATCTCCCCACTGCTTCTTCTCCCAACCTGTCCTCCACCACCTCTCCCCACTGCTTCGTCTCCCACCCTGCTCCTCCACCACCTTTCCCCACTGCTTCTTCTCCCACCCTGCTCCTCCACCACCTCTCCCCACTGCTTCCTCTCCCACCCTGCTCCTCCATCACCTCTCCCCACTGCTTCTTCTCCCACCCTGCTCCTCCATCGCCTCTCCCCACTGCTTCTTCTCCCACCCTGCTCCTCCACCACCTCTCCCCACTGCTTCTCCCACCCTGCTCCTCCGTTACTTCTCCCCACTGCTTCTCCTCCCACCCTGCTCCTCCATCACCTCTCCCCACTGTTTCTTCTCCCATCTTGCTCCTCCATCACTCCTTGTCAGAAGAAAAGATAAGTGTGGCACTCCTATGAATCCAGGGAGGATTTGTGGGTCTAAGCAGTGTGGGCCAAATCTGCCCGCACAGGGCGTGTCCTATGCACAGATGAATGCTGCTGGCCACTGACGTGTGCTCCGTGCAAAAATACAGGAAGAAAGAGCATCACAAGAGCCTTGTCAACAAGAAGCAGAACCGGGCACCATCCGTCATTCAGCTCATTTATTGTGCAATCAGTGCATGTGCAACATTGGACATCAAATAAACATCACCTGGATTGTGGTGGCGATACCTGTGCGGGTGGAGGTGGGTGGTCAGGGCTGCAAATGGGTCGGCGACGACCGTTTCGCGTCCGACAGGACGCTTGGTCACGCTACGTTCCTCCATCACTCCTACCTCTTCTCCCATCCTGTTTCTAAATCACTCCTACCTCTTCTCCCATCCTGCTCCTCTTCCATAACTCCTACCTCTTCTCCAGGGCCGGCCTTAGATTTCACAGCGCCCTGAGCGAAACCTAGACTATCTCCTAGGCCAGTGGTCCCAAACCTTTTTGACGTCGTGACACATCACACCAAATGCTCAGATCTCCGTGACACGTCACATATGTATAATAACCACGAATAGATGGAAAGAGTACATTATCCTGAATACACTTGAAAATGAAGGCTAGAATCTTTCAGGAATATTAATAAAAACAATAAGTGGGACAGTTAGCCACCCCCCATTTAGAATGATAGCTCAGCACCGACAATTTGCACAACTCATTACAGCCACAGTGCACCCCCCCCCCCCAAAAAAAAATGCCCTCAGACTTAGTATAGGTAGGTATACAGGTATAGGTGACCCCAGTATAGAATCTTATGTGTAGGTGCCCTCAATATAGGTAGCCAAGCATAGGTGCCCCCACTATAGGAAGTCAGTTAAAGGTCTCCATCCCCCCCACCCATAGGTAGCCAGGCGTAGGTGCCTCCAGTATAGGTAGCCAGGTATTGGTGCCCTCAGTAAAGGTAGCCAGCTATAGGTGCCCCCAGTATAGGAAATCAGGTGTAGGTGCCCTCAGTATAGGTAGCCAGCTATAGGCGCACCCTTGGAAGCCGGTGCCCTGATCGACTGCTCCGGTCGCTCAGGTCAAAGGCCGGCTATGTCTTCTCCCATCCTGCTCCTCCATCACTTCTACCTCTTAGTAGTGGCTGGATAGTGTAATGGTTAAGGGCTCTGCCTCTGACACAGGAGACCCGGGTTCAAATCTTGGCTCTGCCTGTTCAGTAAGCCAGCACCTATTTCAGTAAGGAGTTTCTTGGGCAAGTCTCCTTAACACTGCTACTGCCTACTGAGTGCGCTCTAGTGGCTGCCTCACAAGCGCTTTGAGTCCGACAGGAGAAAGGCGCTATACAAATACTGCCATTATTCTTCCATTCTGCTTCTCCATAACTCCTACCTCTTCTCCCATTCTGCCCCTCCATTTCTCCTACCACTTCTTCCATCCTGCTCCTCCACCAGCTCGTCCCTACTCCTTCCTCTGCTCCCACTTAAAGTGTAGTAGAGATGAAGCTTTAGTCAAAATCAATACTTGCCCGTGGCTTCTTTGGGTACCATGCCGTCCTCCCGCAGTCCGCCGTTCAGCCACGATCAGCCCCGGTAACTTGCTCAGTCGCGTCCAACCTGGGTCTTCTGCGCATGCGGACCCACTGTGCAGTAGACCCGGACTTGCGTTATTGAGCAAGTTACTGGAGCTGATCGGCAGACTGCGCATGTACCTCTTGTCGTGCTCCTATCCCCTGGAGCGTTCTGTGCCTACGCAGTAGTACTGCGCGGGTACAGAACTATCCAGGGGGCGCGCGCACAGCCGAGCCGTGCATGCACAGAAGCACCGACTGGCGGCAACTGTCCAGATTACCGGGAGTCATAGTACTTCAACGGAGGGGCTGAAGAGGATCATGAGGGAAGCAGCGGTGCTTATGGGGCTGGAGAAAGCCCCAGGAGAAGTATAAATTAGAGCTAGTGAACCATCTCTGATACACTGGACAGTTTGCTGTTTGTGAACTTCATTGCATTGTGGGAAATAACGGCTGTTTCCAACCGCCAAGCAAGCAGTATCTATCTTTGTGCATAGAACTCTCAGTAAACGAACATTTCACAGAGATCACCAGTGATACATTTCAAAATGTTAATTAAGGAGAGGAAAGATTTTACAATTGGCAAGTACTGTCTATAAATGAATATTATAAAAAGTAAGTATTATATTCATTATGCTATTTTAACTAGAGTTCCTCTTTAACCCTCTAGCTCAGACCTCCCCTGACTTTCCTTACTATTCAGAACTGCAATACTATCTATCATCTAGGAGTCTGACGAAAATTTGTTTCAGACTCTCGTGTCCAAATATCGCAGTACCCAAACAAACTGCTGTGTAATACCTGATTTATTTTTTTTTTTTTCTTTTTAACGTGAGTGTCAATTTTGAGTCAAGTTTGAAGAAGCGAAGCTGTGTTTTACTCTATATTTCATTTACCTAAATTTTGGAATTTCAAAGCTTGTAAAGCACATTGTTCTCAACGGAGACATTGCGTTGAAGCAACAGACCTCTAGGCGGCTCATTGAGCAACTTTTTGACTTTTTTTTCCATTTTCCATTTTTATCCCCACTGAACCAGCATTTTACAGCAGTTTAAGGTTTACAGCCAATTTAACAACATTTTATCAGATGATTTTTAGGTTTCGGTTCTCATTTATAGTTTTGTATTTCAATCACCTGGGAAAGTTGTTTGCAAAGTCATGCAAAGTTCCTGCAAAGCCTTGTACAGAAGGGACAATTACCTTATGAAATGATTTTTATAAATGTATTAAATATTCCCCTAATGTCATATTTACCTCCGTCCCTCTTGCTCTCTTTTATAATTCACATCTCTGATAGTTCTGTTCCTTTGTACCTTCAGTCCCCACATGGTGAGTGGCTGGCTGCATGGTACTTCCTATCTAACCAGGAAGTGGAGGAGATGTGATTGCAGGGAGCAGGTAATGTATAATAATGCTTCCTCTGCGCATTCTGCCTAATTACATTATTAGGTTCTGGTATAACCCGTCCTGCCAGCGCTCACTGCAGTGCGGGTGGCCAGAAGCTGAAGGGGGGCGGTGCTGGGGGCGGTCTTGTACCTAGTATAATATGCAGAAAGTGCAGCAGAAGCCTTAAAGTAGAGTGACCAGACGTCCCGGATTGCCCGGGACACGTCCCGGATTCGGGGTCCGCTGTCCCAGGCTTAATGAGGTCCCGGGAAACGTCCCGCTTTCAGCAGCGGGACGTCCCGGCCTCGGGACTCTGGCCACTCTCTCCTCAATGAACTGGCAGCGGCGTCTATAGACGCCGTGCCAGTTCATTGCCCGCAGCCCCGCTCCAGCCTCCTCTTCCGGTGTCTGTTTCTGACACCAGCAGGCGAGCAGGGCTACGGCAAGATGGCTGCCGGAGCCCTGTACTGGAGACCTATTTGTGTCACTAGTACAGGGCTTCGGGCGCCATCTTGCCGTAGCCCTGTCAGCGCGGGAGACCAGAGCAGGAGGAACAAGACGGTCCCGGGACGGAGCAGCGCGCCAGAGGCCGGACACTTCTGCCAGGTGAGTAAATGCTTTCTTTTCCAGGTGAAATGTTTGCCCGCATTGTTTCTTTTCCAGGTGAAATGTTTGCCCGCATTGTTTCTTTTCCAGGTGAAATATTTGCCCGCATTGTTTCTTTTCTGGTGAAATGTTTGCCCGCATTGTTTCTTTTCCAGGTGAAATGTTTGCCCGCATTGTTTCTTTTCCGGTGAAATGTTTGCCCGCATTGTTTCTTTTCTGGTAAAATGTTTGCCCGCATTGTTTCTTTTCTGGTGAAATGTTTGCCCACATTGTTTCTTTTCCAGGTGAAATGTTTGCCCGCATTGTTTCTTTTCCGGTGAAATGTTTGCCCGCATTGTTTCTTTTCTGGTGAAATGTTTGCCCGCATTGTTTCTTTTCTGGTGAAATGTTTGCCCGCATTGTTTCTTTTCTAGTGAAATGTTATTGTTTGCCCGCATTGTTTCTTTTCTGGCGAAATGTTTGCCTGCAGTGCGTTTCTTTTCTGGCGAAATGTTTGCCCGCAGTGCGTTTCTTTTCTGGCGAAATGTTTGCCGCATTGCGTTTCTTTTCTGGTGAAATGTTTGGCCGCAGTGCGTTTCTTTTCTGGTGAAATGTTTGCCCGCAGTGCGTTTCTTTTCTGGCGAAATGTTTGCCTGCATTGCGTTTCTTTTCTGGCGAAATGTTTGCCCGCAGTGCGTTTCTTTTCTGGCGAAATGTTTGCCCGCATTGCGTTTCTTTTCTGGTGAAATGTTTTGCCGCAGTGCGTTTCTTTTCTGGTGAAATGTTTGCCCGCAGTGCGTTTCTTTTCTGGTGAAATGTTTGGCCGCAGTGCGTTTCTTTTCTGGTGAAATGTTTGCCCGCAGTGCGTTTCTTTTCTGGTGAAATGTTTGCCCGCAGTGCGTTTATTTTGTACTGACATGTTGCCCGCATTGCGTTTATTTTGTACTGACATGTTTGCCCGCATTGCGTTTATTGTCTGGTGAAATGTTTGCCCGCATTGCGTTTATTTTGTACTAACATGTTGCCCGCATTGCGTTTATTTTGTACTGACATGTTTGCCCGCATTGCATTTATTTTATACTGACATGTTGCCTATTGCGTTTATTTTCTGGTGTCCGGGGTAACTATTACTGCATTTATTATTTAATGGTCATAGATGGCTATGTTTGCTGCTTTGTGGTTACGGTATACTATTAGCATCACACAGTTTCTGCACACCCATGATACAAAGTCTCGTTTGTCCACATCATGGCGTAAACACTGCTTTCTTATGCCTCGCTGTTACATCATTACGTTAGCTCCGCCCATACAATGTCATGGCCACGCCCATTTTTTCGGCGCCGCGGCCCCCCTCCCCCAGTCTTTGCCGCTGCGTGCTCCTCACTCCTTCCCACTTTTCGCTGCGGCGCGCTACGCGCGCCGCCCCCCCCCCCCCACGCCCCCCCCCCGTCCCAGGTTGGACCCACAAAAATATGGTCACTCTACTTAAAGAGACTCTGAAGTGAGAATAAATCTTGCTTCAGAGCTCATAGTTAGCAGGGGCATGTGTGCCCCTGCTAAAACGCTGCTATCCCGCGGCTAAACGGGGGTCCCTTCACCCCCGAAATCCCCTCCGTGCAGCCGGGGATCACTTCCTGATTGAGGCAGGGGTAACCGCCGCAGCCCTGGCCCATGCGCGTCTGTCAGCGCGTATCTCGTATCTCCGCCTCTCCCCGCCCCTCTCAGTCTTCCTTCACTGAGAGGGGCGGGGGAGAGGCGGCGATGCGCCGCTGATAGACGCGACTGGATGCAGGGCTGCAGCCGTTAGCCCTGCCTCTAGGAGCAGCAAAATCTACGACCAATTTGGTCGTTGATTTTGCAGGGGGGGTTTGGGGGTGAAGGGACCCCCGTTTAGTTGCAGGATAGCGGCGTTTTAGCAGGGGCACACGTGCCCCTGCTAACTATGAGCTCTGAAGCGAGAATTATTCTCGCTTCAGTGTCTCTTTAAACATTTCCTGCTGCAGTGATTGCATCTCCTCCACTTCCTGGTAAGTTAGCAAGCTACCCAGCCAATCAACATGTGACTGCAGTCCCCTCATGGTGATTGGCTGGCTGCATGGCACTTGCTAACTAACCAGGAAGTAGGAGGGATGCAATCACCGTGAGACGGTAATGTATAATAATTCTTCTGCTTCACACTCAGCCTAATTACAATATTAGGTACTGGCCCGGCCCCCCAGTTCCCTCTGTGGTGGCGGGGGCTATAGTTACGCCACTTCTCTTGAACATCGGGGCCACACTCCACTTCTGGCAAGAGCGTGAAATTGGTCATGCTGGCGCAGTAGCAGGCGCTCAGGAAGCCAGAGCCTTGTCGGTAATCTTTGTGGGATGGGGGAATGGAGGACAGTGTTGAAAGCCTCTACAAGATCCAGAGGCCTTCCTCTCCTTAGGTAAGTATGTGAGGCTGACCTCAGGTACAGTTTAATGTACAGTTCAATGTGCCCACTAAAGATACAATCTTGATTGTACAATCTTGCCACTTTTGTGTAAAACGAGGGATAAACTTAAAGGGAACCTAAACTGAGAGGGATATGGATGTTTCCTTTTAAACAATACCATTTGCTTGGCCGTCCTGCTGATCTCTTTGGCTGCAGTAGTGGCTGAATCACACACCTGAAACAAGCATGCAGCTAATCCAGTCTGACTTCAGTCAGAGCACCTGATCTGCATGCTTGTTCAGGGGATGTGGCTGAAAGTATTAAGAGACACAGGATCAGAAGGAGGGTCAAGCAAATGGTATTATTTTAAAAGGCAGGGCCGGATTTACCATAAGGCACTGTAGGCACGGGCCTACAGGCGCCTGATGATGGAAAGGCGGCTCACTCCCCTCCCCGAGTACCTCCCTCCCTCCTTCCCTATGCAGAGTCCTGATAAGAGTGTAAATGAGAGGTTACTTACCCTGCTCGTGGCATTCCAATGATGAGATCTCCCTTCAGTCAAGGGCACCTCTAGCTACTTAATTCTGATGTTCCTCTAGCTTGGGGCATCTCTGGCTACTTAATATTGAGGGTTCTTCTGGCTACCTAATACTAAGGGACATTGGTAGTTATGTATGATGGCTTAGGGAGAAGTGACAGCTGGGCCAGACAACACACTTGGCGAGGTTTGGCCTGGTTTGTAGGTTCATGGAGGGTGAAGTCTAAGGTGGCATCTGTGCCTATAGGCTCCTGTGATGTAAATCCGGGCCTGTTAAAAGGAAAAAATCAATATCCTTCTCAGTTTAGGTTCCCTTTATGCATCCATTCAAACTATATTCACATAGAACATTCCAGGAGTCCCATATTCCTAACTGACTTTTAGCTCGAACCTGAAGCAAAAGTAAACTTATGAGATAAATTATATGTGTAGTACAGCTAAGAAATAGTAGCAAAGAAAAGAGTCTCATGTTGTTTTCTAGAACAGGAAGAGTTAAAAAACGTCAGTTGTTATCTATGCAAAAGAGCTTCTGTGAGCTGTTCGATCTACTGGGTCAAATACAGTACTGTTTCCTAAAGCCAAGAAACAGTGAGAGACAGCTTGAGATAAGGTTTTACTGCAGGGAAGTTCAAAGGGTCATTATTTCTGCTTTGTTTTATAGCTTCAAGTGTAACTGTCGGGCATAAAATCAAAAATCAATTCTTTATTTTTATCTGGTAAACAAGTAATAGGGATGCTAACCAGGCAATCCAAATTTATAATCACTATTACTTTTCTTGTTGATAATTCCTGAGTTTACCAGACTCTTATTTTGTACACACAAATTTGGTACACAAAAAGGAAGTTGCAGGGCATGCTGGGTTGTCCTTTTTTGCTTCTCTACTTACCCCTCAGACTTAACTAATGCAGCCTGATTGGCTGAAGCCTCTTTCCCTCCTGTTTTCTGCTCCCACACCTCTGATCCTCTCTGATTGGCCAATATTTCTCATGCTGAGACAATGCACTTTCTATAGTGAAGGGCGGGCAATGCATAAACAATCAGGCAGAGGAGAGTAAGGGAGAAAATGACATCAGATTTGGCTTCAAAATAGCCACAGTTAAAATGGGAAATGCTAAGAAGGATTTTCTCTTTTCTAACCGTAGAAAAATCACTAAAATCAAAATGTGGACGTTGCAATACATATGTTATGTAAGTAGAGCAAGTATTTACCTACTTATATATGTGGGGTTTTTTTCTGAGATAGTATGGCTGACAGATCCTCTTTAAAAGACAGAGGCCCATATGCAATTCACTGAGTGATATTTTCACAATTTGTCATAAAATGCCTTTTAAACCACCAGCAAGCAAGAAAACACTCAAAATAAATTTGATAGCACTTTTTTACCAACTTTTGGGTACTTTTTCAATTGTAAAATGCTGAAAAGTTAGTTTGAAGAGAAGATGAAAGTTTTCTCCTGGGAGAAAACTCAGGTGAAAACGTCAATTGCATATGGGCCAGAGTGTGCAACTGTGACAGTATGATGCAATGTTATAAAAAAGCTATATAACTGAAAATAAAAATATGAGACTTTTTTGCTACTTATGTTCTATGTATTATCCATACTACACATACAATTCAATACAGATTTTTTTTTTTTTTTTTTTTTTTTTTTTGCTTTAGTGTCACTTTAAGCATTGAATATCTAGGGTGAGACATTTCTGCCTTATTTAATGTCACACATATGTTACTGCTGTTGATTCAGCTCCCAAACTGTGTACTGATAACCAAACTCTTCATCTGTATAGAGTTGGGCCGAACGGTTCGCCTGCGAACGGTTCCATGCGAACATCCGTGGTTCGCGTTCGCGTCCCGCAGGCGAACGTTTGCGGAAGTTCGGTTCGCCCCATAATGCACCATGGAGAGTCAACTTTGACCCTCTATATCACAGTCAGCAGGCCCAGTGTAGCCAATTAGGCTACACTAGCCCCTGGAGCCCCACCCCCCTTATATAAGGCAGGCAGCGGCGGCCATTACGGTCACTCGTGTGCCTGCATTAGTGAGAGTAGGGCGAGCTGCTGCAGACTGTCTCTCATAGGGAAAGATTAGTTAGGCTTAGCTTGTTCCTGGCTGCATACCTGTTCTGTGAACCCACCACTGCATACCTGTTCATTGAACCCACCACTGCATACCTGTTCAGTGAACCCACCACTGCATACCTGTTCAGTGAACCTGCCAGGCTGCCACTGCATACCTGTTCTGTGAACCCACCACTGCATACCTGTTCTGTGAACCCACCACTGCATACCTGTTCAGTGAACCCACCACTGCATACCTGTTGTGTTCAGTGAACCCGCCACTGCATACCTGTTCTGTTCAGTGGACCCGCCACTGTATACCTGTTCAGTGAACCCGCCACTGCATACCTGTTGTGTTCAGTGAACCTGCCACTGCATACCTGTTCTGTGAACCCGCCACTGCATACCTGTTCTGTGAACCCACCACTGCATACCTGTTCAGTGAACCCACCACTGCATACCTGTTGTGTTCAGTGAACCCGCCACTGCATACCTGTTCTGTTCAGTGGACCCGCCACTTTATACCTGTTCAGTGAACCCGCCACTGCATACCTGTTGTGTTCAGTGAACCTGCCACTGCATACCTGTTCTGTGAACCCGCCACTGCATACCTGTTCTGTTCAGTGGACCCGTCACTGTATACCTGTTCAGTGAACCCGCCACTGCATACCTGTTGTGTTCAGTGAACCTGCCACTGCTTACCTGTTCTGTTCAGTGGACCCGCCACTGTATACCTGTTCAGTGAACCCGCCACTGCATACCTGTTGTGTTCAGTAAACCTGCCACTGCATACCTGTTCTGTGAACCCGCCACTGCATACCTGTTCTGTTCAGTGAACCCGCCACTGTATACCTGTTCTGTTCAGTGAACCCGCCACTGCATACCTGTTGTGTTCAGTGAACCCGCCACTGTATACCTGTTCTGTTCAGTGAACCCGCCACTGTATACCTGTTCAGTGAACCCGCCACTGTATACCTGTTGTGTTCAGTGAACCTGCCACTGCATACCTGTTCTGTGAACCCGCCACTGCATACCTGTTCTGTTCAGTGGACCCGCCACTGTATACCTGTTCAGTGAACCCGCCACTGCATACCTGTTGTGTTCAGTGAACCTGCCACTGCATACCTGTTCTGTTCAGTGAACCCGCCACTGTATACCTGTTCAGTGAACCCGCCACTGCATACCTGTTGTGTTCAGTGAACCTGCCACTGCATACCTGTTCTGTGAACCCGGCACTGCATACCTATTGTGTTCAAGAAACCTGCCACTGCATACCTGTTCTGTGAACCCGCCACTGCATACCTGTTCTGTTCAGTGAACCCGCCACTGTATACCTGTTCTGTTCAGTGAACCCGCCACTGCATACCTATTGTGTTCAGTGAACCCGCCACTGTATACCTGTTCTGTTCAGTGAACCCGCCACTGCATACCTGTTCAGTGAACCCGCCACTGCATACCTGTTGTGTTCAGTGAACCTGCCACTGCATACCTGTTCTGTTCAGTGGACTCGCCACTGTATACCTGTTCAGTGAACCCGCCACTGTATACCTGTTGTGTTCAGTGAACCTGCCACTGCATACCTGTTCTGTGAACCTGCCACTGCATACCTGTTCTGTTCAGTGGACCCGCCACTGTATACCTGTTCAGTGAACCCGCCACTGCATACCTGTTGTGTTCAGTGAACCTGCCACTGCATACCTGTTCTGTTCAGTGGACCCACCACTGTATACCTGTTCAGTGAACCCGCCACTGCATACCTGTTGTGTTCAGTGAACCTGCCACTGCATACCTGTTCTGTGAACCCGCCACTGCATACCTGTTGTGTTCAGTGGACCCGCCACTGTATACCTGTTCTGTTCAGTGAACCCGCCACTGCATACCTGTTGTGTTCAGTGAACCCGCCACTGTATACCTGTACTGTTCAGTGAACCCGCCACTGTATACCTGTTCTGTTCAGTGAACCCACCGCATCAGTGTGCATACCTGTGCAGTTAAGTGAACCCACCTACCTACGTGAGTGCACGCACTGTGATATACCACTCCGTGCATACCCGATATGGACAAAACAGGTAGAGGAAGAGGTAGTGCCAGAGCCAGAGGAAGGCCACCCGGCAGGTCTGCGCGAGGTCGTGTAAATGTAATTTCGTGTGGACCTGGCCCACAGTACAGTGCTCGGAAGAAGACACGTCCCATCACCTCCCAAGATTGTCAGGACGTGGTTGAGTATTTAGAGACACAGAACACCTCATCTTGCTCAGCCACCAGCGCTACTACTAGCACATCTTCCGCTGCATTTGACACTTCGCAAGAATTATTTAGTGTTGAAATCACTGATGCACAGCCATTGTTGTTACAGCCAGATGAATTTTCACCAGCGCATATGTCTGAGTTACGCAGCAACACTATGGATGTAACGTGTAAGGAGGATGAAGGACCTACTGATGGTGCATGTTTGGATTTTTCTGAGGCAAGCGAAGCTGGGCAGGATGATTATGATGATGACGATGATAGGGATCCTCTGTATGTTCCCAATAGAGGAGATGAAGAGGGGGACAGTTCAGAGGGGGAGTCAGAGAGTAGTAGGAGGAGAGAAGTTGCTGAAAGAAGCTGGGGCAGCTCTTCGTCAGAAACAGCTGGTGGCAGAGTCCGGCACCATGTATCGCCACCTATGTACAGCCAGCCAACTTGCCCTTCAGCATCAGCTGCTGAGGTCCCCATAGTGCCCACATCCCAGGGTGGCTCAGTGGTGTGGACATTTTTTAATGTGTGTGCCTCAGATCGGACCAAAGCCATCTGTTCGCTCTGCCAACAAAAATTGAGCCGTGGAAAGGCCAACACTCACATAGGGACAAGTGCCTTACGAAGGCACCTGGAGAAAAGGCACAAACAGCAATGGGATGGCCACCTGAGCAAAAGCAGCAGCAGCACACAAAAGAAAAGTCACCCTCCTTCTCCTCTTTCTCCTTCAGGTGCATCATCTGCTTCTGCTGCTTTCTCCCTTCCACCTTCACAGGCACCCTCCTCCACTCCGCCTCTGCCCTTGAGCGCTTCCTGCTCCTCTGCCCACAGCAGCAGTCAGGTGTCCGTGAAGGAAATGTTTGAGCGGAAGAAGCCAATTTCGGCCAGTCACCCCCTTGCCCGGCGTCTGACAGCTGGCGTGGCGGAACTGTTAGCTCGCCAGCTGTTACCATACCGGCTGGTGGACTCTGAGGCCTTCCGTAAATTTGTGGCCATCGGAACACCGCAGTGGAAGATGCCAGGCCGCACCTATTTTTCGAGAAAGGCCATACCCCAACTGCACCGTGAAGTTGAGAGGCAAGTGGTGTCATCTCTTGCGAAGAGCGTTGGGTCAAGGGTCCACCTGACCACGGATGCCTGGTCTGCCAAGCACGGGCAGGGCCGCTACATTACGTACACAGCCCACCCTGGTGGTGAACGATGGCAAGCAGGGCGCAGCGGACCAAATTGTGACACCTCCACGGCTTTCAGGCAGGCCTCCTGCCACCTCCTCTCCTCCTGCTACATGCTCTTTGCTGTCCTCCTCCTCCTTGGCTGAGTGGCAGTTCTCCTCTCCAGCTACACAGCCCCAGCTCCGCAGGGCCTATGCTGCATGCCAGGTATGACAGTGTCACGCCATCTTAGACATGTCTTGTCTCAAAGCGGAGAGTCACACTGGAGCAGCTCTCCTGGCTGCTCTTAAGAAACAGGTGGATGAGTGGCTGACCCCGCACCACCTGGAGATAGGCAACGTGGTGTGCGACAACGGCAGCAATCTGCTTGCCGCTTTGCATATGGGGAAGCTGACACACATACCCTGCATGGCACATGTCATGAATCTAGTTGTTCAAAGATTTGTGGCAAAGTACCCTGGCTTAGCGGATGTCCTGAAGCAGGCCAGGAAGTTCTGTGGGCATTTGAGGCGTTCTTACACAGCCATGGCACGCTTTGCGGAAATTCAGCGGAAAAACAACATGCCGGTGAGACGCCTGATTTGTGATAGCCCGACTCGCTGGAATTCGACCCTGCTCATGTTCTCCCGCCTGCTAGAACAGAAGAAAGCCGTCACCCAGTACCTCTACAACTACAGTAGAATGAAACAGTATGGGAAGATGGGGATGTTCTGGCCCGACAACTGGACACTGATGAAAAATGCATGCAGGCTCATGCGGCATGAGGAGGTGACCAACCTGGTGAGCCGCAGTGAGGGCACCATCAGCGACTTAATTCCCTACGCTTACTTCTTGGAGCGTGCTGTGCGTAGAGTGGCGGATGAAGCTGCGAATGAGCGTGACCAGGAACCGTTACGGCAGGAACAGGCATGGGACCAATTTTCATCAGACCCAGCTGTTTCCTCAACACCTGCGGCAGCACAGAGGGGGGAGGAGTAGGAAGAAGAGAAGTCGTGTGCAGAAGACGAGTCAGACTCAGAGGATGATGAGCAAGGTGTTTCTTTGGGGGAGGAGGAGGAGGGGACGGCGGCAGGAGAACAACCGCAGCAGGTGTCACAGGGGGCTTGTTCTGCTTAACCTTCCTGTGGTATTGTTCGTGGCTGGGGGGAGGAGGTTGACTTACGTGACGTCACTGAAGAAGAGCAAGAGGAGATGGAGGGTACTGGATCCGACTTTGTGCAGATGTCGTCTTTTATGCTGTCCTGCCTGTTGAGGGACCCCCGTATAAAAAACCTCAAGGGGAATGAGCTGTACTGGGTGGCCACACTACTAGACCCTCGGTACAGGCACAAAGTGGCGGACCTGTTACCAACTCACCTGAAGGTGGAAAGGATGCAGCACATGCAGAACAAGCTGTCAACTATGCTTTACAATGCCTTTAAGGGTGATGTGACAGCACAACGCCAGCAAGGTACCACTGCCACTAATCCTCCTCCCGTGTCCACGCAGTCAAAGACAGGACGCTCCAGCGATCTCATGGTGATGTCGGACATGCGGACGTTCTTTAGTCCAACGCCTCGCCGTAGCTCTTCCGGATCCACCCTCCACCAACGCCTGGAACGGCAGGTAGCCGACTACCTGGCCTTAAGTGTGGATGTAGACACTGCTGTGAACAGCGATGAGGAACCCTTGAACTACTGGGTGCGCAGGCTTGACCTGTGGCCAGAGCTGTCCCAATTTGCCATCCAACTTCTCTCCTGCCCTGCCGCAAGCGTCCTGTCAGAAAGGACCTTCAGCGCAGCTGGAGGCATTGTCACTGAGAAGAGAAGTCGCCTAAGTCACAAAAGTGTTAAGTACCTCACCTTTATCAAAATGAATGAGGCATGGATCCCGGAGGGCTGCTGCCTGCCCCAAGACTAAGTCAGTACCCGCACACACAGCATCTCTGCCTGCACGCCGTGTGACTGGCTGCCTGGCCTGCCCCAAGAAAACTAAGTCGCTCCCAGTCCCTCCACACAGCATGTCTGCCTGCAGGCCGCTTGACTACCTTCTCCGCCACCACCAACAGGGTCCGGGACTCCAGGCGGATTGCTGAATTTTTTAGGCCGCTGCTACCAGCGGCCGCTGTAATAATTTTTCTGGTGCGTGTACATGACTGCCTAATTTTTCTGGCTGCACTGCGGGCAACTGCAACAACAAAAGAAAAGGCATGTACATGCGCCAATTCCCCTTCGTGATCATTACCTTGCCGTGGTGAAGGGGCTTGCGTATCACAATGAAGCAATGACCGGCGCCTAGATGAGTGTCTCGGGGGGCACACAAAAGATAATAAGGTCGTTGCTTCATTGTGGTCAGACCAAATTTGATCAGCTGGACAGTCACTGTTCTGTCATTCAGCTACATCAGCCAGGCGACCATATGGGCTGTAAAGCCACCAAAACCTGCACTCTCGCCATGGTGCGCACCAGTCCAGCACGGCCGTCACTACACAAACAGCTGTTTGCGGTGCGTTACACGGTGAGTTTGGTGTGTCAGTGTGAAGCAGTACCTTAATTACACTACCTGATTGATGTATACACATGCAAGATGTTTTAAAGCACTTTAGGCCTGTCATTTAGCATTCAATGTGATTTCTGCCCTTAAAACGCTGCTTTGCGTCAAATCCAGATTTTTCCCGGGGACTTTTGGCGTGTATCCCACTCCGCCATGCCCCCCTCCAGGTGTTAGACCCCTTGAAACATCTTTTCCATCACTTTTGTGGCCAGCATAAATTTTTTTTTTCAAAGTTTGCATCCCCATTGAAGTCTATTGCGGTTCGCGAACTTTAACGCGAACCGAACCTTCCGCGGAAGTTCGCGAACCCGGTTCGCGAACCTAAAATCGGAGGTTCGGCCCAACTCTACATCTGGACCCTTCTGTCAGGAATGTTTTCACAGCTATACAATAGTGTTATGAGCTCTAATTAGTTATCACGAGAATTGCAGCTGAAGTCCATCTTCCCTGACTGGAGAGGTAAAACATCAGTTTAGTAACCTTTGCCATAAAGAAAGAATAAAGCGTAAACACAGGCAAGTTTTTAGTAGATTTACTCCTATATGCTTATGTCGCGTGCAGGAAATAAGGGCGCCAGGAAAAAAAGGGCCCAGCTGCATAACGAATTGGCGCCAGTGGATAACGAAATATTAATAAACACCATTAACGATAAACACAGTTTTAAAACAGACCGGAGTTGATAACGAAAATATATTAACGTTAAAAATCTTTACGTAATTCAAAAATACAACTTAAATTGAACCAGAGACAAAGCACCCTCATGTATTTTACCATATATTATCAGTGGGAACATTAGAGAAAACACCTACCCTGCTCTTTGTTTCATTCTTCACTGCTCAGCCTGCTTGTTAGCAGTCCTGATAAAATCCCCGACTAAGCATTCAGTTTGGCTTTGCTCAGGAATCATTATAGCTGAGTCTGTGTTCTCTGATGTCTTTTCAAGCCCAAGTCTGCCCCCTTTTGGCTCTGCTTTCCTGTTCTGTATATTTGCAGCATCACAGAGAGCTGTGATAAGATGGAAGGAACTGCTAATGTAAGGGCATATTGAAAAACCTTTTTAAATCTACATTTGTTAGTCATAAGAGGTTTTCAGAAATGTCGATTTCATTTTGCACACAGCCCACTAAATAATATGCTTTTCTGATGAACTGTGTTTTGCATTGAGGTTTAGTAAAAAAATAAACACAAAAAATGGCACATCAGAGCGGCGAAAATACCAGGTATAGTATTTATTTAGTAAAATCTATTGGGGGAAATGTTTATTGTGCCAAAGCGTTCATCTCTGGTTTCCTTTAACCCAACCCTACTCTCACAAACAACCTTCTCCTGGTGGTGCTTAAAACTAGTGTTGGGCGAACACCTGGATGTTCGGGTTCAGGAAAGTTCGCCGAACATGGGCGCAATGTTCGGCATGTTCGGGCCGAACCCCGAACTCCCCGAACATCCCGCTTTTGGGGGCCCTATGGGGTCGCAGGCATAAGGGGGGAGCATGCCCCGATCGCGGGGGGGGGGGGGCGGAAATTCCCCCCACCCCCTCCGCTAGCGCTCCCCCCTCTGCCCGCTTCCCCATACAAAAGTTTCAGGCAGTACCGGTCCGGTGGTAGTGGGTGGCTGGCAGTGGGCGGCACTGTGAAGTGAGTGACTGAGGAGGGGGAGTCCAGAGAGCGACGCGTTGAGGGAGGCCCTGTTCGGCGGACAATTAGTAGTTCGGGGCGAACCCGAACTTAAAAGGCCGAACACCATCAGGTGTTCGGCCGAACTCGAACATCACCCGAACAGGGTGATGTTCTGCAGAACTCGAACAGTGGCGAACACTGTTCGCCCAACAGTCCTTAAAACTAACCACATCCCCAGTGGTGCCTAACTCTAACCACCCCCCCCCCCTTCCTACCCGGTGGTGCCTAACCCTACCCACCTGGTGGTGCCTAACCTTAACCACCACACCCGTCCTGGTGTTGCCTAAACCTAACCACCCCTCGGGTGGGACCTAACCCTAACCACTCCCCCTGCAGAAACACCCTTTTACACATAGAAATGATAATATCTTTGATAATGTAAAATCTGTACGTGCAAACAAAATAATATGACAAAACTATAAGGTTGCAAGCTTCTAAAAAGATAAAATACTTCAAAAACTTTAATGTTCTAATCTTGTTAACAATATTTATCAGGCGCCCTTTTTCTGCTTTTTTCACCATATTAAGGATAATTACATTAAAGTCTATGGCAGCGCCCTTTACGTTCACTAGCCGCCAGCACCCTTTTTTCCTGCTACCTTTGTGTCTATCACATAATGGCCTCAATTCACTAAGCTTATCTCCTGTCTTTAATAACTCTTCTCAGCTGTTTCTACAGTTATCACTATGGTGATAACTGTAGAAACAGCTGAGAAGTGTTATTAAAGACAGGAGATAAGGTTAGTGAATTGAGGCCATAATGTCACACGTACTCCTAAAGGACACCTGAAGTGAGAAAAATATGGAGGCTGCCATATTGATTTCCTTTTAAACATTACCACCAGTTGCCTGGCATTCTGGGAAATCAGGTGGTATTTTTGCTCACTGAACACGTTCGGCATTGATGTACCTGCCAAAAATGAAGATGCTGCCTCCTGTGATAAATTTCAAAATGTAAATCAGAGAGAGAGGAAAGATTTTACAATGGGCAAAATAAATTGTAAATGAATATTGTAAAAAATAAGCAATTTGATTCATTAAATTGTGTTGCTGTTAAATTGCTCCCCATATAGGGAAATGTCTGGGCGTGGCCAGACCGGACTCTTTTCTCAAGTAGCTTCTGTGGCACTCCGCTGGCTGCCCTATAGTATGTGTGGATCTGCTGAGCTTAGCCTGTCTATCTGAGGTTGCTGGCTTGGCCTTCACCCAAAACAATCACAATTGTTTCAGGAGACAAAAGTCTAATGACAGTACGACCCTCAAGGCCCTGTTTACACAGACGTTAATTAAGTGCTTAAACAGTGCGTTTAGTGCTTTGGTGTGACATTGCCGCAGGCATTAATCAAGTGTTTAAGTGCTGTATTTAAACATACCTAAAATGCTCAGGTGTAAAATCCCCATTGGCGGCAATGGGCCAGCACACACAAGAGGTGCTTTAAAGGGAACCTAAACTGACAAGGATATGGATTTTTCCTTTTAAAATACTACCAGTTGCCTGACTCTACTCCTGATCCTGTTTCTCTAATACTTTAAGCCCAGCCCCTCAACAAGCATGCAGATCAGGTGCTCTGACTGTAGTCAGACTGGATTAGCTGCATGCTTGTTTCAGGTGTGTGATTCAGCCACCACTGCAGCCAAAGAGATCAGTAGGACTGCCAAGCAACTAGTATTGTTTAAAAGGAAGCATCCATATCCCTCTCAGTTAAGGTTCCCTTTAAAAAATGGTAGATACTGAGGCCCCGTTTACACTTAATCAGTTGGAACGTGTTTTTTTTTCTTCTCCATAGCAGTGCATTGTGAAAATGATTTCAGTTAAAATGCGTTAAGTGTAAACTGTGCGATAGGAAAACATGGGCATTACTTAGAAAATCAGTTGTCCTTTCAGTTTAGGGATTCCATTATAAGCTCCTCTGAGGACTGTTAGTGACATGATGGCAGGGATTGCATTGTAAGCTCCTCTGAGTACAGTTAGTGACATGACGACAGAGATTACATTATAAGCTCCTCTGAGTACAGTTAGTGACATGACGACAGGGATTACATTATAAACTGCTCTGAGAACAGTTAGTGAAGTGATGGCAAGGATTACTTTATAAGCTCCTCTGAGGACAGTTAGGGACATGATGTCAGGGATTACATTATAACTAAACTCCTCTGAGGACAGCTAGTGACGAGATGCCAGGGATTACATTATAAACTACTCTGAAGACAGTTAGTGACATGATGGCAGAGATTAGATTGTAAGCTCCTTGGCGAGCGGCACATTTGGTGAGTGACAGGCAGCTCAGAGATCACTGTAATTCCCCATTCTCTGCCCCTTCATGCCACGAGTGCCAGATTCGGCTGTTCATAGCTGCCCAACGCTATGTGCAAACTCTGTGCAGCAGGACGAATTTTCGGCAGGCTAAAGCTGGCCACACACCATACAATTTTTTAAATATATGTGCAATTCAAGAATAGCAATCAATTTTTCTGACTGTAACATTTCAAAAATCCGGCCAATGTACCACACACCTATGTTAAATTTTTCCTCAATTATGATAAAAAAATGATTGGAAACTTTGAGAAAATTGCTTTGGTGTATGGATTAATGCATTGACAATCTACCACACACCATTCAATTTTCATAAAAATTGATTAGAAAAATCCACCATTCCCGATCAACTTTTATCAAATAAAACGGGAGATCTGATCGGATTTCTTGCTCGAATAAAAAATAAACTTTAGATTTTTCAGGAAATCAAATCTTTTTTATTGAATTGCCATAAAATCGGATCATTTTATTGTATCATGTGTCGCCACCTTTAATGCTTCTGTTGTTCACAGCCCACCCCTTGCTTTCCTGGTGCCTTAGGCCGTGGCCTTTGCGGCCTTGCCTGAAATCTGACCATGCATGGAACTTAGCGTAGTATGGATACAAAGGCGCTAAAAGAATCTAAAAGGTTTAAAACATGAGGAGGCAAGGGTGGGCTCACCTCCTCCAAGCAGACACAAAAATTGCCAATGAGTTTTCAAATAAGCTTACTTACATATTCCGGGGGACAATTCAATGCGTTTTGCAGGTTTGATCCCGCTTCATCAGGCAATAACAATGGAGCAATAACAGATGTGGTCAGTAGAAGAGCCAGGCACCTTACAGAGGTGCCCCCGGAGTATGTAAATAAATAAACTTACACACATTAGAATTTTTGTGTCTGCTTGGAGGAGGGAAGTCCACCACTCCCTCCTCATGTTTTAAACTTTTTAAACTATTTTACCCTCTTGGCGCCTCTCAGTGGCGTAGCTAGAGATTATGGGGCCCCATAGCAAAACTTGCATGGGGGCCTCAAATGTAGGCACTCTTAAGCAATGCCACCTGCCCCACCCTATGGATATGAGTTAATTGGGCAATTTACATTATCATGCAATCAAAACTGCACATAGTTAATGGGCACTGAGACAGAGTCGGAGTGTGATGAAAAACAAAAAAGTTAATGGTGCATACATTAAGTACCACCTGGGCCCCCTGTACTCCAGGGCCCCGTAGTAGCTGCCATGGTTGCTATGGCTATTGCTACGCCTCTGGCGCATCTGTATCTATACTAGGATATATTAAGTCCACCCCTTTGTGGCGGGGTGTTACCCCTTTTTCCTCATCTACGGAGAGCGACTTCTTAATCCTGAGTGGGGTCAGGTCTAATCTCCCCACTTGCCTATAGAGTGGTTGACTTTGAGGTAACCCTGCTTTGTGAGTATAGCTTATTACTCTATCATACTTCATTTCAACTACGGGTACATACTACACTATACTGTATTTGGCTCTTGGTGTCCCAACTCTGTGGTATGCATGGAACTTATTATGCATTGGCATGTGGACAGCAAACTATTCTTTAGATTCCACAGCAGGAGAACAATAGACTGCAGTCATAAATGATCCAACATGACAGTCCTTTTAGTGATCAGCAGCACCCAGGGACAGCAGTGCTCACACTTCATGTATAGTGTGCGTAGCTTTATTCTCCCTGTCTATTGGGCTGCCCTAATTTCTCTCGCTCTTCCCTGTGCTGCAGACGCAGCAGCTGTCACTCCTATTCACCTGTCACATTTGTTTTCATTGTCAGTTTTGTGACACTCCCTGTACACCAATTGCTGCCTTTCTAATTCTGTCACCTCTGGCTGTCACCATCTATCATCCACACTGCTGCCTTGGGAATAGTTCACCATTATCACTCTTTTTACACGCTCTGTGTGTGTGTGTGTGTAACATGCAGTGCATTCCATTACATACCATCTCCTTACGCACTCATTAGCAGCACTGCTGAAGGCGCAGGTGTGTTTAGCAGAGGAACACGCTCCCTCTTGTCATTTGCTAGCGGGATTCAGGTGTGGAGCTAAATCGCAGAGAGTGTTTTGTAGAGCAATGCTTGGACTTGCTCACATGTTCTGTTCTGTACAGCTTTCTCCTTGTCAATTTTTTTATAGGGGGGAAATGAAACTGTAGACTCTTGTGAAAGAGAAACTTAAAGGGGCACTATGGCGAAAAACTGTAAAATTTAAAATATGTGCAAACATAAGCAAATAAGAAGTACATTTTTTCACAGTGCCCACGTTGCGTTACATTGTAATGCTGCACGTTCTATGAAAGTGCAGCATGCTGTGCGTTATATGCGGTTTTAGCCGCGTTCTATTTGCACATGCTCAGTAATGTTGTTTTATTGTTTTTTGTGTGCAGGAGAGGAGGAGGGGAGAGTCCTCTATTTTGCCTAGCCACATGGCTAATTAATATGCACTGTAATGCCGATTCTCTTCCTGCTAGCAATGATTCATATGAATCATTCTCTGCCTGCTAGCAATGATTCATATGAATCATTATCTGCCTGCTAGCAATGATTCATATGAATCATTCTCGGTTCTCTGCCTGCTAGCAATGATTCATATGAATAATTCTCGGTTCTCTGCCTGCTAGCAATGAGTCATATGAATCATTCTCGGTTCTCTGCCTGCTAGCAATGAGTCATATGAATCATTCTCGGTTCTCTGCCTGCTAGCAATGAGTCATATGAATCATTCTCGGTTCTCTGCCTGCTAGCAATGATTCATATGACAAATTGGATGGGAATCGATTTCTTGAAATGTCCGATTACTCAAATTCCGATCAATATGGAGAAAAAAATCATTTGACATTATTGACCATACAGGATGGAAAATATAGGTTGATCGGAGGTGGGACAGAAAAGTCTAGTCAACTAGTGCAACACTGCAATTCAATTGATTTTCAATAGATTCCCTGCTGTAATCTTTTAAAAATTGATATGCTGTGTGTGGTAGGAATAGAAAGGAAGCAATCATTTTGGAAAATGTCGGTGGAAATCTATAGGTGTATGGCTAGCTTTACATGCAAAATTAACCCTCTTTAATTTTTTCAAAGGATGCTCGAGGTGACATAATGAGATAGAAGTGGGTATGTACAGTGCCAAGCACACAAATAACTATGCTGGGTTCCTTTTTTGTTTCTCTGCCTGAAAGAGTTAAACATCAGGTATGTAAGTGGCAGTTCCTGTCTGAGTCAGGACTTTGTCAGGCTACAGTGTGACCCTACTGATAAGAAATTACAATTATAAAACACTTTCATAGCAGAAAATGGCTTTTAAGAGCAGGAAAGAGATAAAGAGGTCTATAGTTCATAGATTTTAGCTCTGGCACACTTCAATGAATGTGCCATTGAGCAAAAGCAATAAAACAGTTAAAACTTAAAGAGAAACTCCAGTGAAAATAATGTAATAACATTTTTTTTTTCATTTTTTACAATAATTATGTACAAATTATTTAGTCAGTGTTTCCCCATTGTAAAATCTTTTCTCTCCCTGACTTTCATTCTGACATTTATCACATGGTGACATTTTTACTGCTGGCAGGTGATGTCAGTGGAAGGAGATGCTGCTTGCTTTTTTGGCAGTTGGTAACAGCTGTAAACAGCTATTACCCACAATGCAACAGGGCTCCTACAGTGTGATGTCAGTCCCTCAGTGCTGTGAGCCGCTGACATCATTTGTGGTAGGGATTTCACCACAATATTAGCCATACAGAGCCCCCTGATCCGTTTGAGAAAAGGAATAGATTTCTCATGGGAAATGGGGTATCAGCTACTGATTGGGATGAAGTTCAATCCTTGGTCATGGTTTCTCTTTAACCACTTGCCGACCGCGCACTCATACCGTGCATCGGCAAAGTGGCAGCTGCAGGACCAGCGACGCAGTTCTGCGTCGCCGGCTGCAGGCTAATTAATCAGGAAGCAGCCGCTCGCGCGAGCGGCTGCTTCCTGTCAATTCACGGCGGGGGCTCCGTGAATAGCCTTCGGGCCGCCGATCGCGGCTCGCAGGCTAAATGTAAACACAAGCGGAAATAATCCGCTTTGTTTAAATTGTACGGCGCTGCTGCGCAGCAGCGCCGTAAGGCAGATCGGCGATCCCCGGCCAATCAGCGGCCGGGGATCGCCGCCATGTGACAGAGGACGTCCTGTCACTGGCTGCACAAGACGGATAGCGTCCTGTGCAGCCCCGATCACCAGGGGGCCAGGTAGGAGAGGGGGAAGCGGAATTTCGCCGCGGAGGGGGGCTTTGAGGTGCCCCCCCCCCGCCAGCCACACGCAGGCAGGAGAGATCAGACCCCCCCAGCACGTCATCACCCTAGTGGGGAAAAAAGGGGGGTGATCTGATCTCTCTGCGTGCTGCCTGATCTGTGCTGGGGGCTGTAGAGCCCACCCAGCACAGATCACAGAATTCAACGCTGGTCCTTAAGGGGGGGTAAAGGGTGGGTCCTCAAGTGGTTAAAAAGTAGATTTAGCAAAGAAATGAACAGCGCTACTTAAAAACAGATGAATGCTTACCTGCAAAAAAGTGCAGACCCCACTCATGGGATACAAATACACAATGAGCACACATACAATCTCTCTACCACTTGGAGGATGTTAGTTTCCACTAACAAGCTTGCATGCAATTTGTTAGGTACTCGTCCCTCCCACTGTCGAAGAAGTCTTTCCTCCATGGGAGGGGACCTAACACTAACACTTAGTTTTTCTTTGGTGTATATGCAGAGCCTCTGTTTGGGTTCAAGGTGCGTTTGTAGTCTCTGGGGGGGGCTCAGCGCATCTCTGAGCTGAGGCCATTCGGAGGCGGCCTGGTGATGCGCTGATCCCACTTTTTCTGCGCAAAAAGTAGATTTAAATTTAAAATAAAACTGTGGAGTATCTTAAAAAGTCATTTTTAGGAGAAGTAGAATAGATACAATTGTTTATTTCATTAGTTTATTGTCACCTCGGGTGTCCTTTAACGCCCTTGGCGTTCTGATTCTTTCCGGACTTTAGGGTCTAAAAGCGTTGCAATTTTTTTGCACCCTTTCAGGTCCTAAAACCTGGAACAAATCATGCTGCCAGGGAGATCTGCAGCATCCCAGCAATCACTCACCTCCCCGGTTCCAGCGCTGCAGTTAAGCCTCCATCCTCCGGGTGGCGCTACAACTGTAAAGTGAAATTGCCGGCTGTCGTCATGACGACAGCCGCTGATCTCACCAGCAGGAAGTGGAGCCCCGGAGGAGAGGAAGAAGAATGCCAGCCGACGTCGGGATCCCCGGGACGTATGTAGAAAAGCTCCCGCTGCGCGCATTGCTCTGCACACAGCCTCCGGTGGCTGCCCCGAGCAGTGGTTGGGATTACCGCTCTGAGCTGCGGTTTTCTGCCCCGACCCTAGCTCGGGATTACCACCAAGGAGGTTAATGCATTATCCACGGGTAAATGATGCCTTCCTGCTGGGGGAGCTGGTGGGGTTTCTACCTCAACCTGCTCCATTAGTGCGTTGAGGAGAGCCATCTCTTAGGGCAGGGGTGTCAAACTGAAATATAAATATATAATCAAGGGTCAGCAGCAATCAGGTCCCAAAGTGTGGGTGCAGGCAAACAGCGGAGGTCCCCACCTCCACACAGTACTAGCAATAGACACAAGGGTTTGCAGCACACCGGCTCTTTTATTCAGAGCAAAGAAATAGGATTACAAGCAGCAAGCTTTCGGACACTCCCTGTCCTTTTTCAAGCCAACATACAAATGAAACAGCAAGAGCATATCTGCACATAACAGCAGGAAATGACATCACATGGCTTCCCATTGAGCCCAATTAGCCCATGCAATTAACCCTATAATCACAAAATAAATAAAAAAGACATATCCACGTCATCCTGCAGCTTTCCCTTGTATGTAGTATAGTCCATACCCTTCTTTCCCTTTCATAACTGTAGAGTGCAAAAGAGTTCATGTATCACCTGTAAGCAGGGCCGGATTTGTACTTCTTACCGCCCAGGGCCGACTATTACCAGCCGCCCCAACCGAAACCGTATCCTACCACCTCTCTCCACACACACAGACACCCAAAAAATTTTGGGCCGATGGTGTCCACTATTGCGGCTAGTGCTGAGGTCTTCATGGCAACGTGAAGTGAATCAATCACGTCACACGGGGGAACTGGTCAATCAAGCGATCTACAGGTGATGGGCGTGGTGGGAGCCATCCACCACACACACATAATCAAAAGTGGCTCACAATTGGACAATGGGTGGGGTCAGCAACACGTAAAAGTGAGGCCTGTACCCACTGCTGTCTCCAGGGTAACAGCGCTGGCCAATCAATAATTAAGAAATGGGTACTGTGAGAGGCTGCCTTCTGTATTCTGTAATATTTGCTGGTGCGGCCCCTGGTCCTGTCATCCCCCACATCAAGTACGTAAGAACCGGCCTTCTGTAACTGCCTGCAGCTGCTGCTATGTCATTGGACAAGGTCTGACTTTTTGCTAGTCACACACTGTTCACAAACGTTTGGTTAACGGACTGCAGCTGCGTGTAGCACAGCACAGGCAGATGCCAGCTAGTACTAATAGTGCAGTTATCCTGACCACTTTCATTTGTTTGGACACTTGCAAATAATGCCCACTGTCTGCAGGCCACCCCTTGTTTATCTGGTGCCCTAGGCCATGGCCTATGTGGCCTTCCCAGAAATCCGGCCATGCCTGTAAGAGAAATTAAAGAAATAAATGTAGATCAAAATCATGATTCAAACCCTGTGGGCTTAACGTATACAATTCGTTAATCCAAAAGACCTCTTTCCTTTTTAAAACCAGTGTGCAGTCACCACCCCTATTTAACCTGGGTACATGATCTATAACCATAAATTTGAGGTCATCACAGGAGTGCCCCCTTTCTCTTCAGTGACGGGGGATAGGTAGATCTGAGGTGCCAGATCTCACAGTGGATCTGTGTTGTGAAATCCTCCGTTTAACAGGTTGGGTCGTCTCACCCACATACAGAAAACCGCAGCGGCAACGAATAATGTAAATAGCAAAATTTGTAAGACATGTCAAAAATTGATGAATTTTAAATTCCTTTGTCCCTGCGGAATTCCTAAATGTGTTGCCCCTGAGTATGTTGCTACACTCTGAACATGACAGGCAGGGAAAACATCCCACATGCCTAGGAATCGGGGCCAAAGAGACCATACCTGAAGATTTGACATCTGCCCTCACTATCTTATTGCCAAGGAGGAACAAGAAATTCCTCAACATGTGGATATGCATTGGTAAGCAAATGCCAATGTTTTTTAAGGATAGCAAAGACTCTGTCTGAAAAGAAATGGTACTGGCATACAAAAGGTAACCGTTTTGTGTTGGACTTCTTAATCTCAGAACTATCCCTACATTTGTCAATGAACTCAGCCGGGTAACCCCGCTCAGAAAATTTGTGACACAAGCTTGCTGCTTGTAATCCAGTTTCTTTGCTCTGAATAAAAGAGCCGGTGTGCTGCAAACTGAAATATAAAGTGGACCGAAATTGAACAGTGAGAGGAAGTCGCGGGCCAACCTCCATGTCTAGTGGCCACCCTCCCTTATAATGTTCCCCGGTGTCTAGTGACCCTCTTCCCTCCTCTATACAGTTTCCTGCTGTCTAGTGCTTTCCCCCTTCCATCCCCCATAAGGCTTCTCTAGTGATCAAGGGCTTTACCTCCAATATAGAATCACTGGTGGTCTAGAGTGGGCCAAACATAATGCAAAGTAGGAAAACCACTTGGGGGCCAAATGTGATGGCTCTGAGGGCCAGATTTGGCCCGTGGGCCAGAGTTTGATATTTATGCCTTGACGGGAACTCCTCCAAGCAAGGCACGCACGCCTACGTAATGCGTCATTATGCGGGCGCAGCATGGTGCCAGAGACGGACACACACACTATACCATTTTTAAAAATGTATTTTCAATTCAAGAATTACTACCGATTTTTCTGATTGATTGTAACATCTGAAAAACACTGACCAATGTGCCACACACGTCTGTTCAATGTCTACCCAATGATGAAAAAACAATTGGAAAATTGCTTGGGTCTATACATTAAGAAGTTGACTATCTACCCTACACCATTCAAGTTTTCATAAAAAAAGATCAGAAAAATCCACCACTTCCAATCGGTTTATAAAAAAACCAAACAAACAGGGAATTCGATCAGTTTTCTCCAATGAATACAATAAAGCTTTCGTTTTTTTTTTTTTCTTTTTTGTGTAGAACAAATTGTTTGTATCGATATGCCATTAAATTGAATCATTTTATTGTACAAAACATAACAAAAAGCAGTGGTGTAGCAATAGGGGGTGCAGAGTTAACGACCACATGGGGGCCCTTGCACTAGAGGGGCCCCAAGGGGCCCTCTGACCCTCAACTGCAGTATTAGCTCTTTATTGATCCTGTGCTTGTAATAATCACTTTAATAGATACTTTGAATTGTATTCAGGGGTGTAACTAGAAATCACTGGGCCTCCATGCAAAAATTTGGATGCCCCCCTACCCCTCTAATAGGGGCTGCAACCCCTGCACCTGGAGGAACACATACATACATCCACCACGGAAGTTCGATCTGTAAGTGCCCCACGCTACTTCCTGTTTAAACAGGAAGTAGCATCAGACACCTAGAGAGAGGAAGCTCCGGTGGTGGAACGCAGGAAGGTATGTGTTCCTGCCCGCTCTGCAGACACTGATTGAAGCTGGAGGGAACCGCTGAGGGGAGAGCCCGAGGTGGGGGGTGGGGACTGCACCCTTCCCCGCCGATGTTTGGCCAAGCTCTGCCCTCATGCTGCGACCCCTTCTGCCCCCCAAAATGGCCCTGAGCGGGGCTCCCCGCAGGTGCATGTTTGCACCCCCTATTGTTGTGTCCCTGATAGTAGTGATTATTAACTCACTGCTTTCTACCCCCATCTTGCACCTTTGACACTGTGGCTGTCATTAATTGGTTTTGGTGTACTGTATCAGTTGTTATGTATAGCATGCTTGGGGGGAGGGGCTTTAATGCAAAACTTGCACTAGGGCCCACAGTTTCTTAGGTATGCCACTGGGCAAAAGTGATGCGCTGTCAATGCTTTCTGGGTGGGCTGTATGTCTCTTCAGAAAGCTTTATGAAAGTAGCGCTAAAAAGAAACACTGATATAATAGATTGTAAGCTCGCAAGGGCAGGGTCATCCTCCTAATGTTTACTGTTTTTGTTGCAATATTTGTGCTGCTTGAGACTCTGCTGTATATTTTTTAGTTGCACCTACAGGTATGTTCCCCGTGTTGTCTTACTGTGCTTTGTAAAGCGCTGCGGAATATGTTGGCGCTATATAAATAAATAATAATAGTAAAAATAATAAATGGCAGATTCTTCGTCTATAAAAACATATGAGAAATCCAGGACGAAAACATAGCAGATTCAGTTGAGGGTTTTCTAGTTGGGTTCCGGATATTTTTTTTTGTCACTAATCCAAGTGAATTCCACAGTGCAAATGAGGTAAAGGAGTTGGCATTTATCTGTATGGATAATTTACTTCAGGCATTGCGGAATCTAAGACTAATTGAGGCTCATTATGCAGATGTTAATTGTTCAAGTTACATCCCTGAAGGTGTGAATTGTTAAAGACCAACTCCGGAATTTTTCCCAACAACCTTAAAGAGACTCTGTAGTAAAAAAAAAAAAAAAATTATGCGCCTGGGGGGTACTCACCTCGGGAGGGGGAAGCCTCTGGATCCTATCGAGGCTTCCCCTGTCCTCCCCCGGCCCACGGTGGTCTCTGTCTGCCCCTCGGAAGGCACAGCTGACAATTTGTCAGGCTGTGCAATATTTACCTTCCCGGCTCCAGCGGGTGACGCTGTTGCGGCTCAATGCTCGGAAATAGACAAAGATAGCCGATCCCAGTCGGGTCCGCACTACTGGGCAGACACAGGAGACTTGCGCCTGCGTAGTAGAGCGGACCTGGCTGGCATTGGCTATTTCCGCCTATTTTGGACCCGAGAGCCGCTACTGCGTCTGCGCTGGAGCCGGTAAGGTAAATATTTACATCCTCGCCCTTTGGGGAGCTGTATCGCTGCCGCCGCGTGACGGAGGAGGATGGAGAAGCCTCGATAAGATCCAGAGGCTTTCCCCTCCCGAGGTGAGAGGCGTTTTTTCTTAAAGGAATACTATCGATACCCAAGTGTTCTAAAATGACAATGTACAAATAATGTCTAAGTAGCTGTGTAAACATTTTCCTACTTTTCATGTTAAATATCAGAGGCAAAAGCTGTAATTTATTGAGGGTAGGATTTAGCTATAATGGGACAAATCAATTGCAGAAGGGGTGTCTGCTTCAATGCACAGTCAGAGTTGCATATCAGACTACAGAAAGCAAATATCAAACATATCAAACTCTGAAAGCAAAAACAATATGAAAAAGCTGTGAGAATTAGTTACATTTCCACTGCTTTCTTCAGACACTTCAGTCAGAAACAGAGCTCCCAACAGCTGCAGCTCCTGTGTCCTGTCTCTCTCTGTCACACACAGAGCTACACATAGAGTTAACTGATCAAGTGTGAGGGGGATTTCCCCTCTCCTCATGGCTCAGTCAGGCATCAGTTTTGGCGTCAGTAAACTCTGAATGTATTTTGCTAACAGTAAACAAAGAAGTTGCTACTAAAATGTATACACCAGTACTTAGCAGCACTTCCCAAACAATTCCTGTGTCAATTGAAAAAAATGTGTGAATTGATAGTATTCCTTTAATACAGATTTTTTTTAAAGGACATCTGAGGTGAAAATAAGCTGATGAGATAAACAATTGTATCTATCCTCCCCCTCTTAAACGTGACTTTTTAATTTTCAGTTTTATTTTATACTTAAATCTACTTTTTACATTTTTACTGTTTCATTGTCTCTACTGAATGACATATACATTGAAGTATGCCAGAGCTGAAATCTATGAACTAATGACCCTTTCTATCTGTTTCCTGCTCTCAGAAGCCATTTATGGACAGACAAGTGTTTTGTGGCTGTAATTCCTTATCAGTGAGGGTTACACTATTATAGTCTGACACATTCCCGACCTGAACAAAAACTGTCACTTGCATACCTGAATTTTAACTCTTTCAGGCAGAGAATAATAAAAAAAACACAGCATAGCTATTTATAAGATTGGCACAATACACACACGTCTGTCTCATCATGTCACATGTGATCTCGGTTGTCCTTTAAGCCTGGTACACGCACTTTCAATTATTATTGGACAATCACTGACCAATTTTACCACATCCGTGCAGTATGACAAATAACAGATTTTGAATACTATTGTGTAGGTAAGCTCATCATTGGCCATTCAAAATCAGATGTGTGTTTGCAACAAGCCTAATCCACACATCCAATTTTGATTGGCTATTGATTGACCAATTTGACCACTTCCATGTAGTATAAGGCATTACGTACACAATCTGCTCATAGTATTTAATGTCTGTTGACCCTTATACTACTTTTAGGTGGTAAAATTGGTCAGTGATTGTCCAATCATAATTGAAAGCAGGGGCGTAACAAGGTACCACCGGGCCCCCTTGCAGAAATACTGAGCGGGCCCCCCCCCCCCCTGGGGCCCGCTTGGGGCTGTTTTTGGGGCAATTTTGGCGTGCAGCATGAGGGGAAAGCCATGCTGCACTTCGGCGGGGAGGGGGGACGGTCCCCCCCCTCACCTCGGGCTCTCCCCTCTGTGCTCCCCTCCTGCGTTGAATAGTTTGTGTATGCAGGCGGCGGGGCAGCGGCAGATACATCCCTTCTGTACACTCCAGCGCGGATGTTCCTCTCTCTCTCTAGTGTCTGACGCGACTTCCTGTATAAACAGGAAGTCGTGTCAGAGGCTAGAGGGGCAGAGCTGCTGGACTGGCTGTTTATTCAGTAAGTAATAACACATCTGATTGGGGAAAGCCTCATACACATGCAATATTTACTTCCTACTTAGAGGATACAAGAGGCAACATAAATACAGCAGATTGACTTACCTGGGGCTTCCTTCAGTCTCTAGGAGTCTCTGTGTGCCTAGCTGCAGTTCCGCTGTCAGCCACTCTTCTAGGGTCCTCTCTGTGGCGGCCACTGATGTGCCGGTCATGATCCCAAGGCTGGGGGCATTCTACCCAGGTGCAGTAGCACTCCCAGTACTCTGTAGGGGCTCCACCCCAAGGATCCACCATTTGGTTGCGGGGAGAACTTGGGGTGCACATCAGCTGGTTTAGGGGCCCTAAGCAGTTTCCTAGTTTGCCTCCATGGAAGTCCCATCCCTGCAGCCATAGCTGAGTAGCATGTGCTGTTCAGTGGAGAGGGGAGGAGGGACAACAGGCAGCAAATGAGTGAGTGGTGTCCTGTGATGTGGAGAAATAGGGGCAGTGCCCTTCCTACTTATCCCCCCCCCCCCCCCATATGCTTACCTCCAAATCTCCCTGCCTTCTTCCTTCCCTTTAGCCTATTTCCTTTGTCTCCCTCGTCCTTTGCATCTTTTCCTCCTTCCTTCCTTGTTATGTACCTGCCTCCTTACTTCCTGCTTCCCCGTTGCTGCCATCATCAACTTTTTGACTTCTTTTGTGGAGACAGCTGTGTCACATGGCTGTCCCCAGTACAGCGCTGCCGTAGATCGCAGTGCTGTACAGCAATAAAAGATGACGGTTTCACCGTCTAACAGTCTCCGAGTGGCGATCGCCACTGGGAGACTGAAGGCGGAGCAGAGCTCTGTCATCTAAGCGGGGATTTGCACGCATAGGCGCTTGCGATCTCCTGCAAAACACTTCCCCAGGACATTAAGCCAGGGGGTCGTTACTTCGGTTCTGGGGTAGTCACCGCGTTCACGCTCATTGACGTGACACATTCCTGTTAAAGGTTATTATGCTGTTGCTTATCTTTTAGAACAGAGAGGAAGTTCTGAATTCATGTCCGCCTAAAATTCACAGGTCCTGAGTACAAACTTAACACTTTGCTGACTTTCTCTCTTATCTTCCCTCCCTTCCTTTCATCTTTTTCTTTCTTTTTTTTCTTTGCTGCTTGCCTTCTTTATCTTCTATTTCTTCCTTTGCAAGCTCCTTTTCTTTCTTTATTTCCTCCCTCCCTCCCTCCCTCCCTTTCTTCCGTCCTTCCTTCCCATGCTAAACAGAGGTAAAAAAAGGAAATTTGCACTTACCCGTGGCTTCTTCTAGCCCCCCATAGCAGGGGTCCCCGCTAGTGATGGGTCATTCGCGAACGAGCCGGCTCTAAGAGCCGGCTCTTTGCTGTGAACGACAAGAGCCGGCCCTCACTTTTGAAAGAGCTGATGCCTCAGCCGCCCCACACAGCTCTGCTTTGCTGTGTAATAAAGGGCACTGAGGCATGCTGGGAGATGTAGTCCTCCTCTTGCAGCTTGTAGGAGTGTATGGGGCGGAGCAGAGCAGTAGCAGGAGGGATTGACCCAGTCAGAGAAGCAGTCTGGAGTTGTCATGGAGACGGGGACGGGACTTTTACTCCGATTCTGAGTGGTGTCTAGTGATATTTAATGAAGAGCCGATTGAGAGCCGTAAGAGCCGGCTCTTTAATGGGAGCCGATTCAGAAGAGCCGATTCTCTGAGAAGAGCCGGAATTCCCATCACTAGTCCCCGCTGAGGTCCCGCTGGCGGCGCTGTAAACCTGGGTTGCGCATGTGTGGCTCGTCCAGGCACCCGGCGTATCTTGGCACCCGTTTCCGTAAGGGTCCTGCGCATGCACGGTTCAGTCTTTCGAGTACCGCGCATGCGCAGGACCCTTACGTCAATGGGCATGATGGCCCGCGAGGTGCCTGAATGGCGCACTTTGGCCAAAGTTGCGCACCTACCGGAGCCGCTAGTGGGGGTGGCTGGTGGCGGCTGTTAGTGCAGGTTAGTCCAGATTTGCTTTTTTTCACCTCTTTTCAGGGTCCCTTTACATCTCCATTCCTACTTTTTATCCCTTTCTTTTTTTTCTCCTGTGTATCTTCTTTGTTTAAATTTCCATCATTCTTCTTTCCCAATCTCTCTCCCTTTTTTTTTTTTACCTGTTTCCTTCCTTCTGTTCTTCACTCCTTGCTACCCTTTGTTTATTTTGTCAATTCCCCTCCCCCCTTGCTTTTATTGTTTACTTCTAACTTGTTTCCTCCCCAACACCCCCCCCCCCTCCCCAATCCACACTGTCCTGCACTGTGTGTCTAGCTGGGTCTCTGCTGCATTCTCGTCAGCCTTTACTGTCTCGGCCTGTCAAACAATCTATTATCCTGTTATTCTTTGCTGCACTCTTCCCATTATCATCTCTCTGCTTGTCACACTCTCTCTCTCCGCCACCTCTTCCAGTCTCGGCTTTGTGCAGAGATTAGCGATACCATTACTTGGGATTAATATGTAGAACTATTCTTTCCTCCCGGGGTCTCCAGTGGAGAGATGCAGTACAATAATAACAGCTGTGCTTCTTATTTACCTTTCCTGTACCAAAAAAATTGATTCTAAGAACGGTTATTTGGACATTTTCTTCTCTCATTTAGGTAATCTGCATTGACTGATAAAAACAAGCTCCTGGGAGACTCCAGTGGTGATGCTTTCTAGTAGCATTTTATATCTGCGTTCTTCAGGGCCGCAAACCACTATGAACTGATTCTGTTTACTGTGAAGTCAGTATTGGATCTACCAGTGTAATCAGCCAGTTCACTGCTGCATAAACTAATCTGCACAGTGCATAGGGGATGTGTGCATTCAGGACCCCAGCTGTTCGGACAGCTCCCTCTGCTGTTGGAAGTCAGACTCAATCTCCACATTGGCTAACCTCTGGTGACTCACTGGCATATCGCGGCCAATTATAACTCTTATGACTTTTGGATAAGGCTGGGATCACACTTGTATCCTAGGAGAACGGCCGTGGGTGTTCCGCAGATGATTTTCCGCAGTAAGCGGTTTAACGCACCCACCATAGACTTCTGCCACTTGCCGCAGGGTGCGCTTATATGCTGCAGGGATCACGAATGAAGAAATGCACAAAGAATTCTGCATCCCCTTGAGAATTATTACATGCAATTGCGCAAAATGGCACATGATTTTTGCCAAGTGTGAGTTCTGCCTGAGTTTCCTCTACAGGCTGGCTGGAAGCGTGTTCCATATTTCTGGCTGGAAGCTTGTTCCAGGTGTCTGGCTGGGTGCTTGTTCCAGGTGTCTGGCTGGGTGCTTGTTCCAGGTGTCTGGCTGGGTGCTTGTTCCAGGTGTCTGGCTTGAAGTTTGTTCCAGGTGTCTGGCTGGGTGCTTGTTCCAGGTGTCTAGCTTGAAGTTTGTTCCAGGTGTCTGGCTGGGTGCTTGTTCCAGGTGTCTAGCTTGAAGTTTGTTCCAGTTGTCTGGCTGGATGATTGCTCCAGGTGTCTGGCAGGATACTTGTTCCAGGCGTCTGGCAGGATGTTTGCTCCAGGTGTCTGGCTGAATGCTTGTTCCAGGTATCTGGCAGGATGGGTGTTCCAGGTGTCTGACTGGATGCTTGATCCATGTGTCTGGCTGGATGGGTGTTCCAGGTGTCTGGATGGATGCTTGTCCCAGGTGTTTGAATAGATGCCTGTTCCATGTGTCTGGCTAAGTGCTTGCTCCAGGTTTCTGACTGCATGCCTGTTCCAGGTATCTGATTGGATGCTTGTTCCAGGTGTCTGACTGGAAGCTTGTTCTAGGTGTCTGAATGGATGCCTGGTCCATGTGTCTGACTGGGTGCTTGTTCCAGGTTTCTGACTGGAAGCTTGTTCTAGGTGTCTGGCTGGATGCTTGTTCTAGGTGTCTGGCTGGATGCTTGTTCCAGGTGTCTGGCAGGATGTTTGTTTCAGGTGTCTGGCTGGATGCTTGTTCCAGGTGTCGGCTGGATGCTTGTTCCAAGTGTCTGGCAGGATGTTTGTTCCAGGTGTCTGGCTGGATGCTTGTTCCAGGTGTCTGGCTGGATGCTTGTCCCAGGTGTCTGGCTGGATGCCTGTTCCAGGTGTCTGGCTGGAAGGCTGTTCCAGGTGTCTGGCTTGAAGTTTGTTCCAGGCGTCTGGGTTGAAGTTTGTTCCAGGCGTCTAACTGGAAGCTTGTTCCAGGTTTCTGACTGGATGCCTGTTCCAGGTGTCTGACTGGAAGCGTGGTCTAGGTGTCTAGCTGGGTGCTTGTTCCAGGTGTCTGGCAGGATGTTTGTTCCAGGTGTCTGTCTGGAAGCGTGGTCTAGGTGTCTGGCTGGATGCTTGTTCCAGGTGTCTGGCAGGATGTTTGTTGCGGGTGTCTGGCTGGATGCTTGTTCCAGGTGTCTGGCTGGATGCATGTTCCAAGTGTCTGGCTGGATGCTTGTTCCATATTTCTGGTTGGATGCTTGTTCAGGATTTCTTTCTGGATGCTTGTTCCAGAGGTGTGACTCAGAAACCGCTGAAGCCAAAAACATCAACATGACAGCCATGTTGCTGATATTTTTCAATAAAGGGCGTTAAGATGGCAGTCCCCCAGCTCATCTTGCCACAAGTTTCCTTTGAGAAGCATCACAAGAAGACAGTGTACTTTCTATTCCATCTGTTATCATTGCAGCATGATAAACAATGTTGTGTACAAAATATGTCAAAACAGTGTCAGAAGGCAAAACGGAGAACATGTAAATTAACACAACATCAAAGAGAAAGCCGGCCCTTGGGGAATCCAGCCAGTAAACAAAGCAGACATTTGATACACAGAAACAGATTTACTATACACAAGACAATCTTGTTAATGCCCAGTGTAATCATTAATAAAAAATGAAATCAAAACTGATCGGCTTGAGAGGTTATTTAAGGTGAACAGTTTGGGTTCCAATAGAAGGCTACAAACATTTTCAAGGAATGGTCCTCAAAGCCCAATTGGATGTTTAGATACGCCCACCCTCCTGCCTCTAACCCCCAATCTGGGAGTGCAAAATATATGTTTTGAGTTTGAAAACGGTTATTTAAGTAGTATGAAATTAAGCATTTCCTCTTTGCCTAGTGCACACCAAAAACAGCAGATCCGCAAAATGCTAGCAGATTTTGAAACGCTTTTTCTTATTTTTCTGCAGCGTTTCAGCTAGCGTTTTGCGGTTTTGTGTAGCGGTTTTGGTATAGTAGATTTCATGTATTGTTACAGTAAAGCTGTTACTGAACAGCTACTGTAACAAAAAACGCCTGGCAAACCGCTCTGAAGTGCCGTTTTTCAGAGCGGTTTGCGTTTTTCCTATACTTTACATTGAGGCAGAAACGCATCCGCAATCCAAAATCTGCAGCAGCCCGGGAGTATGCGTTTCTGCAAAACGCCTCCCGCTCTGGTGTGCACCAGCCCATTGAAATACATTACCCTAGCAGATCCGCACCCGCAAGCGGATCGCAAACTGCAGCCGAACCGCTCTGGTGTGCACTAGGCCTACAAGCTTATTTACAGCATAAAATCGACGACCACAAAAACATTTAAAAAATGTAGCAGAAAAGCATTCAAACAGTTAAACACAGCAGTGAAAAGCTCCTTGCTTCAGTGGGCAGCTTCTGGCCACATCCAAAGTGGGGATAACATTATCTTTTGTTTACATTCCTTTGTCAGATACATACATAAGTAAGCATTATGCCTAGTATACACCATACAATTTTCTGTAAAATTCTCTGTAAGATTTACCTGCCAGATAGATAATTTCCAACATGTTGGAAATTATCTATCTAACCATCTATCTGCCAAGCAATTAGGCATTGTTCTACTCAGCAGGAGATAACCAGACGACAATGCACCAGAGATAATGACCAGTCTCTACTAGTACTTTACAGAAAATAATCTAATTACAGAAAATTTTCCAGAAAATTGTATGGTGTGTACTAGGCATTAGCAAAGTGCTAAAACTGAGCTCTCTCTGCTTCTAGAATGTGCGCAGCTGAGATAGATTTTAATATATAAATACAGCAGCTATGCAGTAAAATGCATGATTCCAAACTAGCCATCATGGCTAAGACCAAGGAGCTGTCCAAGGATGTCAGGGACAAGATTGAAGACTGGCACACGGCTGGACTGGGCTGCAAGACTATTGCAAAGCACCTTGGTGACAAGGTGGCAACAGTTGATGTGATTATTTGCAAGTGGAAGAAACACAAAATAACAGGCAGTCACTCTTGGTCTGGGGCTCCATGCAAGATCTCACCTCGTGGAGTTGCAATGATCATAAGAAAGGTGACAAAGCAGCCCGGAAGTACATTGGAGGAACTTGTCAATGATTCCAGGGGAATGATACCATAGTCACCAAGTAAACGATAATACACTATGCCACGAAGCACTCAAATCTTGCAGAGCCCACATGGCTCCCTGCTCAAGACAGTACATGTACAGGCCCATCTTCCATTTTCACCAATGCACATCTGAATGATCCAGAGAAGAACTGGGTAAAAGTGTTGTGGTCAGATGATAACAAGTTTGAGCTCTTTGAAATCAACTCTACTTGTCATATTTGGAGGAGGATGAATGCTGCTTATGACCCCAAGAGCACCATCACCCCTGTCAAACACGGAGGTGGTCACCTTATTCTTTGGGAGTGTTTTCCAGCTAAGGGGACAGGACATCATCACCATATTGAAGGGACAATCGACGAGGCCATGTGTCATCAAATTTTGGGTGATCACTACCTTCCCTCGGACAGGTCATTGCAAATGGATCATGGATGAGTATTCCAGCAAGACAATGACCCAAAAACTCAGTTCCTTAGGTGGGTGCCTGCAGAATACTTGCTCAGAAAGAGACTCCAGGACACTCTCATGATACAGTTATTTAAAGTGAACCTAAGGTGATACCTAAGTAGAAGGGAAGCCTCTGGATAGTCCAGAGGCTTTATGTGTCCTCCTCAACCCTACCATTTTCGCAGATGGACCCTTTGAACATATCCAACAAGAGCTTGTTGAACATGTTCTCGTGGCTGCACTCTCTGCCGTGCATGAGCGTGGCCATACTGCGCTTGTGTGATTATGGATCCACCTGTGCAGAAAGACAAAACAGCTTGTCTGTGAGTGCAGTACAGCTGCGCTTGTGCACTGTACACCCCTGGTAACCTGTATGGCAATAGTGTAATGGTCGATGTTCTCCTGACACTGCTCGCACATCACAAAATTACTGGGCTTTCGTGTGTTAAAGGGAGAGACTGCTTGCTTGGCTGTTGGAAACAGCCATTATTTCCCACAATGCACAGAGTTTCACAGATAGGAAACTGTCATGACCAGGGCCCTGAGATCACAATTTGGGAGGGATTTCACTACAATATCAGCCTGACAGAGTCAGAAGTCCCTGATGATGTATTTGAGAAAAGGTAAAGATTTCTCCTGGGAAAAGGGGTATCAGCTACTGATTGGGCTGAAGTTCAATCCTGGCTAAAGTTCCTCTTTATAGAAAAATGTACTCTTTAGGCTTTGGTGAATGATAGAGATTGAACCAGCTCCAAAACTCTGAAGAAAAACCATGTTGCATCACTGATCCAGCAAAGTATCAAATGCTGTTCCTGATGCTCTTCCTCCTGCACTGAAACCACTGGCCTCCACTATCTAACTTACCGCATTACAGAGCTTCACCACATGATGTCATCTGCAACGTGATGTGTTGGCAGAGGCAGCTGACTTAGCATAGGCAAGTCTCGTCTTTCACTTCTACAGTATGCAAGCAGGGTCAAAATCATGCATATGGAACACAATTATAGACAGTTTCATTGACTGCAGTGTTAATTTATTGCTTAAAGTGGTATGAAACTCAGCATTACCTCTTTGTTCTTATAGGACAGGTCTGAGGTTAGAGAAAAAAAAAAAAAAAACCCGAACAAGATCTACTTACCTGGGGCTTCCTCCAGCCCCTGGCAGCCTATCTGTCCCTCGCTGCAGCTCCATTCCCAGTCGGTGTCCCGGAGTCCCTTTCGTCGCAGACGCCAACCTCGCCAGTATCTTCTGCTCCTGTGCAGAAGTACTGCGTCTGCACAGAACACTCCCGGCAACGGTGTGACCACGAGCAGCGCGCACGCGTATGCTCAGAAGACCTCTGCAACAGAGGGGACACTGGTTGGGAGCGGAGCTGCGGGGAGTGAGTGACAGATAGGCTGCCATGGGCTGGAGGAAGCCCCAGAAAAGTAGATCTTGTTTTTGTTTTGTTTTTTAACCCTGGGTGTATCTGTTAAAGATTATTTATAGCATACAATCTACTACCACCCAAAATTGTAGCAGAACTGCATTCAAACAGTTAAAAACAGCAATATGCTCTTCAGTGGAAAGCTCCTTGCTTCAGTGGGCAGCTTCTGACCAAATCCGAAGAGGTGATAACATTCTCTTTTGTTTACATTCCTTTATCAGATACATTAAGTAAACATTAACAACGTGCTGAAATTGAACTCTCTTGGCTTCTAGTATGTGTGCAGCTGAGAAGTGATCACAAGATAGATTTTAATATATAAATACAGCAGTTATGAAAGAAAATCTAATGGCAGCTTTCAGAGCAGATAAAGTGTACTTTGGGATCTTGTAGTTTGTAAACAGACAATAATACTTCTGCACAAAAGCAAATATGGTAACGTTATGGGTAATAAAAAGTAGGAAAACACATTTTTATTAAACTTTATGTCAGAGTTTTGTCCTACTTTAAAGCACATCCGAGGTGAAAATTAACTGATGATTAAAGCAAAATGACACCTTCATTGAAGTATAGTAAAGCTCAAATCTGTGAATTATCTCTTTCCTGCTCTCAGAAGCCTTTTACTGACAGGAAAGTATTTTATGGCTGTAATTACTAATCAGTGAGGGTTATGCTGTAGTCTGACCCTGACAGACACTGTCACTTGCTTACCTGATTCTTAACTCTTTTAGGCAGATAAAGAAAAAAAGGAACCCAGCATTGTTATTTGTGTGCTAGGCACTGTACATACACGTGTCTATCTCATCATGTCACATGTCACCTCGGGTATCCTTTAAACGAAGTGAAATACAAAATTTCAATCACATTTCTAGGTTGAATACAACTCTGCCATAAATTGGGAATATCTATCAGAGCTGGAACCCACTAAGGCGATTTTGGCAGCGTTTTTGGATTGCAAACAGTCGTCGGTGATTCCCCAAAATGCTTTTCCAATGAAAGTATGTGGTGGGGAACCCACTAGTCTGATTGCAATTAGGGGTACTCGCCATCGCAGGACGAGTAGCATTTTGAGTGCATTTGCGCTCAATACTAAGTATATAAGCGCTGCAAAAATCGCTTCTCAAAAGGATTTTGCAGCCTTTTTGGGGGCCAAGCGATTATTACGATTTCAATAAACTTTATAATGCTCACCAGGTGTCCAGTTTTCCTGCTTCCGACCGTAGCCCCACCCCCTAAAGGAAGAGGTCATAGGCGCTTCTCTGATTGGTCCTACAGAAGCACCTATGACTTCTTCCTTTAGGGGGTGGGGCTACAGATGGAAGTCAGACACCTGGTAGGTATAATCAAGTTTTGTTTAAAAACAAACACGCAAATCGCTAATCATAAAATTAATCGTAAAGGTTTACTGTACAGGGCTTCAAAGAGTCGGGGAATCGTAAGCACAACAGAAATCGCTGCACACAGTGCTGCGGTGATTTTAAAGCGCTGCAGTCAGGGCCGGATTTGTACTCTTTACCGCCCAAGGCCACTGTCACCAGCTGCCCCCCTTCAGTATAGGTAGCGAACTGACCCCTCCTCCTTCCCTCCAGTCCAGTATAGGTAGCCAGATGACCCCTCCCCCTTTCCTTCCAGTATAGGTAGCCAGATGGCTCTTTTAATCCCTCCTTTTCTCACCCTCTTTCAGTATAGGTAGCTAGCTCACCTTCACACTGCAGCATGCATCAGTGTCACTCATTTCTCCGCTCGTCTCCAGTGCAGAAGCTTCCTCTTCCTTTCCGTCTCCAATGCCACCCAAGTTCATAGCCGCCCGCCATGATGCAAACGTGCACAGAAAACAAGGTGGCTGCTACACAGGTGGCTAGTAGCAGAGTACCGCGGTCAGGCGCTCACCTGATCTCCCTGCATTGCAGCATTTGCAATCTTGCAAATGCTGCACCAGTTTAGCCCTGCTGCTTTGGTGCCCTAGCTCCTGTGGTGCCCTAGGCCATGGCCTAGAGTAGCCTTGGCCTAAATCCGGCTTTGGCTGCAGTGATTTCTGGTGGGTTCCAGGCCTCATACTACTTTTTTTTGTGACATATCTTTTTTTTTTTTTTAGAAAGTGTGGGAAGAAATACACTGTGCACCACACTGGGCCACTTGTTTGATAATCTTATTTAATTCTGTTTTCCGGCTTTGTTTCAAGTTTCCACCCGATATGGCGCTTCAGATGATTCCACTCAGTTATTGAAAAGACCCCCCTAGGAATCTTCCCAACTCCATTATGTGGTCTTAGGTAGACTTCCCCGACTGACATTATCGAATCCGAGTAAACAGCACCTGGTGTATTCTGTGTTCTTGGTAAACAAGAAATATGATTATCCCGAAAGAAAGAAAATAGGCCGAAAAAATGAGAAATGAAATTTCTGGGGATGAATGGAGAGCTTTGAAATGAAATAAATCAGCCATGAATAGACTCCACCAGCTTTTCTCTTGCTTGGAGTGTCTGTTTATGACTAATATCTGCCTTTTCTTTCCCTTGAATTAAAGCTGTACTCCAGTCATACATGTCTGCACCTTTCAAAAGTGGCTGGCATCTGTGATTAAAGGATACCGTAGCCCTTTTAGAAATTAAAGAGAATCTAAAGCGAAAATAATTCTTGCTTTTTACCTGCTATTTAGTTTAAAGGATACCCAAACTGACATATGACATGATGAGATAGACATGTGTATGTACAGTGCCTAGCACACAAATAACTATGCTGTTTCCGTTTTTTCTTTCTCTGCCTGAAAGAGTTAAATATCAGGTATGCAAGTGGCTGACTCAGTCCTGACTCAGACAGGAAGTGACTACAGTGTGATCCTCACTGATAAGAAATTCCAACTATAAAAGACTTTCTGTAACGATTGTGGAACTTTCTCCGTGATCAGCGCACAACGCGTGCGCTGACACGGCGGAAATCCTCCACAAGCGTATATTTGCAGGCACCCAGCAAAAGGTGCTACGCACCTGTAGAGGGAAATTCCTGTCGGCAGATGGCGCTGAGGAGTGCAGAGGAACCAATCCTCTGTACCTCCACAAATGCCAGACAGGAATTGTACGAAGCGCAGAACGCAATCGCAAGAGAGGCGATTGCGAATGAGAACGAGCAAAGGGACAGGTTGTATGTGTGTGCGCCAATCCAGTCGCCACCCCGCGACCGCGCACACACAACAGCAGATATGAAATAGGAACGCGATCGCGAGAGGTGCGATCGCCAGACGTGACACAAGGCAGATCAGGACAGAATACGAGGTTAGCAAAGGCACAGCAAATAATACAATGAGGAGATACGGAAAATAACAAACGCTAGCTAACCGTGAACACCGCACTCATTCGCAACAGTGCACGCGGTTATGCGCGGTCTCCACGTGTTAAGCACAATAGAGACAAGCACGCCTAACTAACCATTAACAGACAAACATGAAACAGAGGACGCGAGCCCTTGCTTAACGGTTACCTCACCGAGCCTCCAGCAAGCGTAGCAGACAAGACAGACACACGAAAACAGGGACAAGCGAGAGATAGGATCCACAGCACTAGCGAAAAGTGGCTAGCGCGATCCAGGTACAGAGTAGCAGAACAGAAGGATCCCCAGCGCTAGCGAAAAGTGGCCAGCGCGATCCCAGAAGACAGAACAGAAGGACCCCCAGCGCTAGCGAAAAGTGGCTAGCGCGATCCCAGGAGACAGAACAGAAGGATCCCCAGCGCTAGCGAAAAGTAGCTAGTGCGATCCCAGGAGACAGAACAGAAGAGATAGCTGGTAGCAACCGCTGCACCAGCTATACTCCAAGAACATAGATCAGAACCATTTCCTGTCGACCACCATAGGGACAGGACAATGGCTACAGGCAAGACAAGACAGAACAGGCAATACAGATAATACAACCTGACTGGGCTAGAAGGGGAGCCTAAAGCAACCCCCAGGAATTAACTATACTAGATAGCAATGGCTGACACTCCAGCAGTGTCTATCAGGAACAGACCATGGAAGGGAAATGACCAGCAAAGCCTTCTGGGAAACATAAAGCTCTTATAGTGCCAGTCATCAAAGAAGGCAGGTAGGGGGTTTGCATAACGAATGTATGCAAATTCCCCAGCAAGAGAACAGACCAGAAACTTGCAATGGAAAGACAGGTCTCTGCTTCAGAGACCTGCAGCCCACAGACTAGAGGAATGGACAAACAGCTGTCTGCCTGTGCAGCCAGCTGAGCGGATCATCACACTTTCCTAGCAGAAAATGGCTTCTGAGAGCAAGAAAGAGGTAAAAAAGGGGGATTTCTTATCATTGAGGGTCACACTGTAATCACTTCCTGTCTGAGTCAGGACTGAGCCAGCCACGTGCATACCTGATATTTAACTCTTTCATGCAGAGAAAGAAAAAAAGGAACACAGCATAATTATTTGTGTGCTAGGCACTGTACATACACATGTCTGTCTCATCATGTCACATGTCAGTTCGGGTATCCTTTAAGCAGTATGAGGAGAGGTGAAACGCTGCATTCCCGTGGCAAAATAAGGGCTTTATAACCCTCAAATCTAAGGGCAAACATCCACGACTTTAAAAGTCGTGGATTTTGCTGCTCTGCGATCAGCAGCAATTGACTCCAGTAGAGGAAGTGCTACAGCGCAGGAAATGCTGCCTGCATTTTACCCTAGGGATTTGGGGGGCATAAAGCCCTTGTTTTGCCATACTGCCATACTGCTTAAACTAAGTAGCAGGTAAAGAGCAATAATTATAATCCCTTTAGACTGTCTTTAAAAATTGAGGGGTGCAGGCATGCCCGCTGCTCTCAGCATTCTCCTCCTTCCCCCTGCGATAAAGGAACATTATCAATAACCAAGTGTTCTAAAATGACAATGTACAAACAATGTCTAAGTAGCTGTGTAAACATTTTCCTACTTTTCTTGTTAAATGTCAGAGGCAAAAGCTTTAATACGTTGTGTGTAGATTTTAGCTGTATTGGAATGATTCATTTGCAAAGGTGAGTCTCTGTTTCAATATTACACAGTCAGTGCTGTTCTTTGCATGTGAGTCTACAGAGTTATATGAAAAGCCTCCGGTGTCAGGTTTCACACACAATTACAAACAACATACATTTCCTATGCTCTCCATGACAGCTTATTCAGAGATACAAAGCAGCTACAGTTAAGTTAGTGAGATCAATCTCACACACAGGGTTAACAGATGTAAGGAGAGGGATCACCCCTCCCCTCATGATTCACTGGTGTATCACCATTTATTCTTTTTAAAGACACTCCCTGAAAAGGATTTATACAAAGATGCTGGCCAGCCTTCCCGCTTGCTGCATACTTTTTTGGCAGTTGGACAGCGCAGTTACCATTCCCTTTTGAAAACAGAGAAAACCCTGAGAACTCCCCATGAAGTTCTGTCAGATTCCCACTAGGTATTGTAAGTGACAGTGAATGCTAGGGAGCTCAGTTAGTGTTAGGCATAGGTGGAGGGGTCGGATAGGGCTCATGGGGGGGTTCGGTTAGAGTAAATCATCGGTGATGGTGAAGTGGGGGTGGGGTGGCTAGGGTTAGGGATCGGCTGAGAGAAGGCTCGTGTGAGAATAGGGTTGGGTTTCCAAACAGAAAAGTGTTGGTAAAATGTATTAATATTTTGCTATCCAAATTACCACTGCCCAATTATAGAATATCCGTCATTTTACCGCGCTTCTACGAGCAGAGCAGTATCTATAGTATTGCAGTGGCTCTACCTGCCGCTGCAATACTATATGAGAATATAAAAAGCTTTTGCATCTGGTTCTAAAGAAGAAAATATTTTGAAAGGCATCAATTAAAATTGTATTTTTTTGAATTCAATGAAACTGTGCGGAGATGTATTTTACATTTATGTGCTGTATAATATTACGCACACTCCTACCTACCATAAATAGACATGAGTAATAATCTGCTTTGTTTAGGTGTTTGTGTTGCTTTGAAATTGCATTGTTTTTTTCCCCCACAATTCAGCCCATTGTTAGGCAGGAAGGACCCCTCTGAAGCTGTACGTTGTACTCCCAGAAATCATTCAACTCCTGCTGATAATCGTTGTTAAACAAAACGTGTTAAATGTTTATGTAGAACCGAGTTCTAGCAACTGAAAGAACTCCCTGCGTTTTTTTATTATGCAATTTTACTTTATAACTTTTCAACAGAGTACCAAGAGTAGTCATGGTGAGCCATATAACCTACCTTATGACTACTAGGATGATTAATGAGATGCACATTTTTCAGAGTTTATGCAAATTATTATGCTAATATATGCAGTTTGAAAATAACCATGTTAAACCTGGAGTTAAACTGATCGGTCCGTTATCAAACTGCATATATTTGCATAAAAATGTGCACAAATTTGCATCACTTCAGAAAAATTTGCATCTTATTGATCATCCCTAATGTCTACCCCAGCCCCTCCCACCCAACACACTGAGAAAAACATAGCAAAATATAATTTTACCTTCTTTAATGAGAGGAAATTACTTACCTTGCCCCCCTGCCCCACGCTCCATTTATCTTTTATTGACAGTCTTCTGCAATATGGTATGATACATGGGGAGTTTGACCCTTTCTCCAGGGGCGTAGCAATAGGGGGTGCAGAGGTTGCGACCGAATCGGGCTCTCGCTCAAATGCAGTATTAGCTCTCTATTTGTCCTGTGCTCCTAATAATCACTTCTATAGATACTCTGAATAGTGGCAATCATTAACAAACTGCTCCCCATCCCCTTCTTGCACCTCTGACACTGTGGTTGCCATTGGCAGGTTTTTGTGCTCCATATCAATTGTTATGTATAGAGTGCTTGGGGGCCCCATTGTAAAACTTGCATCAGGGCCCACAGCTCCTTAGCTATGCCACTGCCTTTCTCCCTGTTGTTCCTCCCTCTTTTTTTCTTCTTGTGGATGTTGGCAGGTACAGTTAAACGGGCAGTTCCTGCTTAAAGAGGAACTCCAGTGAAAATAATGTAGCAAAAAAAGTGCTTCATTTTTTACCATAATTATGTATAAATGATTTAGTCAGTGTTTGCTCATTGTAAAATCTTTCCTCTCCCCGATTTACATTCTGACATTTATTACATGGTGACATTTTTACTGTGGGCAGGTTATGTAGCTGCTTCTAGCTGTTTTGGCTGTTAGAGACAGCTGTAAACAGATAATTCCTGTCTGTGAACATTGTTACATTGTGGCAGTTTGCCCAGAGTACCGCGGTACTCAGAGCTTCTTGTGGGAGGTGTTTCAGCACAAAATCAGTCATACAGCGCCCCCTGATGGTCTGTTTGTGAAAAGCATTATATTTCTCATGTGAAAGGGGGTATCAGCTACTGATTGGGATAAAGTTCAATTCTAGGTTGGAGTTTCTCTTTAAGGTGATAACTCACCTCAATGATCTGCTTTTAATAGAGGAGTGTACTTTGGCTTTGATAAGAGAAGGGGTGCTGAATTACAATTTTCTGCTACTGATGAGGGTGTGACCTAGACATTTTTAAGCTAAAGCAGTGAGGGAGGCTGGCAGCTCTGACATGGGCTGGCAGTATGCTTGTGCAAATGTGTGCCTTTTGACTACTATAAAGGTGGGGGTGGGGGTGTACTCTCCTATGCACTCTGTGTGCTTCTGTCATGTATATACACCCTGACGAAGCCTATCTTTAGGCAAAACATATAGGATTGCTGGCAGTTTTTTTTAATATATACAGCACCTGCACTTTAGTTAGTAGTAAGGTAACTCAATGACAGAACAGTGATTGTCCAGCTGATCGAATTTGGTCTGTCCACAATGAAGCAATGACCTTATTATCTTGAGTGTGCCCCCCACCGAGACACTCATATAGCTGTCGGTCATTGCTTCATTGTGATACGCAAGCCCCTTCACCGTGGCAAGGTAACAATCACGAAAGGGAATTGACACATGTACATGCCTTTTATTTTGTTGTTGCAGCTGCAGTACAGCCAGAAAAATTAGGCAGGCATGTACTCGCACGAGAAAAATTATCACTGCTAGCAGCGGCCTTAAAAATTCAGGAATCCGCCTGGAGTCCTGGACCCTGTTGGTGGTGGCAGAGAAGGCAGTCAAGCGGCCTGCAGGCAATAATGCTGTGTGGGGAGCAACTTAGTCTTGGGGCAGGCAGTCAAACGGCGTGCAAGCAGAGATGCTGTGTGTGAGGACTGACTTAGTCTTCGGGCAGGCCTTACTGTGCTTTGCAGACCACGTGGTCAGATGGACCCTTGACCCAACGCTGTGTGCGAGAGATGACACCACTTGCCTTTCAAGATCATGGTACAGTTTGGGTATCACCTTTTTTGAGAAATAATTGCGGCCTGGTATCTTCCACTGCGGTGTGTGGCTTTGCTTTTGTGTGCTGCTTTTCCTCAGGTGGTCATCCCATTGCAGTTTGTGCTTTGTCATCATGTGCCTTCGTAAGGAAGTTGTCCCTACGCAGGTCTTGGTCTTTCCACGGCTCAATTTTTGGTGGCAGAGAGTACAAATGGCATTGCTCTCATCTGAGGCAGACACACAAAAAAATTTCCACACCGCTGAGCCCTGGGGTGATGGCACTTTGGTGGTGGCGGCCGACTGAGTGTTAAGTGGGGTGCCAGAATCACAGCAGGGGGAGGAAGATATGTCACGCTTCTGTGCGGAAGCTGAGAAAGATGAGGTGTTCTGTGTTAAATAGTCAACTACGTCCTGACAATCTTGGGGGCTGATGGTACGCGCCTTCTGAACACTGTACTTTGGTCCATGGCCACACAAAATCATGACAGCACGACCTCGAACAGACCTGCTGGGTGGCCTTCCTCTGCCTGTTTTGCCCATATTGAGGGGGATGAAGTGAAAGGTATGCACTGACTTGACTAATACAATGTGCAGTCACACAGGTGCAGTGAACAGGTATGCAGTGACTGGTATCAATACAATGTGCAGCTGTAACACACACAGGTACCATGAACAGGTGCAGTGACTGGTGGTATATAACACTGCGTGCGCTCACGTAGGTAGGTAGGTGCACTGAACAGGTGGGTATGCAGTGATGGTATTACAAATGTACAGCTGTCACACACACAGGTACCATGAACAGGTGCAGCAACTGGTGGTATATAACACTGCGTGCGCTCACGTGGGTAGGTAGGTGCACTGAACAGGTGGGTATGCAGTGATGGGTATTACAAATATGCAGCTGTCACATACACAGGTAATCACTGAATGTGCTGGGCCGGGCAGTGGCACAGTAGGAATTACCAAGGGGCCAAGGTCCAGCAGCTGCGACTGACTGACAGGGCTGTATATGCAACACAAGTGTCTGTGGGACACACACACAGACAAAAAAAAATAGATCACAAGAACAACATTAGCTCTCAAAAGAGCAGTTGAGGATGAGGAGAGCTTTTTAGCAATAAGTATCAGCAAGAAGGAGCAACCTAACAAGCCTAACACAAGAGCCTAACTAAGCATTCCCTATGTCAGCAGGTTCTCTCCCTTCTCTAATTACTGCAGCCACACGAGTGAGTGAAATGGCTGATGCTGCCTGCATTTTATAAGGGGGGGGGGGGGGGGCTCCAGGAGGGAATGTAGCCTGATTGGCTACCCTGTGTCTGCTGACTGTGATGTAGAGGGTCAAAGTTTACACTAATGATGAAGTATAGGGGGCGGGTCGAACTCGCATATAGTTCGAGGTTCACCGCGAACGCGAATCACCGAAGTTTGCACGACTATGTTCGCGTGCGAACCGTTTAGGCCATCTCTATTTAAATGTAGCCATTTTCACCTGAATTTGGTTACAGACTTACTTACCTTACCCACATTTGTCATTTCTTAGACAGCAAGGGAGAGGTGGCAGCGCTTCCCAAGACAGGCTGCATCTGAACAGAACACTCTGCATGCAAACTGTTTGCGGATGCTAACATCCTCCATTAGTGTTAATATGGTGCATCAGTTTTGAATAGATATGTATCCTTCCTATAAATTATTAATATCCTGCCTATAGGCTCTTCACATCTATGTTGTTACTCATTCAGATGCAGGCTGTCTTGGAAAGTGCTGCCACCTCTCCACTGCTGTCTAAAAAATGTAGGTTTACCTTATGGCTCGCTGCACCCATTTGATATTTCAGTTTTGCATTCCAGTTTTATTCAGACATTAGGGCTCTAGTGCATTGTTTAGGATATGTTTAGAATACAAGGTGTGTATTTGCCTCTAGGGGGCTCTGGCTCTGCACGCCTCTGTTGGTAGTCATTTCAGATGCGACCTGGTTTTAGGAAGCTCTGCCATCTCTCCCCTGTTATTTGTCATTTCTTGTTCATTTAGCATAAGTATGCTATCACTTTAAAGCAAAATATTTTCTGGGTGAATATGACATTGTTTACTAAAGACTTCTGCTAAATAAATTGTCTAACAGCTCGCACTAACTTGTGTTCCCTCCAAGGAAGTGCCAGCTTTGCTGTAACCTACTTTTTAACCTATAATCCAGAGGAACAGGAAATGACCGTCGGCCAGAGATGTAGTTTACACTTAACAATGCCCGTGATCAATGGCGGGAGGTCTTGGGAGTCCTGTGCAGGCCTCCTGGTGTTTTCTTATGAATTAGAAGGCATATGTGGGTCAAGCAAGAAGACTTCCAGACCTACATTTTCAGAAAGCGGCTGTGTTCGCAGCGTTTCACAGTCTTAGCCTCACAGTTTAAAGGGATATGAAAAATGTCAATACTTTTTTTTCCAGCTCTTTATTTTGATAGCAAACCTTATGTTAGCTTGATTGCTTTATTTTAATGTCACCATTCTACAGTGTTTACAGCATAAGCTGGGACAATGACGTGCCAGAATTTGTTGCCAGTGAATGGATTGGCTCCAGTCCAGAGCAGGATCATTCACTATGCAACCTTGGCAGGTGCCTGGGGCCTAGTGGGTGTCGGGGGCCCAACTGCCACTTTCTCTGCCCGCTCTCCCATCTCAGCTTACCAAAAGGACCATAAGGTAGCTTAGATTGGTTCAGGTATTAAAATTGACTAACAAAGCCTCCTCCTCTGTGCAGCTAATTATTCCTGTAGCTAGGTGGCAGTTTCTAGACCAGCTATTCTCAACCTAGGGTTCCGTGGGACTCCTTCAGGGGTTCCGCTGCATTTTTGCCACTTTTATGGGACAAAAAAGTACCGTTTCCCCATTTACGTGGTACAAAATAGTCCCACTGCTCTATTAATGTGGACAGCGCATTGATCTAATCACGGGCACATCTCCCAGCTCTCCTATAGGGCTGCTCAAGTGCCCATCATGCTTCAAACAGATGGCAGAGAGTGAGTGAGTGTGCGGCAAGTGTGGAGGAGACGAGTCCGGGCCAGGGAAGTGACGACATGTACCAGTTTAAAGAAGCATGGAGGAGAATAAGAAAAGAAGTACCAATGGACACCAAGCCCTGAACACCGAGGGCTGTATATTTTTTTTTAGGAGGAGATAGCCAGGCATGTGCTGTGTTGGTGGCAGTCACTGCAGCCCATTCATCTGCAGCCCATTCTTATTTCCAACCAGGATGTGGCCTACCTACCCACCCACAACCTGCTCTGTACACAGGGAGTCATGCAGGGGTTGGCTCTGGAACGCTGCACTCATCATTGGGGTTCTCACATTCTCATTGACATAGCTGACACTTCACTGGACACATGGTGTATTTAGTACACCCAAGTTCTGTCTGAAAATCGAATCTCAACTATAGATTAACATCTAAACGCAGAAGCTGACACCAGAAGAAACATATGTATCGAATGCCCTGTCATTTTTATTTAAATTAAAGAACCAATTACTTTGTGGCATTTGGGGAAGGTGCCCGTTCAAAGTCCCTGATACCAATGATTCCTACACTGTTGGGTCATTGTTACACTTCATATTTTGGGAGACTTCTGCACTGTGGGGTAATTGTTGCCATTCTTATGTGGGGTGATTTCTGCACTGTGGAGTAATTGTTGCAATTCTTATGTGGGTGATTTCCGCACTGTGGGGTAATTGTTGCCATTCTTATGTGGGGTAATTGCTGCACTGTGGGGTAGTTGTTGCCATTCTTATGTGGGTGATTTCTGCACTGTGGGGTAATTGTTGCAATTCTTATGTGGGTGATTTCTGCACTGTGGGGTAATTGTTGCCATTCTTATGTGGGTGATTTCTGCACTGTGGGGTAATTGTTGCCATTCTTATGTGGGGTGATTTCTGCACTGTGGGGTAATTGTTGCCATTCTTATGTGGGTGATTTCTGCACTGTGGGGTAATTGTTGCCATTCTTATGTGGGTGATTTCTGCACTGTGGGGTAATTGTTGCCATTCTTATGTGGGATGATTGCTGCACTGTGGGGTAATTGTTGCCATTCTAATGTGAGGTGATTCATGTGCTGTGGGGTTATTGATGCATTTCATTTTTGGGGTAATTTGTTGCACTGTGGGGTAACTGTTGCCATTCTTATGTGGGGTGATTGCAGCACATCATATGTGGAATAATTGTTACATTTAATATTTGGGTGGGATTGCTGCATTTGTAATGCGGGGTAGTGATTGCTGTGTATGTAATATGACACTGGGACTACTGTTAACCAAGAGGTGTATAATAGTAAGTTGAAGGGAAAACACATAAAAGTGGCATGAATTTATGCAGGGGTTCCCCCGAGACCTGAAAAATTTTGTAGGGTTTCCTTGACTCTAAAAAGGCTAAGAAAGGCTGTTCTAGACACTCTCTTTGCAGCTTTACTCCTAATAGATTGTTATAGAGTTCTGTCTGCAAAGTTGCAGATTATTTATTACTCAAAAAATTGCGACCCCAGTAAAGCAACTTCCTTCATTTGTGCCTGTTTTTCTTCTTGATTTAAAAGGTTGAGCCATTGTGAAATGTGAGGTCTTGAGGGTGGCTTTGCTCTATCAGGCCCAGTTTCCAATGAGAGAACCTTGTATTTGAGACCACACCGCGACACAATCTGATCACACCTGTGTTTATGTTGTATGGAGAAGGCATTTCAGCAGACACTGGAGCTATTTTGCTCACTGTGCAGAACATTAGATGATTGCCACTAGAATATCAGGGTTGTGCTGTATAAAAGAGGTTCTTCTTGGCTCAGATACTGAACTGATGATTCTCCCCCACGAAGTCTCAGTTCTGGTTCACCATGAAAGGTCAGAGACATCATGAGTGGAGATTTATTGAAGTCGAGAAGAATAAAACTCTGTTATATCTTCAGACGCCCCTGAATCGCTCCTTTTCATTGCTTGCTGAGAAGATATCTGTGAGTCCCTAACATGTACCATTTCCATCTGCCCCGAGATTGAGCTGCAGAAATAGGCTTGTTTTCTTCTTTCTTTCATTTTTTTTCTTTTGGGAGTAGAGAAGGAGAATTGGATTTCAAGTCTGGAGGAGGGCATTTACGACAGCTAGGGAATTTTGAAATAAGCAAAATAAAATGTGTTGGGAGTTTAACTCCCTTAGCACCAATATGCTCTGCTCCTTTAAAGCGGTATTGTCACCATAAAAATCAAATGTCAACAGCAACTGGTCTGAGTGTATTAAGTGATAAAGATGCAAATCCTGCATTCAAAACTTGCAAAACTTTTTCTGCTGTTATGGTTTTTAGTTATCACATACTTTAGGAGCACTGGCCCTAGTGCCAAACAGTGCCAAAGAGTTGAATGCTGGTTCTTTTTATCTATAACATATTCATCCTCTTCCATTTATTTCCTTATCTAGCTGCTTATCAGAAACACCCTCTGATTACTTGTGTTTACAAGCAAGGCTGAGGTGACCCTGTGATTGGAGGAAAAGACAGTGCAGTTCCTAGTATACACCTCAGTGGGAGTGTCTGAAGACTCTGGGAGGAGGGCAGCTAATGAATACACAATGAGCAAGAGAAGGGAGGGGGGGGGGAAACAAGAGTCAGGGAAGCTAACAGCAGTGAAGCACTGCAGACATTTTCTCTATCAATTACATTAGCCTCTGTGATAAATGTGCATGTTTTCACACATACATAGTTACATACACACTTGGGACTTAATTCACTTAACCGTGATAACTAATATCATGGCCGCGCCAACGTTTTCGCACGCATTTTTGTGTACTTGCGTGCTTTTTTGTGTTTTTGTGCGCAATTGTGAAATTTTGTGATTGTGTGCAAAAACGGGCACAAAAAGCAAACACGCGCATGATAACGCTAGCGCGGCCATGATATGAATTATCAGGGTTTAGTGAATCAAGCCCTTGTGGTGTGCAGAAAACTCATACAGAAAACCAACAGACCAGTGTGTTCCCAGTCTCAACTTATTACACTCACTCTGTCCATCTCTGATGGAGCAGAACTGGCTCTGCAGACTTCTCCAGCATCACTGCAGAGCACTTGGGGAGGGGTAGAGAGGTTGGGGGCTGGGCGCTGTACATATTGAGCTGAAATTTTCGTAATTTCGCATTACTATAATTACGCATGCGAAATTTGCGATTACGATGCGAAATTAGCGTAGCAAAATTGCCATTAAAATCGTAATTGAAAATACCGTAAGCGTAATATTCAACGCGAAATTTCGCGTTTCGTTCATGCCGTAATTTCGCATTAAACGCTACCGTAATTTCGCGTTAAACCGTAGCGCTCCGTATAATATAAAAAAGCCGCCGACTTTAAGGGTTAATAGCAAAGCCCCCTTAAATGCTAAGAGCCTCAAATTTGGAGAATATATTAAGGAGATCAGGAGGAATAAGAGGAAAATTTTTTTTTCAAAAAGACCTTATAGTTTTTGAGAAAATCGATGTTAAAGTTTCAAAGTAAAAATGTATACATTTAAAAACCCGCCGACTTTAACGGTTAATAGCAAAGCCTGCTTAAAGTTTAGGAACACCAAATTCCTAGGGTATATTAAGGGGATCAGTGGGAATAAGAGGAAACATTTTTTTTCAAAAAGACCTTATAGTTTTTGAGAAAATCGATTTTTAAGTTTCAAGGGCAAAAATGTCTTTTAAATGCGGAAAATGTCAGTTTTTTTTGCACAGGTAACAATAGTGTATTATTTTCATAGATTCCCCCAAGTGGGAAGAGTTTTACTTACTTCGTTCTGAGTGTGGGAAATATAAAAAAAAAACGACGTGGGGTCCCCCCTCCCAGACCTCTTTAACCCCTTGTCCCCCATGCAGGCTGGGATAGCCAGAATGCGGAGCACCGGCCGCGTGGGGCTCCGCACCCTGACTATACCAGCCCGCATGGTCCATGGATTGGGGGGTCTCGGAAGGGGAGGGGCAGCCAAGCTTTCCCCTCCCCCTCCGAGCCCTTGTCCAATCCAAGGACAAGGGGCTCTTCTCCACCTCCGATGGGCGGTGGAGGTGGAGGCCGCGATTTCCTGGGTGGGGGGTTCATGGTGGAATCTGGGAGTCCCCTTTAAAAAGGGGTCCCCCAGATGCCCACCCCCCCTCCTAGGAGAAATGAGTATAGAGGTACTTGTACCCCTTACCCATTTCCTTTAAGAGTTAAAAGTAAATAAACACACAAACACATAGAAAAAGTATTTTAATTGAACAAAAAACATAACCACGAAAAAAGTCCTTTAATATTCTTAATTAACCATTAATACTTACCTGTCCCTTTAAATAAATGATCCCACGCAATATCCTCGGAAATGTTCTATCAGTTACAATGTAACAAAGTTATTACAATGTAACAACTTTGTTACATTGTAACTACGCCGCACCCGACGTCACTCGCCGCTCACCCGCCGCACGGACCCGACAGAGCTCTGAGCTATAGCTCAGAGCTCTCGAAAGCATCTTTGTATTTGGGCTCCAAGGAGCCCCATTGGTCCTTAGCAGACCAATGGGGTTCCTTCTGATTTGAAGGAACCCCATTGGTCTGCTAAGGACCAATGGGGCTCCTTGGAGCCCAAATACAAAGATGCTTCTCAGAGCTCTGAGCTATAGCTCAGAGCTCTGTCGCGTCCGTGCAGGACGCTAAGTCCCCGCCGGCTCCGCTGCCCTCCCCGCCTCTCCCACATGTCACCAGGGCCGGCCTTTGACCTGAGCGACCTGTGCGATCGCTCAGGGCGCCGGCTTCCAGGGGGCGCTCCTGCTGCCTGTATTAATGTGAACTACGTTGCGAAGCTGCGGCCCCGGCTGGGTCCGTCTTGCTCCGCCCCCTGGTGCCGCTGCTGGGGGTGATGGCTGGGGGGCAAACTTGGCAAACGTGCCCGTGATAGAGGGGGAGCCGCGGGGGGGGGGGGGCAGCCCGACCTCTCCCTCCCTTCCTCTCCGGGCCGCCCTTTGTGCTCCCCCCTCCGATGCAGACTGCAGTGCAAAGTGAACAACTCACCTCCCTGGTTCCGATCGCCGGCGCCTCTCACTTGCCGCTGTTCTCCTCTTCTACATTGTCACTGAACTGATGCACACTGAACTTCCTGCTTAACATCAGTGACAATGTAGAAGAGGAGACCAGCGGCAAGTGAGAGGCGCAGGCGATCGGAACCAGGGAGGGAGGTGAGTTGTTCTCTTTGCACTGCAGTCTGCATTGGAGGGCTGAGCACGGAGGGCGGCCCGGAGAGGAAGGGAGGGAGAGGTCGGGCTGCCCTCCCCGCGGCTCCCCCTCCACTATGAGGGGGAGGGGCACCTACCTATCTAGCCAATAGTGGGGGCACCTACCTATCTAACCTATACTGGGGGCAGCTACCTATCTAATCTATACTGGGGGCAGCTACCTATCTAATCTATACTGGGGGAACCTACCTATCTAATCTATACTGGGGGAAGCTACCTATATAAACTATACTGGGGGAAGCTACCTATATAACCTATACTGGGGGAACCTACCTATCTAATCTATACTGGGGGCAGCTACCTATCTAACCTATACTGGGGGCAGCTACCTATCTAACCTATACTGGGGGCAGCTACCTATCTAATCTATACTGGGGGCAGCTACCTATCTAATCTATACTGGGGGCAGCAACCTATCTAATCTATACTGGGGACAGCAACCTATCTAATCTATACTGGGGGCAGCTACCTATCTAATCTATACTGGGGGCAGCTACCTATCTAATCTATACTGGGGGAAGCTACCTATCTAATCTATACTGGGGCAGCCCCATTAGTGTATGTGTGTGGTGCGCTCACACGCAAAGAGGATGAATTGGGGGGGGGTGCCAAAATCTGGTTATGCTCAGGGCGCTGTGAAACCTAAGGCCGGCCCTGCATGTCACCCACATGTGGGTGACAGATGTGGGCGGGGTGGACAGCGGGAGCCGGCGGGGACTTAGCGTCCTGCAAGGACGCGTAAGTGTATGCGGCGGGTGAGCGGCGAGTGACGTCGGGTGCGGCGTAGTTACAATGTAACAAAGTTGTTACATTGTAATAACTTTGTTACATTGTAACTGATAGAACATTTCCGAGGATATTGCGTGGGATCATTTATTTAAAGGGACAGGTAAGTATTAATGGTTAATTAAGAATATTAAAGGACTTTTTTCGTGGTTATGTTTTTTGTTCAATTAAAATACTTTTTCTATGTGTTTGTGTGTTTATTTACTTTTAACTCTTAAAGGAAATGGGTAAGGGGTACAAGTACCTCTATACTCATTTCTCCTGGGAGGGGGGGTGGGCATCTGGGGGACCCCTTTTTAAAGGGGACTCCCAGATTCCACCATGAACCCCCCACCCAGGAAATCGCGGCCTCCACCTCCACCGCCCATCGGAGGTGGAGAAGAGCCCCTTGTCCTTGGATTGGACAAGGGCTCGGAGGGGGAGGGGAAAGCTTGGCTGCCCCTCCCCTTCCGAGACCCCCCAATCCATGGACCATGCGGGCTGGTATAGTCAGGGTGCGGAGCCCCACGCGGCCGGTGCTCCGCATTCTGGCTATCCCAGCCTGCATGGGGGACAAGGGGTTAAAGAGGTCTGGGAGGGGGGACCCCACGTCGTTTTTTTTTTATATTTCCCACACTCAGAACGAAGTAAGTAAAACTCTTCCCACTTGGGGGAATCTATGAAAATAATACACTATTGTTACCTGTGCAAAAAAACTGAAATTTTCCGCATTTAAAAGACATTTTTGCCCTTGAAACTTAAAAATCGATTTTCTCAAAAACTATAAGGTCTTTTTGAAAAAAAATTTTTTCCTCTTATTCCCACTGATCCCCTTAATATACCCTAGGAATTTGGTGTTCCTAAACTTTAAGCAGGCTTTGCTATTAACCGTTAAAGTCGGCGGGTTTTTAAATGTATACATTTTTACTTTGAAACTTTAACATCGATTTTCTCAAAAACTATAAGGTCTTTTTGAAAAAAAAATTTTTCCTCTTATTCCTCCTGATCTCCTTAATATATTCTCCAAATTTGAGGCTCTTAGCATTTAAGGGGGCTTTGCTATTAACCCTTAAATTCGGCGGCTTTTTTATATTATACGGAGCGTTACGGTTTAACGCGAAATTACGGTAGCGTTTAATGCGAAATTACGGTATGAACAAATAACCATTGTAATGCGAAAATTACGCGAAAATTACGCTTACGCAAAATTTTGCGAAATCCTTCTTCATTACGATTATGTACTTACGGCCATAATCGTAATTACACTAATTACGCGAAATTTCGCGAAATCGTAATTAGGTCATTACGCTCATCTCTAGCTGTACACAAGAGCCTGCTGCAAACTGAATAGGGACGGTCTACAAATCTTTGTCTGCAAAACTTTGTATGATTCTTTATCAGTGGCTGAGCAGATGTCGTCTTTAGAACCATTGTGCAGAGAGCAGAACGCTTTTTTTCTCCATGCCCTTAGTTGTCAAGACAGGGAAAATAAACTTCTCCCCCCACGGGGCCCCCTGTGGCTTCTGGGCCCCCCTGTGGCTGCATCTCTTGCAAGGTCTATTGTTATGCCCCTGCCAGCAACCCCCACCATTGCGGACGGAGCTGGGAGGGCCCTGGGAGCAGCATCCGTGGGGCAGTCCTGCAGAGCAGCAACAGAGTGGAACATTATACTTTACCATCTCCTGGTAGTCCTGAAGGGACTCTTCACTTCTAGTCAATGCAGGGCTGAGGCAGAGGCGAGAGAGGCTCAAGCCACAGAGTGCAGTGTAGGAGGGGCCTACTGTGTTTGAAGCAAATAGAAATAAGATACATGGCAGTGACTGCAAGCCAGATAACTAGAGATAAACACAAGGAACACCAAGAGCCCCAATAGTGTAATATGTACTGGTAAATGGTTACTAGATAGAGTAAATATTAATACTCACAAACCAGGGTTACCATTAGGCAACCACTGTAAAGGCAGGTGGGGAGATTTTCCTGACCCCACTCAGGAATAAGAAGTCGCTCTCTGCAGATGAGAAAAAGGGGGTTCAACCCTCCACCCAGGGTGGACTCATTATGCAGGAGAACAGAGGCGCCAAAAGGATAAAAGGAAGCTAAATGAGCTTAAAAACCAAATTCTTGGTAAATAGAGGAGGTAGTGGTGGACTTACCTCCTCCAAGTAGACACACAACGACTGTAGTAAAGACAGTCAAGGGGCTTGATTCACAAAAGAGTGCTAACTGTTAGCACGGCCGTTTTCGCGTAAATTTTCGCATTGCACGCGATCGCGAATTTTCACGCGAAACGATAACTTTTCACGCGCAAACGCGAATTTTCACACGAAAACTATATCGATTTCGCGTGAAAATTCACGTTTGCGCGCGAAAACGTTATCGTTTCGTGTGAAAATTCGCAATCGCACGCAATGCTAAAATTTGCGTGAAAACGCCCGTGCTAACAGTTAGCACTCTTTTGTGAATCAAGCCCAATATATTTTATTTATGAGCTCCAAATATGCAACACGTTTCGCAAGTTTGATCCCGCTTCATCAGGCAATAACAACGGAGCAATAGCATATGTGATCAGTAGAAGAGCCAGGCAATGCATAACGCTCTGACCATACAGTACTGGACCCCCCCAGCTTCTTGCCCCCCTACAACATTTTCACTTGAACCCTCCCCTCCTAATGCCTAAAATGAATCCTGCCTCCTAGTGCTTAAAATGACCCACCCCCTTTAGGTTCCTAAGACGAACCCCACCCTATGTGTCTAAAATAAAACCAACTACCTAATGCCTAAACCTAATTCCCCTTCCTAGTGCCTAAACCAGGACTGGGCAAACTTTGTGCGGCCCGGGCTGCATTCCTGGGGTTCTTCCCCTCCTCCCACCATGCAGAGCTACAAGCAGGCAATAGCAGTGGATTAAAACTCACCTGCTCGACGTCTCCAGTGTCACATCTCCATGGAAACAGTGCGTCACATGACATGCCGTCAGGACATGCCAGCGTATTACATTCTGGCTGCCAGCGTGTAATACGCTAGCACGTCCGGAGCACTATAATCGGTAAGCAGGTGAGTTTTAACCTACTGCTATCTCTGCAGGGAAGGAGGGGGAAAGTAGAGGAATCTGCCCCCTATTGGCGGACCAGGTGTACAGCGCCCATAGTTAGTCCAGCTCTGTCCTAATACTAATCCTTAACCTAATGTCTAACCCTAATGCCTAAACTGAACCTTCCAACCCTGGTGCCCAAACCATTGCTAGTTGTAGCCAATTGTCTATCATCAGCTACTACTACCATAAATTCCTAAATAGTAGCGGATTGGCTACTACGTGCATTGGGCGGATTACACAGGCATCCAAATGACGCACTTAAATGACCTGATCCGATGGTGATAATGCATGAAGCATTGCTGTTTATATGACCCCTTTTATTTCATTTCACCAAAAGCAGACAGTTTTTCTATTACAGAACACAATGTAAGAGAAAGAAGATTCTAGTTGGAAGTTTGGGTCCCTGTTTAATGAAGTTTAATAAGAAGCTACCCGGGGCAGTCTGCTGTGCGTGCTGGTGGATGGAACTTGCAGATGATCTGTGTTCCTCAGAGCGCAGCCAGGGACGCTATCACGCCTTATTGAAAATACTGGATGTTGACAATGCCTTGTGTTACATGCCTCATAGGCAGCGGAGCTGCTGTGCCCGTCTTCAGTGTACACCAAATGATGAGGCGGCAAATGCCATGCAACAGTGCTCAATAAAAGAACAAGGGAAATATGGAATGAGGGTAAAGGGCATAAACAAAATTGCAGACACAGTGAGGAAAGCCACCAAACACAGTGAACGATAAAAACACCTACTTAACAAAAAGTAAACAAAATTATATCTACATCACTCCAGTATACTATATAGCATTGTATATCTACCTATATTGTGTTGTTGTATCTTATTGCTTATTACCTGTATTGTGCTGTCAGTCAACCCTGTTATCATTGTCTGTAATCTTATGTATTGTACAGCACTGCGTAATATTTTGGCGCTATTTTAATCAAATAAATGATAATATATGTATACTGTATATTATACGTAAAGCAGTGGCAGGATGGTGGGGTAGTGGTTAGCGCTCTCGTCTTGCAGTACTGGGCCCCCAGTTTCAAATCTCAGCCAGGCTGTGTGGGTTTTCCCCAGGCACTTATTACACTCATGTTACTGACTGTCCTCACAAAATGTACAATCTAATCCTTACCACAGTTGTAGGTCCCTCTTGGAGCCCCCCCCCCCCCCATATAAGGCAGCAGCGTCGGCCATGATCTCACTCTGTCTGCTGCTGTAGTAGAGAAGGGAGAGGTTGCTGCAGAGACATAGGGAAAGCTTAGTTAGGCTCTTGTTAGCTTGCTTCTTACTGATACTTATTGCTAAAAAGCACCCCAAAACAGCTCTTTTGAGAGCTAATGTTCTTGTGATGTGTTTTTTTTTTGTGTGTGGCCCACTGACACTGCATATACAGTCCTGTCTGTCGCAGCTGGCCCTTGCTAATTGCTATACTGTGCCAGGCCCAGCACATTCAGTGCCCACCTTTTGACTGCACCTGTGTGTGTGACAGCTGCACATTTGTAATACCAGTCCGTGCCGTGCATACCTTTCACTGCCCCTGTGTAACAGCACGCAGTTATATAAACCAGTCACTGCATACCTGTTCACTGTACCTGTGTGTGTGACAGCTGCACATTTGTAATACCAGTCACTGCATACCTTTCACTGCACCTGTGTGATCGCACGCTGTTTTATATAGCAGTCACTGTATAGCTTTCACTGCATCTGTGTGACCGCACGCTGTTTTATATACCAGTCCATGCATACCTTTCACTGCAACTGTGTAACAGCACATTGTTTTACCAGCAGTCACTTTTTCACTGCACCTGTGTAACCGCACATCGTATTAGTCAAGTCGGTGCATACCTTTCACTTCATCCCCCCCAATATGGACAAAATAAGAGGCAGAGCCAGAGGCCAGTTCTGTTTGAGGTCGTGCTGTCATGATTTTGTGTGGCCCTCGACCAAAGTACAGTGTTCAGAAGAAGGCACGTGCCATCAACCCCCAATACTGTCAGGACGTAGTTGACTATTTAACACAGAACACCTCATGTTCCTCAGCTTCCGCACGGAAGTGTGACATATCTTCCTCCTCCTGCTCTGATTCTGGCACCCCACTTAACACTCCATCGGCAGCCATCACCAAAGTGCCATCATCCCAGGGCTCAGCATTGTGGAAATTTTTGTGTGTGTCTGCTTCAGATGAGAGCAATGCCATCTGTACTCTCTGCCACCAAAAATTGAGCCGTGGAAAAACCAAAACCTGTGTAGGGACAACTACCTTACGAAGGCACATGTTTACAAAGCACAAACTGCAATGGGATGACCACCTGAGGAAAAGCAGCACAAAAAAGCAATGCCACACACCGCAGTGTAAGATACCATCACGCAATTATTTCTCAAAAAAGGCAATACCCAAACTGTACCATGATGTTGAAAGGCAAGTGGTGTCATCTCTGGCACACAGCGTTGGGTCAAGGGTCCATCTGACCATGTATGCCTGGTCTGCAAAGCACAGTCAGGCCTGCCCGAAGACAGTCCCCACACATAGCTTCTCTGCCTGCACACCATGTGACTGCTTGCCCCAAGACTAAGTCGGTCCCCACACAGCATTTCTGCCTGCAGGCCGCTTGACTGCCTTCTCCACCACCACCAACAGGGTCCAGGACTCCAAGTGTATTCCTGAATTTTTAAGGCCGCCTAATTTTTCTGGCTGTACTGCGGCTGCAACAACAAAACAAAAGTCATGTACATGTGTCAATTTCCCTTCGTGATCATTACCTTGCTGCGGTGAAGGGGCTTGTGTATCACAATGAAGCAATGACCGGCTAAATGAGCGTGTTGGGGGGCACACCTGACCCAAGAAGATAATAAGGTCTTTGCTTCATTGTGGACAGACTAAATTCGATCAGATGGACACTCAGTCACTGTTGTTCTGTCATTGAGCTACCTCAGCCCAACCATTTGGGCTTGAAAACCGCCATCGCCTGCACTCTCCCCATGGTGCGCACCAGTCCAGCATGGCTGTCACTACACAAACAGCTGTTTGCTGGTGCGTTACACAGTGAGTTTGGTCTGTCAGTGTGAAGCAGTACACTAATTACACTCCCTGATTGATGTATACACACGCAAGATGTTTTAAAGCACTTTAGGCCTCCAACTTAGCAATGCAATGTGATTTCTGCCCTTAAACCCTGCTGTGCGTCAAATCCGGATTTTTCTCCGGGACTTTTGGCGTGTATCCCACTCAGCCATGCCCCCCCTACAGGTGTTAGACCCCTTGAAACATCTTTTCCATCACTTTAGTGGCCAGAATTAGTGTTTGTAGTTTTCAAAGTTCGCCTGTCCATTGAAGTCTATTGCGGTTTGCAATATTTGCTGGTTCGTAAACTTTTTTCGCATGTTCACGTTCGAGGTTCGCTAACCTAAAATCAGAGGTTCGAGACAACGCTATAAGAGACTGCCACGTTGGGGGAAAATGACCAGGTCCGGATTTAGGCCAAGGCCACCAAGGCCATGGCCTAGGGCACCACAGGAGCAAGGGCACCAAAGCAGCAGGCTGATCTTATGCAGCATTTGAAAACTTACAAATGCTCCAATGCAGGGAGATTAGGCGAGCGCCTTCCTACGGTACTCTGCTGCCAGCCGCCTGTACAGCATCCACCTTGCTCTCTGAGCACGTTTGCATTTTGGCGGGCGGCTATGGACTTGGGCAGCATTGGAGACAGAGGGGAAGTGGAGGCTTTCACACTGGAGACGAGCTGAGTAATGAGTGACACTGATGGCTGCTGCGGCGTGAAGACAAGCTGGCTACCGATACTGAAAGGGGGGAAGTGGGAAAAGGAGGGATTAAGGGAGTGTTCTGGCTACCTACACTAGAGGGAAAGGGGGAGGAGTCATCTGGATACCTATACTGAGGGGGTCATCAGGCTACCTATACTAGAGGGAAGGGGGGGAGGGGTCATCTAGCTACCTATACTGGAGGGGGGGGGAGTCATCAGGTTACCTATACTAGAGGGAAGGGGGAGGGGTCATCTGGCTACCTATACTGAAGGGAGGCGGCTGGTGACAGCGGCCTTGGGAGGTAAAGAGTACCAATCCGGCCCTGAAAATGACATGATGAGAAAGACAACTACATGAAGGGGAGTGAGGGAGGCACAGCTTCTGAACAGGCGGAGTGCCCATTGCATACATCAACCAATAGGATAATCTTGCCCTGATTGTGGTGCATCTGCATGGGCTCCAGAGGATATGGGGCCTTTGTGTGGCTGCATGGTCTGCATGGACCTATCGCGCCTCAGATTTACTGTATGGTGGTAGAAAAGGGGTTAAAATTCCATTCATATTGTCCATCTCTGTTGTTTGGTGATTCTGTCAGCACAGATTCATATTTTTTCTTCTACAGTTGCCTGCCGTCTTTGCAATGCGCTCTGCTGGTAGCCGATCCTGTCCTTTCCCACCAGTGTTAGAGGATGACCTTCTACTCTTCCCTCACACCAGAGGCTGCAATAGACAATGCCATAAAGCTCGTGTTTTCGGCCTCACATTTTGTAGTAGCTGAAGGCCCCTCATTTTCTTCTTACAGCCTTGTCTGTCAATACCGATCAGCATAAGAGGCTAGAGAGTCCACATCCAACAGCACAATTTCCCATTATCATCTCATTCCATATCACATCAATAAGCTATTTCCCATTTTTTTCTAGAGCTCTCACGTGGAGGTTGCCAGTGGAGTAACTGCTTCCCCATCACAAGGTTCTGCTTTGTTATCACTCCTTCCTTGGCAAGGTAGCACAATGAATTTACAAATCCTGCTGAATTAAGGAGCCATTGTCATAGCGTTTAGCACTGTCCTGCGGTCGTATTGTATCGTCTGACACCTCGCCGCCAAAGCTGTGAAGAGAAAAGAGGAAGGGGGGAAAAAAACATTGCCGGTGTGAAAATGAGAATGGATTCCGATAGGCCGGCCGCCGTTGGCAGAGCTGCGATCTGTTTAAATATAAATTCCGGACGTTTGTTGATAAGCAAAACATTTCCATCCTGTCATATTATCGGTTTGGGAGACAAACTGCAGACATTTAGCAACTGAAATACCAAACGTCCTATTAAACATTTTGTCTTGTAAGCAATTGTATGCAGCTGTTTTCTCATTTACGGCCCGCACGGCGGCGGCAGCGAGAGAGATACTGGCGAATGTATTTCATAATGAGGAGAATACAATGATCATTCTCTGATTTATTGATCGAGCCTGCTGGGAGGTGGTGGGGTTTCAAGGGCTACTCTAGTGCTTGGGAGGCCGATTTTAAAATTAGACACAATCTACGGCTTGGTACTGGTAAATTTTAAGTAAACATTGTGGTGATTTTCCATTTGGACTTTATTTGTGAGGTTTAACACTAAAAATATTTTTATTTTTTTTTAAACAGGAAAATATTACACATTGCAAAGTGAAAATTGTTGTGTGTCTACAGCGCCACCTGCTGGTTAGACTGTAAAGCTTTGTATCACCTCTTTCCCTGTTCAGCTGTTGGCCCGAACCTTCGATTTTAGGTTCGCAAACAGGGTTTGCGAACTACCGCAAAAGGTTCGGTTTGCGCGAACTTCCGCGAACCGCAATAGACTTCCATGGGGATGCGAACTTTGAAAACTAGAAACATTTATGCTGGCAAAAAAGTGATGGAAAAGATGTTTAAAGGTATCTAACACCTGAGTTTTTTCAGTGAATACAAGGGGGGACATTTTTTTTCAAAAAGAGAAAAAAAAGAGAAAATTGATTTTAAAGCTCTCCTTCTGACCATGGGAAAATTAATGATTTTAAAGTTTCAACGTAAAAAGAGTCGATTCATAAAAAAAAGAAGTTAGTATAGCTTAGAATGCGTCCTGAGCAGAACGTATAGCTGCCGGCTCCTGCTGTCTCTCCCACCTGCCTTCACCTCTCAGCCTCACCTAGCCTGGCACCCGGTGCACCCATAGGCAGTGGTGCTCAGCAGAGCTCGAATATTCGAGTAGCTCGAATATTCGAGCTCTTTTTCAGCTATCCGAGCTCGGTATTCGAGCTCCGAATAGCTGTAGCTATTCGAATGGGCTATCCGAGTACACTCGAATAGCCCATTCACTATTCGAGCTATTCGAGCAAACGGCGCTATTCGAGCTCGGTACCGAGCTCGAATAGCGTCATAGCCCAGATTGATGTCCTTAGAGCCAATCAGAGGGCTCCCAGGCCCTCTGACGGCAGCCAATCACAGAGGGGGACCCTGGCCAGCCCCTACCCTATAAATAGCGGCCGCCATGTTCCGTTTCTCCATGCTTGCCTGAGACTTGTACAGAGAGAGAGTTGCTCCTTTGTGCTTTGGCTTAGCAAGTGCTCTATTGTGATCATTTACCTAGCGTTTTTGCTCACCTACACCTGCCATATACACCTATATTGTTGTTAGTTAGATAGACATTGTATTTTAGTTAGTAGCTTGTGTGTTACATTAGAGACAGGCAGCTGCTGCAAGCTTACAGGTTTAGGCCTCAGGGGGGCCTTGCCTCTGTGGGCAGCTGTCCTCTGTTTATTTCTCTCATCTATACCAGTATTTCTGCTGTCCTTTACTAATAGTATTGTAGTTATACTGTACTAGGAGTAGGACACTCACTGACTGTCACTGTTTATAGGCTACTAGCTAGCTCCTGCGTGTGTGCACTCACTCACTGTCTGTGTGTACACACACTCTATTTCCTTCTGATTACTGATAGATTATTGTTAGTTAGTTGTACTTACTGTTACTACTTACTCTTACTGTACTAGGAGTCTAGGACACTCAGTCAGACAGTCACTGTGTTCATAGGCTACTAGCTCCTGCGTGCGGTCACTCACTGTCTGAGTGTACACACACCACCCACACTCCATTTCCTTCTGATCGCTGATTGATTATTGTAATTAGTTAGTTCTACTTACTGTTACTACTTACTCTTACTGTACTAGGAGTCTAGGACACTCAGTCACTGTGTTCATAGGCTACTAGCTCCTGCGTGCGGTCACTCACTGTCTGAGTGTACACACACCACCCACACTCCATTTCCTTCTGATCGCTGATTGATTATTAGTTAGTTCTACTTACTGTTACTACTTACTCTTACTGTACTAGGAGTCTAGGACACTCAGTCACTGTGTTCATAGGCTACTAGCTCCTGCGTGCGGTCACTCACTGTCTGAGTGTACACACACCACCCACACTCCATTTCCTTCTGATCGCTGATTGATTATTGTAATTAGTTAGTTCTACTTACTGTTACTACTTACTCTTACTGTACTAGGAGTCTAGGACACTCAGTCACTGTGTTCATAGGCTACTAGCTCCTGCGTGCGGTCACTCACTGTCTGAGTGTATACACACCACCCACACTCCATTTCCTTCTGATCGCTGATTGATTATTAGTTAGTTCTACTTACTGTTACTACTTACTCTTACTGTACTAGGAGTCTAGGACACTCAGTCACTGTGTTCATAGGCTACTAGCTCCTGCGTGCGGTCACTCACTGTCTGAGTGTACACACACCACCCACACTCCATTTCCTTCTGATCGCTGATTGATTATTGTAATTAGTTAGTTCTACTTACTGTTACTACTTACTCTTACTGTACTAGGAGTCTAGGACACTCAGTCACTGTGTTCATAGGCTACTAGCTCCTGCGTGCGGTCACTCACTGTCTGAGTGCACACACACCACCCACACTCCATTTCCTTCTGATCGCTGATTGATTATTAGTTAGTTCTACTTACTGTTACTACTTACTCTTACTGTACTAGGAGTCTAGGACACTCAGTCACTGTGTTCATAGGCTACTAGCTCCTGCGTGCGGTCACTCACTGTCTGAGTGTACACACACCACCCACACTCCATTTCCTTCTGATCGCTAATTGATTATTGTAATTAGTTAGTTCTACTTACTGTTACTACTTACTCTTACTGTACTAGGAGTCTAGGACACTCAGTCACTGTGTTCATAGGCTACTAGCTCCTGCGTGCGGTCACTCACTGTCTGAGTGTACACACACCACCCACACTCCATTACCTTCTGATCGCTGATTGATTATTGTAATTAGTTAGTTCTACTTACTGTTACTACTTACTCTTACTGTACTAGGAGTCTAGGACACTCAGTCACTGTGTTCATAGGCTACTAGCTCCTGCGTGCGGTCACTCACTGTCTGAGTGTACACACACCACCCACACTCCATTACCTTCTGATCGCTGATTGATTATTAGTTAGTTCTACTTACTGTTACTACTTACTCTTACTGTACTAGGAGTCTAGGACACTCAGTCACTGTGTTCATAGGCTACTAGCTCCTGCGTGCGGTCACTCACTGTCTGAGTGTACACACACTAAATTTACTTGTGATTACTACTGATTATTGTAACTGCTAGTTGTACTTCCTGACTGTTACTACTTACTTACTGTACTAGGGGACACTCACTCAGTCACCTCACCAACCAACCCACTCCATTAAAGTACCCCACTTTTCACCCGCCCTTTTACAAAACTTTTGTCTATACGCCCAAAACATTGAAGATGTCTGGAAGTGGCAGCCAGCGCGGTTTGGGCAAGGGGAAGGGCAGCAAGGGAATCAGGAGGAGAGGGAGCAGCATTGTGGCAAGCCGCGGCCGCGGGCGCGCCACCATGCACAGTTCCGCAGCAGCAGCAGCAGCGTCAGTGGCTAACATTCCTCCCATAGCCACTGGCCGTGGACGCCTTGGGCGCCGCCCAGCAGGAGCATCTGCAACTCACGCTGCAGAGACACAGCAGCAGCAGCGTGTAGCACCTGCTCCCATTTTCCTCCAGCCGGGTCGGAAACGTCCCATTGAGGAAAAGGATGCAGACACTGTGGTGCAACTCATGACGGAGGATGAGCAGCCCGCCATCAGCTCTGCATCCGAGGCCTCCACCCTCACCACCACCACCACCCCTGTTCGCAGCAGCCGCCCAGCAGGGTCTGGGGAGGAGGCCAGTTCACCGTCACTCGCCGACCTGTCATTCAGCAGTCTTTTGACCCCAGGCATCATGAGTAAATTGTCTGCTGTTGTTGGCGATCTTGAGGAGGAGATGCTGATGGGCACTTTGGGGGATGAGGGATTGGACAGCAAGACTGTGGCGACAGTCAAGCAGCCCATCCATGCATCAGGAGAGGAGTTTGGGGGGTCCTCATCCCAGCAGGACATGTTTCAGGAGGGGGAGGATGATGATGACCCGGTGACAGACAGAGACTGGGTGCCACCACCTCCAGGGGATGTCGTCCTCAGCAGCTCTGAGGAGGAGGAGGAGGATGCGCTTGTGGGCCTTGCAAGGAGGCGCATCATTGCAAGCATTGGCAGCGTCCCACAGCCTGCTGGTGTCTCAGGCTCAGCAGCAGCAGCAGCAGCATCAGCCAGTACCACCCCCAGCCGCACCCAAGCCCCCCCCCCAACCACCACAGGGAGACAGGCAGCAGCGCTTCCATGCCGTAGGGGGAAGTTTCTGTCACCAATCTGGCGGTTTTTCACCATGCCCACTGTGTACAGCAAGTACGCCACTTGCAACCACTGTCAGCGGAAGTTGAGCAGAGGTGCAGACCCCTTAAAGTTCAGCACCAGCTCGCTCATCAACCACCTTGCGGCTAAACATTTCCACCAGCATGAGGAGTTCCAGAGGCTGAAGGCATCTGCTGCTGGCAGTGGCACCACACCCATCACTGCACAGCCTTCAGCAGCAGCAGCAGCAACAGCAGCCACCCGCCCTCCTGCTCCTCCAGCAGCACCAGCAGGAGTGCGGAAACGCACTGCTCCTCCCCCCTCTGCAACTCCTGCCGCCGACACTGAGGCCTGTTCTGGCAGCCAGTCCTCAGTGGCCTCCTCTGCTGTGTCTGCTGATTCCCGTGTCAGCAAAAGGCCACGCCAGAGCCTTTTGAGCGAGTCCTTCCAGGGGGTGGTTAGGGCTCTGCCTCCCAGCAGCCGTCGCGTGCGGCAGCTGAACGGCTTGCTGGCACGGGCCATGTGCTCCCAACTCCTGCCGTACACGCTCGTGCAGGAGGGGAGCGACATTCGTGCGCTGCTTGCTTGCGCAGCCCCAGACTGGCAGCTCCCCAGCAGACACTTCTTTGCCCGCAAGGCCATTCCTGCACTGCACCGCTTTGTGATGGCCAATGTGGAGCGAGGGCTGGAGCACGCGGTTGGTGAAAGGGTCCACGTCACCATGGACTCCTGGAGCAGCCGCTTCGGGACAGGCCGCTACCTGTCCTTCACTGTCCACTGGGTCAGCTTGGTGGAAGGGGGTGAGGATGGGAGAGCAGCAGCGGGCACAGCAGCAGCAGCAACACAGTGGGTGGTGCCACCCCGCAGGCTCAGGGGAACTGCAGCAGGTTCCTCCGATCCTCTGCCATCCTCCGGCACACCTGGCCAAACCCCCCGCCTCAGCAGCAGCGTGAAGGCCCGCCACTGCCAAGCGCTGCTGCACTTGGTCAGCCTTGGGAAGACCAAGCTGACGGCAACCCATGTGTTGGCCAAACTCCAGGAGCAGGAGAGGATTTGGCTGACCTCCAGAGGCCTCAGAGTCGGAGAGGTGGTGGCCGACAATGGGGCCAATCTGGTTGCCGCAATAGACAGGGGAAACCTGACCCACATCCCCTGTCTTGCCCACGTGCTGAACCTGGTGGTGCAGAAGTTCCTGCGCACCTACCAGGGGATGGGCGAACTGCTGGAAACGGCAAGGAATGTTGTGCGTCACTTCCGGCGCTCGGCTGCAGCCTGTGCGAGCCTGGAAGACGTGCAAAAGGAGCTGGATCTGCCACGCCATCGGCTGATCCTTGACGTTCCGACTCGCTGGAACTCCACCCTGGCGATGTTGGAGCGTCTGGTTGAACAGAGGCGCGCTGTCAAACAGTACCTTGCCCTGGCCACTGTTTCCGCAGCTCTGAGAAGGGACAAGACCAGCAACTTCCCGTCCATCGTCCCCGATGATGACTGGAGGCACATGCAGCAGGTGTGCTTAGTGCTGGCTCCCTTCCTGCAGGCCACAAACATGGTGAGCAGGGACCATGCTATGGTCTGCGAGTGGGTGCCCCTGGTTTCTCTGCTGAACAGGGCCCTCGATGCTTTGCTGGAACAGGGAGCGGCAGCCTTGGACCAGCAGGAGCGGCAACCAGCTGCGCAGTCCACCTCTGAGGGGGAGGAGGAGGAGGACTTGGTGGAGGTCCCTGACCTGGCTGCTGATGAGGGGGATCAGCACAGCGCAGCTGAGTTGGTGCGGGGGTAGAGAGAGGATGAGGCGGCAGAGGAGGAGGATGAGGACAGCACTGACGTCGATGTGCCAGCAGACGTGGCCCGCCTCTTCCCAATGGCAGCGCACATGCTGACGTGCCTGCGCAGGGACCCCAGGGTGATCCAGATGAAGCAGAGGGAGGACATCTGGATCAGCATGATGTTGGACCCACGCCTCAAGGGGAAGTTGAGCCAGTTCCTGCCGCCTGCAGGAGGAGACCCAGCGCAACAAATAAGGAGCTTGCAGCAGGCCCTTGTTGAGCGCTTGGAGGAAGCCTTCCCCCAGCCTTCCACCCCCACTGTCCAGCAGCCAGCACAGAGGCAGCAGCAGGTGCCTGCATCCAGCAGCAGCAAGCGCCCCACAGACCTGCTGTCTCTCAGCCACGAGCTCTACAGGACTGTAGAGGCTCCGGCAGCAGTGACTAGAGAGGAGATGCATGCAGCAGCATCCTCCTCCGGTCACAGCCAGCGCCTGACCCGCATGGTGGCTGACTACATGGGGTCGTACAGCGGGCTTGACAGCGATGCCCCTGTTGATCCCATGGAGTATTGGGTCAAGCGCATGGAGATCTGGAGCAAGCTGGCGCAGTACGCCCTGGAAGTGCTGTCCTGCCCCCCTTCCAGCGTGCTGTCCGAGCGCTGCTTCAGTGCAGCTGGTGGCGTGGTCACCGAGAAACGCTCACGTCTGTCTCACAAGTCTGTGGACAGACTGACGTTTCTCAAGATGAACCAGGCGTGGGTGGAAGGCGAGTTCCTGGCCCCTGTTGTCGGCGAGAGGGGGACATGAACTGGCTGCCGGAACCATCGTTAATGTGCCTTACCACCCTTTACCACCTCCTGGCTCCTGCTCACTAAGCCAGCCTGGTTCACTTTGACTATTACGTCGCCTGCAGCCACACATTTTACACCTACAGTGGGCTGCTGTGTACTGCCCTTCTGCTGTCTGTCTGTGTTTCCCACTGCCAGGGTACACAGAATTACCTTCTTCTGCTGCCACTCTGCCACCAGCTATTACGTCAAACAATAGCTATATTGGTTGCAAAACCAAAAACCAAAAAACCATAAAAAAAAAAAAAGGTTTAATTTTTCTGAGGTGCCCGGGTTGAAAACTGTGTTGTCCCAGTTGTGTATTGGACACAATGTGGGCTGCACGACCGCTGTCTGGGACCTCCTGTTGTGTTTATTTACAGCCCTGGTATCACCGCTAGGTACCAGGGCTATTATGTCACGCTGCCTACCTGCTGCCACACTCACACTGCTCCTCCATACCTCCTCCTGCTGCTGTCTGTCTGTGTTTCCCACTGCCAGGGTACACAGATGATTTACCTTCTGCTGCCACTCTGCCACCAGCTATTACGTCAAACAATAGCTGCTCGCCTACTCCTCCATTCCTCCTCCTGCTGCTGCTGTCTGTCTGTGTTTCCCACTGCCAGGGTACACAGATGATTTACCTTCTGCTGCCACTCTGCCACCAGCTATTACGTCAAACAATAGCTATATTGGTTGCAAAACCAAAACCAAACAAACCATTAAAAAAAAAATAAAAGGTTTAATTTTTCTGAGGTGCCCGGGTTGAAAACTGTGTTGTCCCAGTTGTGTATTGGACACAATGTGGGCTGCACGACCGCTGTCTGGGACCTCCTGTTGTGTTTATTTACAGCCCTGGTATCACCGCTAGGTACCAGGGCTATTATGTCACGCTGCCTACCTGCTGCCACACTCACACTGCTCCTCCATACCTCCTCCTGCTGCTGCTGCTGCTGTCTGTCTGTGTTTCCCACTGCCAGGGTACACAGATGATTTACCTTCTGCTGCCACTCTGCCACCAGCTATTACGTCAAACAATAGCTGCTCGCCTACTCCTCCATTCCTCCTCCTGCTGCTGCTGTCTGTCTGTGTTTCCCACTGCCAGGGTACACAGATGATTTACCTTCTGCTGCCACTCTGCCACCAGCTATTACGTCAAACAATAGCTATATTGGTTGCAAAACCAAAACCAAACAAACCATTAAAAAAAAAAAAAAAGGTTTAATTTTTCTGAGGTGCCCGGGTTGAAAACTGTGTTGTCCCAGTTGTGTATTGGACACAATGTGGGCTGCACGACCGCTGTCTGGGACCTCCTGTTGTGTTTATTTACAGCCCTGGTATCACCGCTAGGTACCAGGGCTATTATGTCACGGCGAGCTGCCTGCCTCATTGACTGCCTGCTGCCACACACTCATCCTCCTCCTCCTGCTGCTGAATTTACCTCCTGCTGTCTTTGTGTTTCCACTGCCAGGGAGCACATACAATGGCGCTTCCAACATGCGTGCGCCCACCAGCTATTTGTTACGCTCAAAAATAGCTGCATTTCTTTAAAAAAAAAATTGAAAAGAGAAATACGTGAAGAAGAAGAAGACGATATTGAAAAGGAAGGAGAAGATGAAGATGAAGAAGAAGAAGAAGATGAAGATGAAGAAGAAGAAGAAGATGAAGAAGAAGATGAAAAAGAAGAAGAAGATGAAGAAGATGAAGAAGATGAAGAAGATGAAGAAGAAGAAGATGAAGAAGAAGAAGAAGAAGATGAAGAAGAAGAAGAAGAAGAAGATGAAGAAGAAGAAGAAGAAGAAGATGAAGAAGAAGAAGAAGAAGAAGAAGAAGAAGAAGAAGAAGAAGAAGAAGAAGAAGAAGAAGAAGAAGAAGATGAAGAAGACAATATAGAAGAAGAAGAAGAAGATATAGAAGAAGAAGATCGAGAAGAAGAAGAAGAAAGATAAAGAAGAAGAAGAACAAGTATATACAGTAACACTACTGAACAAAATTAAGGACACAACTTCTCTTTCCACATTTTTTTTTAAAGGAACATCCCCACATAATCACTTGCTGTTGTTACTTGGAAAAAAAGAGGTTTCTTGCATCATTCACCCTCAAAACAAGTGTTGGAAGCTATTTAAGGCCAATTCGAATAGTCAGCTCGAATAGTTAGCTCGAATACCGACTCGAATAGTGAGCTCGAAGTCCGAGGTCGAATCGAATAGTAAAAATTATTCGACTCGAATATTCGACTGACCTCGAATAATTTACTATTCGAATTCGACCAAACTCGAATTTTAAAAAGGGGTATTTGAGCATCACTACCCATAGGCACCCCCATACCATGGACCATGCAGGCTGATATAGCTCAGGGTGCAAAGCCCCAGTTGGCCGGGGCTCCGCATTCTGGCTATCCCAGCCTGCATGGAGGACAAGGGGTTACAGAGGCTCGGGGGGGGGGACCCCACGCCATTTTTTTCAGATTTCCCACGCTCAACACATAATAATAATACAAAATTTTTTTTTTTAAAAGGACTTCCGAGGCCACAAATGTGAAAAAAGTTAAATACCTTTTCATAATCCAGATCCATGGAGGACGCCATCCGTGCCCTCCCATTCATTCCGCTATGGCCGCCACAGATTGCCGCGGCTGCGCAGTCCGCATAGACGCGATTGCGGCTGCGCAGCCGCAATCAACTCTATGCGGACTGCACAGCCGCGGCAATCTATGGCAGCCATATTGAGGGGAAATGAGAACACGACCCGTTCGGAAGGGTCGGGACCCAACCGAGGCCGGTATTACTGCTGGAGCCATGGCGGAATGAACAGGAGGGCGCGGATGGCATCCTCGATGGATCTGGATTATGAAAAGGTATTTAACTTTTTTCCCATTTGTGGCCTTGGAAGTCCTTTAAATATTGTTTCCTGCTATCTTTTTAACATATCCTGCAAATTTGGTGTTGCTAGGAATTAAGGGGCCTTTGCTATTAACTGCTAAAGTCGGCGGGTGATAACCATTACAGGGGTACAAAAGTGCTGAATTCTGCTATTGGCTTTTATTGGGCTCCCTATTTCACTTTCAAAAATCCCAAATCTTTTCAAAGGACGATGGCTCAGCAGTGGCACATTTTCTCGCATTGTAGGGACTCTTAGGGGGATCATGACTGGTGAGTTTCGGGCCCCTAAGCCAAAGAGGTCATAGCCTAGCACTTTGCACCCCCATAACTTTGGTTTGCAGAGATGTAGGGAACCCAGCATTGGATTGCAAGTACAACAATATGCCTTCTACCTGCGTGAGACATGTCGTGAAATTCAGACTTTGCTAACGGCCATGGCTGCGATTTATATTCATCAGAATTGCCACCATTAACATTGCCAAAATGAACAGGTTTTTGTGACCCTAGGCTACGACCTCTTTGGCCTAGGGGCTCGAAACTCACCAGTCATGATCCCCCTAAGAATCCCTACAATGCTAGAAAATCTGCCACTGCTGAGCCATCGTCCTTTGAAAAAATGTGAGATTTTGGAATGTGAAATAGGAGGCCCAATGAAAGCCTATGGGGGAATTTAGCACTTTTGCACCCCCGTAACTCTGGTTTGCAGAGATGTAGGGAACCCAGCATTGGAGTGCTAGTACAACAATATGCCTTCTACCTGCGTGAGACATGTCGTGAGATTCAGACTTTGCTAACGGCCTTGGCTGCCATTTATGTTCGTCAGAATCGCCACCATTAACATTGCCAAAATGAACAGGTTTTTGTGACCCTAGGCTACGACCTCTTTGGCCTAGGGGCCCGAAGCTCACCAGTCATGATCCCCCTAAGAGTCCCTACAATGCTAGAAAATGTGCCACTGCTGAGCCATCGTCCTTTGAAAAGATTTGGGATTTTTGAAAGTGAAATAGGGAGCCCAATAAAAGCCAATGGCAGAATTCAGCACTTTTGCACCCCTATAACTCTGGTTGGTTATCACCGGCCGACTTTAGCAGTTAATAGCAAAGGCCCCTTACATCCTAACAACACCAGGGCCCCGAAACTCACCATTCATGATCCCCCTAAGAGTCCCTACAATACTAGAAAATGTGCCACTGCTGAGCCATCGTCCTTTGAAAAGATTTGGGATTTTTGAAAGTGAAATAGGTAGCCCAATAAAAGCCAATGGCAGAATTCAGCACTTTTGCACCCCTATAACTCTGGTTGGTTATCACCGGCCGACTTTAGCAGTTAATAGCAAAGGTCCCTTACATACTAACAACACCAAATTTGCAGGATAATATGTTAAAAAGATAGGAGGAAACAATATTTAAAGGACTTCCGGGGCCAGAAATGTGAAAAAAGTTAAATACCTTTTCATAATTCAGATCCATGGAGGACGCAATCTGTGCCCTCCCGTTCATTTCACCATGGCTCCCGCAGTAATACCGGCCCCGGTTAAGTCTCCACCCCTCCGAACGGGTTCTTATTACCCCCTCAATATGGCCGCCACAGATTGTCGCGGCTGTGCAGTCTGCATAGGCGCGATTTCGGCTGCGCAGCTCTAGGGCCTCCTCCCGCTGCGTCATCAATATGCGTGCATACATTGGACTCATTGGGAGGAGGTCCTAGAGCTGCGCAGCCGCAATCGCGTCTATGCGGACTGCGCAGCCATCTGCGGCGGTCATATTGAGGGGGGGATGAAAACCTGACATGTTCAGAGGGGTTGGGACCCGACTGGGGCCGGTATTACTGCGGGAGCCATGGCGGAATGAACGGGAGGGCGCGGATGGCGTCCTCCCTGGATCTAGATTATGAAAAGATATTTAACTTTTTTCACATTTGTGGCCTCGGAAGTCCTTTAAAACATTTTTGTATTTTTTTTTAATAATTTAATGTGCTGTGTGTGGGAAATCTTAAAAAAAATGGAGTGGGGTCCCTCCTCCCGAGCCTCTGTAACCCCTTGTCCCCCATGCAGGCTGGGATAAACAGAATGGTCCATGGTATGGAGGGGTCTGGGGGGGTAGGGGAGGGGCAACCAAGTCTTCACCTCCCCCCGGAGCCCTTGTCCAATCCATGGACAAGGGACTCTTCCCCACCTCCGGTGCCCAATGAGGAGGTGGTGGGGGGGGGGCGACGACTCCCTGGGGGGTTCATGGTGGCATCTGGGAGTCTCCTTTAAGGGGACCCCAGATGCCCACCCCCTCCCTCCCAGGAGAAATGAGTATAGAAACACAACCACGAAAAAAGTCCTTTAATTTTCTTAATTAACCAGAAATACTTACCTATTCCTTTAAAAAAAAAAAATCCTACGCCAATATCCTCAGTAAACGATCCAACGAATAATGTATCCTCTTATGTTGCGATCTTCAATTAAGTTGATTGAAGATCTCTGACGCCTCCCACATAGCAGAGAATGCGTCCTTTCGGACGCATAGCTGCCGGCTCCTGCTGTCTCTCCCCACCTCCTTACCTGTCACCCTCACCTAGCCTGGCACCCGGTGCACCTATGGGTGAACCGGGTGCCAGCCTAGGTGAGGGTGACAGGTGAAGGCAGGTGGGGAGAGACAGCAGGAGCCGGCAGCTATACGCCATGCTCAGGACACATTTGAAGCTATACTAACGGTTCATAAATCATCTGGTTCTTTTTACTGAATCGGTTCTTTTTTATGAATCAACTCTTTTTACTTTGAAACTTTAAAATTGATTTTCTCAAAACGTATACGGTCTTTTTGAATTTTTTTCCCCCTCTTATTAGTCACTGCCCTCCTCTACATACCCTGCAAATTTGGTGTTTTTACTATGTAGGGGGACTTTGCTATTAACCGCTAAAGTCGTCGGGCATTAAAATCTATGGGCGAACCAAACTTTTTTGAAAAAAGTTCCTGGTTCACTGCGAACGCGAACCACCCAAAGTTCACCTGGAACCATTCACCGGCGAACCATTCGGGCTATCTATAGTTAAGATCAGATAGTATCATAGACAGGGCTGTAGCTGCCAATACGGCACAGGGGGAAGTTGGCCCCCAACAGCTGCTGCCACAACTTCAGGTGGTAACCCCTTCTGGCCCCTGCAATATGAGGCTGATTGTACGGCATTGCACAAATGTCCGCACTACAGCCCCCCTAATCCCTTGCATAGCCTTGTGCTCGGATCAGGTGATCACTCATTGGCTAGGAGTTGTCACCTGGTATGAGTAGTAGGCGATGCAAGGGATTGTGGGGGCTTTAGTGTGGATGAGTGTTGCCTCTACATCCTTTAAGTAGCGCTGCAAGTGTATCACAACTGCTGCAGTCGTAGTGGACGTGTGGCGGCCAGATTGGTGGCCCCAGGAGTTAACTTTGGTGGGGGGCCCCAGTTTACCTTTGCTTCTGGGCCACCGTGCGACTTAAATTGGCCCTGATCATAGAGTTCAGTGTTACATTTCATTTAGGGCAGAAACACACCACCAAGCACTTTTTGATCTTTTTTCGTTTTTGAAAAATGCTCCAAAGGATTTGCATTAAAATTACTGTAAAATGGCAGTAAAATTGTGGCAAACGCACAATACCGCACAAGGCAGTAAAATTGTGGCAAACGCAACGTTCGCAATTAAAAAAAAAAAAAAAAAAAGATTTTAATGTAAGTCAATGGGAGCTTTTTTTTTTTTAAAAAAATTCAAATGGATCAAAAAGCGTTTGGTGGTGTGTCTCTGCCCTTAATTGCATTTAAAACAAATTAGGAATCTTTTGATTGAGATTAAGGGTAAAAATGATCAAAGATCAAAATAATATTGTCACTTCTATTTACGATCATTTACAAAAAATTATCGGTCTCACCTAAAGGGGATTCATGGCTAGAATGGGCTGCCAATCTCACAGTAATATCGTTATGCATATGATTTGCATCTGATTTGAATGCGAAGTGTGCTCAGTGTGCTCATCCCTAAAAACATGCTGCAATTGACTGGTCAATCACTCAGGCATGCACCACCTCTATTAGGCTGAAAATGCATGCCCTGCGTCCAAAACAAATGCTACATTTATTATGCTAGGGAGGAACTTTGGCTTCCACTATAGTTTGCATGCAAAGTATAATATACTGGACACTTGCACCACGATGAGGTAAACCTCCGGGCAAGTGGCCTAACCTAAGTTAAAAACAACATATGTATAACCCTGGGAGCAACTTAAGAAGTAAAAGCATTTAAGGGGTAAAAATTTAGGAGTGTGACATGGTTAATATCCATGACACAACAACACCTAGAAGTAGAGAAATGACAGTCAGCCATGCAGGAAGAGTTACTGGATCTGTTGGTGGAGAGGCATCACCATTGGGTTAATAGGGAGAGAATAACAGGCAGGGCTTTGCCTCCAGTACATCCTCGTATAGATAGATGGAATAGATATGCACATTAGATCCCGTATGACGATGTAGTCAGAGCAAGGCTCACACATGAGGATGTTGATAAATGTTGCGGGACAGAGGGCAGCCCGTAATTGATGTGTGTGCGCTGGCTGATTGTACAAAAGAGGATGGATGAGCTCACAATGTAGTGGCGGAGGATGATAGATGCAGGAATAGTGACAGAGGTGACACAGGGTGCTGCAGAAGAAACCACAAGCTCCCTCAGAAAACGGCTACAGGAGCTGATGTCTAGAAATGTATACTGAGAAGAAGCGACCCCTTTACTCTCATAGGATCAATCCATTTTTTCATTGTGAAACCCAGTATTCACAGCTGCTAGTCCGCTGCCCTTCTGCACAGCTGAATTGTGGGAGGTGTTAGCTTTATATACTGGCATTATGGTAATTGACAATAGCTAAGCTAAATACCTTTTACATGATTGGTGCAGCAAATAGCACTCAGGTGTGTAACATCAGCAGCCTGGGTCCCAAGCATTATTATTGTTGCGGCCTCCCCTTGGCCATGGGCAAACAGCATACATCAAATAAGGGCACCTGGAAACTTGGGTGCACTTGAAATATCGGTATTAAATACTGTTATTTTACTATAAAAGAGTAAAATATCAGTATTAAATACCAATATTCGACTATGACCAATCCTAACCCTACTCTCACACAGACCCCTCCCCCTCCGACGCCTAACCCAACCCCCCCCCCCACAAACTTCCTACCCGACGCATAATCCTTAACCCCCCCACAAACTACCTACCTAACACTTAACCCCTAATCCCCCCCACCCCGCACACTAGCTACCTATACCTAACACCCCCTCCCCCCTCCGGACACACTTCCAAAGAAAATTTTAAAAAGCATTTGGGTGCCAGATGTATAGCGTATTGCGAACGCTGATCCCGGCGCCCTAATACCAATATTTTACATTGCCACTCAATTAGTCCACTTGATGCATGTACTTTGGCACGGACAATCCGTTCTCCCCCATAATGGCCAGCTGTTCGGCTCCTCCTCCGCCCTCTAGTGTTGAGTAAGCACAAGGAGTGCTGTTATCCTATTTACTAAAAGACAGTTGTAATTATGCACGGCATGGACACAGCTGCTGTGCGCGCATAACTGAGAACTGTTGCCCGTCACTTAAACCTGCACCACCTACAACTCTAACGTCAGCACGCAGTGACGCAGCAGACTCCAAAGCCACCGAGGAAAGGGGCATCAGTCTGGGGGAGGCACTCAAACATCACCGCACGGTGATTCCGCAGTGGGTCGCCGCCCACACTGAAGTAATGGGGGAGCATTGGTTTGCACGGGAGGAGGGGGCATTGGGGGTTTACGTTTTTTTTCAGAGTTGAGGGGTTTGCTGGTAATTATCTAGTAGTCGCCTGCAAGTCAAACAAAACTGGAAGGTGTTGCAGACTTTGTTTAAAATTACAGAGAGACAAGCCACTACCAGGAAATATAGTGCAAAACAACCAAAAGCAAGAATTTCAATAGTAATTAGTAAGGGAAATCAGTATATGCTACTCTGGTGCTAATAATATGGCACAGACAGATCAGGACAGCAAACATTTATCACATGCAATAGATAACATAAATCGTCACATACACAGGCAGATGCAGTTTAAAGAGGAACTCCAGTGAAAATAATATAATAAAAAAGTGGTTAATTTTTACAATAATTATGTATAATAAATGATTGAGTCAGTGTTTGCCCATTGTAAAATCTTCCCTCTCCCTGATTTACATTCTGACATTTATCACATGGGGACATTTTTACTGCTGTCAGGTGATGTCGCTGGAAGGAGATGCTGCTTGCTTTTTTGTCAGTTGGAAACAGCTGTAAACAGTTATTTCCTCCATTACAACGAGGTTCACAGACAGGAAACTGCCAGGACCATGTTCCTCAGTTTCCTGTGGGAGGAGTTTCACTACAATATGGGCCATACAGAGCCCATGATTCGTTTGGGAAAAATAATAGATTTTTCATGTAAAAGGGGGTATCAGCTACTGATTGGGATGAAGTTTAATTCTCGGTTACGGTTTCTCTTTCAAGTGTACCAAAGCTGGCATAAACGACAGAATTGGTACTTACCTGGGGCTTCCTCCAGCAGACGCCACACCATGGGCTCTATTCATAAAACCTTACCGCAAGTTTTCCGCTCAAAACAGCGGATTTTCCCGTCCATTTAGCAAAGTGGGCATTCATAAAAGCTGTTCCCGCATGAAAATCTACAATCCCCCAGCAGAGCGAGAAATTTCCGCCCTCTCCAGTGTTTTTCTAGATTTATCTAGAAAAAAGTAACAAAATGGCCATTCATAAAGATTAGAGGAAGCGGTATGTGGACGGGAAATACCGCTTCCTCTGATTTTGCAGATTACATACAAGTGAATGGGACAGACCTCCCAGAGAGAGCAGTACACGGAGGGACTCTGCCGGCTGAAGTGTTTCCGCATGCCTTCCGACAGCTTACCGCCAGCTTTCAGCGGGAGATCTCCGCTCTGCTATCGCAGCTGGCAAGATTTCTATGAATGACCACCCAGAAGTGTAAAATACCAGTGCGGTATTTTACCTCCAGGATTTTTTCCGACTCAGAAGTTTTATGAATAGAGGCCTTTGTGGCAGAATCTGTAGCTGAAACTGCTGCAGTGTGAGATATAACTGACATTTCAGCTACAGTTTAAAGAAAATTAACAAAAACCTTACAGTCGTGTACATTTCTGGTGCAGGATTCAGTTAATGGGAACTGTATTTGCTGTGTGTTTATATGCAATGCTGCTGTCCATGGTGCTGAGATCGAAAACCATTCTTATTTTCTCATATAATCAGAAGGAGCAACCTGCATTGTCTGAGTACTGCACTTCTGCTCTCCACACATTGGCGGCATTGTCTGAGTACTGCACTTCTGCTCTCCACACATTGGCGGTATTGTCTGAGGACTGCACCTCCCCTCTCCACACATTGGCTGCATTGTCTAAGGAAGTACTGCATCTCCACACATTGGCGGCATTGTCTGAGGACTGCACCTCCCCTCTCCACACATTGGCTGCATTGTCTAAGGAAGTACTGCATCTCCACACATTGGCGGCATTGTCTGAGGACTGCACCTCCCCTCTCCACACATTGGCTGCATTGTCTAAGGAAGTACTGCATCTCCACACATTGGCTGCATTGTCTGAGGACTGCATTTTCTCCACACATTGGCGGCATTGTCTGAGGACTGCACCTTTCCTCTCCACACATTGGCTGCATTGTCTGAGTACTGCACCTTTTCCACACATTGGCGGTATTGTCTGAGGACTGCACCCTACCTCTCCACACATTGGCTCCATTCTCTGAGTGCTGCACCTACTCCACACTTTGGCTGCATTGTCTGAGGACTGCACCTTGTCCACACATTGGCTGCCTGCATTCTCTGAGTACTGTACCTTCTCCACACATTGGCTGAGCAAACAAGGCAGGTATGCTGAAAGGCAGCCCTGCTTCTAGGGGCATGCAGTCTGTGCGACCGCCCATGAGCGCTGAGGGGGGGCGTGATGCAGGGGGGAGCTACAGCTGTGGGGAGGGCGGGCTGACTTCTCCCTCCCTTCCTCTCCCCGGGGTCGCCTTCCATGCTCCCCCCTCCACTGCAGAGTAAGCACAGTGGGAATCCTTGTACAGGGCAACTCACCTCCCTGCCGTTCCAATCGCCGATCACTTTCCCCTGCTCTCCTCTGCATAGCCGCTTATACACTTCCTGCTAATCAGTTAGATAGGTAAGTGCTCCTCCCTCTGTTATGGACGGGCACCTACCTATCTAACCTATATTGCAGGCACCTACCTATCTAACCTATACTGTGGGAAACCTACCTATGTAACTATACTGGGAGCACCTACCTATCTAACCTATACTGGGGGCTGCTACCTATCTAGCCTATACTGGGGGCACCTACCTATCTAACTTATACTGTGGGTACAGACCTATTTAACTTATACTGTAGGCAACTACCTATCTAATATATAATGCGGGCACCTACCTATCTAACCTATATTGCAGGCACCTACCTATCTAACCTATACTGGGGGAACCTACCTATATAACCTATACTGGGAGCACTTACCTATCTAACCTATACAGGGGGCTCCTAACTATCTAGCCTATACTGGGGGCACCTACCTATCTAACTTATACTGGGGGCACCTACCTATCTAACTTATACTGTGGGTACCGACCTATCTAACTTATACTGTAGGCACCTACCTATCTAATATATAACCCGGGCACCTACCTGTCTAACCTATACTGGGGGCACCTACCTATCTAACTTGTACTGGGGGCAACTATACTGGCTACCTATATTGGCGGCACCCACCTAGCTAACCTATACTGGGGTCACCTGCCTATCTAACCTATACTGGGGGCAACTTTACTGGCTACCTATGCTGGAGGCACCTACCTGGTTAACCTATACTGGGGGAAATTATACTGGCTATCTATATTAGGGCACTTATGCCTGGCTACCTATACTAAGGGGACCTGTAGCTGGCTACCTATACTGAGTGCAACTAGAACTGGATAACCTATACTGCGGGCACTTATACCTGGCTCCAAGGGGGTGGGGGGCACACTTTTTACACCCTCGCCCTGGTTGCAATTTAGCCTAGAAACTGCCCTGCTGAAAGGAATGGTTGTCACAATCCTAGCTATGTATGGAGCTGAAATGAGGGGTTTTCACTTTTAAGGACCACTCCAGCGAAAAAAGTAAACAGTTAAAATCTGACACAACCAACAAGGTTTGGACAAGTCCATCTCCTCATGGAGGATCCTTAGAGCCCTTTTACACTGGGGCGGTGCGGTATTTTTACCACACCCCACTTCCATGCAGTGAAAGTCTACTGAGACTTTCATACTGCTATGTTACGGCGTGACGAGATGGTAGTGACGTTTTCGCCACATCGCCGATACAGGGCCAGGACTACGTTACCACGCGGATTCTGCGGCGAGCTTTGGCAAGGTGCCTCGCCCGGAAGTCTTGGTAGTCTATGGAGATGCATAGATCTTAAAAAAAACACTGCCAGACATCATGGCTCGCATGCGCAGAAGCGTATTCCGACAATACGCTTCTGTGCACTTCCGTATACCCAAAGCAGGAAGTGACGGCAAGCGTGCATCACTTCCTGCTTGGCCAGCGGCCAGACACTACCGCTTTTGAACGGTGTTCCCTGAAAGCCTGTTTTTGACGGTGTGATGCAGTGCGTCGGGTGCGACGCGGTGCATTCCTGACACTGGTTTCCAGTGTAAAACCAGCCTCAGGGTTTTCTTTGTTTTCAAGAACATTTCTAGAATGGCAGGTGCTAAGTCTTACTGCCAAAATAGTGTGTAAGTGAGTAGGGAGGGCTGGCTGGTTTCTTACTAGTCTGACAGTTAATCTGCCTTTCAGGAAACGCTTTTGAAATCAAAGAAAACCCTGAGAATACCCCATGAGGAAATGGACTAGTCCAAAACCTGTCAGTTCTGTCAGATTTTAACAGTTTTGTTTTTTCGCTGGAGTGGTCCTTTAAAGATTTGTAGGAAAAATCTTGCAGCTAGTTGAATAGACGTTAACTTTCGGGGAAAAGTGCACTTATCCTTAAAGTGTGCCGATTTCAATGTATCCCTATCAAGCTCTTTATCTGTAGGAGTGAATCTCTCAACACATGCTTGAAAACTCAGATTTGATTATGAGTTTGACATAATCTTTCTCTTCCTCCATTATAAGAACATGAAAAAAACGTGGCATGAAAAGGAGATTGTCATCTATTGGGAAACGTCAATCTAGTATTGGCGCAGTCAGCAATTTTCATCTGTGTCTATTCATCGCGTGGCGTTATTCCCACTGAGAGAGCGAGCCGGGGTGACGATGGCGCAGGCAGCTCATTTGCATTCTACGGTCTGACTTACAGATGAGCCTGATTCTCTGACATCTCCCTAGAACAGCCACGGCGTTCGCACTTAAAAGAATCGCTGCGTCCTAAATAGAGAACGCCGTGTAACTGTCAATTACGGAGGCGCTGCCAATACGAACCGTTAACGATAATTCTGCTAATTTTCTTAAGTTGATTGTGAATTGTTCTAGAGAGGAGACTTGAAACGCAGAGTCAGAAGCATACAGTACATGAAATGGAGGTTCTATATAAATGCGTAACTAGGAGAAGAAAACTAAAACCCCAGAAACTATCGATGGGTGGGAAAAAATTAGGTACAATAAGATTAGATGTTCATCTATAAGCCCACAGAAAAGTGTACATTTGAAAGTGCCACATGCTAATTGAGGCGTGGCGTACGCCGACCAAAAGATTGGTTGAGAGCACAGGAAATAGCAGTAGTAGAATATCGGTAAATTTACTACAACTTAATTGATATAGTGAAATATCGGTAATATTTGCTGATATTTCACTATGACCTAACCCAGGCATGGGCAAACTCGGCCCTCCAGCTGTTACGGAACTACAAGTCTCAGAATGCATTTGCCTTTATGAGTCATGACTGTGGCTGTTAGACTCCTGCAATGCATTGTGGGACTTGTAGTTCCTTAACAGCTGGAGGGCCAAGTTTGCCCATGCCTGACCTAACCTCTTCTTTATACTCTCACACAGACCCTCCCCCCTGGTGGTGCCCAATCTTAACCTCCCCCCTGGTGGTGCCTAACTTTAGTGGTGCCTAACCTTAACCTTCCCCCTCGTGATGCCTAACTTTAATCCCCCCCCCCCCCCCGTGGTGCCTAACCCTAACCTTCCCCCTAGTGTTGCCTAACCTTAGTGGTGCCTTACCCTAACCTCCCCCTGTTGATGACTAACCTTAACCTCCCCTCTGGTAATGACTAACCTTAACCTCCCCCCTGGTGGTGCCTAACCTTAACCTCCCCCTTGGTGGTGCATAACCTTAACCACCTCCCCACGGTGGTGCCTAACCTTAACCTCCCCCCGTGGTGCCTAACCTTAACCTCACCCCGTGGTGCCTAACCTTAACCTTCCCCTGGTGGTGAGTAACCTTAACCTTCCCCCTGGTAGCGCCTAACCTTAACCTCCCCCCTGGAGGTGCCTAACATTAAACCCCCCTGGTGGGCAACTACCCTGAACCCCCGTGGATGCCTAACCTTAACCCCCTCAATAGGCATCTAACCTTAACCCCTCTAACCTCAACCTCCTCCCCCCTTATACCTTTACTTCACGCCTGCTATTAGTATCCGGAGTTTGCAAAGCAGGTGACTCCGAGGCCCGCTATTTAGCAGGCACCCATATATATTGCACCCCATTTAGCTGTTCCGCCAAAGCAGCCTTGTATGTGTCCTTCGTTTATACTCCCATACCCTTCACCTGTGATGATCCTTCAAATCGAGGGAACCATCTGCTACTGAAGCTAGATCTTTGCTTGCTGCCTGAATCTAAGCATAACATCAGTGGACATCATTACAGTCAATGTTGGCATGCATGGTTCCAGAGCTCTGCCGACCACATGCACAGTGTTGTGACTAAGTCATCCACTGCTATCACTATCTTTCTGGGTACCTAACTAACTTATGCTAATGTGCATGCACAGAACAGTCAGGGCGGCATACATTTAGTTTCTAAGCTGGGGCGTTTGGTGCGAGTGGCAAACTCTTTCTAATCCGTTTTTTCAGACTAACCCTTCTACTGCCCCTACACCTAACACTAACTCTCCTACTACCACTGTGCCATACACTATCCTTCCTACTACCACTAATCACTGCTGCTACATGTAAACTATCCCTTCTATTCCCGCTAATCACTACTACGAAACCTGCACTAACCTCACTGCAGTTAATTCTAACACTAACCTTCCTAACCCAACACCGAACAGCACCCTTCCGTCTGCTACTTACTGATGGAAGTTGCCCCCTTGGTGATGGTTTTACTTTTTTCACTGTTTCCTCCCGAATGTAATACCGTTGCCCTGCCCTTGACAATCATATTAGTGTTACCCCCATTGCTTTCCGAACACTTGCCAACTGGCATTATTGTCACACTGTCATGCCCTTAAGGTAATACTGCTGCGTCAGCGCTCCTGCCAAGTGTGCCAATTCTAAGCACTTTAGCCCACCAAATCTGCAATTGACCTTGCAGGCTATGGTAGTACAGGGGATGCTGCCTGCCAATGGGCATACATGAAATAGAGGTACAAGGAAAATTGGGCGCCGGGTGAAGCCGATATAAATCTAAATAATAAATACCGTTGTGAATCGGGCACCAAATGAAAAGAAAAAGTATTTCCTGTGGTAATGATGATAGTAAAACATCATTACAACTAAACCTAACCCTACTTTTACACAGAACCCTTCCCTATCTGATGTCCAACCCGGGAACTTAACCTCCCTGGCGTTCTATTAAAGATCGCCAGGGGGCAGCGCAGCGCTATTTTTTTTTTTTTCAATCATGTAGCTAGCGTAGCGCTAGCTACATGATGCCCCCCTCTGTTCTGAAACGGGATTTCCTTTAGGGCTTCCCCCGTCGCCATGGCGACGCACGTCGTGACGTCATCGACGTCGTGACGTCACAGGGAGACCCGATCCACCCCTCAGCGCTGCCTGGCACTGATTGGCCAGGCAGCGCACGGGGTCTCGCCTGGGGGGGCCCTGCATTGCGGCGGGCGGCAGCAGATCGGCGGCGGGCGGCGGCGATCAGGTGAGTCACGCAGCAAGCAAAGTGCTTGCTGCGTGTTTTAAAAAAAAAATTATTCAAATCGGCCAAGCGGGGCCTGAGCGGCGACCTCCGGCGGTAATGGACGTATTAAGTCGTCCATACCGCTAAGGAGGTTAAAGGATACCCGAGGTGACATGTAGCATGATGAGATAAACATGGGTATGTACAGTGCCTAGCACACATATAACTATCCTGTGTTCCTTTTTTACTTTCTCTGCCTGAAAGAGTTAAACATCAGGTACGTAAGTGGCAGTTTCTGTCTGTGTCAGGACTAGGTCAGACTACAGTGTGACCCTCATTGATAAGAAATTACAACTATAAAACACTTTCCTAGCAGAAAATGGCTTTTGAGAGCAGGAAAGAGATAAAAAGAGTCAATAGTTCATAGTTCATAGATTTTAGCTCTGGCTTACTTCAATAAATGTGTATTTGAGCAAAAACAATAAAACATTAAAAACTTAAAAAGTAGATTTAAATATAAAATAAAACCGTGGAATATCTTAAAAAGTCAATTTAGGAGAAGGAGGATATATACAATTGTTTATTTCATTATTTTGTTTTCAACTCTGGTGTCCTTTAAAGAGGAACTGTAGTGAAATTGACATAAATACAATAATTTATTTTTTACAATATTCATTTATAGATTATTTAGTCAGTGAAGTGCAAAATCTTTCTGCTCTCTGATTTACATTCTGAAATTCATCTATGGGGGTGATATTTTTAGTCCTGCTAGGTGATCTGTACAGAATGTTTGTTACTGAGAATTTTGTGCACAGAGGGAGATACCAATTGCATGGCAGTTGGAAAAAGCTGTTATTTCCCACAATGCAACATGGTTCACAGCCAGGAATCTGACATGGCCATGGCCCTGAAATCACACTGTGGGAGGGATTTCACCACAAGATCAGCCACACAGCGCCCACAGATGATCTGTTTGAGAAAAGGTAAAGATTTCTCATGGAAAAGGGGGTATCAGCTACTGATTGGAAGTAGTACAATCCTGGGTTAAAGTTCCACATAAAAGATCTATAGTGAATTATTATGCATTTTTTTAAACGCATCTCTGCCTACCATCACATTCAATTTTACAGTTGCAGCCTTAAAGCAGATCAGAGATGAAAAAGTTACTATAGCAAATAACTTGTCTATATATCTTATCTAAAGTTTAGATAGTTTACACAGCAAATCTAGCTGCAAACAGCTTTAAAAGTTTATGATTATTTATTGCTGTGATACAATGAGGGCAGCCATGTTCTGTTTGTCACATTGTCGCAGGCCTGAGGGCTGGAGATGCTATCAGCTTGCCTGTGTGTAAATTCAGTCCCCTCTCCTCCTCCCTCCTCCCATCTGCCTCTGAAATCAATGGCTAGAAACCTCCTCCTCCTCCTGCCCAGACTGAGCTCCCATAAGCCCTTGCTACCTGGGACTGAGTGCCAACGCTCTCTAAAAACTGTGGGCGAGGCTTGTTTAGTTTATAGGGAAAAAAAAAAAGTATTTGGCTTGAGGAATGCCCTATAAACTATATGAAAGGAACACAATTATGCAACGAGTAAAAGTTTATCTTGGAGCCACTTTAACTTTAGTTCGGCATTAAAGAGAACCTGAACTGAAAGTTAAAAGTCTAAATAAACATATACAGGTCATACTTACCTCCTCTGTAGGTTACTCATCAATCTCTTTCTCCTCTCCTGCATCCTGTTTGTCCCATGTGATCAATGGAATTCTATGTCCTCCATTTTGAAAATGGCCATTACCCCATAACAGCTTCCTGGTCAGCACACTGTTAACCACTTGACGCCCACAATGCTAACCCCCCCTAAAGACCAGACCATTTTTGCAGTACTGGGCTGTGCAGGCTTTTCAGCCTCCTGCACAGCCCAGCTAAGGAGCCCAGCGATCGGACTCACCTCCATTTTTTGTCCCTTAGGGGACATACTGCCGGAGGGGTCCGATCGCTGCAGCCGTTTGTTTATTTTTTTTACCAGCCTCTATGAGGCTATCTCTCCCCCCCTCCCCTTCCCTCCTCCCCTCCCCTCCTCCCCTCCGTAATCTTTATGGAACAGGACGGCGATCCGTCCTGTTCCGCCTCTCATAGGCATCAGCCTATGAGAGGACGGCGCTCCCCGGCCAATCAGAGTCCAGGGATCGCCGTTCTCGAACAGTGCTGACAGGGACCGCAGTGCTGTACAGTTGTAAACAAAGGGGATTTCTTTCCCCTTTCGTTTACAAACAGCCTGCTAACCGCGATCGGCGGCTAGCAGGCTATTGGCAGGAAACGATCGCGCATGCGTGCAGCCGTTCCCTGTGAAACTGCAGCCCCAAGACTTGACGCCAATTGGCATCAGGCGGTCCTGGGGCTGTCGCTGCGGTCACACCCATTGGCGTGAGGCGGTCTTTAAGTAGTTAAACTGTAATATCACCCACTTGAGCCATAGGGAAACATGGACATTACCTTGCACATTCAGTTGTAACTGACAGCAGCTGATATAGAACTGACAGCAACTGGTATATTTCAGTTCTGTCAAAATATTGTAAGAACTGGAAGGGATCACTGTAAGAAGAAAATGGTGAGCTTCTGAGAGGAACTGACTGTGAGGTAAGTATTTAATATTCATTTGCAGCTACAGCATGTGTTTATTTTAAATAATTTTACTCAGTTCAAGTTCCCTTTAAGTTTGCAGAAAAGTTATTTAGAGTTGTTCAGTGAAACTTAAGGAGTTCCAGTCATTGATGTGGCTTGATTTGTTGTTCTAGCAAAGATTCTGAGCAGCGTAAGCTGCCCTTATCTGCAGTAACCATAACTCACAGCTCTGTCTCACAGGAGAAGTTGTTATTTTTTTATCAAGCGAGCTCTCCTGTCTCAGGCCTGTCTGCAATTTGTGCTTGTTTGTGAGCAAGCTAGGTGCTACCCTAAGACAGCCCCAGCCCGCCATCGCCATCACCCATCTCTAACCCTGACAACCACATTTAATTTACACAAGATGCTTTTTACACAGAACAGAACCTGAAATAAACACCACGGCAACATCAACGATTATCAATTTCTTCTGGACTGAGCTTAGCCATGCCTCCTTCTACAGCTCCAAGCCAAGCATGAACCCAGAGAGACCGGGGAAATATTAAGGTATAACTCTGGTTACAGTGCCGCTTTCAGTGTGGACAGGATGGAATCCAACAGAGTAATATTAGGGCTGGTGCACACCAGAGCAGTTCTGGAGTGTTTTTAAAAACGCTAACTGTCTGAAAACCGCTTGGGGAAATGTATTTCAATGGGCTGGTGCACACCAGAGCGGTTCGTTTTTTCCACAAACGCAAACTGGGGGGCTGCAGCATTTTTTAGATTTCTGAGGCGCTTCTGCCTCGGTGTTAAAGTATAGGAAAGTGGAAAACCGCTCTGAAAAACGCTACATCCGAGCAGTTTTCCAGGCGTTTTTGTTCAGTACCAGCTTTACTGTAACAATAAAAGAAATCTGCTACAAAAAAAAACGCTCCAAAAAACACTAGGCATTTTAGAAAACCTCTCTAAACATGCCTAGAATCGCTCTGAAAATCTGCTTCAAAAACCTCTAGCGTTTTTTGGATCTGCTGGAGGTTTTTGGTGTGCACTGGCCCATACTGATTATCATTGGTACAATTGTCGGGTTTTCAGCACCCAAAAAGACAAAGACTGTTTTTGCGCCCCCCTCTGGGCCACACATCAGGTGGAGCCAAATGTACAAATGCTGTTTACATAGTCAGATGTGCGGCATAGTTTTAACTATTGGCGGTCTTGAATCGGTAAATCATAAAGAAACCCCCGTGGTGAAAATCAACTGATGAGCTAAACAATTGTATTTAACCTCCTACTCCTAAACATTACTTTTTTTAAGTATTCCAGTGCTTTCTTTTATATTTAAACATTTACAAAGTAGGTTGAGTGGTTTTTACGGTCTGTAATTAATGGCAGCCTATTATGTGTCCTAAAGTTGGAAAAAGGTCAATAGTTCCTATATTTTATCTCTCCCTGTCCTCAAAAGTTGTATTCTGCCAGGAAAACTTTTATGGCTGTAATTTGCTTATCAGTGATGTGTATTATATTCCTGTCAAGGTGCCAACAAGACAGATGCTGTCACTTCCATACCTAGAAATTAACTTTTTCAGGCCGAAAAAAAAAAGTAAAAGAGCCTGATTATTAATATGTTTTGTATTGTACATACACTTATTTATCTCATCATGCCTCATATCAACTCAGGTACACTTTGAAGTGGTCTGAAACTCAGAACTTCTTCTTTGCTCTAAAAGATTACTCACAACATTAAACCTACTAGCACACAAGAAAAAAATGTAGCAGAACAGCATTCAAACAGTTAAACACAGCACTTTGCTCTGCAGTGGAAAGCCCCTTAAGCTTATGAACTGCATCCGAAGAGGAGATAACATAATCTTTTGTTTACATTCCTATCTTTGCTACATTCCTATCTGAGTTGAAAATTAGCTCTCTGAGCTTCAAGCATGCACACAGTTCAGAAGAGCTCACTAGAAGGTTATAAAGAGATACTGAAGCAAAAAAATAAATACATCATGATATAATGAATTGGTTGTGTAGTATAGATAATTACTAGATCGTTAGTAGCAAAGAAAATATTATCATGTTTTTATTTTCAGTTACATAGGCCTCAATTCACTAAGCTTATCTCCTGTCTTTAATAAGGTTTCTAGAGTTATCACCATGGTGATGAGGCATGTCATATTCAGGAAACATTTTACCTCAGGCAAACCTAAAGTTAACTCTTCTGTCTTTAAGTTAACTTGTGAATCCTTAAAATAATTCCAGAGTTAAAGACAGGCAGTAAATTAACTACAGAGGAGGTAAATTAACTACAGAGGAGGTAAATTAACTGCAGATTAACTACAGAGGAGGTAAATTAACTACAGAGGAGGTAACTAAAGGAATGAAGAGATAAGATAACTCTCTTACTGTGTGGTGGTACGTTTTCTCGTGTCTTATTATCTCCAGCATGATCTTAGTGAATTGAGGCCATAGTTTTTATTTTTATTTTATTTTTTATAACATTGCATCATTCTCTAATATTTGCAGTTTACACACTACTCTGCATTCTAAATTATTTTACAGAGCAGGCTACTGAACTTTTGAACTGTGCAAGAAAAAAAAAACAATACGGTGACTGACACTTGAGATAACAAGCTTCGGAAGACAGAGCTCTCTGCGACTTTGAAAGTTGTGGAGCTCAGTGGCTCTTTTGCATAGATAACAACTGGGATTTGTTAACTCTTCCTGTACTGGAAACAATATTACACTTACCGTATGTCTGTGCTCCTAATGTTTTATTTCTTAGCTGTACTACACATTCAAATTATTATATCATATTTTTTTTTCCGCTTCAGTGTCACGTTAATATAGAATTACAGCAACTGAATAAAATGCAATGACAGCTTTCAGAGCAGATAAACTGTACGTTGGGAACTTGTAATTTGTAAATGGACAATTTGACTTGTGCATAAAATGACTATGTGAGTGATAGAATGTTGAAATACACATTTTAATTGAATGTTATGTCAGAGTTTTATTCCATTTTAAGTTTATGTAGCTTCGAAAAAGATAGATAGTTCAGATGTTCTTATTTGGCGTACAATTTGATGAACCATCAGGGTGATGATGTCTCTCCTAGAAAATAAGGTTTATTTACTTATCAGTTAAATCAAAAATGTGCTGATATTAAGCCTCGCTGATCGCGGCGAATGTCGCAATCCTGTGCGTTCTTCCTTCACTCTTTCCATTTCCAGCGTATTATTGTGCAATCAATATCATAATTATATTATACAAAGTAGCAAATAACATCCACGTTACATGATGGAGCCTAATTGCACGTTAGTGGCGAACGAGAGTGTCAGATAAGACGTTCGCTGTACACGAGGCACAATTACACCTCATCCTTACAATATACACATAATAAGCCCTTATTAATAGAGGAATGTGTTTCTGCCATTCCGAGGAGGTCATGTTAACTTAGCATTCCCGCGTTCACCGGGCGCAGGTTAACGATGTATTTTTCTCCGGGAAAGTGGAGAAAAACACATCTGAAAAGAGCATTAATTACACGTCGAGTACATATCAGTTTGCTAATAATTGCTCTGGGCGAGGTTGGTGGTGTGAAGGGGGAGGTGCTCGTCTTCTCATAATTATTTATTTTAGACATGCAAATGGTTTGGAATACATTCAGCAGAGGAAGAAATAAAAATATATATCTCTGAATACAGTATATATAGCAAAAGAAAACTTTGCCTTCTTAAAGCGGAATATAACCCTGCATTTCAACTTTGCTCTAAAACATTATTTACAGCATATTATATGCAACCAGCATTTTACTAGACCAACATTGGAAGGGTTACATACAGAGCTTTAAAGTTCCATTGAGAGAACTGCAGACGCATCGGAAGTTTAGAAAGATACATTTAAGCAAAACAAAATGTAACAACTGTGGAATGTGACTCACTCTCTCGGACTGTGCAGGAGTTGGAGGACAGCCAAAGAGTGTGTAACATTCCTCACTTGTTACATTTTGTTTTGCTTAAATGTATCTATCTAAACTTCGGATGCGTCTGCAGTTCTCTCCACGAACTTTAAAGCTCTATGTGTTACCCTTCCAATGCTGGTCTAGTAAAAAAAAATGCTGGTTGCATATAATATGCTGTAAATAATGTTTTAGAGCAAAGTTGAAATGCAGGGTTATATTCCGCTTTAAAGGGAACCTGAATCAAGTAAAATTATTTAAAATAAACACATGATGTACCTGCAAATGAATATTACATACTTACCTCATTGTCTATTCCTCCCAGAAGCTCAACCTTTTCTTCTCACAATGATTCCCTCTGGTTCTGACAAGATTTTGTCAGGAACTGAAATATAGCTGTTGCTGTCAGTTATATATCAGTTGCTGTTAGTTATAACTGAAAGGACAACTGATGAGCAAGGTAAAGTCCAGTAAGACAGATTCATATCACTCTGTCTCATCAATAGGGCATCAGAGGTGAAAAATAGGAGAAAAAGGAGGATTTTTAGATTTGGACATTATGGTTAAAGCAAAAGTGAAGTAAAAATAAACTTATGAGATAATTAATTGAATGTGTAGTACAGCTAAGAAATAGAACATTAGTAGCAAAGAAAAGAGTCTCATATTGTTTCCAGTACAGGAAGAGTTAAGAAACTTCACTTGTTAGCTATGCAAAAGAGCTTCTCCGAGCTATTTGACCCGACTTGAGTCTAATGCTGGGCATACACGGTGAGATAATGCGCCGGAATCGAGCCAACGGCGTGCGCGCAGATCGATTCCCGCTCGTCCCCGCGGGCACGTCCTTATCTGCGCTTCGTTTCTTCTATTGTCCACCCACAGGGATCGAGCGCGGTATCCATCCGGCACGGTGATCGGACACGTCGGATATTATCAATCGAGCCATCAGCGGCTTGATTGATAATATAAAATGAGCCGTGTATGCCCAGCATAAGACATACCTGTTTTCTAAGGCACTTATACATTAAAGAAACAGCGAGAGACAGGTTGAGATAAGGTTTTACTGCAGGAAAGTTCAAAGGGTCATTAGCTCTACTCTGGTTTATAGTTTAAAATACAGAATATGGTTTGTGAACTGCAAATATGAGAGGATGATGCAATGTTATAAAAAAACGTGCAATAACTGAGAATAAAAATAAGATACTCTTTTCTTTGCTACTAATGTTATGGTCATTATCTGTACTACACCTATAATATCATGATATCTTTTTTTTTCTACTTCTGGTTTGCTTTAAGGGATGGTCAATGAGATACAAATTATTCAGAGTTGTTGCAGAGTTATGCAGAGTTGTTGCAGAGTTGTGCAATTTTTGAAATGCAAATTTATGACGTTTGAAAATGGACCAACCAAATCGCAACGCACCTTAATTTGATTGGTCTATTTCCAAGCTTCATATATACGCAACACATTTTCATTATGCTGCATTGGAAGTATTTGCTTATCATTGACCTTCCATAATTACAGACGTGTAACCGAGTATCACTTGGTAGATGCCGGCCCCCAAAAAAGTGCATAAAATAATTCAAAACTGTTTAAAAAGGAGAGGGTTACCTCTCATGTGGATTTCAATTATTCAATTGAGAGTTTATTGCACAAAGTGGGATCAAACAACGCATTTCATGGGCAATAATAACCACAAAAAGAGCCTTCAGGCTAGAGAGAGTTAGACACGAGCACTATGAGTGTCACTGAAGCACGTGAGTCTAAGGGCTGGTGCACACCAGAGCGGTTCTGGAGCGTTTTTAAAAACGCTAACGGTTTGAAAACTGCTTGGGTAATGTATTTCAATTGGCTGGTGCACACCAGAGCGGTTCGTTTTTTTTCACAAACGCAAACTCGGGGGCTGCAGCATTTTTAAGATTTCTGAGGTGTTTCTGCCTCAATGTTAAGTATAGGGAAGTGGAAAACAGCTCTGAAAAACGCTAGATCAGAGCATTTTTTCAAGCATTTTTGTTACAGAAGCTATTCAGTAACAGCTTTACTGTAACAATAAATGAAATCTGCTACAAAAAAACCCGCCAGGCACGGATAAAAAAACCTCTCTAAACATGTCTAGAATCGCTCTGAAAATCTGCTTCAAAAACCTTTCGCGGATCTGCTAGAGGTTTTTGGTGTGCACTGGCCCTTACTCTCTGGGGCCAAAAGGCACTATTTGTGGTTATTTACCCGATGAAGTGGGAAATTACTATGAAATGTGTTTTTTTACTCTACTTTGAGCAATAAACTCTTGAATCTCAATTGATTTACATTGTCTATTTTGGCTAATTTGGAATCCATGGAAGAAGTGGTAAGCCAAGTATACCTCTTTTTTTTCAACAGTTTTTAATTATTTCATACTCTTTTTGGGTGCCTCCGTCTACCAATTGTTACTTACTACACCACTTTTGGTAGGTTGTATGTTTAGCGCAGCTCTTGTCCCAGGCACCTACTTAACTGCCAGGAGGGAGACCAAAGACCCCCACAGGCCCCAATGGGGGAGGGAGCTCCTCCATAAGCCTTATTGGTGGTTGCAGTTCTTTTGCAACCTGAAATTTGTGATAGGCTTTTTACATTATTTATCCTTGTGCTATTACCGTACAGGTAGTCCCCGACTTACGAACGGCCGACTTATGAATGACCCGCCGATACGAACAACATGGATTCTGTGTTTCCATGGGAACAAGGAAAAAAAGATTTTCAAATTGGACTTGTAGTTTTTGAGAAAATCGATTTTAAAACATTCTAAGAAAAAATGGCTTTTTAACTAGTATAAGCAGGGCAGAGGTGACACAGAGGGGGGCACTGGAGGCACAGAGGAGGTACAGGGGACAGAGATGGCAAAGTGTTCCAACTTAAGAACAGATTCAGGTTAAGAACGAATCTACAGTCCCTATCTCGTTCGTTAACCGGGGACTACCTGTATATATTGCTCTATTGCTCCTGACATTTGTCTTCCTTGTGCTTTCTTGGTCCACAGATTGCCTTGGCCCACCCATTTTCATAACGGAGTATCATGGTTCCCTATAGCAAACTAATAATGGGGAAGCCATTGAGGTGAATCTGTAATCCCCCGGATTAGAACATTAGTAGCAAAGAAAATAGTGTCATGTTTTTATTTTTGGGTATATAGCTTTTTTTTTTTAATAACAATGTATCATTCTCTAATAATTGCAGTTTCCATAATACACTCAGCATTTTAAATGATTTCACAGAGCAGGCTAGAGACCCTTTGAACTTTTCTCAGCAGAAAAACTATAAACAAAGAAGAAACAATGAGAGGCAGTTGAGATACGTGCTTCCAAAGACAGTGCTGTCCAGGACTTTAATAAATCGCAGAGCTCAAAAAAACTCTTTGCATAGATAACACCTGCAGTTTCTTAACTCTTCCTGTACTGGAAACAATATTAGACTCATATTTGCGCTAATAATGTTTTATTTTTTAGCAGTACTACACATACAAATCATTAGATCATAAGTTTATTTTCACTTCAGATTCCCTTTAATTATACCCAGTACTTTATTGCTAATTGTTTGGATGCCGGAGTTTCAGGGTTAGTTTTAGGCACTTACTGGGGGAAGGTGGGTGTGTGTTACGGTTAGGCATTATATGGAGGGCGGAGTTTAAGTTAGGCACTTTCAAGAGTAACTGTCAGGCTGCAAAAGCTAATTTAAACCTCTATTCTCCTGTGTTAAACAGTTTAGAAGGAAGCCAAAAAGGCAATACTGAAGTTAAAAGTCTCTCTTACTTTGATGTTTGCTGAACAGCAAGCCTCTATATTCCCAAGCTCCCAAGGAGGCCGGCAGGCTGCATAACAGATACTGCAAAGCATTCTGGGACTGCTTCTTCAAACCACTGCACTCCCTTGGTCCTCCCCTTCATTTCCCTATCCCGCTCTAAGGCTGCTTTCACAGTGAGAAGTTACAGGCTCATGTTACAGCAGCTTGTAACAGCAGCCCAACTCACAACACTGAAAAATCAATGTGCTGTTTACAGGGCACATGTTCCGTTAGAGTATACTGCAGGAGTCCGCTATTGTTCATAGCCACATGGCTAATTAATATTCACTGCACACTGCACAGTAGTGTTTTCCGGATCATGAACCATTAGGATCTTTGATCCGGATCTTTTTTGTGAGTCAAATCATCAGGAAGCACCGTAAGGGAGGATATTACATCACTATTGGCTTCATACAAGACAGACAAACATGGAACCTGCCATGAGCTGTCAGGAGCATCAATCTCTGCAAATACTATATAAAAATTCTGTGAAATCCAAACGTGGACAGTGAAATGCATATGTAATGTAAGTACAGACAATATTTAGCTACTGATATATGTGTTTTTTTTTCTCTGAGACCCCATACCTAACAGCTCCTCTTTCAGGAGGAGTGCGGGTTAGACATTTATAGTATAGAGAGCTCAAGTGAGAATGGGTGCCAGTAATGCATGGTGAAATATCGGTAATGTACTGTACATTACCAATATTTTACTATTACCGGCGGGACCACCCGGACTCCAAATCATGTGACACCACTGCAATTCATACTCCTGTGGATGGTCACCTTGGTTACATGAGAGTATTCTCTTCAAAGGTCTTGGGTTTTTTTTAGCCAAGTTTATGGTTCAGTGTGCCACTAATAACATCTCTATTTATATTGCTTATTATCTTTATTTTAGGTACCGCTCAAGCTTGACACAAAATATAAGGATAAGTATTTGTATTCTAGTAAATGTTTAGATGAGTTGGCTTTCTTAGCCTCTAACTTACACTATAAGGGCATTATTTTTTGTCAATTATCTGGCCATACATACACATTGTACCATCCCCGGTGGAAAAATAGAAATTTTATTATGATTGTTTGTCATTTGAACCTACTTTAGAAATATAGGTACTCATTCAGATGCTCCGAAGGATATATTATGTTTGTATTATAGATTAGATTGCTTTCATTGACACAGTAAGATATCTATCGCTATATATGTTGTCGGCCTCGGAGGATGGGGTCTGTGAACCGTGAAATGCACGTCAAGCTTTATTTGATGTTATCAATCAAGCTGAGATCGACCTATGTTTTAAGTTGATGGTGATACTGTATTATGTTATAAATGCAGGGAGAACATCCCAAACCAACCTAATACTGTGGTTTTAACACCTAATAGAAGTTATGCTTTATTGTACTAAATACCTGACTCTAACTAACTAACTAACTGAGTAAACCACACGATCCTAAGAGCAACTTTGGTGAGGAGTTTACAAGAACATTTTCATGAACTGAGTCACAATTAGACACAGGAATCTACAGATTTATACATAGGACTTGGTTCAGGTTTAACCACTTAACGACCACGGTCAGCCGATCGGTGGACCTAGGTGTTAAGTGGTTTTACATGGAAACGGCTGTTCGAGCGGCCTTTCTATGTCAGTTCACGGAGGGTGTCTCCGTGAACTGCCTGCGAGCCTCTGATCACGTAAACACGCGGGGAAGAAATCCCAGCTGTTTACATCATATGGCGCTGCTGCGCAGCAGCGCCGTAAAGCAGATCGGCGATCCCCAGCCTCTGATTGGCCGGGGATCGCCGGCATCTGATAGGCTGAAGCCTATCAGAGGCAGCGCAGGATGCATCACCGTCCTGTGCCGCCCAGGGGATGGAGCAGAGGGAGGTAAAGAGAGGGAGGACCGATATCGCTGCGGAGGGGGGCTTTGAGAAGCCCCCCCGCTAACCACAAATAGCCGGCGGCGATCAGACCCCCCGGCAGGACATCCCCCTAGTGGGGAAAAAAGGGGGGAAGTCTGGTCGCCCTGGCTGCCACACAATCTGTGCTGTGGGCTGGAGAGCCCACACAGCACAGATCTGAAGAAACAAGCCCGGTCCTAAAGGGTACCTGAACTGACATGGGACCTGATGAGATAAACATGTGTATGTACCACCCTAAGCCTACATAGAACTAAGCTGTGTTTCTCTTTTTCTTTGTTCTCACTGTAAGGGTTAAGAATTCAGATATACAAATGACACTTTCTCCTTAGTCAGGACTTGAGTCGAATGAAAGTGTAACTCTCAATGATTACAAGCCAACAAAATCTTACATGGCAGAAAAAATCTTCATATTGTAGGGAATAAAAAAAAGGACAACAGTTCAAGATGGAAGCAGTAAAACATTACTAGATTGTGTCATTCAGCTGAGACAATAAAATAATTTAATTTACATTTTTAGCTTTTAAACACAAAGTAGACTGTGGTATTCCAAGAAAGTCCCATTTTGATAGTAGGACTGCAGATAAACATTTCACCAAACTTCATCTGCCTATTTATACAAATGAATTATTCTTTAATAGATGGGAATAATTTGTTTGTCCTATTGTCTCCGAATAATTTTTTTCCCCTACGTTTAAAAATAATTATGTACACGACTTTTATTGGTATGTGTACATTTCTTTATTACAAGGTCAGTTTTATGTATCAACAGAATACAAGAGTCCTATCCTATTCCAAATCTAACAGCTAGGTAAATATATTGAATTAAATCCCTCAATGGCTTCATTTGGACTGTTTTTTTTTTTTGTTGGGGGGGGGGGGGGGGGGGCTGTTAGAAAAACACAGATTGCTCAGTTCAAGTGCCACAATAGTAAAATAGTATGCAAATAAGTGGGTAGGTTGTATGACATCTCTGTATAGATACAATACTTTACAGGGATTGTTTTTGAAGAGAAATAGGTATTGTTGAGAATCACCCATGAGGAGATGGACTAATCCAAAATCTGTCAGATATGTCAGCTTTTGAATACCTACCGTAAATGACAGCAACATAGTAAAAAATTTATTTCTAGTGCATCAAATGCACATTTATCATGTATGCATTTTAAATTTTACAATTTTTTGTGATAGTGGTCCTTTCATTTAGTATAAAAAAGCTCCAAGCCAATGACTGTATTTGAATTTAAAATTCATAATGATTGCTGATTCTTCTAAGGGATTCAATTCCCAAAATGACAATTACTGTATGTTTGAGTTTCTCAATTTATTATTTTTTTTTTTACAAAAAGCATAATATACTTTGGAAAGTGATTCATTGTATTTTTTTCCCGTTATTACCTCTGAGCTGCTGTCAGCTCTGACTAATTATCTCAGCTGTGACAAACACAATTCTCCCACTTCTGAGACACGGAACAGGCTGACCTATGGAATCTCGGTGCAACAGCACACAAAAATAATAGTTTATGGAGATGGAGAAAAATAACAGGTTGAAACTAACTTTTTTTTTTCCTTTTTAATTGGTTATGATTTTGTCTTCAGGTTGGGAGATATCATCTTGAGAAAAGGATGGAGCAATACTTGGCCAGTGACCTCGGTTCTCTCAGCTTGAGTCCATTGAGGCGGCCATCTTGAGGCCCACATTTACATCCGCTGCAGTGTATCCTGTCAGTTAATTAGGTAGCAATGTCACGCCTGAGATAGGAGGCCACAAAGAACTGTGTTTATGGTTACTGTAATTGATTGTTATTATGTTCAAAATGTTCTCCTGGTGAGTTATTCTACTCTCAAAGCCCAACTCCACGTCCTTTGTAGGCACTCAGCAGGATAACTTGTTATCTTCTGTGTGGAAGCTCCTTAAGTGTCTGATCTTAAATTTTAAATCTAAATTTTAGTATTTAAATAGACCTCAGCTGGGCTTATGTTGACTGACTACTTTAACTGTATTTTTGCTGAATATCCAAGCAGCTCAGGTTGACCAAAAACCATTAGGAAAGTATAGGAGACCAAAAGAGACCGAAAAGCCCTCCTACTAAAAAGCAATGCTTAGTGTGGTTTGCCTTCTTAAATCTGAAAGTATTTGCAGTGATTCAGCTTTAAAGTGTACCGGAGCTGAATCTATGAAAAAAAGTTTAATACATCTCTGGGGCTTCCTCCAGCCCCATCCGCTTGGATCGCTCCCACGCTGCCGTCCTCCGCTGCCCGCAGCTTCAGTACCGGGTCCTGTCACTGACGTCAGTCTGAGCCAGTCTAGCAGGAGAAGTGCGCCCTCTGTGTATCTCTCCAGTTGTTGCTGGAGAGATACGTAAACAGCGCACTTCTGTTACGTCAGACTGGCTGCGACTGACGGAAGTGACAGGACCCGGTACCGAAGCTGTGGGCAGCGGAGGAAGGCGGTGTGGGAGCGATCCGAGCGGATGGGGCTGGAGGAAGCCCCAGGTATGTATAAAACGTTTTAATAGATTCAGCTCTGAGTCCCTTTAAGTGAACATCTCTGGTTACCCACAGTAATGGTGAACTGAATACTGAATATGCAAATTATCTCTTCATTGTGGGTAACCAGAGATGTTTACTTAAAGCTGAATTATTTCAAATAAGTTCTGTTTTAAGAAGGCAAACAACACTAAGCATTGCTTTTTAGTAGGAGAGCTTTTCGGTCTTATCAATCCCTGCCATGCATTGAGGAGGACCAAATGTCCAAATCAGGCTGTCTGCATGTTAATTTGATGTGGCTTTGCAAATTTTAAAGCTATAGGCTTGCTAGACTCCAGCGGTTCTGGATGCAAGCCTGGCTTCAGGGGCAAAAAGAGATATTTTGCATATTCAGTAGCGGTGCATTGTCGGTAACCGCAGATGTTCACTTAAAGCTGAACTATTGCAAATACCTTCTGTTTTAAGAAGCAAATCACACTAAGGCCTGGAACCCACTAGGAGTGCTTTACTGAGCGCTTTGTGATTTGAAAAGCTCTTGCTAATGTAATGCTAAGGGTGTGATCCCACTAGAGGGATGTGATTTTGTAAAGATAGCCCATATCATTGCATTAGTAAGAGCTTTTTCAAATCACTAGCACTTAGAAAAGGCTTCTAAGCTTTATTTTTGCTGTATCAGCAATTGATTCTGCACACAGAATGGTGGATCCTCTGTTTCTAAAGCTCCTTGCCGTGGTCTGGGATGTCATACACTAGCTTTAGTCATGTGAGTGCCCCCTAGTGTTAGCGCATGACAACCAGGCCCTCTAGAAGAGTCACTGGACATAGATTAGATGCATTGCTTTAGCTTGCAGTGCAAACAGTTGCTACTATGCTGGAGATGAGGCCTCACTCTGCTCTAACTGCCCTAACTAGAGACTAGTGATGAGCAGAAATTACGCCTATGCGTAATTACGCATTGTAATTCACAATTACGCATCGTAGTGGTAATGTGAAATTTCAGGGAAAAGCGTAATTATTTTTGTATGCAATTGTAGGCATTCGTAATGACGCATACAAAATTATGCATACGAAATTTACGCGTAATTTCATGCCAACTTTGGCGGTGAAAAGCATAGCCCCCATATATGCTATTGCTACCACAATTGCTACATATGTTAAGGAGAATAGTAGGTAAAAGTTAAAAAAAGAATTGTTCAAAAACTACCCTGTAGAAAATCGATTTTAAAAATACAAAGACAAATGGTTTTTAAACCAATGGTTTTAAACCATTTTTCTTTGCATTTTTAAAATAATTTTTCTCAACAACTACAAGGTCTTTTTTGAATAATTCTTTTTTTTTTTTTAATTGTACCCACTAGTCTCCTTAACATATGTGGCAATTTTGGTAGCAATAGCATGTATGGGGGCTATGCTATTTACCGGCAAAGTCGGTAAATTCATGTCTAATTATGAATGCTTACATAAAGTCAATTGAATGAATGGGCTGATCACAGTGCCCACGTTGCGTTACACTGTAACGCTTCAACGTTCTGGGAAAGTGCAGCATGCTGTGCGTTATACTGGGCTTTAGCTGCGTTAGACTGCTTGCACATGCTCAGTGACTAGCCACATGGCTAATTAATATTCACTGCACTGTGGTGTCCTAACCTGGACTCATAGTGTTGTCCGGATCATGAATGAATTGTTCATTTGATCCGGATCTTTTTGTGAGTAGAATCATCTGGATCATCACAATGAACGATTCGGTTCACAGTGGATCTGTCTGGAAGAAACAGGAACATACAGAATGTACAGTGCGGGGAAAGTCCTGTCCTGGTAGTCATTTCACCCCCAGTCTGCTTCCCTAGTAAAATGATTCAAATGATTCGGTTCAAAGATATGGGTCTTTTTAATGATTCGATTCGAATCATCCGAATCCTTGAAAAGAACTGGACTTCCCATCACTATCCTGGAGCGGCTGTTCTATCAGTATAGATAGAAGGAAAATCAGTGCACCAAGAGCTGCATAACGCGGCTCAATCTGATGTCCAACTTCAACACCACCATGCGTTGCGTTAGGGGCCCGTTATGCGATCTTAACGTCCCCTAAAACGCAATGTCTTGGTGTTAAAGAGGCCTTAATGTTCTCACATGACATGCTGCAGCTCAACACAATAACACACTGGCTGGGTGTGAGTGTGTGACATACAAACTGCTCACCCTCAGCCAGTCAGCCGTCCTCTATTCCTCCTCAGTCAGGACAGCAGTGCCACCTCCTCCCTGCTGTGCAAGTCAAATGAAACACAGCTGCTCTCCTGCCTCCACCCTCCTCACTCACTGTCAGACTCCTCACACAGCACAACAAGCTGCTTTTCCCCAATGATGACCTCTTCACCTCGCTCTCCTCTTGCTTCGCCTCCTACTCTGACTGCATGCTGTAAGTGTAACCACAGTACAGAAATGCTGCCCCTGTAATCTCTGCCGCCACCTTGCTTCACGAGAGAACCTGGCTGCAGCTGCTCAAGAAAGGCCCATCACTGTATAGCGAGTGCACATTGACATAATTACAAGTCACTGGACCCCCCTGCAAACCTTTCATGGGGCCCTACAATGCTCACATCCTTACAGCTCTGGCCACCCCTGCAGGTGCAGGGGCTGCTCCCCTCTAGTTACGTTCCTGTGAGTGCATAAAGCAAAGGGTTGACCTATGATATGCTTTTTATGTTCCCTGATAAAGTAAGGCATTGGCCACAAAACATATCGGAGCGTTCTTCGTTCCCTTGTTCTGTGTTTCACCTAGTGGCAGGTGTTCATACAACGGTAGCGGATACTAATGGCTACTTTGTCTGGTTATATTCTATTAAACTCTTGAGGACCATCGCAGTGTTAAACCCCCCTAGTGACCAGGCCATTTTTTACTAATAGGACCACTGCAGCTTTAAGGCCTCACTGCAGGGCCGTACAACTCAGCACACAAGTTACCCCCCCCCCTTTTCTGCCCACCAACAGAGCTTTCTGTTGGTGGGCTGTGATCGCTCCCCCAATGTTTATTTTTTTTATAAATATTTATAATTTTTATTAATAAATATGTTTATTTTTTATTATTTTTTATACCTCCCTCCCCCCACCAGCCAATCAGCACAATCGGCTATGACACCGGACCGCTGTAGTGCCTCCCAGGGGGACAGCCATGTCACATAGTAAATAGACGGCGATCGCCGCTGGGAGACCAATGGCGAAGCAGAGCTCCGTCATTCATGCGGAGATGGATGCGCGCACCTCCTGCAAAGGCCTGCCCCAGGACTTCACGCCAATCGGCGTGGAGCAGTCGTTTAGCAGTTAAACAGGAGCTGGACTGAAAATAATGTAATGAATACAATTGTAATGAATACAATTATTTAGTCAGTGTTTGAATATTGTCAAATCTTTCTGCACCTGATTTACCCCCTGAAATGTATCACAGGTGGTGACATCTTTAGTGCATCTCTGTGGAATGTTTGTTTACTAAGAGTTCTGAAGCCAATGAAAATAACACTTGATCTACCAGAATGCCCTGGGATGTGAATTCCGCATAGCTAAACAGCCTAGACTAAACATTACTGGAAGGGTGAGGCTACATACCAACACTGCAACAATACATAGCTATAGGAAGTGTTTCTGATGCTGAAACCAGGATTAATTAACATAAAAGTGGGTGTCAGGATCTCTCCTGTAGCGTGTTCTGTCGGTTACAGTGGAACTGCAACCGGGCAGTTCTGACTTATCTGCTTGCATTCGGTTGCACATTCGCAATAAGTCACATTGTCATTTGCAATCACTCTGCAGTTCAGAGCAGCTCAGGATGCCGTCATGATTTCTCCTATTGCTTGCTGCAGTTGAACTGCAGTCAGATATCCCTGGATTTCCTACATGCATGTTGTTGCATAATATTGCATGTATTTGTTATGAGAGCCTTTTTTCACAGTCAACTCGCAGCTTGTAATCAAGCTAGCTCAGGATTGAGTAATTACCATTCAGCTGTGTGGGAATTTGCATGCCTGCATCCATTGGCTGATGTCCACATAAAAGTCTGCCTTCCATTTCAGACTTTGCCCGACATAGCGTACAGCTACTATAGTTGTCATTGGGTCCATGCTGTGAAAGTTGTTATTGTTAAATTGTATATTGCCTTGCTCTTTATTTTCCTGCCAGCTGGACGTTTGCTGCACCCACGGGGGTCAGTGAAGTCCACTATTTTGATAGCTTGGATTCTGCCATCACCACGTTGGTGACTGGTAGTATTCCTGCTAGTCTTGTTTCTGGAGACGTAACAATAGGCTGTGGTTGCTATTAGTTACGTTCCTTCCAGTTTGTCTTGTTCATGCCAGTGTGGATGCTTGCTGGGGCAGTGATTAGTCTTGCAAGCATTCTGTCTGTCTTTCTGTTGTCTGTCTTGTTACTTAGCCAGAGGCTCAGGCGGCAGCCACCCTGGGCAACTGTCAGTCAGTCTGTCTGTCTGTTGTTTTTTTTGTTACTCAGATCATAGGCAGTGCGGCATCGCACTGCGCAACCATTTTGTGTTTTTATTTGTGGCAGTATCGGAAACCCTGTTGAAATTTGATATTTATGATCACAATCCCACTTTAACTTAAAGAGAGTCTGAAGCCTTCCAAAATAGCTGTTTTTCATCATTATAACCCAAGCTTATTTCCGGCAGGGACGCGCCAGAACGAGGTCTTAATCCCCCAAAATCTACAGGGCAAGATTTGGGGCTCCTTCCGGGTAGAGGCAGAGCTTTGTGCTCTGCCTCTACTGGTGTCAATCTCCGCCAATCTCCACCTCTCCCCGCCCCTCTCAGCCTTCTTTCACTGAGAGGGTCAGGGAGAGGCATAGATCTGCGAGCAGATTGACTGTACTGGAGGTACAGCTACAGTGCAAAGCTCTGCCAACGCCGGGCAGTAAAATCCACGACCTGGAAAGTTGTGTAATTTTGCCCCGGGATTTCATGGGGATAAAGACCTCATTCTGCTGCGTCCCCATGGTGAATCAGCTTGGGTTATAATGATGAAGAAGCCCGCAACATAAAAAACAGGTTTTTGGAAGGCTTCAGTCTCTCTTTAAGGCCCGTAAATGTTAAAGTTGGCTGAGGCAGCCGAATATGACCTCTTTAGCGCATAATCCCGAGGCGTGTCTCAACCCCTGACGGTTGCTCAACAAGAAATCCACCAGATGGATCAACTTGCTCAAGCAACAGCTGATACCTGTGTGCATGCCGCTTGCCCCGTCCCCCTGCCTAGCAACGGAACACATCGTCAGCTATATTGATGACTCAGTGTCTGTACAGTATTGGCTCAGCGAGGTTGCACAAGAGGTCGGGTTCTGTCACCGAATGGTGACATTAGACATGTATGTGTTTTATACTGGATGTTCCCACCCTAAAACCACCAACAAAATATAATTTGTTTGTACATTTGCATTTTTAGGGGGTTTATTGCTACCCCAAAACTTTTATTCTTTGTACTTCTATACTCCTAGCAAAGCCAACAAACAAGTGTGATTATACTGTGTATTTAACATCTTCTATAAACATGTATAGTTATTTCTCCATGAATGTCTGCTCAATCCATCTTTGGTATATACAGTACGAAGCTCTTGCCGTCTAAAACCGATCATTTTTTTATTTTCTCTATTTGTTTTTTTCTTTCTTATATTCTGCTTTTTCTAACTCACTTTTTAATTATTTTCCGTTGATTCATCATTTTGAGAATGTTGTCATTCATCCATGGTTCATGGTGCTTTTTCTTTTTGCTTTCGCCTGGATGAAAAGTACAGAATACAGGTTGATTAAATTGGGATGAACAAAAGATTACAAAACTCAATTATACAGACTAAAAGTTATCTAGACTAGAGATTGAAATGTGAACAGTTCATGACCCTTTGTCTGTTAAAAATCAAGATTACGCTAAAATTAACATGGAGATCTTGGAACAGAGAAAGGAATTATTAAGACTCACTGAAAGAACTGAGAGATAATTTCACAAATTTAATTTGTAACTCCTTGTACTAATATAAAAAAATGACGAAATGTATGTTACATTCATAAGTAAGCTTTTTTCCATTATATTTACTACTCTTTATAACTCCAAATTTTATCTTTTCAAAGTTGCATTTGTTCAGGATCAAGGTTATTCCACACTAAAAGGGCTGTGGATTTCAGCTCTGTATTCATCACCTGCATTCATCTGCAGTTGCTCTAACCCCTGTCATTGCCAAGTGCTTTGAACGACTGGCAGCCACACACATCAAAGCCTCCATCCCAGCAAATCTAGATCAACACCAGTTTGCCTACCGAACAAATAGATCGACTGAGGACGCATTCTGTGTAGCTCTACATACTGCCCTCTCACACCTAGAAAAGCCCAACACCTATGTTAGGAAGCTCTTTATTGACTACAGCTCAGCATTTAACATCATCGTACCTAGTTGATCAACAAACTCTATGCACTAGTCTAGCTCCCTCCATATGTAGCTCGTTATTGAACTTTCTTACAAACCGCCCCCAAGCTGTCAGATTGGGAAAACACACATTCTCCACCCTTACCCTGTCCCTGAGCACTGGCGTGCCCCAGGGCTGTGTACTAAGCCCTCTCCCCTACACACTTTTCACCCATGACTTTTCACCCATGACTGCCAGCCATACCTCAAACATACCTCCACATCAGCAAAACAACACATGGGCACCGATGATATAGCAAAAGGATTTCATCCTTTCTTGTGATAAAATAATTCCAGTAGCAGCAATACAGTTCACATAGAAAAACATGCGATACTTCACCAGTCTGATGGCCCACACACAGATAGCCCACGGATGATCCAACAATTGTTTCACACATCACTGGTGCTTGTTCATTTTTGTTTATATTTTGAGTGTGTATAAATACACGCCCACATTGTGCCGTCCTCTTTCATTGGTCCAGTCGCTGGAAGGAGCGCCCCTCCTCCCCGATGACGTTACGCTCTACCTCAGCGTGTACAGCATCACTACAGAAACTGTCTGGAACCTGGAAGACCTAAAGTGGAGTGAACATAATTGTTAAGTTTGCAGATGATACGACTGTCATTGGGCTTATATCATACAATAAGGAAGCTGCACACAGAGAAGAAGTTAGGTACCTGACTGCATTGTCAGGAACCGGCCCCATGGCAAGCCTGCAGAGACAGTTCCTGATGCAGGTTTCTACCAGATCGAGAGGGGGAGTAGCCTTATTCAAGCTACCATAAGGTTGTTGCCCTCAACCACACTCTGCACAACTCAGCCACCACTAGCAGTCGCCCAGGACAATACTGGCTAGATACTATGACAATTCATACTCTGCTGTCGAGCTGCTGACACTCCGGCTGGCGTTTTATGTAGTTTGGGTCAGCCATGGTCTTTAGGCCAAAGTACGTTATTCAAATGTGTTGGCCATCCCCTATCAAGGTGTTTACAAGTGACAAGAAGGTGTTTGCATTGACCCTAGCTTCATGTGGATCCGAGATAAACTTTTACTTCATTGCATAATTGTGTTCCTTTCATATAGTTTATAGGGTATTTCTCAAGCCAAATCATTTTTTGTTTTGTTTTAATACTCTAATTCCCTATAAACTAAACAAGCCACGCCCACAGCCTCTTCAGAGTGCCTTGACACCTTGAGCCTTAGTAGCACGGATTTATGGGAGCTAAGTCTGGGCAGGAGGAGAAGGTTACTAGCCAGAGATTTCAGAGGCAGAGGGGAGGAGGGAGGAGGAGTGAGGAGTGAAGTTTTTACAGGCTGAGGGCTGGAGATGCATAGTTACATAGTTACATAGTTATTTTGGTTGAAAAAAGACATACGTCCATCGAGTTCAACCAGTATAAAGTACAACACCAGCCTGCTCCCTCACATATCCCTGTTGATACAGAGGAAAGCGAAAAAACCCTTACAATTCATGGTCCAATTAGCCCCTAAAGGGAAAAAATCCTTCCCGACTCCAGATGGCAATCAGATAAAATCCCTGGATCAACATCATTAGGCATTACCTAGTAATTGTAGCCATGGTAGCCAAGATCAGCTTGCCTGTGTGTAATGTGACAAACAGAACATGGCTGCTCTCATTGTATCACAGGAATAAATAATCATAAACCGATGAAGCTGTTTGAAGCTAGATTTGCTGTGTAAAGTATCTAAACTTTAGATAAGATATATAGACATGTTACTTGTTATAGTTAGTTTTTCATCTCGGATCCGCTTTAACAATGCCTACGGGCCAGGTTTCTCAGTCAAGTGTGCTACTGAATGTCGGCTGCTGGCTGGGTGCGATATTTACATGTCAATATGTGTAGACTTCAGAGGGAATGCAAATGCTTGATGGAGAGTCTGCACTCTCTCCAAATGAACCACACTGCACAGGTCTACACAAAATGACGGTCATACAGAAAATGGAGGCTCCCATAAGATAGAAGTTAAACAAAATGGCTGCTTTATCATATACAACATCACATTACCAATTTACTGTACACCAATGACTGCATCTCCACAGATCCATCTGTAAAGGTCCTGAAGTTTTCAGATGACACAGCAATAGTTGGGATCATACAAAATGGTGATGAGTCTGCCTACAGGCATGTATTAGGACAGCTTTCTTCCTGGTGAAGCAGCATCAGCTTTGAACTTAACATTCTTAGGACCATAGACTTTAGAAGAACGCCTCCCTCCACCCCCACCCCCAATCATAAATGGATCTGCAGTGACCCAAGTAGAGTCATTTACATTTCTTGGGTCCACAATCTCCAATAACCTAAAATGGGATAACAACACCATCATCAAGAAAGCTCAATAGAATATGTACCACCTACAGCAGCTGAAACAGTTTGGCCTACAACAGAAATGAATGGTGCAGTTCTATACTGCAATCATCAAATCCATCATGATGACAACTATGACTGTGTAATGATCTGCTCTGCTGTCTGCACAGGCAGACAGCTGTTTGACCATTTTGTAAGTCTGAGTGCTGCAGGTTCCTGTAAAAGGGACCTGTCTCCACTCTGCAAGCTGCAGTGTTGCAGTTCTGGGGAGGAATTTGCATCCACTTGTTATGCAAATTGCTTAGCTGCTTCCTCTGATGGCTTGCAGTATAAAAAACATTTCTTCCCAGAATTCCTTGCTGGTCATGATGGTTTGTTCCTGCTGACTTACCTGGAGTCTCAGCCTTTGCTAATCGTTTGTTAAGATTATCTTAGAGTAATTCCTTGCGACTGCACTAGGCATCCCTTCTAGTGCAGTCAGGTTGTATTATTTGTATTGCCTTCTTCTGCCTCTCTCTCGCGATTGTCTTGTCGCCAGCGGCGGTCGACAGGAAATCGTTCTGTCTGTCTGGGAGTGTAGGCCAGAGCAGCGGTTGCTACTGGCTGCTCCATCTGTCTGTCTGTTTGGATCGCATTCGCCCTAACGGTAGTGGCGGTGGTTCCTTCTGTATTCTGCCTTAGGGATGCTAGCCAGAGCAGCAGTTGCTACTGGTAGCCCCATCTGTCTGTCTGTCTGGATCGTATCTGCTCTAGCGGTAGAAGCGGTGGTTCCTTCTGTACTCTGTCTGGGAGTGTAGGCCAGAGCTGCGGTTGCTGCTGGCTGCTACTTCTCTCTGTCTTGTCTGGTACGAACGCTTGCTGTAGGCTTGGTGAGGTAACCGTTTAGCAAGCGTTCGCGTTCTCTATTTCGTGTTTATGTTACTTTGGTTAGTTAGGGTGGCACGCTTATCACTGGGTGCCTAACGCGCGGTGATCGTGTCTTAAACGCGTTCGCTGTTGCGAATGAGTGTGGTGTTCGCGTTTAGCTAGCCTTTGTTATTTTCCTTAATGTTCTGATCGTTGTTATTTGCTATGTCTTTCTTGCTACATTTGTGCTCTGTCTAGTTCAGTCTTGTGTCACTATTGGCAATCGCTACTCGTGCGAATGCGTTCCCACTTCGTTTCCGTTGTTGTGTGTTCACCGACGCTGGGTGGCGACTAGATTGGTGGACACACATACATTCTGTCCCTGTGCTCTCTCTCTTTAAGGGCTATCTTGCCCTGCATTGCTTCAACTCGTACAATTCCCAGCTGGCATCTGTGGCAGTGCAGAGGCTGTGTTCGTCTGCACTCCACAGCTCCATCTGCCGGTGGGAATTTCCCTCTACAGGTGCATAGCACCATAGCTTGTGGAGGATTTCCGCAGTGTCAGCGTGTGCGCTGACCACGGAAATAATTCCGCAATCGTTACAGACTGTCTGAATTGGCTCCTGCTCCATACATGTAAAGGTGAGACAACAGCGCATCATCTGATTAACAGAATTAGCTATAGCTTACCTTCCCTGCAAGATCTTTAACCACTTGAGCGTGCGCGCGATCTCATGCAAATTAGAGCCCCAGGACTTGACGCCAATTGACGTTAGGCGGTCCTGGGGCTGCTGCCGCGACCACGCCCATTGGCGTGGGGCGGTCGTTAAGAAGTTAACACTATAAATGCAAAATCTTTGTTTGTAAATAAGTATTACTGAACATCCCTGCTTCCGAGGTAAGTACCGTATATACTCGCATATAAGCCGACCCGCATATAAGCCGACCCCCCAACTTTTCCCTGAAAAAACTGGGAAAAATGATTGACCCCCATATAAGCCGGGGGTAGGAAATGCTGGATTGGTGCAGCCCCCCAGTGTGTCCCAGTATAGCTAGTATAGTGCCCAGTATAGGTAGGTAGTGTCCAGTATAGCTAGTATAGTGCCCAGTATAGCTAGTAAAGTGCCCAGTATAGCCAGTATAGTGCCCAGTATAGCGCCCAGTATGGGTAGGTAGTGCCTCAGTTTAGCTAGTATAGTGCCCAGTTTAGCCAGTATAGTGCCCAGTTTAGTTAGTATAGTGCCCAGTTTAGCCAGTATAGTGCCCAGTTTAGTGCCCAGTTTAGCTAGTATAGTGCCCAGTTTAGCTAGTATAGTGCCCAGTTTAGCCAGTATAGTGCCCAGTTTAGCTAGTATAGTGCCCAGTTTAGCCAGTATAGTGCCCAGTTTAGCTAGTATAGTGCCCAGTTTAGCTAGTATAGTGCCCAGTTTAGCCAGTATAGTGCCCCAGTTTAGCTAGTATAGTGCCCAGTTTAGCTAGTATAGTGCCCAGTTTAGCCAATATAGTGCCCAGTTTAGCCAATATAGTGCCCAGTTTAGCTAGTATAGTGCCCAGTTTAGCCAATATAGTGCCCAGTTTAGCTAGTATAGTGCCCAGTTTAGCCAATATAGTGCCCAGTTTAGCCAGTATAGTGCCCAGTTTAGCCAGTATAGTGCCCAGTTTAGCCAGTATAGTGCCCAGTTTAGCCAGTATAGTGCCCAGCATAGGTAGGTAGTACTCCCGGCTCCCTCCCCGCCGCTGCTATTACCTGCAGGCAGCGGCCGCTTCCTAATCCGCGTTCCTCTTCTTAAACTTTTCAGCGTGTATCACAGCAGCGCGCCCGGCGCTGCTGCTGTGACGATGCAGAGTGCAGGAAAGAGCGCGGCTCCCTATAACGGCGATCTGTATCGCCGTTACCAAGGGAACCGCTCTTTCCTGCCCCTGCATCGTCACAGCAGCAGCGCCGGGCGCGCTGCTGTGATACACGCTGAAAAGTTTAAGAAGAGGAACGCGGATTAGGAAGCGGCCGCTGCCTGCAGGTAATAGCAGCGGCGGCCGCGGGGGGAGCGGGGAGGGGGGGGAGCGGGGCGCGGAACACCCACCACCCACCACTATACCACCAGGGAAGACTCGCATACAAGCCGACCCCCCAACTTTTGACCCCCTTTTTGGGGGTCAAAAATTCGGCTTGTATGCGAGTATATACGGTATCTGCTTTTTCTCCAACTTCAGCTCACAGGTTGATGATCAGGTGGACACAAAATATACCTGTGGACTATTTGTATTTTTTGTAAAATAAGATTTTATTAAAGTTTCTCATTTAACATTATAAAATCAATGTACAAAGAGTACAAAATAACAATAAACAGAAAAACATCAGTTTCCATTAAATTGTATCTAGTTTTAGGGTTTAGTGCATCTGTTTTGAATTCAAGGTGTGTATTTAAAGAGGAACTGTTACGAAAATCTTAACATTTAAAACATATACAGATATGAAGTACATTTCTCCCAGAGTAAAATGAGCCATAAATTACTTTTCTCCTATGTTCCTATCGCTTACAGTAGGCAGTAGAAATCTGACATTACCGACAGATTTTGGGCTAGTCTATCGCTTTATGGGGGGTGGGATTCTCAGCATGGCCTTTATTCTTTATAAATACATTCTCTGAAAATTATTAATACAAAGATGCTGGCCAGCCTCCCTGCTCGCTGCTCGCTATTTTGGCAGTTGGACGGAGCAACTGCCATTCACCAAGTACTTTTAAAAATAAAGAAAACCCGGAGACCCCCCATGAGAAAATAGGCTAGTCCAAAATCTGTCGGTAATGTCAGATTTCTACTACTTACTGTAAGTGACAGCAACATAGGAGAAAAGTAATTTATTGCTCATTTTACTCTGGGAGAAATGTACTTCTTATTTGTATGTTTTAAATTTTAAGATCTTCGCGACAGCTCCTCTTTAAGTCTCGGGGGGGGGGGGGGGGGGGAAGGTTTGCACACCCATGTTGGTAAATATTTTAGTTGCAGCCTGATTAGGAGCGCTGCCAATTCCTTCACAATAAACAGAAAAGGTACAGGCAGGAAGGCCATCATACATGAAGTCTTTAGGATGACTAAAGGCTCGTACACACGTCATACTGAAGCCAACGACGGGTTCGTCGGCACCTCCCGCTGGGCGGGTTTTCAGCAGACAGTACAGCGTGGGTACAGTCTTTTGGCGGACTGATAAGGCCTTATCAGTCTGCCAACAGACTGTACACACGCTGTACTATCTGCTGAAAATCCGCCCAGCGGGAGGTGCCGACAGACCCGTCGTTGGCTTCAGTATGACGTGTGTCCGAACCTTAAGGTTGGTTTGTAGTACTACTCAAGTGGATTAGTTTGATGACCATAAATACCAGACATTTATCATAAACATTTGTCCATCTACTAGCAGTGGAAACGTATTCTGAGGTAGAACCAAACCTCTATTCAATTGGTCTTAACCTTTTTTGTGTATATAAGTGTGATGAGATAGCCAAACCTTGTTAATCGATAGTGGTGAGAGTTTGTATACGAAGGTAAGGGAAGAGTATGTAGAAGGATATGTATGGATAAGAAAAAAGAGAAAAAGGAGAGGTTAGGGAGAGAATGAGGTGAAATTAAAAAGAGTAGAAGAGTAAGAAAGTATTTTATGGTTTTTTTTGTATTTTTTTTTTGTTATAGCTTTATTGTACATGCAAAGATTTTGCTTGGTGAAAATAAAATTGTAGCTGAGCAAATGGAAACAAATTGGAAAATCTTTACAGATGGCATATGCAAAGCTGCAGAAAAATCAATTCCAAAAGAAAAAAGAAGGCATCTGGGCTGTCTTTCCAAAAATAGCGCAGCTCCCTAATGACAGCTATCGGTGGCCGCAGTGAATACTTCTGAAGGCTGTACGTGTGTCATGGAATTAGACGATTAATCAATGCAATTTACAGAGCCGAGAATTCCTCCGTCCTACCTTACCATATGCACCTATTTTTAATTAAGTGTCCACTGATGACCATTATCAAGCCTACTTCTAGTACATTTTTTCCCCTGATTATTTCCCCATTCTCACGCGCATTTGAGCTAAACTAGGTACTCAAACAGATACAATAACACAGCTCAGCTCATTTAAGTCCAAACTGCACCGTACTCTTTGGCAACACACGATAATGCGTTATCTTTATTTGTATATCTTCGGCAAAATAATTGAATGAGAGAAAGGAGAGGAAATCCTCATAATCTCGGCCAAGTTCTCCTTCCAGAGGCACTGAAGCAAGGCCTTCCATTTTCTGAACAATGCATGGAGAGATAACTTGAAATTATGTTTTTGTTACAAATGACTCCTACGAAAGAAAAAAAATCACTTCTGATCCGTTGAATAAGACTGCATAAAACTCTGAATGGTAATTCTGCATGAAAAAGTAGGGGGAAAAATGCAAATATGAGTTTAACTGTGCTACGGCCTTACTGAGATAGTGCCGATAGGGACTTAACGCAACACAAACAATCGGAGAAATGGGACAGTCACAGCACAGCTTTCAATGTGGTCACTGGTTAGGCTCATATTACACAAATTTAGAGATAGATTTAAGTGGACCTGAACTCTTACACAGGACAGAAGGAAAACAGAGAGAAATAACCCTGTGTGTATTTAGAGAGTTTAGCCTGCGTAATTCCCCCTCATCTGTGACTAATCACAAGTTGCAATTTGATCTCTTCTCTGCCACGGCAGATCCGTTAATTTGTAAACACAGGATGTTAATAACCTTTAAAGGGAACCAGAGGCCCCAGAAAAAAGATTTTATACATACCTGGGGCTTCCTCCAGCCTCATATGCACGGATCGCTCCCACGCCGCCGTCCTCTGCTGCCTGGATCCGCCGGTAACGGGTCCCGTCATGGCCGCCAGTCGGCCAGTGGGCCGGCTGACGCGGCCAATAGTCCGCATCACACGGAGCTCCCTCCATGTATGTACGTGTGAGGCTGCCTACTGCGCAGCCTCATGCGTACGGGTATGGAGGGAGCCCCTGTGATGCGGACAATTGGCCGCGTCTGCCGGAAGTGACGGGACCCAGTACCGCCGATCCAGGAAGCGGAGGATGGCGGCGTGGGAGCGATCCAGGCTTATGGGGCTGGAAGAAGCCCCAGGTATGTGTAAAAGCTTCTTTTTTTTTATTACGTTCCTCTCTGGTTCCCTATAAAGTAATATTTTTCTTTAAAGGTTATTATGCTGTGCTTATCTTTTTGACCAGGGCGGAAGTTCTGAATTGTGGTCGCTTTAAGAGGAAATTGGGCTCTAGGTAAGGCAGTAACTTTGGCTCCGTCTTTTGGACCTTTCGGTAATCTAAGACGGGAAAAGGGTCAGAAAAAGTTGGAGTCGGGCTCCCTGACACCCACTGGGTGCCTGGCACTTGCCTTGGTTGCCTTGTGGATGATCCTGCTCTGCATGATTTAGTTAAATTGGGTGCCCAGCATGATATTAATGTTGGCGCTGGTCACCAGCTCCAAACGTGAAGTATATATAGCCCTGCTCCAGCTATTGACTCTATGGGCTTGATTAACTAAACCGTGATAACTCTAATATCACACCTTATCAATGATATCACACCTTATCAAAGTTATTACACCTTGGGCTTGATTCAGAAAAGAGTGCTAAAGGTAGCCATACACTGGTCGATTTGCTATTAGATCGACCAGCTGACAGATCCCTATCTGATCGAATCTGATCAGAGAGGGATTGTATGGCTGCCTTTACTGCAAACAGATTGTGAATCGATTTCAGCCTGAAACCGATCACAATCTGTGGAGCCGCCGCTGCCGCCTGTCCCCCCCCCCCCCCCCGCGCATACATACATTACCTGACGCTGGCTCCCGGGCATCTTCTCCGCATCTCCTCCACGCTGCACCCGCTCCATCCCGGCGCTTCCTGTGTCACTCCGTGATCAGGAAGTTCAAATAGAGTGCCCTCTATTTGAACTTCCTGGTCACTGCAGTGACAGGAAGCGCCGGGATGGAGCGGGTGCAGCGCGGAGAAGATGCGGAGAAGACGCCCGGGAGCCAGCGTCAGGTAATGTATACCTGATCGGATCGACCGCCACGAGCGACGCGCTCCCTACCCGCGGGCGATCGAGGGTAATTTCCCGCACGGCGCGATCGACGGACCGATCCGATTTCGGGAGGAAATCGGATCGGCGGGTGCGTTTAACGCGAACGATTGGCAGCAGATTCGATCCCAGGATCGAATCTGCTGTCGAAACGGCCGCGAATCGGGCCAGTGTATGGCCACCTTTAGTGTTAGCACGCCAGTGAAAAGCCACTTTGCATGTGCTAACATGCTTTGCACGTGATAACTAGGGTGCTAAGTATATATAGTGTTTTTTCTAACATTGCATCATTCTATAATATGTGCAGATTACACAACACTCAGCATTCAAAATGAGTCTTTCAGAGAAGTCTGTGAAGTAATGACCTCTCCTCTAGCAGAGGAAAAGTAAATAGTCCAGGAACAGTTGAGATAATAAAAGTCAGATAACAGCCCTCTCCAGGACTAAAGGCCCATACACACGTCAGATTTCCGCGAACGACGGGTCGTTTGAACGTCCCGTCGTTCCGTCGTTTGCCCGCTAAATCGGGCGTGTGTACAGACTATCGTTCGTTTGATAAGAGTGAGTTTGAGCGATCCGCCAGGCGGATCGCTCAAACCCACTCTTATCAAACGAACGATAGTCTGTACACACGCCCGATTTAGCGGGCAAACGACGGAACGACGGGACGTTCAAACGACCCGTCGTTCGCGGAAATCCGACGTGTGTATGGGCCTTTAGTCGGAGAGCTTAATGGCTTGTTTGCATAGAGATAACAACTGGAGTTTCTCAACTCTTCCTGTACTGGAAACAATTACACTGATGTTTCTGATCTTAATGTTTTATTTCTTAGCTGTGCTACACATACAAATCATAATATCATCATTTTTTTTTCACTTCAGTGTCTCTTTAAAGAGAACCTGAAGCGAAAATAAACGTATTAGATAATGAATTATATGTGTAGTACAGATAGCAAATAGAGCATTAGTGACAAAGAAAGGAGTCTCATATTGTTTTCCAGTACAGGAAGAGTTAAGAAACTATAGTTATCTATGCAAAAGTGCTTCTTTAAGCTCTTCAACTGAACTTGGGTCAAAGACAGTCCTGTTTTATTAGCTTTTAAAATACAGAGTGTGGTTTGTAAACTGCAAATATGACAGAATGGTGCAATTTATATATAAAAAAAAAAAAAGCTATATAACTGAAAATAAAAAAGAGACTCTTTTCTCTGCTACGAAAAAAGTATGATATAATAAGTTGCATGTGTAGTACATATAGTAAATAGAACATTTATTATCCGTACTACACATACAACTCATTATATCATACTTTTTTTTCAGGTTTGCTTTAAGTAGTACGGTATTTTGGAAGGGGATTGCTATGGTAGTGGGTGGGTGCCTGGGTGGGTGTTATGCTGAACTTTTGGCTTTAGTGCTTTCTGAGACACACATCTGTAACAAGCACACAGCCAGTAGAGTCAGACCAATGTCAAAACATCTGATCTGCTGACGCTCAACATATAATAGGTAAATGCTGATTCCCAAATTCAACATCTGACAAGGAAGATGATGGAAAAACAGCATCAGATAGGGTTAGGGAATATTTTAGGAGGATAAGTCTAAGAGGATAGCCTGGCAGGGGTTGGTGGGTATCTTTAAAGGGATACTGTAGGGGGGTCGGGGGAAAATGAGCTGAACTTACCCGGGGCTTCTAATGGTCCCCCGCAGACATCCTGTGCCCGCGCAGCCGCTCGCCGATGCTCCGGCCCCGCCTCCGGTTCACTTCTAGAATTTCTGACTTTAAAGTCAGAAAACCACTGCGCCTGCGTTGCCGTGTCCTCGATCCCGCTGATGTCATCAAGAGCGCACAGCGCAGGCCCAGTATGGTCTGTGTCTGCGCAGTACACTCCTGGTGACATCAGTGGGAGCAAGGACACGGCAACGCAGGCGCAGTGGTTTTCTGACTTTAAAGTCAGAAGTTCCAGAAGTGAACCGGAGGCGGGGCCGGAGCATTGGGGAGTGGCTGCGCGGGCACAGGATGTCTGCAGGGGACCATTAGAAGCCCCGGGTAAGTTTAGCTCATTTTCCCCCGACCCCCCTACAGTATCCCTTTAACGTTTTTACCTACAGTAGCACTTTTTATTTTTAAACTGGAGTTGGTAAAACTGAGAAATACTGTGTTTTTTCTATTTTATTCCTCTTTTTCTTATTAAAATGCATAGAGAACGAAACAGTTTTAGGGAAAAAATGTCATACAATGCAAGTCTGTCTTTGTTTGTCTTAAAGTGGTATAAAACCCAGCATTTCTTCTTTGTGCAAAAAGATTATTTACAGCAAATAATATACTACCACAATATTTTTTAAGCAGAACAGCATTTAAAGGGTTTAAACACAGGACTTCCTTTTTCAATAGCAAGCTCCCTGCAGGGAGATCTACATCCGAACTGGTGATAACATTATCTTGTGTTTACTTAATTGTAGCAGAGATGAATGTAAACATTCCCTGACTGTACAGAAACGTCTTCTAAGCTGGTCAGACATCATTACTGGGTACATTTTAACTACATAACGACCGCGATGGGCGTGACCGCTGCGGCATCCCCAGGACCACCTAACGCCGATTGGCGTCAAGACCTGGAGCTGCAGTTTCCCAGGGAACATGCACGATTGTTCCCTGCCAGTTCACGGAGCGGAGTTCTGTGATTAGCCTGCTAGCCGCCGATCGTGGCTAACAGGCTGTTTGTAAACAAAAGGGTAAAGACATCCCTTTTGTTTACATCCGTACAGCTCTGTGGTGTCCGGCAGCGCTGTACGAGATCGTCGATCCCTGGACTCTGATTGGTCGGGGATCACCGTCCTCTCATAGGCTGATGTCTATGAGAGGCGGAAAAGGACAGATCACTGTCATGTTCAATGCAGTGCATAGAGGGGAGGAGGGAAGGGGAGGCAGTAGGGAGGGAGGGAGAAACAGCCTGTACAGGCTGCAAAAAAAAAAAAAAAAAAACAACTGCAACAGCGATCGGACGCCTTAGGCGGAATGTTTCCTTAGGGACAAAAAAACGAGGTGAGTCAGATCGCTGGGCTTCATAGCTGGGCTGTGCAGGAGGCTGAAAAGCCTGCACCGCCCAGTGCAACAAAAAAGAGCCTGGTCGTTAGGGGGGTTTAACACTGTGGTCCTCAAGTGGTTAATATGAATACACCAGTGATGAATAAAATGCTATGGCAGCTTTCAGAGCAACTAAAACTGTACATTGGGAACTTGTAATTTCTAAATGAATAATAATACTTGTGAACAACAGCAAATATGATAACTGTATGAGTTATAAGAAGTAGGAAAACACATCTTTATTGAATCTTATGTCAGAGTTTAATACAGCTTTAAAAAAAAGATATACATTTCATTTAGATGTCATAAGTAGAGATAAAGTTATTGGTGATTAAATAGGGACATAGCTAAAATGTCTAAACTGCTGTGGTCCATAAGGTGGAAGCAAGGTCTAGTTGCAAAGTGGTTTACTAATGGCGAACTTGCACTAATATTATGCAACCTTGTACCGCTTATAATTGCAAGAATTTTAAAACTGTCTGAAATTCAAAAATATGGACAGAAGTAAAGAAAGAAGACTTTTTTTTCTCCATGACAGCGTTTGATTCATATCACTTAAGGTTTTAGTGAAGCTTGAAAAATTGTCATAGAGCAGTGTTGTTTTTTTTGGTCCCATGCGTAAATTATAAATGCTAAGCCCTATTAAATTTACCTGCAGGCTGCCTTTCTAAAAATGCAAAAAACAACTAATACAGTTATTTTTTTATTTTATTTTTTCTTTAGCCAAAGAAACAGAATTTTAAGCTTTCACAGGTTTGGTGTATGTGTGGGACAACAATGCTGGGCGCTAAGAGAACAGATATTGCATATTTAATTCAGCCTATTACCTGTGAGTCATCGCACCTTGCAAATGCAAAATGCTTTCATTGGAAAGGAGAAAAAGAAAAAAAATATTAAACGGGTTTTTACATTCATGAAAGTCTCAGATGCTTCAGTGGCCAATAAAAGCAATTTTTTTAACAATAGAGGGAAAAATATGGACGCTGGTGAATGGCAGTTACGTGACAGTTTAGCATGACAATACTGTACTATGGAAACACAATAAAAATTGTACAGAAAAAATAAAAGAAACCTATAGTTATTTTTTTTTTTACAGGATATGGGCGATGAGATGAGATAGATTGGGTGCACAGAGCAAGCTTGGTGGAAGAGAAAAAAATCAATTTTTTGAACAATCATACCTCAATATCTGTTTTAACCCTTCCAAAAAATAGTAAGGTACATATCATTGATATACAAAGAATTATATGTGCAGCAATTCATTTAAAGAAGACCTGTGATAAATTTACAAGCACATTAAAATAAACATATTACTGTTTCCACCGTTTCCCCCCTCCCTCTTCATTTCGCCTATTTTTGCTACTCCCCACTGCCAATAAATAAACTAAATTAATAAATTATAACTTTTAAACCTTTGGGCAACATGGCTGCAATGTAAAGTGCTTCCGGGTCAGTACACAGTCTTCCTGTACTGCTGTACATGAGAGCGGAGCTGAGCTGAAGCTACAGGAGGCAGATCTCCTGCCTGCTGTCAGCCTCGCTGGAGTGAGGCAGATTTTCCCCCTGCTAGCTGGAGCACACAGAAAAGTCAGGGATGACTCATCAGATGATGTGCAGCAGGGAGAGGCAGATAGCAGGGAGGAACAGCTTCTGTATTGTCTGCCACTTCCTGCAGCACAATATTCGTCTAACTAGACGAATAATTAGAAAGAAGCAGGAGAGAGACAGCACGGCTGTTCTAAACAAGACAAGGGAAAAAAGATTAGTACTTATAAAAGGAACATATCTCTTCATTTAAATTGCATTTTGAAAAAGAGCCACAGAACCCCTTTAATTTTTCTCCTTATGCAGGAAAGAGAGGACAATGACAATGGACAGCAAGGGAGACCTGACTTGGGAGGGGTGTGGGGGTGGATTGTCAATATTTTTGTCATGTCCAAATGACGCTAAAAATCACGCCACCAATGGACACCTTAAAGAGATACCGAGGCGGAAACCCCAGGGAAATTATAGGCCATCCATGGATCTCACCAACTGAGCAATCATTTACTGCTGTGGGGCTTTTTTTCTGAGAGGCTCAATCAGCTGGTGATTTCGTCTGGTAAAGGCTACAACCAAAGCAATTCAGCAACTTTTGAACATGATCTAGTTGGTTGTGCATGTGCAGTAGTTCCATCATGTCAACACTTTTTCCACAATGATGCCGGGAACGCGGACATAGCGGCAGCATTGAGCTGTTGCGCATGCATGGACAACTTGTTCAGGTACAAAGGTTGCCAACTTCCTCTGGTTGCCACCTTTACCGGAACCAAATCACCAGCTGATGGAGCCACTCGGAAGAAAACCGCCACAGCGGTAAGTGATTGCTCAGGTGGTGGGACATATGGATGGCCTCTGTTTCCTCAAGGCTTTTCCTCTCAGTAGTCTTTTAAGGTGTAGGTGTCCATTACCTGTGTGATTTTTAGCGTCATTTAGACATGAAAAAAATATTGACAATTTAGCCCCAGACCCCTCCCAAGTCAGGTCTCCCTTTCTTTCCATTGTCAAAGCACATATTACAATGGACTCCAAGGTATACAAGACAATGGGCTTGATTCACAAAAGAGTGCTAACTGTTAGCACAGCCGTTTTCGCGCGAATTTTCGCATTGCGTGCGATCGCGAATTTTCGCGGGATATCAATTTCACAGGAAAATTTGCGTTTATCGTTTTGTGCGAAAATGTGCGTGATCGTTTCGCGCGAAAATTCGCGATCGCGCGCAATGCGAAAATTTGTGCGAAAACGGCCGTGCTAACAGTTAGCACTCTTTTGTGAATCAAGCCCAATATGTCAACGAACACAGCACTTACATTAAAGCAGCAGGGACAGCCATACTATACCAGGAAAAACAACAACATATATAAGTAGATAATACTTGTTCTACTTACACATCAAATGTTTTGTCCTGTTCGTTTTAATTTCAGTGAATTTTATACAGTAAATAAATGGAGAACTGCTCCAGGCATTTTCCATGTTTACAGCCTCTCACTGAAGCCAATCCTGAAGGAATTTCCTCCAATACTTTTCTTTACCTGCCTGAAATGGTGTATGCATTGCCAGCCCTTCTCCCCGCTAAGCTTTGTACTAGAAAGAGCACTGTCATATCTAGCTTGCTTTGTAAACACATATGAGCACAGCATAGATTGGATTTCAGCAGCTTCTGCAGAGGGGTGAGGTGTATTTCCCTTCTCAGCCAGTCATGTCACACTGAACTGCCCCAGCCAATCAGTGAGGAGCAGGAAAGTGAGAGGGGAGATTACAAGCTTCCCTCGACCCGGCAATGTGCCATATTAGAGCCAGGCGGACTGAGGTAAGATTCATTACAGCAGATGCATTTATGATTATATTGGAATGCTTGCAGTGCAGGGTCATGATGTAGACCACATAATAAACACAGAGCAGTGGGTAAATAGAATGTTGATGATTTTATGGCTGACAACCCTGCTTTAAAAGTGTTCACCGAACATGCTGTCACCATACAGGTTGCAAACCTTGCATAGTGTGGACCTAGTCAAAGTCTTCTTGAGTGGCTGGATGGTGTAATGGTTAAGGGCTCTGACACAGGAGACCAGTGTTCGAATCTCGGCTCTGCCTGTTCAGTAAGCCAGCACCTATTCAGTAGGAGACCTTAGGCAAGTCTCCCTAACACTGCTACTGCCTATAGAGCGTGTCCTAGTGGCTGCAGCTCTGGCGCTTTGAGTCCGCCAGGAGAAAAGCGCGATATAAGTGTTATTTGTCTTGTCTTGTCATGTTATTCCATTGCAGGTACCATTTAAACAGTGAACCACATTCAAGTTGAAGAAATATTTCTCTATAGCCTTATATCACTATAGCTTATAAAAGTTTTAGCCTGACCCTTTGTGTTTCATAAATTGTATTTCTTACATGCCTCTTTTTTGCCATTTCCCAGAGAGAGACTTCATAAAGCAATAACGTGATGTAAATCCATTATATATCCTGCAAGGAAGGTCGAGGCGCTCCAAAACACAGACTTAGGTCTAAGTTATTGCGTAGCGTGAATTACATTTTAATATTGAATGGCTTCACTCATCTGATTTATTTCATGACAGATTATGGAAACACTTCAAATCCTCTTTCTTGCATTTTGATATAAATCCACATAAATTAATGTCATATATGGAATCCGCTCGGTGCATCAACAACATGGAGAACTTTTTCAATTCCCAAATCTGTATGTGTTGTGGAACAAAGTTATTCTTTTAATCCTATTTTTATATTATGAAGCTTAATATAGGGTGTTCACAAAACTCATCCTTTTTATTTATATCTATGCAACGCTGCAGGTAAATCCTTGCTTTTGCAGTTAGGAAAGACAGCCACTAGGTGGTGCTGTACCAAAACTTTGAATTGTTTCTTTTGTTAAAAATGTTTTTGGGAGTTTCATGGGAACATTGTATAATTATATGTCCTCCTGAAGAAGGCCAACGTATTTTGGCAGAAACGCGTAGAGGTTTCTATCTTTATCTTACTGGTTGGCAGCAGAGACCGTGGACGAGGTATACCGCGGAAGCGCGCAGCGGTTACCTATACAGAAAGATCCAGAGGTCTGTTTGCGAGTGGTGACGTCACCCGAGAAATTACAGCCAACGCACACGAGAGTCACGCTGAGCAGGAAGTGTGGTGATTGAAGATCTGTATCTTCAAAACGGAAGTGACGCGCGCTACACCAGGAGGCCAGCGTGAGAACACTAAGGGAACTGGACTGCAACGGAGCTCCAGGTTAAACGATTGAACTACCAGGAAGGGTATGTGGAGTGTATAAGGATCCGCACATAGGACTGTTACTTGCACAACCCTGGGTTAAGCAATTGATCTGACTAATATCTATATTTCGTATCTGGAACACCGAATATGAATGGGGGCGGTCCACTAGAACGGTTGTCAGGTTGATCTGAGCCCCTATCAAGCCTCATATATTTATATAGGTAGTTGCTGGGGAAGGATTCATACATACTGGGAAGTACTATATCCGCCAAACTCTGAGGAAACCTGTGTATACACACACTTTTTATATTTTTATAATTTTTATTGAATATTTTCTGAAGGGCCCTTCAGTGGTGTGTATGAAGGAACGGAGTGTAATGGATGAATGGATTGGGGTATGATACTCCTGTTTGTATATGTATTTTCATTTACATTTTTAATTGACTTAAAAATAAAGTGAACTGTTCTCAGGAGCGCGTGTTAGACGTTTATAATTGTAATTATATATCCTACTGACTCCTATATATTAACAACCTGCAATTTATACACTATTCAGGAAATAATGTCTAATAATCAAGTTAAAGAACAATGCCTGAGGAAGTGTAGCCCTGCTTTCACGAAACACTTCAAGCTAAGTGCTCGGCCTTGTAACATATCTTGTGTAAAGGGTATAGATTCAATCTGGTGTCTGTGGGGGCAATCGTGCTCTGATTACTCAGATATATATATGGTCAAATTGGCCAGTACTATGTTACTATACTCTTGTAACCGAGGCAGGTAATGACATCTAAAAAAGGGACAAAGAGGCATGTTCACATGTGCAGGACATGCCTCTGTGTGCCCTGGTCCCTGCTCTCCATGCCATGCTAGTCTCCCCCTCCAGAATCTGCTGACTTTCAGATGTCGATAGACTACGAGGAAGAGGCTTTCCACTGCAGGATAAGGAACACCTACAAAAAGCCCCTTCCCTGCCTATCAGAGCCTTCTAACCGGCTCTCCGCTGCCTGCTCCCCTCCTCTCCCCTGCCCCCTTCACGTCAATCAACGCTGTGCTTTCACAGGAGAGCACAGGCGCTGCTTCTCCAGATTTGTGACCCCAAAGCTTACCAAAGTGAAAGCAAGGCATTCCAGGAGCTAGGAGAGGCAGGGAGAGGAACGATTCTTGATCCGCAACCCCCCGGATCAGACAGCATGTTTACTTTTAGACCCGGCTCAGGTTCTCTTTAATTCACAGTAACAGTGTGCTGTTTTCTTTGGAACCAAAATTGGCCCCATGATTTTAAAATGTTCGTTATGCCTATTTTTGTACAGGATTAATACATTTATGGTTTTCATGATCAATAATGACATGTGACTTTCTTTGGGATATATAATTACACGATGTCCCTATGAAACTCCCATAGACCTACTATCTAACTGTGAAACATTGAAATTATGCAGAGGGGGAGGGGCACAAAATGTATCAATTACTATAATATGCTAGTGCACCAATATCTACTGGTCTTATTCTATCTTTTTTTTTCAGACAGATAGGTTGGGGGTCTAGACTACTAAGGTTTCAAACTGAAAGTTTTGGTGAGATTTATGGTTTTCATTTTATCTTTGACCCATCGTGAATCTCTCCAGGCAAGCAACAGACTCCTGCTAAACTTGCATGAAGGAGTGAACAATGTAAACCGTGCTTATAGGAATTATTGTACCAACATCGTACTCTATAGCTTAAAGGACACCCGAGATGAACATAAACTAATGAAATAAACAATTGTATCTATCCTCCTCCTCCTCCTAAAAATGACTTTTTAAGATATTCCACAATTTTATTTTATATTTAAATCTACTTTTTTTAAGTGTTGACTGTTTTATTGTTTTTGCTCAATGACACATTCATTGAAGTATGCCAGAGCTAAAATCTATAAACTATTGACCCTTTTTATCTCTTTCCTGCTCTCAGAAGCCAGGAAGAGAAAGAGAAAAGGGAACACAGCATAGTTATTTGTGTGCTAGGCACTGTACATACACATGTCTATCTCATCATGTCACATATTACTTTGGGTATCCTTTAAGTAGCCCTGAAGTGAGATAAGATCTTGTGGATTAAGCTTATGCTGGGCTAGATTACCTGTTGCTGGCCTTGTTCGTGGTGCTCCATGTCCCTCTCATTTGTTCACCATTTAATTATGGACTGCCCCTCCCCGCAATCAAATTGTCCGGAGGAAGTGCCCTTAACTGTGTACAAATGGAACTGACCTAGGCATCTGCGATTTCCAAGCCATGCCCATTACAAGAGAATGCTTGTGCATGAAAAAAAGAGAACGTTTGGAGGAAGAAGGATGGGGAACAGGAGGGACGCCGAAGACAATGAGCACTACAAAGAATGTTAGCTACAGGTAATCTAGCCCACCGCTGGCCTAACCCATGAAACATTTTCTCACTTCATGGGTACTTTAAATTACCAGCAGGTTACAAGGTTCATTATTACTGTTTATAACATGGAATTTAGTTTAAGTGGCTGTCTGAGCTGTTAGTTTCGGGGAGAATATTGCCAAGGTGCTGCCCCGGTTTGGCACAGAGGAAATGGAAAAATGAAAAAAAAAAGATAATATTAAGGGGTCCTCTTTGGAGCTAGTCTAGCTCTGTGCTTCCAGACTATCGAATAGTAGGACAAAAGAGCCACTAAGAAATTTTAATACACACTAAAAGCAGTTTAAGAAGGGAGGTAGTGGTTCCCTTACCTTCCATAGATGACTCGATTTGGTCGATTCCAAATACAAATTACTTTAATATATACTCCAATGTGCAGCACGTTTCGCAGGTATAACCCGCTTCATCAGGCAATCAGGCAAATAAGTTACTGAAACGAGCTCTGTAACAAACCAAGCACCAGTTTATCATATTGTAACCAGCTGAGAGAGACTGGGGAGGGAGGGACCTCACTCGACTGGTTACCAGACATAGTGGTGGTAATTGGGAGTGTGGTTAGCTTGGTAGACTGCCCTGTAATGATGGGTGAGGGTTTATGGTGCAATCTCATTGACCCAATAATGGTACCCCTTGAATTAAAAGCAGTAAGGTGAGGTGACAAGACGACAGAGGATGGCAGCTCTTCAATGAGTTTAACCAGATTCTTCATCTATGGTAAAAACAAGCCTACTAAGTAAAATGGCGTAGATTGCAGCAACCAACCAGATCATGTATTGGTGAATGGTGACTGGTTGCTATGGGTTACTGCAGACATTGGCCTCAATTAACTTATCTCCTGTCTTTAACTACATTTCTATGGTTATCACCGTGGTGATGAGGCATGTAGCATTCAGGAAACATTTTACCTCAGGCAAACCTAAAGTTAACTCTTCTGTCTTTAAGTTAACTCTTCAATCCTTAAAATAACTCCAGAATTCTAGGCAGGCTGTTAATTAACTGAATGTGAAAATAACTACAGAGGAGGTAATTTAACTACAGAGGAGGTAATTTAACTACAGAAGAGGTAACGTAAGGAATGAAGAGATAAGATAACTCTCTCACTGTGTGGAGTTAAGTTTACTCTTGCCTTATTATCTCCAGCATGATCTTAGTGAATTGAGGCCATTGTGTGCTATAATAAAGTGTTTAGGACAATTTGCAGTTGCTCTGGCTTGACCCATCAGCTTTTATTAGTTAGGCAACCTTGCTTAGCGACATCTGCAAATATAGCAAAGGAAAACTGTTTACACAAAGCTTTGTGGCTTAGAGAAAGGTCTTCCCGCCTAATCATTTTTTCTACAAAGATTCCTTGCAGTGTTTTTGTAGTTTGCCAAAGGATTACTTAAACTTTTTTTTTTAAATTATCTCCAAGAAATCATCCAAGCAGGAAACATGTCTTAACTGATTGTATTTAGAGATGGAAAAAGTGATTTCACGTGAAGTTTAAATATCAGATGTTCTCGGACTATGTAGTAGTTCCCTATACTGAATGGCGTTTGTTCTTAATCAGACATATCTTATGTCGTGAGAGGCCTTTTGCTGGAGATTTCATCTGAAGGTTTACAATTCAATTAAACAGCATTTAAAGTAGTGTTAATTTATACTTAAAGTGAACCTGAATTGAGTAAAATTATTTAAAACAAACACATTATATACCTGCAAATGAATATTACATACTTACCTTGCCCTCCAGTCCTCTCAGAAGCGCACAATTTTCTTCTAAAACGACCCCTTCCAGTTCTGACAAGATTTTGTCGGAACTGAAATATATCAGTCGCTGTCAGTTATAACTGAAAGGACAACTGATGAGCAAGGTAATGTCCATGTTTCCCTCTGGCTCATGTGGGGGATGTTACAATTTAACAGTGTGCTGACCCAGAAGCTGTTACGGGGTCATCGCTATTTTCAAAACGGAGGACAGAGAATGATGTTGATCACAGTGGACACAAAGGACCCAGGTGAGGAGAAAGAGATTGATGAGTAGACTAAGCAGGAGGTAATTATGACATGTGTTTGTTTATTTTGACTTTTAATTTTCAGTACAGGTTTGCTTTAATGTTTATTTTTGGTGTTGGTGTCGTGTGTTGGCTGTGTGATGTTACTTTCAGTGGTGGCTTCTTCATTCTCCCTGCCCCCCCCCCCCCCCACACACACCCCTCATTCAGCTACTCCTATCTGAAATTAAAAACAGAAACAGAAAACCCAATCCTTATTAGACCATGAACTTTCAAATCAGCATCAGAATCATTTTTCTTTGCTAAGCATGACTGGGGTTGTGCCCCGAATTAGATTTGGCACAAAGAGGACTCAAAAAAGGACATAGAACACATAATAAACAGCAGTGTTAGCAAGATACATTAACCATTTTGGCCGCGCGGACGTGAGCCTCACTCTGCAGCGGCAAAGGCTAGAGCCGCAGGGACGAGCTAGTCATGTCCCTACAGTTTGGGTGGTCTGCGGGCGATCCTGCGGGCAGATGCCTGGGATTGCGCTGTTGCCGCTAGCAGGGGGGATTGGCTGCAGGGGACAAAAGTCCCCTGTGCCAATACGTACATGTCCCCTGAGAATAAACACTGTTTATTTGTTTGTTTAAAAACAGTGCTTATTCTGTAAATGGAGCCGCCACGCTATCTCCCGCCGTGATTTCCGCCGGTTTCCGCCTCCCGATCGTTGAATTTATGAATGGGAACAATGAATCTCCCCACCGCCACTGTGATTGGAGGCTTCCGATGGAAGCCTACGTCACTTCCCTAGTTACAATGTAACAACACATTGGCCCATATGCAATTCCCTTTTTCACTTGAGTTTTCTCCAAGGTGATATTTTCACAACTTCTCATAAAATGCCTTTTAAGCTACTAGCAAGCAAGAAAATACTCAATATGAATTTGATAGTACTATTTCACTAACATTTGGGTACTTTTTCAATTGTAAAATGCTGAAAAGTTAGTTTAAAGAGAAAATGAAAATTATCTCCTAGGAGATAACTCAGGTGAAAAAGTGAATTGCATATGGCCCATTGTATCCTATTTAGCGTACATTGTACACTAATAGGATTTTTGCTCAGCAGGGACATCTTGTGACCAAATAGTAAAATACACCTACTGACTTTGGGGAATAAAAATAAATTATTATATATGTCAAGAGGGCATATAATTAATAAATAATGGGCTAAAAATTAGTGATGGGTGTAAAACTGAAAAAATGCACATTTCCAAATAAAATATTGTCATCATACATTACACTAGGTATAATTTTAACGTTGCAATAACTGGGACAAATGGCCAAATAAAATGTGTGGATTTTAATTATGGTAGCATCAATTATTTTAAAACTGTAATGGTTGAAAACTTAAAAATAATGATTTTTTTAAAAAACATTTCTTATTATTCCCATTATAATGCATTTAGAATAAAAGAGAGATAAATAAACACTCCTTCAAGCCTATGAGCATTTCAGTGCATGCTGTTCCCCCTTCTTTTTTCAAAACTAGGGTTATACAGGTGGCAGCTAGCAATTCCTCCTTTGCCAGAGACCTCCTACTCCACCAGACTGCCGGATTCTGTCCCGGCAGTATGAAAGGAAGGGAGGGGTTCCTCCAATAAATGAAAATATTTTATATTTGTCATCATGCAGCTGAAAAAAGGCTGCTATTTGTTATTAAAATTTAGCAAATAGATTTTATTTCTGAAATCTTGTATTTTTAATTTGGGTCCACTTTAAAGAAGCAGTGACAATTTATGGATAACAACAACAACCCATGGCCGCAACCTTAAAGTGTACAAGAGATGACATGTGACATGATGAAATAGACATGTGCATATACAGTGTAAAACATACAGACACTTGTGCTGTGCTCCTTTCCTTGTTTCCCTGTCTGAAAGAGTTTATAATTAGCTATGGAACTGACAGTTTTTCTCCAGTCAGGACCTTCGGCTCGCTGATAACAAATTACAGCTATAAAACACTTTCCTAAGCAGATACCTGTGCTTTTTACTGTGAGAGGAAAAGATAAAAAGGCCAATAGTTCATGTATTTTCACTCTGGGACTCTTGAGACACTGCAATTGAGCAGAGACTATGAGAAATTAAATCTGCTTTGTAAATGTTGATACATAAAATAAAACCTTGAGAGATCTAAAAGACTCATTTTTAGGAGTAGAAGGACAGATCTAATTGTTTATCTCATTAGTTTATTTTCATCTCTTGTTCACTTTAAGGCATGTGAAGGGGGGAAGGGGGCACTTGGGGGAAGGGTGTGGAAAGAGTGCAAGAGGTTGACAGCAGAGGGGGAAAAAAGTGTTTTTATGCCTTGAGGTCCTAGTGGAGATGGCCCGAAACCTCCAACCTGATGGAAGTTGCTTGAAGAAGCAGTGGCCTGGGTGTGAGGTATCGTTGGCGATTCTCAACGTTCTGAAGCACAGTCTGGAGTTGCAGTGGTGTTTAAGTGGAGTTGTAGTGGTGGTCTAGCTAATAATAGGGTACACCTGCAGCTACCTATGATGGGCAAGGGAAGTAAGGGAGTAGCAACAGCTGTCAGCTGGTGACAGTGACAAGGTTGAAATGACAGCCAGCACACTTGCAGTGCGGTTTAGCAGGGTTTGTAGGTTCATCGAGGGTGAAGTCTAAAGTGCCAGGACATCTGTGCCTATAGGCTCCTGTGATATAAATCTGGGCCTGGGTAAGGAGAAGCTTTTAGGTAGAAGAAGGAAACAGACACCTAGTTGATGCTAACGCTATTGAGGGGAGAAGGGTAATGGTCAGGAAGGAGTTAAGGTCAGTGTTACGCACTGGAAAGGATGGAGGTTAGCAATGGCCATAGAGACTTTTTTTTTTTTTACTAAAGAACAAGGTGTGATCACTGTTATTGGCTCACAGTGATCACGAGGTTTGAAGCCAGGAGTTCAGGAGTGTGACAGCAGCGCCAGCAGGCTGCAGTGATGACACACTGGCGAGAAGTGGGAATGATTAAAATCTACACCCTGGCAGCAATATCAGGACACAAACAGGGTGAAGTTTCAACCACTGCCGTCTGGAAGAGGTTAGCAAAAAATGTTTCGATGATGTTATGCAATACTGTTGTACTGTTGCTCTTGTTTAGTTCCAACAATATGCAAGTGTGAAATGTACAATACCGCGGGCACACCGCCCACAGTACCCCTCCCACCCCAGCCATCACACACTGATTACTAATAGACTAGGAGGTGCCCCGGGGCCCCCAACACCTTAATCTCTAGTTATCTGGCTTGCAGTCACTGCCATGTATCCCCTTTTCTTATTTCTCTTTGCTTCAAACACAATAGGAGAATGATAGCTGAGTGAGTTGTGCGCCCCCTCCTACACTGCGCCCTGAGGCTTTAGCCTCTCTCGCCTCTGCCTCACCTCGGCCATAGGCAAACGCAGGGGGGGATTACAGTTGCCCAGAATCCCCCCTCAGACCATCGCCAGAGCAGTTTCTGGGGACAGGCACAAGTTGAGACACCAGAATATATGCAGATATCCTGCAGCTCACAGCACTGCCCTCTTTCTTTCTCCACTACAGTTGACTTTGGATGTACAGAGCATGGAGCAGCTCTGAGGTACTTAAAGTGAACCTAAAGCCAGTTAAAAAAAATGAGATTAACTCACCTGGGGCTTCCCTCAGCCCCCTGCAGCCGATCGGTGCCCTCGCAGCTCCGGTCCGATGCCTCTGGACCCGCCAGCGAACACTTCCGGTTTGGCCGTCACCGGCCGACAGGCATGGGAACGCGAGTGATTGTTCGTGTTCCCAGCCTGTATATCGCCCCCTATGCTACTATTGTGACCTCCTGGCTCACTCAGCTATCATTTTTTTTAACTGGCTTTAGGTTCACTTTAACAGAGCACAGAGCCAGGTATGATCACAGCCCTGTGCCCTGCTGTTTGAATGCTTCACTTTCCCCTTCATTAGCAATATCTGCTGTCCTCATTATTATCTGTATCCATACTGCTTCTGATTGGTCGATTGGTAGCAGATCGAACATCCTAGTACCCAGCATGATGTCTAACCATATTTTTATACTATATTGTGCGTGGTTGAGGGAGAACTTTCAGGAATCCCCCCCCTTAAAAATGCTGGGTTTGCCCCTGCCGGCCCTGGCGCTACTAATCTGAATATGGTACTCAGGACAAATAACTTTCCCATAATGACAATTGATTATATTACTACACACAACATACTGTATCTTGTTGTTGAATATTGACTGCAGTTACAGTCTGTGGCTTAATGATTGTCATTATTTATACTGTAAATGTGTTGCTTACTTAAAGTAAGATAAAGCTCTGACAAAAAATTAAATAAAAATGTGTTTTCTTACTTGTTTTGTTTATTTTTTTTTTTTTTTATGTGTTACAGTGTTAGTAGATTTTATGCTTTAAATAATCTTTTAGAACAAAGAGGAAATGCTGAGTTTCATACTACTTTAAATAAAGAATTTGAAAAAAAATAAACATAATTAGGTTTGGGGCACAAAAAGTCCATATACTGTACTGGCTAGGCTAAAGGTAGTCAGCTCAGTACCGCTATATGTAAAAAAAAGCTTTTTTTATTGTGACTTATCACACCGTAAGTTCAAGTGCAGCAGCTGCAAAGCCTACCCGAAATAACCTAAACTTATTGATTTTGTTTTTCAATCAAAACAACAATTTCACAGTAAAATTGATTGTAATCAAAGCAGTCGCTCCTCTTTGTTGTCAATTCCTGATCTGAGTAAAACAAAATAAATAAATCACTAAGATAGATATACTGTATAATGACACTGAGCAAGAAATCATCAGTAGTGATGATCAATGAGATACAAATATTTCTGAGTTAATGCAAGATTATGTACATTTTTATGCAAACATTTGCAGCTTGAAAATAGACCAATCAAGTCCCCCCCCAGGTTTAAATTGATTGGTCCGTTTTCAAGCTGCAAATGTTTGCATAAAAATTTACATATTTCTGCATGAACTGCATGAAATATTTGTATCTCATTGATCCTCCCCAGAGCAGAGTATTTTAAAGGGGAACTTCAGCCCAAACAGACATACTGTCATTACGTTACATTAGTTATGTTAATTAGAATAGATAGGTAATATAATTTTTTTACCCACCCTGTTTTAAAAGAACAGGCAAATGTTTGTGATTCATGGGGGCTGCCATCTTTTTGGTTAAAAGGAGGTGACAAGGAGCAGGAGGCACAGTTCCAACTGTCCTGTGTCCTAATAACCCCTCCCAGCTGTACACGCTAGGCTTCAAATGTCAAATTCAAAATGTAAAGAAAAAAAAATTTGCACCAAAACAGCAGAACGAGAGCAACAACATCAGAAATCCCATCATGCTTTGCACAGCATCAGGGGAAAAAAGCCCGGGCAGTTTTCTTCTGTGCAGCTAAAAATGAGGCTTGGATAAGAGAAACAAAGTTCTGATGCTGTGAAACTGTTAAAGAAACACCAGGCCTTTTCAGTGCTGCTGAGTCGATTTTTAGTCCGGAGGCTCACTTTAAACTAGCATTCAGACCTCACCAGCAGTGGATGTTTTGCCGCCAGTGTTACATGTCCACAGGTGGGATAGCTGGCTTCTCAGCACACATGCAGGGGGATTGGCCAGCATTGATTTGAACACTGAACTATAGAGGCAAGCCAGATTAGTGGCTATATAAGGCTGATTATATGAACTGGATGCCAATGTTCTGATACTATGCCAAGCTGCAAAGGCGTTACAGTATAAAAATGGGATGTTGGAGCCCAATTGATATACTGTAGCTGATTCTTGGGAGAGGAACTAACCTCCCTGAGCTCGGGCTAAACTGCCACGGAGGATTTCTCAAGCCCTGGTGGGCTGATTTGCATATATTTTTTTTTACACACAGCTAGCACTTTGCTAGCTGCATGTAAAACCGCTTGCCGCTGCTCCGCGACGTTTCAGCGCTACCCGCCGCGCCGTCCCCCCCCCAGACCCCTTGCGCAGCCTGGCCAATCACCGCCAGGCAGCGCTAAGGGGTGGATCGGAACTGCCTCCGACGCCATGACGTGGATGACGTTGATGACGTCATCCTGATCGTCACCATGGTGATGGTGGAAGCCAAACAGGAAATCCCATTCTGAACGGGATTTCCTGTTTGCTCTGATCGCCGGAGGTGATCGGAAGGGGAGGGGGGATGCCGCTGCACAACGGCTATCATGTAGCTAGTGCTAGGCTAGTTACATAATTTAAAAACATTTTTTTTAAAGTGCTGTGCTGCCCCCTGGCGGTTTTAACAGACCGCCAGGGAGGTTAAACAACGAAGATGGCATTGGTTAGAAAGGTTTTTTTGTTTGGTTTGTTTTTCAATTGTGGAGGTTATAGAGATTAGAAAGTGGTTTATTCCAAGAGGGATAAGGTTAGGTGTTGCCATTAAGGCAAAGGGGGAAATTGCCCCAGGGGGCCTGACTTCTGCTGGCACCCCCCTTCCCTGTGCCACCTAGGGTCCCTTTAAATACCACCACATCTAAGTTATACAGGTTCTGGGGCTACTCACACATAATCAGTGCCTAAACTGCATCTAACTAGCCACTAGGCATGTATAATTCATATGTGCCGGTATTTAAAGGGATGAGGTGGAAACCCTAGTGCCACCAGACCCCCTGGTTGGTCCCCCCTACTGCTCCAGAGCCTCCCTGCATGGAGGAGAGGCAGGCATCGGGGGCTGAAGACAGAACATAGACAAAGCAGCTGCCAGGACAGGTGAGTTCTTACAATGCAGATGCACATTGTGCAGAGATCCTGGGGAAGGGGCAGCAGCTGGTCCGGAGGCTCGAGGCCAGGGCTGACTTTGCTTGGAGAGGGTAGGAGGGGCTCCCTAGTTACCTTTTCCCCGAGGCTCCATGCCACTTAAATGGCCTTGGGTAATTGTATGTTTCAAACTGTAGGGGCAGCTGTAGGGCAAATGAAGAGGTGACCAGAGTAAACATACTATCTTAGCCTCCACCAGATCCCCCCCTCCCCCTCAACCTTATTATGCCTCCTGAAAAGTTTTTGGCAGCACACCATTTTACCCGTTGCACTGATCCATTAGTCCACGCGTTCCCATCTTCATCCTCACAGTGGCACCTCTTCTCAGTGACCCGGCTCATGTTATTATGTAAGGTCACTGAGCAGAGGCGCCTTTGTGAGGATGAAGATGAAAAGCGCCGCAGGGACAGGTGAGCTATGCTGCCAAAAATGTTACAGGGGCCCCAGGAAACACACATCTGGAGGAGACCTGGGGCAATTTCCCAGGTTGCCCCTGTGGTAGCATTGGCCCTGTTTTTTATATACTCGGTTCAGCGACTTTTGGTATAATGTACCTAAATACTAAATACCTGAGGTTGATATGAAGGTGTTTTTTTTAAAGGGTAGGTTGCTGTTTGATCCGTATACAGCAAAGGCCTGAGTACCTGGCACCAGCTGGCAGGGGCATAACAATAGGGGATGCAGCCCCCGCTCCCAGGGGGCCTGGGGCCCCTCCGGGGCCCACACGAGGCCATTTTAGAGGAGGGCAGGAGGGGTCAGAGAATGAGGAGAGCTTTGCACATCAGCGGGGCTCTCACCTCGGGCTCTCCTCTCAGTGCTCCCCCTCCACTGGCAGCAGCCGCAGCAACACATACCTCCATCAACTGCGGAGGTCTCCGATATCTAAGTGCTTCACACTACTTCCAGTTTAAACACTGACAGAGGTCTACGATCTCTAAGTGCTTCATGCTACTTCCTGTTTAAACAGGAAGTAGCGTATAGCACTTAGAGATCGAAACCTCCGGCAGGGGAAGGAGGTATGTATCCTGCCTGCCACTGCTGCTGCCAGTGATAGATGCTGGAGGGAGAATGCTGAGAGGAGAGCCCGAGGTGAGGGAGGACTGTCCCCGATCTCCGCTGATGTCCAATGCTCTCCCCTCATGCTGCGACCCCTCCTGCCCCCCCCACAACGACCCTGAGCGGGCACCAGGGGGGGGGGGTTATCCAAATTCTTGCAGGGGGGCCCGGTGACTTATAGTTACGCCCCTGCCAGAGGGGATCGCCTGATACATTTGTTTGCCAGTTGCTTGAGCAACCCCACCTGTGCAGTATAAAGCACTTGCGGTCTTCTAACCTTCCTGTAGCTCCTACCAGCTTTCTGGTATCATCCATGTACAGCTTCCGGCATGTCATCTGCCCCAGAAAACAACTAGGAGCTATCAGAAGATTACAAGATGCACAGTCAGTATTTTTTTGCCACGCAAAACCCCTGCAAAACCCCCAAATCATATCCCCTCAGGCATGCCGGTTAGCTAAGACTTCCAGTTGCCTGAGTTCTGGATAACGGGGACTTTGCTGTATGTCGTATTTGGCCTTTGGTTTTACAAACACACAAAAGACAAACTTGCTCAGAAGTTGTTTCGGTCTTTTAAAAGGCCAAAGGTAAACAAGCTCATAAACCTGAACACTTCCCTTCCAGCCACTTCGGCCATCTAATTCTTCACTCAACTTTTATCTACGAGATGGGGGGATAAAATGTAGCCGTAAGTGCAGGAGAACATTAAACTATATTTGAAATCACTCAAAACCACAGAGGAAGATTTATGCTTTACAATAGGGAAGATAAGAAAGAAAACGCCGGCAAACTTCCTGCCTAAAAACAAAAAAATTTAACTTCAGGGACTGGTGGTATTCATTTATTTAATGGCAAACTCTCTTCTAATTAAAATAAAAGCAGGATATTGCTTTTTAAATTAAAAATGAGGATCTGGTTGAAATCACTAAATAAAATCAATCAACACATTTGCTCTTCTATTCCCTAGTTAATTGGGTCGGAAACACACACTCAAAAATAAAGAAAAAGAAAAAAGACACATGTCCATCATCTTCAAACTCTTACAAAGCAGTTCTGGTAAAACAAAACAACCCCCCTTCCCTTCTCCTAAGTGACTGCACACTGCTTAGACTGGGTTCATTCCATGCCGGATTAGGAAGACGGTGTACAATTTTCCCTAAGGACCTCCCCTGAGGTCTAAAAACACCAAACACACAAACTAACTGAGATACTCCTGTTAACTGCCTCTTAGACTTCCACCAGTAAACATCTGATTTTCTAAAGAATTGTAAAGCCCAGGCGAGCCCCTCTTCCGTGTGAGCCCCCCCCCCCCCACCCCTCCCGAGCGTCAGCACACTTCTGAGATGGAGTTTATTCCATGTTGGATTGTGAAGCCTCATAAACATGCTATGCTGTGTATAAGTTTCCCCAAGGACCTTCCCCCAAGGTCTGAAAACACCAAGATCACAAACTAACTGATAGACTCCTGTTCATTGCCTCTTTCAAAATTTTTGTTATTTTTCGTGATTATGTTTTTTTCATTACACTCATAATCATAATGATGAAAATTATACGAAATCATAATTAGCACATCTCATATATATCATAGTATATTGTGGGTATAAATATACACATGTATGCATCCATGTGTGCCTCAGAGGCCCCGTTAGAAAATGGTCAGTTTACATTCTTAAAGAGAACCTGAACTGAAAATAAAAAGTCAAAATAACCATACACAGGTCATACTTACCTTCTGTGTAGTCTACTCATCAATCTCTTTCTCCTCTCCTGCGTCCCATTTGTGCACTGTGATCAATAGATATCTCCGTCCTCCATTTTAAAAATGGCTATTACCCCATAACAGCTTCCTGGTCAGCACACTGTTAAACTGTAATGTCACCCACTTGAGCCATAGGGAAAAGTGGACATTACCTTGCACATTCAGTTGTAACTGACAGCTGCCGATTTATAACTGTCAGCAACTGGTATATTTCAGTTCTGAGTCTGACAAAATATTGTCAGAAATGGAAGGGATCACTGTAAGAAGAAAATGGTGAGCTTCTGAGAGGAACTGACGGTGAGGTTAGTGTGAAGAAACGCGGAAAAGCCGCGGCATGGACGCAGGATGAGGCGGCTGTTTCCGCGGCTGGCATAGCAGAACGCGGAGAAACCGCCGCGTCGCATGCGGCGGTTTGTACGCATAGGCATGCTTCTCTCAGTGGGGCGGGATGCGGAGAAAACGCCGCACGCTCAGACAGCGTAGCGGCGGATTCCGCATCCTATACAGCAACAACATTACAACACATGACTGGTGTGGCTGGGGCTGATAGTCCACACTGGTTTAGGAGGACGCGTGCGCGCGCAGAGAGGCAGGGCCTTTATGGCAGTCCGAGGAGGGTCAGCTGACCAGGCCGGTCAACTGACAATTGCAGCAACTTTCATTGATCCAGCACTTAAGGGAGGTGCTGGAGAGCACTGGTGTATATATACTGGGTACTGGTTATTCTCTGGTTGTCTGTCGTTGCGATCACTACGTGGTAGCACTCAGGCCTTGTCTGTATCTGTGTTCTAGCATAGTTTTCAAAGGTGTTGACGACCACGGACCTCACACCTTAGCGTTAGGAATATTGAACTGTATTATTTGTTATGACCTTCTGCCTGCCTGACTATCCTCCTGTACTCTGATTCTGTACCTTGCTATCTCTGATATCCTGTTGCCAAACTCTGCTCGTTCCTGGACTCTGCATTTGCCTCCTGACTCTGTACCCCGCTATTCTGATACTCCGTTGCCAAACCCTGCCTGTTTATTGGATTCCGTATCTGTCTCCTGAATCTGTACCGTTTCTGTCTGTGTGTTAACGACTTGGCTTGTCCGACCTCGAGAACTTGCCTTACCGTTAGAGGCAGTTCCCAGACCTGTTAGTGACACCCCCTTCCCCTTGTCGCTAGTGAAATCCGAATGGAGGAGAATAGAAATCTAAGCCCCATGCTAAATAACATAGAGAGATTATGCCAAATAAGTGAATCATAATAAGATGCTTTGCTGATTGGCACTTTGGCTGATAACCTTAGCTGCCCACAGAGAGGCTGCTGTGCTCCAAGTATGAAATACATTCACAGTTCCCCCCTGCCATCAATGGCAAAAAGGACAAAGTATCTCTTTATGTTGCAGCCACAATTACCTTGGAGCTGTGTCGTTCTGTGCGGGTGTTGTGTCTGTGGCGCTCCATCTGTGCCTGTCACGATGTGTCCCACTGTGCTGCTGCTGCCGCCCCCATAAGTGTAACTGCGGACTGGGTTGGTCTCTCCCGGAAAGTGGGAGGAGAGGTGGTCGTGACTGATGGCTGAGGAGGCTGGGTTTAATGACACATAAAAAGAAAATACTGGGCACGCCTAGCTCACATCCTGAGGAATCGCCCACTACAGGGGCGGGAAACGCGTCGATGGGCGGAGCCAGCACGCCATAGTGGCAAACTCCACACATAGCTCTGATGGTGGGAGCGCTTTTTAACGGCGCCCCACGTGTGAGCCCGACCGACAATCCTGCTGAAGGAACTATTGATGGACGGAGGGATATGGCTATTTCACTGGCTGATACTTACCCACCATTCTTAGTGATCTACCTTGGTGTGGACTACCTGGACAAGCTAATCCACGTACATCGCTGTGGGTACCCACGGGAAGACTTAAGCAGCGGAGGTGGTGATACTATTGCAGGCAACTGCTACGCAGCTTCTGGAACTGCTTTTTCAGTGACTAATTTCTTCCCTGTGGTTTGCATTAACCCATGCTTTATCGCTGCTGTACAGGTGGATTTCATGCCCCCTATGGGGAGCTTACAGTATCCTACAAAGTAGACATTTAGATCTTCATGTCTGTCTGGGCCCATGTGTAAGTATGCAAGGTGTTGGTGAATGGTAATGCCAGCATAGCTTAATTAGATAGAGCAATGTTGAGCATATCCATTAGGTGCTTCAGCTCCAGCAAGAGAGTTTTAGCTATTTTTAGCATGCAATCAAGCAAGTGTGTATTTTTAAGTATCTTTATGGAATAAATTTGTACTATCTGGTTTAACATATCAAGAACCCTGCCATCCTTCCTACTTTTTCAACATATTTACTGTTGTCAGTAAATTATTATATATTAGTCTGTAAAAATATAACGTGAAAGGTGGGAAACACTGGTATGGGGGCCCCATAATCTCCTATTGCCCGGGGGCCCGGTGAGTTGTCAGTCCGCCCCTGCTCCTAACTTTGCCTAACACTATGTTACAGTCGATGTGGGCTTCGACTACATAATAGCTGAATCTCTGTTGCCCAGTTACTTACCCTCACACTGTGTCCACTGAACTCTGACACTAAACTGTAGTCTGAGGGATTGAGTCCTGATAACTACAGGTGTCCATACATCAGTCAATGTATGGATAGATCAACCATGAGACAGTTCTCTCTCTGATCAAATCTGATCAAAAAGGGATGAGCAGAAACTACGCCAGTGCGAAATTACGCATCGTAGTTCGTAGGTGAAGTTTCAAAACTATGCTTACGAATTTACACGTAGCAAAGTACCGCTACGCATAGCTTACGCCCACTATGCATAGTTAACATGTGTATTGCGTAGTCAACTACTAATGCGTTACTCGCGGCTAATTTTCCGCGTGCGATTGTATGCTTACAAATTTACGCATTGGAAAGGGGAATGTACGCATAGAAGAGTTACCGGTATAAGCATGTAACGAGGAATTAATGGGTAAAATTTTCTGCATGCGGGCATAAGCATCTATATACACTACGCTTCGCACTACGCGTAATTGCGTATTTTAACACGTAGTCTACGAAATGCATACGAAGCGAAGTTTGGCGAAGCGTAATTGAGTAAAACTACGCGTAGTTCCAGCGTAGCGAAGTTGGCTGACTATGATCATCCCTCTGTTTCCTGCGTAAACACCACTGACCGACTTCCGACAAAGTTCGGCATGAAATGTATCAGAAATCAGCCTATCGTAGCTGCCTGACCTCCCCCACCTGCCTGGTGCCTCCTCATCCAAGTGTAAAGATGTGCCACAGTGCCCATGCCCCATAACATCTCACCCATACACCAGCACTTCCTCAGGCAATAAACAGATAGGAGTACACAGTATAGTCTCAAGGTCACGAATAGCGCCTCTGTCCTCTGTATTCGTGACCTTGAAACTATACTGTGTACTTCTATCTGTTTATTGCCTGAGGAAGCGCCACGGGAACATACCCGTGAAATGCGTTGCACTGTTTGTTTTGGAGTATATTAATAAACCTGTTGTCATAAAACTGACAGTATCTTGTCTGCTTCGGGAAGGCGAGTCCACCACCACCTCCTGAGGGATTTTAAGCCTTTTAGAACCTTTTATCCTGCTGGCGCCTCTGTTCACTCTTACATTATCAGTATCCACCCCTGGTGGAGGGGTGTTGCCCCTTATTTCCTTATCTACAGAGAGCGACTTTTAATCCTGAGTGAGGACAGGTCTAATCTCCTCACCTGCTGATATAGTGGTTACCTGGATGGTAACTCTTGTTTGTGAGTATATACATTATATACTTTTCATTTCTAACCCCTTGTTTTGCATACTACATTATATTGGGCTCTCTGTATTTATTTTGTCTTTACTGTTCTAATGTGGTCTGTCTTACTGCAGCCTTTCCTAGTTTCACAGTGGCTGTATTATCTCTATTATATAATCTAATCTTCTTTCCTCTGACGGCTTTGTTGGGCTCAGGCACTCAGGCTGGAATGAGCTGCTCTGCTTGTGATAGGATAGAAGTTATACACACCCTCTCCACGCCCCCTGCAGGCTCTGTGTTAGTCACAGACAGAGCTTCTCTCAGCCTATCACACTCTGGTTAGAAGCCATGTCTTTTGTTTGTAAACACTGCCTAAAACTGGCAATTACAAGCCAGGATTGAAGCAGGGAGTGGCAGAAACAGCAGAGAGGGGCCCAGGAGAACATAATGAAGAGAATGGTATGCTTTTTATTGTAAGAATGTTAGAGTACAGATTCTCTTTAACTCTGTGTGCAGAGAGCTCAGTCAGAGACAGGCAGAGCTTTCTCTCACAGAGAGCAGAGGTAATGTATCTTATGTGCAACATAAACATTTGTAAAATACTGTTGTGTGTGAAACCTGACACCTGTTTTCAAATAATCTGCTTCAATATTACACTGTTCTTAGCATGTCAGACTGCAGAGATTCACCTTCACAAATGAAACATTGCAAACGTAGCTAAAATCTACACACAATGAATTAAAGCTTTATTTGTACATTGTCATTTTAAAAGACTTGGGTATTGATTGTATTCCTTTAAGATATGTGTGTTGAATTGGAGGGAGATTATAAAGTGGTGGGTTTGAATGACAGAAATATTATGTTCCATCAGTGCTTTTACGCTGAAATACGCTCTATTTCTTTTATGAACAGAAAGATAAAGAAAGGGGAGGGAAACAAAAACTGGGGAGCTCACTGAGGCAATGAGTCTAGTCAGTGAGCAACAATGAGACAAGGATAAGGCCCAAGGTTACAATCATACAAACAGACCATGTAATAAAAGCAATGGGGAGAGATGGAGAGACCTCATATATTGTCTTCCCCGCCCTACACAGCTAATGTGGCCATTCCAGGGCTGTGGAAGGGACATCTTGTTGGATTCAGGAGGCAGTGGGTAAAGTCACAATAGACCTGAACTACCCTTTCCCCATCGGCACCTTATGCTTACATGCAGCAGTTTGTAAGATATTATTTATCCAAGCTGTTTGACTTGTTCTCCAAGGTGAAAGTGGAGCTACATTTTACTTGCCAAAACAATTGGTTGTAAGTTTCCATGGTCAGGGTCCTCCACTTAAAGCGGTATAAAGCCCTGACATAATATTCAATAAAAACATGTTTTCCTATTTTTTATATGCCATATGGTTATCATATTTGCTTTTGTGCATACAGGTAGTCCCCGGTTAACAAACGAGATAGGGACTATAGATTTGCTCCTAATCTGAATCTGTTCTTAAGTCGGAACATTGTGCCATCTCTGTCCCCTTTTCCTCCTCTGTGCCTCCAGTGTCCCCCTCTGTGTCACCTCTGCCCTGCTTATACAAGTTCAAAAGCCATTTTTTCTTTAAATTTTTAAAAATGGATTTTCTCAAAAACTACAAGTCCAATTTCAATATATTTTTTTGACTTGTTCCCACGAAAACACAGAATCCATGCCGTTTGTATCGGTGGGTTGTTCGTAAGTCGGGCGTTCGTAAGTCGTGGACTACCTGTAAGTATTATTATTCATTTAGAAATTACAAGTTCCCAAAGTACACTTTTTTGTGCTCTGAGAGCTGACTTGCATTTTATCTATAACTGTTTTTTTAATCTTGAAATATAAGCAGAAATGCTTTCTGTCTGTCTGTCTGTGTTCAGGAGTGTCTGCAGTGTCAGAGAAGTGTTTGTTTACATTCCTCACTTGATACAATTAAATAAAAGATTATATTATCTCCAGTTCGGATGCATCCAGCTTTCCAGCTGGGAGTTTTTAAGTCCTGTGTTTAACACTTTGAATGCTGTTCTAGTAAAAAAAAATGGTGGTAGTATATAATATGCTGTAAATATTGTTTTAGAGCAAAGAAGAAATGCTGGGTTTCATTCCGTTTTAAGGTGGCCATACATCTAACGATTTTGCCATCCAATTCAATAACTATCGATCGTTGAAATCAGAGACCGCACTCAGAAGGCTTTTTCAACCACTGTATTCACAGGAAACCAAGCATGACAAAATACACGACATGTTTCGGGCGTCGCCCTTCCTCAAGTGAATCTACAAACAATTCAATAACTATCGGATAAAAATCGATGCTGCAACAACCATGTTCGATCGATGATTCGACCAATTTCGCGGTATCACGTGACTGATTCCCAAGAGATTCCACGCTAAAGCCAATCAGGAACTGGCCTGCATTGTATATGGGCAGCCAATAGATCTTCCTCTGATCACATTTGATCGGAGTGAGATCAGTCTTTTGGTCGATCTGCCCATACAGCGCTAGATGTATGGGTACCTTTAATGGGATGTATTCACAAAACATCGGTAAAGTTGCTATGTGCAGAGAGAGCATGGAAATTATACCGGTATTTCAGACAGTAAGGATTGTGCAATTTACTTAAAGAGGAACTGGTAAAATTTAAAACACATACAAATAAGAAGTACGTTTCTCCTGAGTAAAATGAGCCATAAATTACTTTTCTCCTATGTTGCTGTCACTAACAGTAGGTTTTACAAATCTGACAGAAGTGACAGATTTTGGGCTAGTCTATCTCTCCATAGGGGATTCTCAGCATGCCCTTTATTCTTTATAAAGACATTCCCTGAAAATGATTAATACAAAGATGCTGGCCAGCCTCCTGGCTCACTCCACACTATTTTGGCAGTTGGACAGAGCAACTGCCATTCACTAAGTGCTTTTAAAAATTAAGTAAACCCTGAGAACCCCCCTATGAGAAGATGGGCTAGTCCAAAATCTGTCTGTAATGTCAGATTTCTACCGCTTACTGTAAGTAACATCAACATAGGAGAAAAGTAATTTATGGCTCATTTTACTCAGGAAGAAATGTACTTCTTATTTGTATGTGTTTTAAATTTTAAGATTTTCATGACAGTTCCTCTTTAAGTAATGCACACATTGCCAGGGTATTGTCTGCTACCCTGCGCACTGCAATTTCAATGACATTTAGTGAGTAGACCACTTTTTAGGTGTGCACGTAACTTAAGTTTCAAAGGATTTTATTGAGAAATGCATGACATGTCCCTAACAAAACTATATTTCTACTTACAAATGTAATGTACGGATAAGCTTGCTAGTGATGATGAACCCAAATTTCGCATAATCGTAATTTCGCCTTATAATTTGCAATTACGATGTGAAATCGTCATGCAAAATTGCATGTAAAATTGTAATTAATTTCGTTTGTAAACGTAATCAGGAGCCATAATTTTGCAATTTCGCATAATTTAGTGCCGACTTCAGCAGTTATTAGCAAAGCTGCCATACATGCTCTCGGCATCAAAATTGCTATAAATGTTAAAGGACACCCTAGGCAAAAATAAACTAATGAAATAAACGATTGTGTCTATCTTTCTTCTCCTAAAAATGAATTTTTAAGATATTCCACAGTTCTAATTTTTGTTTAACCACTTTGTCCTCCTTGACGTATAAAAACGTCAAGGAGGACAGGCGCGCTCCCGCGCGCTCCCGCGGCCGATTGCGCGCGTGCACGCGCACTCCCGGCCGCGGAGTCGGTAGCCACGGAATCAATGTATCGGGCTGGGGAGCCCGATCATTGATTCCTCTCCCCCGCTGAAAAAGCGACAGCTTCTCTCGGAAGCTTCGCTCTTTCTGAAGCTGTGTCCCTCTAAGCGTACATTGTACGCTTAGAGTGACGTCATGTAAAAAAAAATCGAGATTGCCATCTTGTGGCCAAAATGTAAAACTACATGTAAATGCCCAAAAACATTACAATACACCAATATTTCCCCAAATAAAACACTTTTAAAACCCACCCTCCCAAAAATGCCCACATAAAATGTTTAATAAAAAAAAACAAAAAAAAACATTACTATAAAAAAAACAAAAACACATAAATATTTACCTAAGGGTCTAAACTTTTTAAATATCTATGTAAAGATGAAATATTTCTCTCTATTTTTTTTTATAAGCTTGTAAATAGTGATGTATGCAAAACGGAAAAAATGCTCTTTTATTTCCAAATAAAATATTGTCGCGATACATTGTGATAGGGACTTAATTTAAATGGTGAAATAACCGTGACAAATGGGCAATAACAATACGTGGGTTTTAATTATGGAGGCATGTATTATTTTAAAACTATAATGGCCAAAAACTGACAAATAATGATTTTTTTCATTTTTTTTCTTATTCTTCCTGTTAAAATGCATTTACAGTAAAGTGGCTCTTAGCAAAATGTACCCCCCAAAGAAAGCCTAATTGGTGGCGGAAAAAACAAGATATAGATCAGTTCATTGTGATAAGTAGTGATAAAGTTATAGGCTAATGAATGGGAGGTGAACATTGCTCGGATGCATAAGCTGAAAACGACTGAGATGTTAAGTGGTTAAATCCACTTTTAAAATTGTAACCGTTTTATTGTTTTTGCAGTAGTGTGCCAGAGCTAAAATCTATGAACCATTGACCCTTTTTATCTCTTTCCTGCTCTCAGAAGCAATTTTCTGCTAGGAAAGTGTTTTATAGTTGGAATTTCTTATCAGTGAGGGTCATACTGTAGTCACTGAGTCAGCCACTTACATACCTGATATTTAACTCTTTCTGGCAGGGAAAGAAAAAAGGAACACAGCCTAGTTATTTGTGTGCTAGGCACTGTACATACCCATGTCTTTCTCATCATGTCACATGTCACCTCGGGTATTTTTTAAGGTGAATAGTGGTAAGAAGGCAAAACAATTTTTTCAAAAAGACCTTGTAGTTTTTGAGAACATTGATTTTAAAAATGGATTTAAAAAAAATATATATAAATATTTTTTTTTACAAAACTGCAATTTTTTTTTCCGCCTTGCCTTGTTCTCATTCTCACCCTTCTCCTTAACCCAGCAGCAATTTTGGTGACAATAGCCTGTATGAGGGATTTGCTATTAACCACTAAAATCAGCACAAAATTACGCAAAAATTATACAAAATTATGAATGGATCACACAAAATCAGTTCAATGTCCAAATCGTAATTACGTATGGCCCTAATTGCAAAAATGTATGCAAAATTTCACGCAATCCTAATTAGCATTATGATCAGCACTAAAGCTGACGCCATTTTCACCATGATACACAAAGCAATGAATTTTGCAAAATAAACAATACACCGCTTATGGTAAAGCCGATGCAAATCTGTTTTCCCGAACACCATCCCCAGCACCGAACAATTGTGGTTGTTTGTGTCAGTCATTTAGTAATCCAGCATGAGACTAAAGACAATAAAATGGTTTTGTGGGACACGTGTGCTGCCGCTAGATTTTTCTCTACATGACCTCTGATCTGATGCACACATTTGTATAATTAAATGCATTTATCAGTTAGAGGTGTCAATTGTTGTGTTTATTCATGTCCAGGCAATACATTACTGCATTGTGTATTTTCAAATGATAATAGAAGGGAAATGTAACGATGAACAAAAGGATGAGAATGAAATGAAAATCAAAAAATAATAATGAGCTGTTCAAGGACTGTGTAAATGAAGGTCTGTCAGGGGGGCTGCATGAGGAGCTGTGCTGGGGGATATAGCTCTTGTGTGTTGTCTCTTTTTGTCATCTCTGGAGTGAGTGGCGTAACAATAGGCCTTGCAGCCCATGCTACCGCGGGGGCCCGCTCGGGGCCATTTTGTGGGGGCTGGAGGGTGGCAGCATGAGGGGAAAGCCTTGGCCACAGTTGGCGGGGAGAGGGAAAGTTTCCCCCCTCTCCCTCACCTCGGGGCTCTCCCCTCTGTGCTCCCCTCCAGCTAGATATAGAGTGGGCAGCGGGCAGCGGCGGACAGATACATACCTTCTTCCGTGCGATCCACCACAGACTCCTCGCTCTAGCGGCTGACGTCACTTCCGGAAGTGACTTCCGGAAGTGACATCAGCCGCTAGAGCGAAAAGTCTGTGATGGAACGCACGGAAGAAGGTATGTATCTGCCCGCCGCTGCCCGCTGCCCACAATGTAACTCAGCTCTGAGATTCTGCAGGGGGGCCTGGTGGGGCCTAGTTACGCCCCTGTCTGGAGTTTAGGATGTTTGCTAACACCAAAGTGTACACCCTGTTGGCATGGCTGGAATCAAGGCAAGGCTACAAAGGCCATGGCCTATGGGCACCACGAAGCAAGGGGCATGCAGCGTGCTGGCACACTAAGGCAGTTAAACTGCTGAATGTGTTAACCACAGCAGTCACAAACCCAGTACTGCTTCCACAGGTCGAGCAGTGGAGAATTGGTCCTGTCCTCCCCCATCCTGTGCTGTGCTCTACCCAAGCACAGCACAGAATAGGGGGAGCACAAGACCAGGGGAGTTCACAGGATGGGGGAGCACAAGACGAGCGCACAGGGCCAGGGAGCAAACGGGACAGGGGGAGCACACAGGACAGGTGGTGCACAGGACAGGGCAGTTGGGGGCAGGGTTGGTAACAGTGGGCCTTGGGCAGTAAGATGTTCAAATCCATTCCTGCCTGTTGGGTTCCTAAACGTACTGAGGGTTACACCACTGCAGTGAAAAGCATTACTATTGGTGGACTCTACACCTTCTAATCAGTTCCTATGCCCCAATCGCCTCCGCAGTGGGGCATCCCTGCTCAGCCGAGAGACAACCGTCCATGTAATTTTAGCACTCAATTACACCCAGGCCTTTAAGTGCGCAAGGCATAGGTATTTATTTGTGTGACTATGGAGATACCACCAAAAAATGATAAGGCAAGGCACAGGCAACACAGACAGTTCAGGCAGAAGGATAGTCTAAAAAAGCCAGGGGTCATACACATTATACATGAAGCATTCAATTATACCAGAAAACGGGCAGGAGAATTGTTATAAATAGACAAAGGGTCAGTACAGGTAGCAATCCACACAGAAGTCAGGTTCAGGCAAAGGGTCACTCCAGACAGCAATACACAGAGAAGTGAGATTCAGACAAAGGGTCAGTCCAGACAGCAATACACAGAGAAGTGAGATTCAGGCAAGGGGTCAGTCCAGACAGCAATCCACAAAGAATTGAGATTCAGGCAAGGGGACAGTCCAGGCAGCAATCCACAGGGAGGTGAGGTTCAGCAAAGGGTCAGTCCAAGCAGCAATTTGCAGAGGTGAGGTTCAGGCAAAGGGTCAGTCCAAGCAGCAATCACCGAGATGTGAGGTTCAAGCAAAGCTACGAACAACAAAAAAAATAGCTTTGGCTTTTTCAGCACTTTAATGCTATCAGGATTGTTTGCTCAGCCAGATAAAGGTGTTTTAACTTATACTTATTTTCCAGGAGAGCCATGGCTGCATTTAACTGCCTTATTTGCATACTTAAAGTGTAACTGTCGGGCATAAAATCAAAAATCCATTCTTTATTTTTATCTGGTAAACAAGTAATAAGGATGCTAATCAGGCAATCCAAAAGTTAAAATCACTATTACTTTTCTTGCTGATAAATGATCATTCCCCAGTTTCCCTGGCTCTTATTTGGTACGTTGCCGCACAAAGGCCGTTGCAGGGCATGCTGGGTTGTCCTTTTTTGCTTCTGTACATTAGTTTAATCTGAGGGGAAATAAAGAAGTAAAGAAAAGCCAACCCAGCATGCCTTGCAACCTCCTTTGTGCGGCAACGTACCAAATAAGAGTCAGGTGAACTGGGGAATGGCCATTTATAAATAAGAAAAGTAATAGAGATTTTAACTTTTGGATTGCCCGGTTAGCATGCTTATTACTTGTTTACCAGATAAAAATAAATCACTGATTTTTTTATGCCCGACAGTTACACTTTAAAGCACTAGTTTATTATCTCTTGGAATAAAAAAAAAATGTACACAGGCAAGTTCTCAGTAGTCTTGGAAATATGTGTTTGCTTGTTTATCTCATCATGGGGCTTATTCTCTAAATAGCTGTACAGTTGCAATATGAGGGCAGTGCTTGGCAGCTTTACTATCACGCCAACTACGTAGTACGCCTAAATAACATGGGTTGTGGTATTTTTGCAATATGCTCTACAGAACTTGTTAAAAAAATGGTAAAACCTGCACTGAGCTGCCTGCACATGACAAGTTTACCAATCTTTAGTGAATATACCCCCATGACACATTTCAGTTCAGGTACTCATTAAAGGGGAACTCAAGAGAGGGGTATATGAAAGCTGCTATGTTTATTTCCTTTTAAGCAATACCAGTTGCCTGGCTATCTTGCTGATCCTCTGCCTCTAATACTATTAGCCATAGCCCCTGAACAAGCATGCAGCAGATCAGGTGTTTCAGACTTTAAAGTCAGATCTGACAAGACTAGCTGCATGCTTGTTTCTGGTGTTATTCAGATACTACTGCAGAGAAATAGATCAGCAGTGCTGCCAGGCAACTGGTATTGATTAAAAGGAAATAAATATGGCAGCCTCCGTTACACCTCTTACTTCAGTTCCCCTTTAAGGCAGACCTGAACTCACAACTCCCTCTCTGCTCTAAAAGATAAGCAACAGCATAATAACCTTGAGGGCTCGTTCACACCTAGGGTGTTTTTGCCCTTTTTTCAAGCTCCGGCGATTTTAAAAATCACCCTAAAAAGCTTGTGCAATGATTCCCTATGAGAGTGTTCTCATCTGAGCGGTTTGTTTCCGATCTGCTCAGCAAAGAGCTGCCTGTACCATTTTCTGAGCATTTTTTGCTCAATAGAAGGTATAGGGAAATTGCAAAGTGCTTCAAAAAGCGCTTTGTATAGCGATTTCCCCAGCGCTTTGATGAATAAATACATTGTATTTATTCATTTGCGGGTCAAAGAGTTTACTTCCTGACTTGCATCAGGAAGTAAAAAGCCGAATCACTCTGCAAAAGGGCTTAGAAAAGCACTTTATAAAAAACGCAGCGCCCACCCGAGCGCCGGGAGGGGGAATAAATTATCGGCCACAAAATCGCAACTCACAGGCGTCAGCAGTTGAGATTTTAGATGTGAACAAAGCCTTAAAGAAAAACATTTCTTTGTTAATGCTGATACAAATCCTGCGGTACATCTGCAATGTGTCTACAGGTAGGGTTAACATCCTGTGTTTACAAATTAGCTGCTCTGCCCAGGCAGCCAGCTGACACAGCTGCGAGATCAAATTACGCTTATGATTAGCCACAGATGAGGGGTGATTAGATAGGCTAAATACTATACATGCAGGCCACATTTCTCTGGTTTCATTCTGTTCTGTGCAAGAGTTCAGGTCCACTTTAAAGACAAGGAATTCAGCTAATAATTGTAAATAGGATAATTCATCATCCAGGGACCACAGACGTTTCTCTTGGTTAAAGAGACACTGAAGTGGAAAAAAAATGATATAATGATTTGTATGTGTAGTACAGCTAAGAAAATAAAACAGGAGCAGAGACATAAGTATAATATTGTTTCCAGTACAGGAAGAGTTAAGACATTCCAGTTTTTATCTATGCAAAAGAGCCACTGAGCTCCATGACTTTCAAAGTCGCAGAGAGCTCTGTCTTCTGAAGCTTATTATCTCAAGTGTCTCTAACTATATTGTTTTTTTTTCCCTGCAGAGGACAGTTCGAAAGTTCACTGGCCTGCTCTATAAAATCATTTAGAATGTTGAGTAGTGTGTAAACTGCAAATATTACAGAATGATACCATGTTATAAAAAAAACTATCTAACTGAAAATAAAAATATGAGAGTATGCGTGCATGAAAAAAGGGCGCAGTAAAAAAAAGGGCCCGGCTTGATAACGAAACGGTGCCGGTGGATAATGAAATCTGATAACGATAACATCGTTGTCAGACTGTGTTAATGATAAATACCGTTGTTAAAAAAGATGGTAAATAATAACAAAAAGATAATAACGTTAAAAATTGGTAAGTAATTCAGCTTAACCCGACCCTTTTCTTGCACAGAACCCTCCGCTGGTGGCGCCTAACCCTAACCACCCCCTCGGTGGTGCCTAACCACTCCCCCGTGGTGCCTAACCCTAACCACTCCCCCGTGGTGCCTAAACCTAACCACCACCCCTGGTGTTGCCTAAAACTAACAGCTCCCTCTGCAGAAACACCCTTTTTCACATAGAAATGATAATATCTTTGATAACGTAAAATCTGTACATACAAACAAAATAATATGACAAAAACTATAAAGTTGCAAGCTTCTAAAATGATAACATACTTGAAAAACTTAAATGTTCTAATGTTGTTAACGATATTTATTGCGGCACCCTTCTTTCTACTTTTTTCACCATATTAACGATAATTGCATTAAAGTCTATGGCGGCGCCCTTTTCATCCACCCTCAGCCGGTGCCCCTTTTTCCTGCTACCAATATTTTTGTTTGTTTCTAATGTTCTAGTAATTATCTGTACTACACAACCAATTCATTATATCATTTTTTTTTCACGTCAGTGTCTCTTTAAATATTTTACCATCCAAAAGCTGCAGCCCTGGCGAGTTTCTGTGTCCTGTACATTCCCTACATTCAGAAACGAGCTCAGGCATCTGTCCAAATCCATTTGCTCTTCCCTAATTACTAACCTCGGTTTGTATTTTTGCATGAGTGCATAGCAAAGCAAAGTCATTTAAAACCCCCTAAATGTAATTATTGTTGAACTCTTCCCTGTAACACCTGAACATACTGGCGGAATGGTCTAATTGACTTAATTATTACTTTGCGAGATAGGCACAGAGGCGTCCGTGAAGTTGCTATGTTGTCCCATATCAGCAGGAATAAAGTACTACTTTTTAAATACAGAGGTCAGAATTCAGTGGAGAGTCAATGAAACGTGAAGTATGACAGCCGCATCTGCTGGATCCTCTTTAGTTTTTACATTCTTTCTTTTTAGCTGAACATTTTTTTTTTCTGGCAGAATTCTCTTTCCTAGTAATTAATGTATCTGTTTATGTTTTAAAAAGTTAGTTCACTCTACCTCTTACTACCCTCCGCAGCAATTAACCCTTTAGCAGCTAATTTATTAAAGTGAACCTCCGTACTAAAAATCTACTCAGCAGAGCTGAAAAGGCTTGGTGTCTCTTTAACAGTTTCACATCATCAGAACTTTGTTTTTCTTACCAAAGCATCATTTTTAGTTGAATTTTTAGCTAAGCTCCACCCATCAAAGAAAACTGCCCGGACTTTTTTCCCCCGATGCTGTGCAAAGCATGATGGGATTTCCTATGTTGTTATTCACGTTGCCTAGCAACTGGGAGCGGTGATCTGCACACAAGACAGTTGGAACTGTGTCTCATGCTCCTTGTCACCTCCTTTCAACCAAAAAGATGGCTGCCCTCATGAAATCAAACATTTGCCTGTTCTTTTAAAACAGGGTGGGTAAGAGATTACATTACCTATCTATTTTAATTACCATAACTAATGTAACTTAATGACAGTATGTTTGTTTAGGCTGGAGTTCCTCTTTAAGTGGCTTGTAAGTGCTCCAGGCCAATTTATTTTAGCTATTTTTTTTTCTTATTCGTTACATCTCCTTGCTTCTAATTAGTACTGCTGTATAGTGTATTTATGGACACTTGTCACTGAGGGGCAGTGCGAGACAAAAACAGAGGACTTCTGGTTTGAGTTTCTAGTAGAGAGAGTTCAAAACATTCCAAGAATTTACAGCACAACGAGTTCTGCCAACTGAGGTCAAAAGCATTGCACTTATCTCAAAAGAGATAACTCTATTGCTAATGGTTTAATGGCATTATCGAGGAAGCCTCTCAGTGATGGTGAAGCAGGTCACTTTGGTGCTCGCTGCCTGCTGCGCAGCTTCATACCTGTTCACCGCTATAGTTGTATGCGACTGCATATTTGTTGTCCCGCTGTTATGTGGGTACTTGCAATAGCTAGAGGATAGGCTAAGTAATTAGTAGGGGAATATATTTGTTATGTTCCTCTATTTTGCCGTGCACAAGGAGAGCCATCTCTTGGATTCTCCCCACACCCAGCTAACTGACAACACACACATACACATAATATGTTGGGCCATATTCACAAACGTTTAGCAAAGCTGGGATGCCTACGTGTTGCTCTAACAATTCTCACGTTATCTAGGTAACATAGGTCGTGCTAATTCCCTTGCAACTTTACTAAACTTTTAAGAATATGGCCTAATGTTGTAAGTGTTTAAAGGGAACCAGAGATGGGGGCCACAGCAATAAAATGTACATACCTGGGGCTTCCTCCAGCTTTCTCAAAGCTCCCACGGCCTCTTCTTCTAACTCCTTGTTTGGCAGCAGTTGGCCCCGGAAAGCCACGTCCACATCATTGGAGCGTTCTATTTCTTTGCGATACTACTCAGGGGCAGACTGACAACTCATGGGGCCCCCGGGCAATAGGAGATTATGGGGCCCCGTACCAGTGTTTCATGTTATTTTTTTACAGACTAAGATATAATAATTTACTGACAACAGATACTTTATACTGATAAAAACCCCTGCACCGAAAAATGGGTGTGGTCATGCAACAGAATGTGGGCATGGTCATGGGTGGGGCAAAATATACATGACCTTAGTGGTGTAAAAGGTCTGCCAGGGAAGTTTGAACTCTGTCATAGTGTATCCCCCAAAAATACATGTAAACTGACAGCATTTCACCAAAAATCCATGCAATATGGCAGAGGTTCCTCCAAAATACAGATAATATGGCAGTCGTTCCCCCAAAATAGACGTAATCTGGCAGCAGCGATTCCCCCAAATACACATAATCTGGCAGCGGTTTCCAAAAATATGCGTAATCTGGCAGCGGATCATCCAAAATACATGTAATCTGGAAGCAGCGGTTCCCCCAACATACACAATCTGGCAGCGGTTCCCCAGTATATGCAGCCAGGTGTAAAGGTGCCCCCAGTATATGTACGCAGGTCTATAGGTGTCCCCAGTATATGCAGCCAGGTGTATAGGTGTCCCCAGTATAGCCACTTAGCCAGATCTATAGGTGTCCCCAGTATATGCAGCCAGGCCTTTAACCCCCTTGGCGGTATGAAAAATACCGCCAGGGGGCAGCGCAGCCGTTTTTTTTTAATTTTTTTTTTTTAAATCATGTAGCGAGCCCAGGGCTCGCTACATGATAGCCGCTGCTCAGCGGCATCCCCCCAGCCCCGCCGATCGCCTCCGGCGATAGGCAATCAGGAAATCCCGCTCAAAGAACGGGATTTCCTGGAGGGCTTCCCCGTCGCTATGGCGACGGGGCGGGATGACGTCACCGACGTCGGGACGTCATTGGGAGACCCGATCTACCCCTTGGCGCTGCCTGGCACTGATTGGCCAGGCAGCGCAGGGGTCTGGGAGGGGGGGGCGTGCGCCGCACCGGATAGCGGCGATCGGGCGCGCGTCGGCGGCGATCGGGGTGCTGGCGCAGCTAGCAAAGTGCTAGCTGCGTCCAGCAAAAAAAAAATTATGTAAATCGGCCCAGCAGGGCCTGAGCGGCACCCTCCGCCGGCTTACCCCGTGTCACACACGGGGTTACCGCTAAGGAGGTTAAGTGTCCCCAGTATAGCCAGGTGTATAGGTGTCCCCAGTATATGTAGTCAGCTGTATAGGTGTTCCCAGTATATGTAGCCAGGTCTATAGGTGTCCCCAGTATATGCAGCCAGGTGTATAGGATAGGTGTCCCCAGTATATGTAGCCAGGTCTATAGGTGTCCCCAGTATATGCAGCCAGGCCTTTAAGTGTCCCCAGTATATGCAGCCAGGTCTATAGGTGTCCCCAGGAGGGGAGGCAGCCAGTGAAAGGGAGTGATGGGCACATTTGGATGCAGAGGCTTTCCCCTCCCGAGGCAAGACCCCCCTGGGACTCTCTTTAATCCTTTGGACACGTTGACACTATGGCTCCTGTCCTGTTCAGTTAACCACTATAGTGAAAAATTGCACAATTTAAAATACATACATATAAACTGTACAGAGTATAATGCACAAATCTGGAGGAGCACATTGCTGAACAGGTGAACACTATCCTCCGTGCACCTAATCTCCATGACCCTCCATGACCCCCTTCACCCCAGGTCTGTTTAGAAATTCAGGATAAAGGGGAAAGAGGCGCCCAAAGAAGATAAAATGCATTAAAAACAAATAAAATGAAAAATGTGAGGTGGCTTACCTCAATAAAGACAAATTCACGTATTAATAGAATTTTATTGCACTGGCAACGCGTTTCGTGGGTGCATACCCACTTCCTCAGGCAAAATAGCAGTGCCTAATAGTGCTTATAGCCACAAATAATGTGCCTTATTTGCGGCTATAAGCACTATTAGGCCCTGCTATTTGGCCTGAGGAAGTGGGTATGCACCCACGAAACGCGTTGCCAGTGCCATAGTAAAATTCTATTAATACGTGAATTTGTCTTTATTGATGTAAGCCACTTTTTTTATTTTATTTGTCTTTAACATATTTTATCTTCTCTGGGCGCCTCTTTCCCCTTTCTCCTGTGCCTTCACCCTCCTGTTGGAGGGGGATCATCCCTCTTTGACCAATTTAGGTCATTTGAAGTTTGCTTTTTATCAAGAGTGCGACCATCACCAGCTCTGTCTGGTTACCCGAGTGGAATCGGGGTTATACATCTCCACCTGCTTCTAGTGGTCGGTTGCCCTTCTGCAACCCACCTTTGTGAGTATAATCCATCTGCATATTTTACATACTTTTGGTGCTGTGACATACTGCACCATTTGGGCTCCTGTTGTCTCTGTGTTTTTTTTTTTCTGCAGGGTGCAATTTTTATTATCCCTACTTTTTGTCCTCTGTTTAGAAGTTACAGTTTATGAACATCTAGAAATCTGCCTGAAGAAGGGGACTTATTCCCTGAAAGCTTGCGTTATTTAACTCTATCAGTTATGCAGCCAGGTGTATGTAACTATGTAACAGTTAGCCATTAAACGGTATTAGTTTTACAAAAAAATAAGGAACTGAATAGGAATATCTGTAATTTATAACTTTAAAAAAAACGTAATGTTTTTACATTATCAACGGCAGATGTTTTAACTGCTCTTTTTTAGAAGCTTGCTAAATCACCCAGATGAATAAATCTGGGGATTAGCAGAGAGATATATTATTTACATTACAGCTGCAAGGACAGTTGTGTTACCTTCAAAGACTACAGAATCTGCCCTGCCTCCTTATCATTGTTAGCACTGCAGAGAGAGGAGCAGAGGAAGTAAACAAAGCATTGTGTGAAGGTCGGTTCATACTCATTTCATGGTACACCGTGTTTTCAGCAATCTGGCAAAATAAACGATAAGCTATGGAAAACATTCAACAACTCAAAAATTGCTTGAAAAAAATGATGTATCTGAGGAGAAACTTTTATTTAAAAAAAAAGTGATGTTCCCCTTTAACCACTTACAACCCAGAATAAACTAAAGTGTACCAGAGATGACACACACACAAACAATTCATACATACCTGGGGCTTCCTCCAGCCCCCTCCAGCCTAATCGCTCCCTGGGTGCCGTCCTCACCCTCCTGGATCCTACCGTAAGGTCTCCCGGTATCTTTGGCCAGTCGGAGTCAGCTGATGCATGCGCAGTACAGCTGTGTGTGCTCCCTGTCTTGCTCCCAAAGCCAAGAGAGTTCTATGCCTGTGCAGAGAGCTCCTGACGATGGGAGCGCGGAGGGACAGGCGCCCACAGCCACGGACCACACATAGTTACTTAGTTATTTGGGTTAAAAAAAAACATAGATACGTCCATCGAGTTCAACCAGAGAACAAAGTACAACACCAGCCTGCTCCCTCACATATCCCTGTTGATCCAGAGGAAGGCGAAAAACCCTTACAAGGCATGGTCCAATTAGTCCCAAAAGGGAAAAAAAATTCCTTCCCGACTCCAGATAGCAGTCAGATAAAATCCCTGGATCAACATCATTGGGCATTACCTTGTATTGTAATTGTAGCCATGGATGTCTTTCAATGCAAGGAAAGCATCTAAGCCCCCCTTAAAGAGACTCTGAAGCAACTTTAAAAACAGCTTTTTACCTTATAGTCTACATGGGCATGTTTGCCCCAGCTAAAATGCCGTGCAGAACGAGGGGTCTTTACCCCCCAAATCCCCCCCCCCCCCTGCAAAATCTATGACCAAAAACACATAAAAAGTGGTGTCATGTCTGAATACTTTAGCACAGACAATTTTTGTTATATAGTATGCATCAAACTCATATCTATGAGTGACCATTAGCTATGTTTTTTGTGATTCAACATGTCCCAGAAATATTTCACTAGCTTTCATAGTTTGGCATAGTTTTTTTTTTTTTAATGATGTAAATGCCCTAAATGTGTTGGCAGCCTCCCATTGGTCCATCCAGGATTTAATGAACCAATGGGATTTTATGTGTAACGTTATTGCATGCTTGAATTGCAGCTTAACTGGTTATTTTTTACTAAGAGAAAATAGAATGGCAATGCTCCTAAACCAAGCTAGACCTGACTCATGCTGGCTGCAAAGGGCTGCTAAGCCTCTTAGAAGGAGCACAGTGTGCACACTACAGGAGGTGCTAAAGACTAATAAAGTCATCACTAGCACAACTCTAAAGGGAACCTCACTTTACCCTGAGAGAAATCAGTTCCATATATTGCAATACATGTAGGCTTTGCTACTTATATGTCACCATTCATGTTGATGTGTATAGGTGTTGCAGGGCCGGGCCGAGGCAGAGGAGAGAGAGGCTCCAGCCTCAGGGCGCAGTGTACAAAGGGGCACACAACTCACTCAGCTATCATTCCCCTATTGTGTTTGAAGCAGAGAGAAATAAGAAAAGGGGATACATGGCAGTGACTGCAAGCCAGATTACTAGAGATTAAGGTGTTGGGGGCCCTGGGGCGCCTCTTAATCTAATAGCAATCAGTGTGTGACTGCTGGGGTGGGAGGGATGGAGAGGCGCACTTTGGTGTCTCAGCCTTGGGTGCTGGAGGACCTTGTCCCAGCTCTGAGGTGATGCATGCTGTTTTATTAACACCTGTTTGATCTGTACACCTTGCAGCTGCCTGTTTTTTTTTTTACTTTTTGAATTTCGGATCTTTATCATTGTGCATTGATTCCCCTTTTCTTCCTGGGATGATCACATGCACTGTATGGCTAGTTGCTTGAACACCACTAGTGCATATCTCATGACTTTTACACTCTGTTATTTGGCTGCAAAGGTTTTGCTTTTACTCAGGGTTACGTTCTTTGGGTGATATTGATGTTTATAACCTTCTGTGTATGCATATTGGCAACCCTTTGGGGGGGGGGGGGTCTTTCATGTCCTTTAAAGGATACCTAAGTTGACAATAAAGAGCTTTCTTTTAGTGACCTAGGGCTCCTCCAGGCGCCGTAGTCTTGTAGGTCCCTTGCTGTCCTCCAGGTTCTCTTCCTAGATCCGCTGTGCTGCCCAGTAAAGTGCGCGACTTAGCCAAATCACATACTACTGCTCATGTGTGGGAGGCGTGGCACTGGGCCAGCACATTAGTGTGCGACTTGGCTAAGTTGCACACTTTACTGGGCCGCACAGCAGATCAACAAGATGAACCGGGAAGACAGTGACGAACCTACAAGACTATGGGGGCTGGAAGACGCCCCAGGTAAGTAAAAGAACACTCTTTATTTAACTAGGGTGTCCTTTAATAAAAATCCTTGATGCTAAGTGATACGGGTCCATACTTTTGTTTGTATTAAATATAATATCTGTATATTAGGTACCTACACCCATTCTTTCCTGAAGTTCATTAAGGTTTGCACATTCGCACTTTGAATAATTTATGACCTTGTCATTCACATGATCCCCAGTCAGAGTGAATATGCTAATGTTGTCTCATCGTTGATCATTTCCAATAAAGCATGGCCAAAGGACAGGAAGTGACCTCACTAGTAAACTAAGAACCTGAGATAGCCTAAAAAAGGTATGAGCAAGAAGACCCCAGAGAACCTTAAGCCTCGTACACAAGCTAGATTACTGTTACTTTTCATGATTTGGGCAGGCAGTAAAACACAAGGCAAATGGAGAACAATATCCCTTCTCCACTCGGGGGTCTTTATTGTACAATGAACAGGAAAAAGATTGGCAGTACTCCTTATCAGGCTGCAACTGAAATGAAACCAACAGAGGCGTGCAGCGCCCCGAGGGACTTAAATACACACCTTGAATACAAATCAGATGCAAAACCATGCACTAAACCCTGATCTAAATAAACTGAATGCAAACTGATACACATGAACTCAGCTAGCCACAAGTAGACTTACATTTTTGTAGAACAGGAGATATTGGCAGCGCAGCAATTGGAGGACGTTAGCTTCCAAAGCAGTTTACGTGCAGATTGTTAGGTACTGCGTCTGCATGCAAACTGTTTTGAAAGCTAACGACCTCCATTCGCTGCAACTGTTTTGAATGTAAGTTGTGTAATCTGCTCGTGTTTTGGCCTCTGCACATTTGGTCTCCAGTGCAGTCTGTATTTGCAGTCTGTATTTGGAAGTGCTAACACTATCTCCTGTTGTATCTCATTGTACAATACCATGTGATTGTTTAGTGTGGGAGATTGATAGATTAGATTCTAAGGTGAAACGGCCCAAAATGATTGTCTTGGTTGCAGATTACCTAGCGTGTTTAGGAAGGTTTAATGCTGGGTTTACACAATTTTCTGTTCGATTTACCTGCCAGATAGATAAAGTTCAACATGTTGGAAATTTATCTATCTTAACCACTTTACCCCCGCGCGTACGGATTTCCCCGCCCCTTTTTCCATCCTTTCACCCCCAGGGACGGAGAAATCCGTACTCTGCGCACTCCCGCCGCTGTCCGCGCTCCTGCTTGTAAACACGCCGCCCGCCGCTAGTAAACACGCCGCCGCCCGCTCGCCCAGAGATCAACGAACGGGAAAATCCATTCCCGTTCGTTGATCTAAGCCCCGCAATGATCTGCTGCCGCTCGGCTGAGCAGCGCGATCATTGTGAAAAAATAACAAAGTCCCAGCCTCTTTCTACTTCCTGCAAGCGTCCGGAAGGACGCTTGCAGGTCGCATGAAACAAATTGGTAATGTTGCCATCTTGTGGCCAAATAGTAAAACTACACCCTAACCATTTTTTACACACAAATAAACTTGTTTTACACAAAAAATTAACTCCTTACCTCCCACACTCCCCAATTTTTTTTTTTTTGTAATTAAAAAAAAAAATAAAAAAATTACAATTTAAAAAAAATACATAAATAGTTACCTTAGGGACTGAACTTTTTAAATATTTATGTCAAGAGGGTATAACACTGTTACTTTATAAACTATGGGCTTGTAATTAGGGATGGACGCAAAACTGAAAAAAATGCACCTTTATTTCCAACTAAAATATTGGCGGCAAACATTGTGATAGGGACATAATTTAAACGGTTTTATAACCGGGATAAATAGGCATATACATTTAATGGGTTTTAATTACAGTAGCATGCATTATTTAAAAACTATAAAGGCCGAAAACTGAAAAATAATACATTTTTTCCCACATTTTTTCCTATTTTCCCATTAAAACACATTTAGAATAAAATTATTCTTGGCATAATGTCCTACCTAAAGAAAGCCTAATTGGTGGCGAAAAAAACAAGATATAGTTCATTTCATTGCGATAAGTAATGATAAAATTATAGACGAATGAATGGAAGGAGCGCTGAAAGGTGAAAATTGCTCTGGTGGTCAGGGGGTAAAACCCCTCAGTTGGGAAGTGGTTAAGATCTATCTGCCAAGCAATTAGGCATTGTTCTACTCAGCAGGAGATAAACAGAAGACAATGCACCAGGGATAATGACCAGTCTCTACAGAAAATAATGTAATTATGCATTCTAACAGAAAATCTAAAGGTGTGTACACACGCACTACAGCAGACAATGATGGGTCCGTCGGCACCTCCCGCTGGGCGGATTTACAGCAGTCTGTAGTGCGTGTGTATGCACTGTCGGCGGACTGATAAAGCTGTTCCTGAACGATCAGCCCGGCGGATCATTCAGGAACAGCCTTATCAGTCCACCGACAGTGCATACACACGCATTACAGTCTGCTGAAAACCCGCCTATCGGGAGGTGCCGACGGCAGTGCTGGGCGTAATGGAAAAAACTACGCTTACGGATCATTACGCGTAATTTTACGCTATTACGCATTACGGAATTACGCTTACGGCGTAGACATTCATTTACAGTACATGTCTGTAATTACGCATAGCCCTTACGCAATTACGCGTAAGAATACCGTAATTCAGGTTGTTACGTTATTGGCTTACGCGTAAATTCCTACTAGCAAATAATGCGTAAGGTCATGCTGCCAAGCGGAAAAGTTGACGCATGGATCAATGTTAGGTAGCCGCCGACTTTAAGGATTAATAGCAAAGCCCCCTTAATAGCTTAGAGCCTCAAATTTGGAGAATATATTAAGGAGATCAGAAGGAATAAGAGGAAAATTTTTTTTTTCAAAAAGACCTTATAGTTTTTGAGAAAATCGATGTTAAAGTTTCAAAGGAAAAATATATACATTTAAAAACCCGCCGACTTTAACGGTTAATAGCAAAGCCTGCTTAAAATTTAGGAACACCAAATTCACAGGGTATATTAAGGGGATCAGTGGGAATAAGAGGAATTTTTTTTTTTTTCAAAAAGACCTTATAGTTTTTGAGAAAATCGATTTTTAAGTTTCAAGGGCAAAAATGTCTTTTAAATGCGGAAAATGTCAGTTTTTTTTGCACAGGTAACAATAGTGTTTTATTTTCATAGATTCCCCCAAGTGGAAGAGTTTTACTTACTTCGTTCTGAGTGTGGGAAATATTAAAAAAATGACGTGCAGAGATGTAGGGACCCCATCTTTGGAATCCAAGTCTAACAATATGTCTTCTACCTGCATGAGACATTTCGTGAAATTCAGACGTTGCTAACGGCCATGGCTGAGATTTATGTACGTCAGCATAACTACCATTGAAATTGCCCAAATAAACAGGTTTTTGTGACCCTAGGCTATGACCTCTTTGGCCTAGGGGCCCGAAACTCACCAGTCATGTTCCCCCTAAGGGTCCCTACAATGCTAGAAAATTTGCCACTGCTGAGCAATTGCCCTTTGAAAAGATGTGAGATTTTGGAACTGTAAATAGGAGGCCCAATAAAAGCCTATGGGGGATTTTACCAAATTTGGAGCCCTGTAACTCTGGTTTGCAAAGATGTAGGGAACCCATCTTTGGAGCCCAAGTCTAACAATATGTCTTCTACCTGCATGAGACATTTCGTGAGATTCAGACGTTGCTAACGGCCATTGCTGCGATTTATGTACGTCAGACTCGCCACCATTGAAATTGCCCAAATAAACAGGTTTTTGTGACCCTAGGCTATGACCTCTTCGGCCTAGGACTGCATTGAATGCGACCCACGCATTGTGCGCATTCTGGACAACACCAATTACTGTTTATTGTTTATTGAACCTCTCATCTGTATTACATTTATGACTGCATGGCGACAAAATGCAAATTGCTATCCGCACGCTTCTTGTCCTCATGCAAGGCCTGGGTTGTTGTGTCTCAAAGCATGGCCTTCTCCTCCTGCGCCGCCCTCCTCCTGTTCCATCACGTGTGCTGCTGCTGGGTTACCGTTACCGGTCCCTTTTCCTGGAACCTCTTATATGTATTACATTTATGACTGCATGCCAACAAAAAGCATGTTACCTGTGCAAAAAAAACAGACATTTCCCGCATTTAAAAGACAGTTTTCCCTTTAAAACTTTAAAATCGATTTTCTCAAAAACTATAAGCTCTTTTTGCTAATTTTTTCCCCCTCTTGTACCCACTCCCAAGGTGCACATACCCTGTAAATTTGGGGTATGTAGCATGTAAGGAGGCTTTACAAAGCACGAAAGTTCGGGTCCCCATTGACTTCCATTATGTTCGGAGTTCGGCTCGAACACCCGAACATCGCGGCCATGTTCGGCCTGAACCCGAACATCTAGATGTTCGCCCAACACTAGCGGGGAGGGGGTTTGGACCCCCCCTCAACTGCGTCCCCCATGTGTGCTCTACCTCCAGCTTAAGCTCAGCAGGAACCCCCCTCACCTGGGTCCCCCATGTGCAATCCCCCTCCAGCTTAAGATCAGCAGGAAATCCCCCCACCTGGGTCCCCCATGTGCGCTCCCCCTCCTGCTTAAGCACAGTAGCAGCCGCTACTATTAGTAAGAGGCAGTGGGCGGGGATGACTCACCTCTTCGTGTTCCATCGTGCGTTCCACTGTCGTGACTTCCTGCAATGCCGCACACTGTATTGGTGTAATTGGCCTTTTTAAAACAGAAGGAAATCTGCAATAATTCAGCTATAACTGATGGTTACCCACAATGCACTGCTACTAAATATGCAAATTACCCCTTTGTAAGCCAAGCAAGCATCCAGAGCCACTGGTGTATAGCAAGCATATAGCTTTAAATTTGACACAGTCATATCAAACCCACATGTAGACAGCCTGTTTCAGACTTTTGGACCTCATCAGTACCTGGTAGGGACTAATACGGCTGTATGAGATAGGGCTTAGACCAGTACAACAGAGTAACCAAGCAGCTCAGGGTGACTCAAACCACTCGGAATGTATAGGGGGATAAAAGGGACCAAAATGACCTCCTACTAAAAAAAGCAAAGCTTGGTGTAATTTGCCTTCCTAAAGCAGAAGGAAATATGCAATAATTCACCTATAAGTGAACATTTGTGGTTACCCACAATGCACTGCTACTAAATATGCAAATAATTCCTTTTCACCCTTAGTAAGCCAAGCAAGCATCCAGAACCACTGGTGTATAGCAAGCCTATAGCTTTACATTTTACACAGCCATATCAAACCCATATGTGACAGCCTGTTTCAGACTTTTGGTCCTCATCTGTACATGGCAAGAATTGATATGGCTGTATGAGATAGGGCTTGGACCAGTACAACAGAGTAACCAAGCAGCTCAGTGTGACCCAAACCACTCAGAATGTATACGTGGATAAAAGGGACCAAAAAAACCTTCTACTAAAAAAATCAAAGCTTGGTGTAATTTGCCTTCTTAAAACAGAAGAAAATCTGCAATAATTCAGCTATAAGTGAGCATTTGTGATTACCCACAATGCACCGCTACTAAATATGAAAATTATTCCTTTTCACCCTTAGTAAGCCAAGCAAGCCTATAGCTTTAAGTCTTACACAGACATATCAAACCCACATGTGACAGCCTATTTCAGACATTTGGTCCTCATCAGTACATAGCAGGGATTGATAAGGCTGTATGAGATAGGGCTTGGACCAGTACAACAGAGTAACCAAGCAGCTCAGGGTGACCCAAACTACTAAGAATGTATAGGAGGATAAAAGAGACCAAAAAGCCCTCCTACTAAAAAAAAGCAAAGCTTGGTGTAATTTTCCTTCTTAAAACAGAAGCAAATCTGCAATAATTCAGCTATAAGTGAACATTTGTGGTTACCCACAATGCACTGCTACTGAATATGCAAATTATCCCTCTCTGCCCTTGGTTTGATATGACACTACTTCTTCTTCTTGTTTGGACCAGCCCCTTCTTCTTGCTTGGACCGGCCCTGGGGGCAGGGCGCTACTTCTTCTTCTTGGTTGAAGGTTGAGGCACTTACTCTAATATATATATATATATATATATATATATATATATATATATATATATATATATATATATATATATATATATATATATATATATCAGTGGGAACATTAGAGAAAAAAATCTACCCTGCTCTCTGCTTCATCCTTCACTGCTCGGCCTGTTTATTATCAGCCTTGATAAACTCCCCGACTGAGCATTCAGTCTGGCTTTGCTCAGGAATCATTATAGCTGAGTCTGTCTTCTCTGATGTCTTTTCAAGCACAAGCCGGCCCCCTTCTGGCGCTGCTTTCCTGTTCTGTATACTCACAGCATCACAGAGAGCTGTGCTGAGATGGGAGGAGCTGCTGGTGCAGGGGAATTTTTTTTAATCTATATTTGTTAGTCATAAGAGGTTTTTAGAAATAGTGATTTCATTTCACACACATCCCACTACATAATATGCTTTTCTGATTAACTGTGTTTTGCATGGAGTTTTAGTAAAAAAAACCCACACAAAAAGGCACACCAGAACGGTGAAATTACCAGGTATAGTATTTATTTTGTAAAATCTATCGGGGGATTTGTTTATTTTGTGCCAAAGTGTTCATTTTTGGTTTCCTTTAAGTTCCTATGGGTGTGGTTGGTACGAACAAAGACAACATACAGTAAGAACTCTTCTTTTACTCTTTCCTTTTGATCTGAGCAGGATGAACTGGTAGCTTTGCAGACTGTAAAAAACAAAGCCAGTTTTACAGGTAAGTAGTATGTCTTTATTTGCTTCTAAACTTTTGCATTTGTCTTGGCAATTGTTTAGGTTGCGACAGTGTTTATGTATTGCCTAGTTTTGTACAATTACAATTACATGTACAGTAAATACATTTTGTCCTTGTGTTTTGACCTTGATATGCCCATTAAATACATTTTTTTCAGAACAAAGCGCCACTTTATGCACTGGTGGAGAGAACAACCCTCCCCACTTGGAGTGTCATGGTCCTCACAGGATGGAGGAATGATAGAGGAATGTTACTGTGTATAACTGAATGAATAAAGTTGCTAATTTTTTTACAACATTCATTTATACATTTGTTTAGGCAATGTGAACCCATTATAACATCTTACCACACCCTGATTTACATTGTTAAATTTATCGGAGATGTCGGCAGTTTCACTGCTGGCAAGGTAAATCCCTGTGGCTTGCCCCGCCCTGTGAAGTGGTTAGGAACATTACATGATGACTTAGAGTGCTTTGCAGGAGAAAGCTGTATGACATCTAGAGATAGCTTAAACAGTCCGCCGGCGAGCAGTATTCTGCGAACATTGGCTGTTGGCATTCGAACAGTGAACATTTGGCGTGTTCGATTCGCCCCCTATACATTATCATTGAGCTAAACTTTGACCCCTTACCTCACAGTCAGCAGACACATGGCAGCCAATTGGCTATCACCCCTTCCTGGACCCCCCACCCCCTATCAAAAAGCAGTTGCGGTGGGCATATTGGATCAGTTTTCTGCTGGCTGCTGAGTGAGAGCAGGGTCAGACTTGCTGCAGATAGGAAGGGAAAGCATTAGCTAGGCCTGTGTCCTTGTTCCTCACTAGCTGTGAAAGCAAACAGCCCTTTTGAGGACTAGCACATCGGTCTCCTGTGCTTTTTTTTTTTTGTGTGTGTGAAACTCCGCAGCCACCCAGAGCTTTGTGCACACTACTGCTGTTGCCTCATTAAGTTGCAGGCACAGAACCACTCAAATACATTATTATTTCATTGTATTCTGATAGTACTATTGCATTTCTGTGTGTGAGACACTCAACAGCTCACTGACACCCAGAGCTGTGCATAATGTAACTTCTGCCCCCTTGCCGTTCCAATTATGTCGGCAAGGGGGCAGCGCAGCACTTTTTTTAATGTATTTATTTATTTTTAATTCATGTAGCTAGCCTAGCGCTAGCTACATGATAGTCGCAGACAAGCGGCATCCTCCTACCTACTTTGAACGCCGCCGGCAATCTTTGCAAGCAGGAAATCCTGTTCAGAATGGGCATCCCGTTCAGGACGGGATTTCCTGCTCGGCTTACCCCGTCGCCATGGCGATGATCGCGATGACATCACCAACGTCATTGGCGTCGGGACATTAGAGGTAATCCCGATCCACCCCTCAGCGCTGCCTGGCACTGATTGGCCAGGCTGCGCAAGGGGTCTGGAGGGGGGGGCGGCGCTGCGCGGTGCGGTGGGTAGCGGCGAATTAGCGGCGAGCAGCGGCGATCGAGATATGCAAGCAGCTAGCAAAGTGCTAGCTGCATGCAATAAAAAAAAATTGTGTAAATCGGCCCAGCGGGGCCTGAGAAATCCTCCTGCGCAGGTTACCCCGAGCTGAGCTCGGGATAACCGGCTAGGAGGTTAAGGATTGAAAACCTGACTTTGTGTCAACTCCGTAATTTTTTGTGAGACTTTTGGCATGGATCCCTCTCTGGCATGCCACAGTCCAGGTGTTAGACCCCTTGTAACAACTTTTTCATTACTTTTGTGGCCTGAAACAGTTTTTGTAGGTTTTAAAATTCGCTTGCACATTGAATTCTATGGCAGTTCACCAGATTTGCCTGTTTGCAAACATTTTTCGGAAGTTCGCGTTCGCCATTCCCGAACAGAAATTTCTATGTTCGGGACATCTCTAATGACATCATAACTAAGGCTAAACAGGTTGAAGAGAGGTGTTAAATACCAATATTCAGCTATTTATAGATATAGGAAGTTTGAATGTTTAAAAGTTTGTTAATTAATCAAGCAACAATGGCCGAATGGATTTGAATGAAATTTGGCACACACATAGTACATTACCTGGAATAACGTATAGGACACTTTTTATCTCCATAACCGGAAAGTGGAGCTCAAATTCGGAAAAGGGGTGGAGCCACAGCCAATCAGATTTGTTTCATTTCAATGCAAATTATTTATGCTAAAGACCGCAAAGCTCACAAACTTGGTCATCGAGTAATTGAGTAATTCTGTGTTAGGGTTAGAAAAGTGGATAGAGCCAACACCAGCCAAATACATACCTGGGCAACGCCGGGCCATCAGCTTGTTTTTAATATAAAATAAAACCATGGGACATCTAAAAAAATCATTTTTAGCAGTAAGCTCATAAATACAATTGTTTATCTCATCAGTTTATTTTCCCCTCAGGTTCACGTTAACTTTTTGGGGACTGCGTAATGTAGATCCTACGCCGCACTTGTGTCTGTTCTAGTCTGGTGCGGCGTAGGATCTACGCCACCCCCCATTTCCGCTCCCGATGCGATCTTGCGCACCCGAGAGGGGAGATTCAGCTGTCATATGACAGTTGACATCTCCCCTCAGGGATCAGAAGCCATCGCATATGCCTTTTGATCACGTGATCACTACGATTGCCGGCGGATCGTAATGATCACTGTTTAGTGATCCGGCGGTAAGGGGGAAAAGAAGAGGATCCACTCACCTTCCTGCCATTCCCATGGTGGTCGGCACTCCCCTCCACTGTGGCCGGCATTCCCGCTCTCTGTGACATCAGTGCCAGGTCCCAGCTTGATGACTTCATCAAGCTGCGACCCGGAACTAAGCAGCAGTATGAGCGGGGATGCCGGGTGGAGAGGAGGGGTCCACAGCTGCTCATCGCTGGAGTCTAGGAGGTGAGTTAAAGCTGCTGCCTACAGGGGGGACACCTGACCACAAAGGGGACAACACATCTACCCAGCCACACTGGGGATCCGGCTGCCTTACCCCCAAACATGCCCCCCCCCCATGCAAAATCACCTGATCCTTAAGGGGGGTTAGGCAACCGGTCCCCAAAGGGTGAAGCACCTTGTTCTTGGGTTTTGAGGTTTTGTTTGCTACTTCTGGAAACTTGCTCGCTGAAAAGAGTCTAAGCTAATCTGGACTAAAATAAAAAGATGGCTTTATCTGCATATATAGCGTATAACTGCACAGCTTGTGTACACGAGTTGTTTTTTTTTTTTATATTCACTCTGACGAGTTGAAAGGTCAAACAGCCTGTCTGTCAAGTAGATTTTTGGGCTTGCTCTTCTCACCCGTAAGTGCTTCCATGTCCATTCTGAAGCGCGTAAGTTAATACCAACAGCACAAAGCCTGTATTAAGGGCCTCTCATTTGCCTGTCATCCCCTTTTCTCCGTGATTAATGCTCAGGTGGGCTTTGACCTGCCTGGTCTACATGAATGTCATCTTAATTGTCGTATTTTTCCTGTATTTACTGCGAGAGGCATTATATAACCGGTGGGGGCAAGGCGGCTGCCGTAGAGATTGGCGATTTAGCGCAAGTGGAGGAAGCATGCTAATAGTACATGCAGCAAATGAGAATGGCAGCCTGAGCAAAAATAATGAAACACAACATTAATAGGCTAAGGATCAATTGCAGGAGAGAGAGAGGAAACTAACAGGAAAAAAATAGCTGAACGTATAATTTGAAGAGCATTTAAAATCTGAACTTGTGGGTTATGCAAAAACCCAGGAGAAGCAATTAAAGTATTTATACAAATGCAAAAGAGATTGGTATATCATGCAAATGAACTTGCAAAGGAAACTGAGGTCACTGCTGGAGAATCTTAAAGTGCTACTCTAGGCATTGCTTGTGCTGTGAAAGCTGACGTCAAGCTAATTACCTTTGAAGTTCCTGTTTCAGGAGTCATTTCACCAGTCACTTCCTGTGGCGCAGACTTCCAGAGCTGCCAGCTGTAGTTTCCTCACACAGCTCTGTCTGAGGTTCTCTCCACTGTAGTCTGATCAGCCACCCTAGGGTGTACAGTGCTGCCCATAATTATTCATACCCCTGGCAAAATTTGACTTAACGTTACTTTTATTCAACTAGCAAGTCATTTTTTGATGGGAAATGACATAGGTGTCTCCCAAACGATAATAAGACAATGTACAACAGGCATTTTTGTGGAAAAAAATTCTCAGCTTTTATTTACATTTGAGCAAAAAGTGTCCAGTCCAAAATTATTCATACCCTTCTCAATAAGAAGAATAGAAAAACCTTTATTGGCAGTTACAGCGATCAAACGATTCCTATAATTACAGACCAGCTTTTTGCATGTCTCCACAGGTATTTTTGCTCATTCATTGTTAGCAATGAGCTCCCAATCTTTCAGGTTGGAGGGTTTTCTTGCCATGACCTTGATCTTTAGCTGCCTCCACAGCAGGGGCGTAACTAGAAATCACTGGGCCCCCCTGCGAATATTTGGATGGGGCCCCCCCATAGGTGCCAAATAATCGTAATGGGGCAGCGTTTCACTGTAAATTAATTGTAAAGTGGGCAGCATTTTACCAGACAATCGTAATGTGGGCCAGAAAATCGTAATGTGGGCAGAGTTCACCAGAAAATCGTAATGTGGGCCTTTAGAAAATCATAATGTGGGCAGAGTTCACCAGAAAATCATAATGTGGGCAACAGTTACCAGAAAATTGTAACGTGGGCAGCAGTCACCAGAAAATTGTAACGTGGGCAGCAGTCACCAGAAAATTGTAACGTGGGCACCAGTCACCAGAAAATTGTAACGTGGACAGCATTCACCAGACAATCCTAATGTGGGCACTGCGTTCACCAGAATATCGTAATGTGGGCCAGAAAATCGTAATGTGGACAGAGTTCACCAGAAAATCGTAACGTGGACAGCATTCACCAGACAATCGTAACGTAGGCAGTGTTCACCAGAAAATCGTAATGTGGACAGAGTTCACCAGAAAATCGTAACGTGGACAGCATTCACCAGACAATCGTAACGTGGGCAGTGTTCACCAGAAAATCGCAATGTGGGCAAGAAAATTGTAATGTGGGCAGAGTTCACCAGAAAATCGTAATGTGGGCACCAGTCACCAGAAAATCGTAACGTGAGCAGCAGTCACCAGAAAATTGTAACGTGGACAGCATTCACCAGACAATTGTAATGTAGGCAGCGTTCACCAGAATATCGTAATGTGGGACAGAAAATCGTAATGTGGGCAGAGTTCAACAGAAAATCGTAATGTGGGCAGCGTTCACCAGAAAATTGTAACATGGACAGCATTCACCAGACAATCGTAACGTGGGCAGTGTTCACCAGAAAATCGTAATGTGGGCCAGAAAATCGTAATGTGGGCAGCGTTCACCAGAAAATCGTAACGTGGACAGCATTCACCAGACAATCGTAACGTGGGCAGTGTTCACCAGAAAATCGTAATGAGGGCCAGAAAATCGTAATGTGGGCAGAGTTCACCAGAAAATCGCAATGTGGGCAGCAGTCACCAGAAAATCGCCATGTGGGCAGCAGTCACCAGAAAATCGCAATGTGGGCATCAGTCACCAGAAAATCCTAATGTGGGCAGCAGTCACCAGAATATCGTAATGTGGGCAGCAGTCACCAGAAAATCCTAATGTGGGCAGCAGTCAGTCACCAGAATATCATAATGTGGGCAGCAGACACCAGAAAATCCTAATGTGGGCAGCAGTCACCAGAAAATCCTAATGTGGGCAGCAGTCACCAGAAAATCGCAATGTAGGCAGCAGTCACCAGAAAATCGCAATGTGGGCAGTCAGTCACCAGAAGATCGTAATGTGGGCAGCAGTCACCAGAAAATCGCAATGTGGGCAGCAGTCACCAGAAAATCGCAATGTGGGCAGTCAGTCACCAGAATATCGTAATGTGGGCAGCAGACACCAGAAAATAGTAATGTGGGCAGCAGACACCAGAAAATCGCAATGTGGACAGCAGTCACCAGAAAATCGCAATGTGGGCAGCAGTCACCAGAAAATCCTAATGTGGGCAGCAGTCACCAGAAAACCCTAATGTGGGCAGCAGTCACCAGAAAATCGTAATGTGGGCAGCAGTCACCAGAAAATCGTATTGTGGGCAGCAGACACCAGAAAATCGTAATGTGGGCAGCAGTCACCAGAAAATCCTAATGTGGGCAGCAGACACCAGAAAATCCTAATGTGGGCAGCAGTCAGTCACCAGAATATCGTAATGTGGGCAGCAGACACCAGAAAAAAAATGCCCCTGTAAAAAAACATTCCTTACCTGTCAGGAGTCTCTCCAGGCCTCTCAGCTCCCCGACGATCCTCCTGTGCACTGCAGCACATCTCCCGCGCTGACAGGCACTGTGCAGGGCTACGGCAAGATGGCTGCCGAAGCCCTGCACTGGAGACACAAATAGTCTCCAGTACAGGGCTTCGGCGGCCATCTTGCCATAGCCCTGCTCTGCCTACCGGAGACTATGCAGGCTGCTGGAGCGGGGCTGCGGGGAATGAACTGGCGCAGCGTCTATTAGACGCTGCGGCCAGTTGAGCACCTTGCTGGGGGGTCCAGAGCAGCGCTCCCCCCACGCACAGTGAGCGGGCCCCAGAGCAGCCCCGGGCCCCCCTGCGGCTGAGAGGGTCGCATCCCCGGTAGGTACGCCGGTGCTCCACAGATTCACAATTGAATTCAAGTCAGGACTCTGGCTGGGCCACTCCAAAATGTTAATGTTGTTGTCTGCTAACCATTTCTTCAACACTTTTGCTGTTTGTATTCGGTCATTGTCATGCTAAAATATCCACCAGTGTCCAAGGCCAAGTTTCTCTGCAGACTGACTGATGTTGTTGTTGAGAATTGTCGTTGAGAATCCTCATGTGTTTCTCTTTTTTTATGGTGCCGTTTACTGTGATTAAGTTTCCTGGTCCATTGGCGAAAAAAAAAAGTGTCAGTTGGATTGTCTGTCTTGAGACATTGCCACTAGCAGAGCCCAGATTCACCAGGATGGCCTTGGTGGTGAACCTTGGATTATTTTTCACCTCTGTCACTTTTGGTTTCCGACCACGTCCTCTGAGATTTTCCACAGTGCAGAACATCTTGTATTTTTTAATAACACTTTGCACTGTAACCACTGGAACTTGAAAACATTTAGAAATGGCCTTGTAGCCCTTTCCTGACTTATGAGCAGCCACAATGCGCAGCTGGAGGTCCTCAGTGAGCTCCTTTGTCTTAGCCATGTCTGTCCACAAACCAACTGCAGAGAGCTGCTGTTTTTCACCTGTTGAGTTGATTAAAACAGCTGTTTCCAATGAATCAGGGTAATTAAAATGCTTTAGAACAGCTTGGACTATTTGGAATGGTATAGAACTTTGGAACTTTTCCCACAGACTGTGACAGTTTGTGAAGTGTATGAATAATTTTGCACTGGACACTTTTTGCTCAAATGTAAATATTAGCTGAGAAATGTTTTTTCCACAACAATGCCTCTTGTAAATTGTCTTATTATCTTTCGGGAGACACCTATGTCATTTCCTGTCAAAAAATTACTTGCTGGTTGAATAAAAGTAACTTTCAGTCAAAATTTGCCAGGGGTATGAATAATTATGGGCAGCACTATATATAGCTCTTGTAAGCTGTTTGCAACAATAAGTGGTCTTACCTCAGAAGAGGAATGGATAATGAAAGATATCTAGTGGACACAAATAACAACACATTTCACGGGCCTTACCCACTTCTTCAAGTCAATATAAAGGCCTCAATTCACTAAGCTTATCTCCTGTCTTTAATAACGTTTCTAGAGTTATCACCATGGTGATGAGGCATGTCGTATTCAGGAAACATTTAAAAAAAAGTTAACTCTTCTGTCTTTAAGTTAACTCTTCAATCCTTAAAGAGTAACTGTCAGGCTGCAAAAGCTAATTTAAACCTCTATTCTCCTGTGTTAAACAGTTTAGAAGGAAGCCAAAAAGGCAATACTGCAGTTAAAAATCTCTCTTAACTTTAGATGTTTGCTGACAGCAAGGCTCCGTATTCCCAGGCTCCTAAGGAGGACGCAAGCCGAATAACAGATACTGCAAAGCATTCTGGGGCCCTCCCCTGGCTGCTAGTGAGGCTCAAGTTTCAACAGCATGTAACAGTCTAGCTCACAGCACTAATAAATCTCGGGCAGAGTACACTGCAGGAGTCCGCTATTGTTCCTAGCCACATGGCTAATTAATATTCACTGCACAGTAGTGTTATTCATTACCAGCGTTTGTGAGAGTGGAATCACCAGGAAGCAGGCAGGACATGACGACACATTTGGCTTCATAGGAGACAGACAAACATGGAACCTGCCATGAGCTGTCAGGAGCATCATTCTCTGCAAATACTATATAAAAATTATGTGAAGTACAAACATGGACAGTGAAATGCATATGTAATGTAAGTACAGCCAATCTTTAGCTACTGATATATGTGTTTATTTTCTCTGAGACCTTATACCTAACAGCTCCTCTTTAAAATAACTCCAGAGTTAAAGACAGGCTGTTTATTAACTGCGTGTGAAAATAACTACAGAGGAGGTAACTTAACTAGAGAGGAGGCAAATTAACTACAGAGGAGGTAACTTAAGGAATGAAGAGATAAGGTAACTCTCTTACTGGGCCCTATGCAATTACCAAACTCGCCAGCGCTAAGTGCTGGCGAGTTCTTAAATTAGGCGTCAGCAAGGTCGCCTAATGCAATTGCATTTAACACCCCCCAGGGCGGAAAAGAACTCGCTTGGGCGATATAATCGCCCAGCAAATTCCTTTCCCCCTATGCAATTGCATTTTGCACCCCCCGGGAAGCGATGCTTCCCGCCAAACATAGGTGCTAACTTTTCACCTGCTCTGAGCAGGCGAAAAGACCTATCGCTGCTGTCAGCGGGCTGATTTTGGCATCTGGGAGCCTCCTTTACTAAGGAAACCCCAGATGCCAGTGATTTAAATAGGTAAAGGAGTCAGCTTTGACTCCTTACCTATTTAAAATGTAACAAAAAAACATACCTCCATCGTTCCCGTCTCGCCGCATGTCCCACGCCGCTCCTCCGCTCATCTCTGTGACTGTGAGTATTCTTGGAGCCGGCAAAGCATCTTTGAGTATCCTGCCGGGGCTCCCCATTCGTCCACTAGGTGGCCCAATGAGAATCATCCTGATTCTCATTGGTCCAATTAGAATCAGGATGATTCTCATTGGACCACCTAGTGGAGGAATGGGGAGCCCCGGCGGGAGACTCAAAGATGCTTTGCCGGCTCCAAGAATACTCACAGTCACAGAGATGAGCGGAGGAGCGGCGTGGGACATGCGGCGAGCCGGAACGATGGAGGTATGTATCTTCTGAAGGTCCCGCGGTAGCGACGAGCGGCAGAAGGCGACGGGCGGCGGGTATGAGCCTTGCAACGATGCGCTGGCTCTTGCGACGATGCGCGCGCATCTTCCCGGGAGCGAGGCAGCAGTGTTGTGGTGCTGAAGGACAGCTTCACGGCACAAATGCCTCGCTCCACATCGCTGGCCACACAGGAGTTATGCTCCTTTACGCAAGGACATCGCTCAGGTGAAACTGGCAATTGAATTTGCCGGTAAATCCTGAGCGATGTGAGGAGATAAGAAGCTCGCATGTTTTCAGCTTCTTATCTCCTCGAATGGGCCATATGCAATTCGAGGAGATAAGAAGCTGAATGGGCCATATGCAATTCGAGAAGATAAGAAGCTGAAAACATGCGAGCTTCTTATCTCCTCACATCGCTCAGGATTTACCGGCAAATTCAATTGCCAGTTTCACCTGAGCGATGTCCTTGCGTAAAGGAGCATAACTCAGGCGAATACTAGGTATTTGCCGAGCGATTCTCCTGTGTGGCCAGCGCTCCCGGGAAGATGCGCGCGCATCGTCGCAAGAGCCAGCGCATCGTTGCACGGCTCATACCCGCTGCCCGTCGCCTTCTGTCGCTCGTCGCTACCGCGGGACCTTCAGAAGATACATACCTCCATCGTTCCGGCTCGCCGCATGTCCCACGCCGCTCCTCCGCTCATCTCTGTCTCTGTGAGTATTCTTGGAGCGGGCAAAGCATCTTTGAGTCTCCCGCCGGGGCTCCCCATTCCTCCACTAGGTGGTCCAATGAGAATCATCCTGATTCTAATTGGACCAATGAGAATCAGGATGATTCTCATTGGGCCACCTAGTGGACGAATGGGGAGCCCCGGCGGGATACTCAAAGATGCTTTGCCGGCTCCAAGAATACTCACAGTCACAGAGATGAGCGGAGGAGCGGCGTGGGACATGCGGCGAGACGGGAACGATGGAGGTATGTTTTTTTGTTACATTTTAAATAGGTAAGGAGTCAAAGCTGACTCCTTTACCTATTTAAATCACTGGCATCTGGGGTTTCCTTAGTAAAGGAGGCTCCCAGATGCCAAAATCAGCCCGCTGACAGCAGCGATAGGTCTTTTCGCCTGCTCAGAGCAGGTGAAAAGTTAGCACCTATGTTTGGCGGGAAGCATCGCTTCCCGGGAGGTGCGAAATGCAATTGCATAGGGGGAAAGGAACTTGCTGGGCGATTATATCGCCCAAGCGAGTTCTTTTCCACCCTGGGGGGTGTTAAATGCAATTGCATTAGGCGACCTTGCTGACGCCTTATTTAAGAACTCGCCAGCACTTAGCGCTGGCGAGTTTGGTAATTGCATAGGGCCCAATGTGTCTGTTTAAGAGGAACTGTAACCAGGAATTGAATTGCATCCCAATCAGTAGCTGATACCTGCTTTGCCATGAGAAATCTTTATCTTCTCTCGAATAGATGACAAGGGGGTTCTTTGTGGCTGATTTTGTGTTGAAACCCCTCCCACAGTGTGATGCCATTGCCATGGTCCTGACAGTGTGCTGTCTGTGAACCTCATTGCATTGTGGGAAATAACGGCTTTTTCCAACTGCCAAGCAAGCAATATTTTTCTCTGTGTATAGAACTCTCAGTTCCTGTGTTCATTTACTTTGCTGTTATACTACTAAGCAAGCGGTTGCAATTAAATTGCTATTTATCGTATTAATGTTAGCAGGGATCAGGGAGTCTTAAAAGGCAACTATCAAAGTTAACTAAAATTCAAAATGCCACATGTATTTCCAGTAATTACTAGCAAATAGCAATACAAAGGTTTTTTTTCATCTTTTCATGTTTTATGTGAAGAAAATATTATGACATTTACAGTTTTCACTGTGGGCATTACTATGGAGGACTGTGTGCAGCACATCCAGCATACAGAAAACATCTTCACTGGCTGTAATACTGTGAGTAAAATGTGTTCAGAATGATAGAAAGCAGAAATATAGCTTCAAATGTGTGTAAATAATCATCAGCTTCAGCTCAGTGTGCCTGATGTGGGCGTGTGTCTATCTCTCTGCCTTGCAGTCTAAAGTAAACAGGGAGATCTCAATCTGAATGGGAGGGGAAGCATCCAAGCAAGGAAAAAGTACAGGTTCTTTTTTTCAGATCCTTCTCTGTATCTAAAAATCCCTAAGCTGTTTTCATATGGTCTGTGAAAACGCAGTTTGTGTGCATAAGCATGGTCTGTGAAAACGCAGTTTGTATGCATAAGCAGGGCAGAAACAAACAGTCATTCCTCTCTAAATAGTGACAGAAAAAATTGAACCTAGCTACATGGAAGGATTTTAGCCTCTAGCATTGACGTCGAACCAAATTGTTACAAACAGCTTGGTAAACAAAGCATTTTTTTCAAACAGGCTGTGCTGAGAGACCTCTGAAAAGCTTTCTAGTGTTGCTGGCTAAAAGCTCTCTAGGTATGTGGGGTTTACAGAAGAACAGTTTCTTTGATAGTTGCTCTTTAGGGTTAGGCACCACCAGGGGGGTCTTAGGGAATAGGCACCACCAGGGGGGTCCTAGGGCTAGGCAACACAGGAAGGGTCTTAGGTTTATGCACCACCAGGTATGGTCTTAGGGTTAAGCACCACCAGGGGAGGGTTCTGTGTGAGAGTAGGGAGAGGTTAGGTTATATTAAATATCAGCAAACATTGCCGATATTTCACAATATAAATCAGGTTGTTAAATATCTATTATTCTTCTACTATCACAATTAAATTATTATTTATCGTTTGACGCAATTAAATTGTTAATTATCGTTTGTGCCTAAATCAGCTCATAACTACTGCATTCCTGGTGCAATGAATTACATTTCAAAGAGAAAATGACAGCCATAAAATTAAATTCCATTTAACAACTGCTCTGTGTTTATTAAGTAGTCTACATCATGAACAACATATAATCCAATATAATCAAAAATGTGTCTGCTATAATGAATCTTATCTCAGCCTCCCCCTGGCTCTTTTCTCGCACATTGCCGGAGAGAGGGAAGCTAAAAAAAAAGCCTTTTTATCTCCCCTTCTTTCGTTTCTACGTTCCTGATTCTCGCTGATTGGCTGAGAGCACTTCAGGGAGATTGTGTAACACAAGACTCAGAAGGGAAATAGAAGTTAAATCACCTGACCCCTCTGCAGAAGCTGCTGAAATCAGATGCATGTTCTTCTCACATGCGTTTACAAAGCAAACTAGATATGACAGTGCAGTGCTCAGTGGGGAGGAGGGCGGGCAATACATACACTATTTCAGACAGAAAGAAAGAGTAAGGGAGGAAACTACCTCAGGAATGGATTGGCTTCAGTCAGAGGCTATTAAAATAGAAAAAAGTCTGAAATAGTTTTCTCTTTATACTATATAACATTCCTTGAAATCAAAACGAGGACAGTACAATGCATATGTTACGTAAGTAGAACAAGTATTTATCTACTTATATATGTTTTTTTTTTCCTTGGGATAGTATGGCTGTCCTTGCTGCTTTAATAACTTGGTGCTGAGCAAAAATACAGAGAAGTAAAGTTTTGAAAAGTAGATTGTAAAAGTGAATCTTGGATAACCCAGAAGAGACTAAAGAGAGCACACAGTATGGCTTACACACTGCAGACATTCCTAGCGAGGGACTAAGAACTAAAGCCTTGTACAGTCATTAGACTTCTGCCCTCCGAAATCATTACTCAGGGGGGAAGAGAGCAGCATTGAAAACTAATCATTTTAAATCTGTTCTGTGGAATCCACACAGGTGTCAATAGAAGTCATCATTTTCTAGTTTATTTCATAAGTTGACTAGAAATCAAACCTTTGAGGTCCCTTTTACATTAGGACGCTTTCTATGCTTTGCAATAACCTTTTGTAACAGCAATGAAAGTCCTATGTGGCCTAATACACTTAGCCCGTCATGAGGCGTTGCGCTGGAAGTTTCCGTATGGCTGCCAACCCACCGCAAAGTCAACAGCACGTTACGGTCTAACTTTTATGGCGACACAGTCAATGGCCGACGCCGGAATTTTTAATTTGTTGGCGTCGGTGCAGAACGCATTTGCGGAAGAACGCAAATACAGCAGGGCATCCGGCAATCCCAGAGACAAACTTCTTGTCCAGAAGGGAGTACGTCACTGGGGGAGGAGAGGTGATGGCTGGCAAAGGGCGCGCAGGGGGGGCGCTATGCATATGAGCTTGTTGACACACTCTGCCACAGGGTCATGGGAATGTTGATTTGTGCTTTGTGGTTGCATAACACATGCGTTATAATATGAGTGATCTGCAATGGAGAGTGGAGATAGACTTAAATACAAAATCCTGCATGCAGTGAGTTACAATAACATGATCAGTTACAGAGCAGTACTGTGCACAGCCCCATTGATTTGGATGGGTAGTAAGTTGAAATACAGAATTATTCTGCAAAGCAACTGAGTAATGTAAACTAGCCCTTAGGACTACTTTCTACTTTTTAATTGTGTTTGGAATATTAAACTGTAATGTATTTGAATGCATTTTGTATACGTACCAAGGACCAGATTGGCATCACATTTGCATGCATTCATGCTCATTTGATATTGCAGCATTTGCAATATGTTATGGTGGCCACACTCCCTTAGAGATTCGCCGGCGAGCACTATTCGGCAAAGATCAGGTACTTGTGCTCGCCGCCAGCAGCGAGCACATGTCGATATTCGACCCGCCCCCATACATCATCATTGGGCTAAACTTTGACCCCTTACATCACAGTCAGCAAGCACATGGCAGCCAATCAGCCTGCACTCTCTCATGCACCCCCTGCTCCCCTATAAAAACACACTCATGCCCACCATGTTCCAGTCTGTCTTTGGCTGGAATAATGAGAGGAAGGAAGGGACAGAGCTTGCTGGAGATAGGGAAAGCGTTAGCTAGGCTTGTTTACTTTGATCCTCACTGACCGAATTGCTGTTAAAGCATCCCAAACAGTCCTTTTGAGGGCTACTTCATCCTTCTGCTGTTTTTTTGTTGTTGTTGTATGAGACACTCCACAGTTCAAAGGCACCCACCAAGAGCTGTGCCCAGTGCCTACTATTATAATTGTCTGTCACATTAGACAGAAGCACAATAGTACTCCAGGGCCTCTGTTATTATCACTGTATTGTGTTTGAACTGTTGCATATCTCAGTGTCTGACTGATACTCCACAGACTGAGCCCACTGACACTGACCCACACCTGTGTCTAGTGATATTTAATTGTGTGCAACATAATACACAAGCAGAGTATTATCACTACTGCTCCACGTGGTGTTTAATCTGTCAGTATGAAGCGAGCATAACCCTTGCATTACCACTCTGAACACTTAAAGTGAACGAGAGACGAAGCATCCTCATGTATTTTACCATATATATCAGTGGGAACATTAGAGAAAACCCCTACCTTGCTTTCTGTTTCATTATTTACTGTTCAGATTGCTTCTTATCAGCCCAGATAAAATCCCCGACTAAGCATTCAGTCTGGCTTTGCTATAATGTCGCAGCTATAATGATTGCTGAGCAGAGCCACAAGGGGGCAGGCTTGGGCTTGAAAAGACAGCACAGAAGACAGACTCGGCTATAAAGATTCCTGAACAAAGCCAGACTGAATGCTCAGTCGAGGATTTTATCAGGGCTTATAACAAGCAGGCTGAGCAGTGAAGGACGAAGCAGAGAGCAGGGTAGGTGGTTTCTCTAATGTTCCCACTGATATATATGGTAAATACATGAGGGTGCTTCATCTCTGGTTTCCTTTAAGAGCAGCCCTTTATTCTTTAAATGTAGCAATGTACCGTGATCTCTGCCCTTCAGGGAATAAAACCCGACTCTGCGTTCACTCTGTAATTTTTGGTGGGACTTTTGGCATGGATCCCCCTCCAGCATGCTCCTGTCCAGGTGTAAGACCCTTTGAAACAAGTTTTCCATCAGTATTGTGGCCAGAAAGAGTCCCTGTATGTTTCTAAATTCACCTGCCCATTGAAGTCTATGGTGGTTCGCCCAGGTTCGCGCAAATTTAAACTTTCCCGAAGTTCGAGTTCGCCGTTTGTGAACCCAAAATTTGATGCTCGCGACATCGGCATGAATGAGCATGACCTTACTGCCCTTGTGTGAGTTCTGCTGCGCCTGCGCAGTAAGCCGTAGCTGCTCACCCACAAATGGCTCTGTGCTGCTGTTCAGGCGCGGCCATATTTGACCAGGTGCAGCACGCCCACAGTGGGGTCTCGGGCAGCAGCAGAGGTCTGGAGGAGGACACCTGGGGGATCCAGAGGCTTCCATCTTACTAGGCAGATAGAAGGGTAGGGTTGTAGTGCCCAAAATATATAGGTGTTAAAAGTTTAAAACATAACATGTAAACTATAGGTAATTGCTTACATCTCCAGAAGATACAGGAAGCAGTTAAACTATAAAAACATTTGTTTGAAAAACAGACAATGCGTTTGGCGGGTCATGGCTCGCTTCCTCAGGTCAATACAAAAAATGCAGAAAACAACAAATTAGATATATATATGCAGATATTCATAATTAATGTACAGTTTTACAATTTGTTATATGTAAAATCCAGTTTGTTCCATTTAAAATCCAGAGGCAGATAATTAGTTTCAGCCACTATTAAAATAATGTTAAGTCGTTAGTACATTTAAAATCCTGACATGGTTCCAGCCACCATCAGAGTAACGTAAAGGTAAGATTTCATTTGGGGTCCCATATTATATCTCCAATAATTCCTACTTAAATGTGTATGAAAACCAATTAGCATAATGATGATATACCGGTAAATGTTTCCAGCAAGAATATACAATGAATCTCATACATAATAGATATTTACTCAACATGCGTAATCAAACCTTATCTAAAATCATACCTATAAAACCATGCATTTAACATATATAAAAATTAACTGATAATAGTGCATGGCTTGAAATGTTTAAGATATATCCAAAATAAACAGATGTGCAATATAAATAGTAAAATATCGAGTGCAGGGATTATATATACTCACCTTTGCGAGTACATAATCATATATACTTTCATCCCCTTATACCTAACGATACTACAGCATTGGGCTTCTGGTCTCTCTCTACTTTAGGTTCTTTTGGTCCCTACAAGAACCACCAAACCCCTCCTACACTTACTAGGCAAGTATTGGTTCTTAAAGCGGTGTAAAACTCTGACATAATATTCAATAAAAACATTCTTTTCCTACTTTTTATATGCCATACGGTTATCATATTTGCATTTGTGCATAAGTATTATTATTCATTTAGAAATTACAAGTTCCCAAAAGTACAGTTTTTTGCTTTGAGAGCTGCCTTTGCATTTTATTCATAACTGTTTTTAATCATGTTGTATTGAAGGCAGAAATGCTTTCAGTGTCTCTCTGTGTCCAGGAGCTTCTGCACAGTCAGAGAATGTGTCACATTTCTCACTTGATACAATCTTATGGCTTATCTTATGGCTCATTTTATTCTGGAAAAAATGTACATTTTATTTGTATATGTTTGCACATATTTTAAATGTTACAGTTTTTCGCAGTAGCGCCCCTTTAAGTAAACACAAGATAACATACAGTATCTCCACTTCAGATGCGTCCAGAGTTCTCTGCACTGAACTTTCAAGCTCTGTGTTTAACTAATTGAATGCTATTCTAGTAAAAAATGGTGGTAGTATATAATATGCTGTAAATAATTGTTTAGAGCAAAGAAGAAATATTGGTTTTCATTCCACTTTATTTCATAATCCATCTCTGGTTTTCTTTAAAATCCTGTACCCAGCAGGATCACCATAGCTACCCTTGCTTGTGTGTGCAATTGAAATAATAGGCTACCATGAAGGGATGGCCATGCTTTGGAGAACTCACGGAGAAACAAGTAAACAGTTGCATCAGCTGATAGATCTGTGAGGTTCTAATTTGCTGTGATAACTTTCTGGTTTAATACATGGATATTGTAGTTGAAAAAGTTGAATTCCTTGATGGTTACCTGTAGCCTCCAAGTCTCTGTGAAAGAGAGAGACTGATGGTGCAGTATCGTTAGACAAAATGATATAAGCACGTGTGTAAGTATAAAGAGAATTTTCAGGCGCTCAAATACGTGACCAAAAGTTCTACAGGCACTTGTATTGACCTGAGGAAGCAGGCCAAGGTGCCGAAATGTATTGTCTACCGTGCATAAATAAAAATTACTTTTTTACATTAACCACTTGAGGACCACAGTGGTAAACCCCCCTAAAGACCAGGCACATTTTTACTAAAATGGCCACAGCAGCGTTAAGGCCAAGTTGCAGGGCCACACAACACAGCACACAAGTGACCTCCCCCCTGATCACCGCCCTTCCCAACCCCCCCCCCCCCCCTCCCGGTGTTTTGTTTTTTTTAATCAATATTTATGTTTGTTTTGTTTTTTTAAATAAAAATGACTATTTTGTTAATATTTATTCCCTGCTCCCTCCCCCCCGCCAGCCAATCAGCGTGATCAGCTGTCATAGGCTTCAGCCTATGACAGCCGATCACTCCCCAGCATGCCGATCGCATCGCTGTACATGATGATGTTTCGCCGTCAACAGTCTCCCAAGCGGCAATCGGAGACTGAAGTCAGAGCGGAGCTCTGCCCCCCGAGCAGGAGCCCTGCAAAATGCAGCCCCAAGACTTGACGCCGATTGGCGTTAGGCGGTCCTGGGGCTGCCGCTGCGGCCACGCCCATCGGCGTTAGGTGGTCCCAGGGGGGTTAAATAATGGTTTGTCCTTCTGAGAAGGTATGAAATTACACTTCTCAAATATACAACATCTGGTAGTATCATATCATCAAGGGTGCCTCCACCAGTGTTTTTTTGCATGGTTTAACACATGATCATGACTAGCAAATCAGAACCCTTCAAATCTATCAGCTGATCAAAATGATCACATGCTTCTCCAGGTGTTCTCCTAAGCATTGCCCTCCTTACTGCAATGGTGGCAAAGATGTGAAATGTGAGCTCCCTGGCAATTTTAGATACCCGTTACTGGTTGCAATTTGAAATAGAAAGATGATTTTTCATTAACACAAATCTATGGAATGGCTTGCATAGCACCGACAAAATGTTATATAATTTCTGAGAATGAACGCGTAGCTTCTCCGGCTCTCGCTCTCCTGCACTCTCATTACCGCCGCAGGACTACAAAAGAAATCCGCCCAGTAGCGTGGCTAGCAGCGAAGGCTGATGCTTTCTTGTTTTGAATTCCGAGCATGACATTTTCTCAAGAACAAAGAAGCTGATAGAGATCAGATCTAGCATGTGTACAACATCTCGGTAATCTGGCTTCTCAGCGTTAAGACTCTGCCGGGTTACCCTACGTTTTCCGTCGGATGGCAGGCCTGGTTTTATCTTGCCAGGCAGAGAACTGATCCTGTATTTTTATCTCCCCATCCTGCTGAAAATCTCATTCTGCTGTGATACTTTTAAGTTTCGCTTTCATTAGAAATAAATAAAAAAAGGCGAAATAAAAGAGGTCACATTCAAAAGAGGAAGAAAAACGAAGAATACAATGCCGCAGTGATTTCTGACTGCTTTGAATAGAAGGCATCATTTCTGATTCAGTTTTCTTTAAAAATAAGACTGTCAAGAAAAAATGGTGGTTGTCATTGTTGATGGGGCTTTTTTTAGAGGTAGCTAGAGCCCCGGCTGTCATATTGATCCCCAGGATTTAGCGAATTGCTGGTCTAGAACAAACCTGCAGTCAGGAAGACGGAGTGTGTAATGTATTCTTTTTTAATGTCTCACTAGGGCTATGAAGGCAAAGAGGAACAGAAGTACAACTCATGGGGTGCCCCCAGAAAAACTTCCATACCCCCATGTTGAGTGCTGACCCCCTTGGCCAGAAGGTCCACTGCAAGAGGTCACATAGAAATGGTGGCTACTATGACTTCCGACTTCCCCCGCTCATAACAAATGTGGCCACAGCACCACCTGGTATGGAGGGGAGCACCCTGTATCAGAGGAGGGATGATAAGTTGGGGCATTCTACGGTTCTGGGAGAAACGCTTAATTACCACACATCCATAGATGTTGCATCCCTGTAGAATGGCAGCCTGTAATGGTAATTGCACCCATAACTCGGCAAGTGGTGGAACAATGATTACAAATGATAGGTAGGCATACCTGTACAAAGGATAGGGTGAGGCGTAGTGGAAGGAAGGTTAGTATTAAGTGTAGCGGCAATGAGGTTAGTGTTAGGTGCGGGGATAGTGAGGTTAGTGTTAGGTGCAGTGGTAGTGAAGTTAGTGTTAGGCACAGTGGTAGTGAAGGTAGTGTTAAGGGCAACGGTAGTGAGGTTAGTGTTATGTGTAGGGAAAGCGAGGTAAGTGTTAGGTGCAGGGATAATGAGGTTAGTGTTAGGTGCAGTGGTAGTAAAGTTAGTGTTAGGCACAGTGGTAGTGACGTTAGTGTTAGGCGCAACAAAAGGGAGGTTAGTGTTTTGCACAGGGATAGTAAGGTTAGAGCTAGGTGCAGTGGTAGAGGTACCCTAGCCTGCAATGTTAGTTGTGGTTTAAGTGCACCAGAATGTTTGGACTAAAAGATTAGGCGTGACTTGGCAGCGCAATGGTGAGGTTAGTATTAGGTGCAGGAGTAGTAAGGTAAGTGTTAGACACAGGGTTAGTAGATGTAGCGGCAGTGAGTTTAGTGTTAGTTGTAGCAGCAGTAGAGGGTTAGTGTAGTGTAGTGGTATTAAGAGGGTTAGTGTTAGACAGAGGGTTAGTAGATGTAGCAGCAGTGAGTTTAGTGTTAGTTGTAGCAGTAGTAGAGGGTTAGCATTCAGTGTAGTAGTATTAGTAGGGCTAGTGTTAGACACAGGGTAAGTAGATGTAGTGGCAGTGAGTTTAGTGTTAGTTGTAGCAGTAGTAGAGGGTTAGTGTTCAGTGTAGTGGTATTAGAAGGGTTAGTGTTAGACACAGGGTTAGTAGATGTAGCAGCAGTGAGTTTAGTGTTAGTTGTAGCAGAAGTAGAAGGTTAGTGTTCAGTGTAGTGGTATTAGGAGGGTTAGTGTTAGACACAGGGTTAGTAGATGTAGCAGCAGTGAGTTTAGTGTTAGTTGTAGCAGAAGTAGAAGGTTAGTGTTCAGTGTAGTGGTATTAGGAGGGTTAGTGTTAGACACAGGGTTAGTAGATGTAGCAGCTGTGAGTTTAGTGTTAGTTGTAGCAGAAGTAGAAGGTTAATGTTCAGTGTAGTGGTATTAGGAGGGTTAGTGTTAGGTGCAGCGGCAGTAGGGGAGTAAGTGTTAGCTGCCGTGTAGGTAGGAGAGTTATTGTGAGAGGAGATATCAGGAGAGGAGTTTGACATGAGCTTTATGTTTTAAGTGATGTATTATCAGTGATATAAACATTCCGATAGTATACTAATGACTGCCTACCGCTCACCCCAAACTCATAAATGTAGGAAGTAAATGCACTAAGCCGTCCTGCAGCTTCAGAAACTGCTGCCCATGTAGTTATGCCTGACTGTTTGTAAAAGTCTCTGGATGAATAAGCAATGGCCTGCAGACCTGTGAGAATGGATGGATGCCAGCTTGCAAGAGTTGCTCTCTAGTAGTTAGCTACACACAGGTTGATAACAGCGGGATCCAGCAAGAGATTAGTCATTTCCCAATCAGGTCTGTTTTTTGCCTCATCTGTGGCAATAAGTGATGGGCATGTCTAAAACTTAAGCATGTGATCATTTTGGTCAGATGATAAATATGTAAGTCTCTGATTTAATATTCATCACAACTTTGCACAAAATATCAGCTTATCAAACAAAACATTCTCCTCCAAGAGTTCTCCAGAACATGACCAACACTAGTGGCAATCTCATGTTGGCAGAAATCATCTGGGAATAGGGTGTAAGTAGGATGGAGGAAATGTAATGAAAAGAATAGATTTTTTTCCATATGCATCCAGAACTTTAATTGGCTATGTTGGTTTAAAAAAACTGGCAAATTTGATCAATTTGATAGACCCTTCCAGATATATTGGTGTATATTATGGGTTAATCATGGGTCAATTATTTAGTCAGCGTTTGACCATTGCAAAATCTTGAGTTCTAAAGCCAGTACAAAAACATAGCTGGTCTTCCAGAATGCTCTGGGGGTAGGATGTATGCAGTGTCAGAAAGGTGTAAGCAGGGGAGGGGACAGCTGCAGTGTCAGAGAGGTGTAAGCCGGGGAGGGGACAGTCGCAGTGTCAGAGAGGTGTAAGCAGGAGAGGGGACAGCTGCAGTGTCAGAGAGGTGTAAGCCGGGGAGGGGACAGTTGCAGTGTCAGAGAGGTGTAAGCAGGGGAGGGGACAGCTGCAGTGTCAGAGAGGTGTAAGCAGGGGAGGGGACAGCTGCAGTGTCAGAGAGGTGTAAGCCGGGGAGGGGACAGTTGCAGTGTCAGAGAGGTGTAAGCAGGGGAGAGGACAGCTGCAGTGTCAGAGAGGTGTAAGCAGGGGAGGGGACAGCTGCAGTGTCAGAGAGGTGTAAGCCGAGGAGGAGACAACCACAGTGTCAAAGAAGTGTAAGCAGGGGAGGGTACAGTCACAGTGTCAGAGAGGTGTAAGCAGGGGAGGGGACAGTCACAGTGTCAGAGAGGTGTAAGCAGGGGAGGGGACAGCTGCACTGTCAGAGAGGTGTAAGCAGGGGAGGGGAAAGTCGCAGTGTCAGAGAGGGGTAAGCAGGGGAGGATACAGTTGCAGTGTCAGAGAGGTGTCAGCAGGGGAGGGTACAGCCGCAGTGTCAGAGAGGTGTAGGCAGGGCAGGGGACAGCCGCACTGTCAGACAGGCGTAAGCAGAGGAGGGGACAGTCGCAGTGTCAGAGAGGTGTAAGCAGGGGAAGAGACTGTTTTTATCCTTACCTTTCTGAAGGCATTTTACCTAAATGAAGCTGTAACATATTAAGAAGATGCATTCACTCCCCTTCCCTCCACATAGTAGAATCTCCAAAAGCAGTAGAATTTCTTCTATGGGAATTTATTACAGGCCTGTATGAGATCACAGAGTAATAAGTAGCAAAATCTCTAAACAAACAGACATTATTTATGCCATTTTCAGAATCAGGCTTACGGCCACTACTATGCAGGATAAACACAAATTAAAGGAATAAGAGCATCTGAGTGAAAACGCTAAATGCTGTACATAAGTGCATTTGTGTGATAAGGCAGCCAGTGGAATAGCTAAGGACCTATGGACCCCCGTACAAGTTTTATGCTGGGTCCCCTCCAATGTGTACATCAAAAAACAGAATCGGGTAATCTCAAGGTGACCATGCACATTACTAATTTTCTGTTCAGTGTAACCACAATTCCATGAAAATGATTTTTAAAGAAAAATGAAAAATGTTATTTTTCTAATCGACTGAAAAATCTGATCATATTGCCCCCCCCCCTTTTTTTGAGAATGGACGTGTTGGGGGGTGGTTTATGCATCGTGTAGATTGTTTGTGCATGAAAACCATTACGCGCGTTGTCAGTGGCGTACCTAGGGCATTTGAAACCCGGTGCTGGGTATTATAAGACACCCCCCCCCCCAAAAAAAAGGTGAAGGGGCAAAAAATGGGTGGCGCTCAGGGGCGTAGCAATAGGGGGTGCAGAGGTAGCGACCGCATCGGGGCCCTTGGGCCAGAGGGGCCCCGAAGGGTCCACCCTCTATCTCAGTATTACCTCTCTATTGGTCCTGTGCTGGTAATAATCACTTCTATAGATGCTTTGAATAGTAGTAATCCTTAACACACTGTTCCCCAACCCCTTCTTGCACCTCTGACACTGGGGTTGTCCTTGGCAGGTTTTGGTGCGCTGTATCAATTGTTATGTATAGAGTGCTTGGGGGGGCCCCATGTAAAACTTGCACCGGGGCCCACAGCTCTTTAGCTACGCCACTGGTGGCGCTATAACATTTCACGCGCCGCGGCAAAAAAATGGGCGTGGCCATGATAGGATGAGGGCGGAGCTAACTGTAATTTGACGTGAACCCGGGTGAAAATACACGTAATGTGTGCAGATTTGCCCAGAGAATACGTTCAATCATGTCTGCAGATTTGCCCAGAGAATAAGTTCAATCATGTCTGCAGATTTGCCCAGAGAATACGTTCAATCACGTCGGCAGATTTGCCCAGAAAATACATGCAATCATGTCGGCAGATTTGCCCAGAAAATACATGCAATCATGTCGGCAGATTTGCCCAGAGAATACGTTCAATCATGTCGGCAGATTTGCCCAGAGAATACGTTCAATCATGTCGGCAGATTTGCCCAGAGAATACGTTCAAGGCAGATTTTCTCAGAGAATACGTTCAATCATGTCTGCAGATTTGCCCAGAAAATACATGCAATCATGTCGGCAGATTTGCAGAGAAAATACATGCAATCATGTCGGCAGATTTGCCCAGAGAATACGTTCAATAATGTCGGCAGATTTGCCCAGAGAATACGTTCAATCATGTCGGCAGATTTTCCCAGAGAATACGTTCAATCATGTCGGCAGATTTTCCCAGAGAATACGTTCAATCATGTCGGCAGATTTTCCCAGAGAATACGTTCATTTATGTCTGCAGATTTGCCCAGAAAATACATGCAATCATGTCGGCAGATTTGCCCAGAAAATACATGCAATCATGTCGGCAGATTTGCCCAGAAAATGCATGCAATCATGTCGGCAGATTTGCCCAGAAAATGCATGCAATCATGTCGGCAGATTTGCCCAGAGAATACGTTCAATCATGTCGGCAGATTTGCCCAGAGAATACGTTCAATCATGTCGGCAGATTTGCCCAGAGAATACGTTCAATCATGTCGGCAGATTTGCCCAGAGAATACGTTCAATCATGTCTGCAGATTTGCCCAGAGAATACGTTCAATCATGTCTGCAGATTTGCCCAGAGAATACGTTCAATCATGTCTGCAGATTTGCCCAGAGAATACGTTCAATCATGTCGGCAGATTTGCCCAGAAAATACATGCAATCATGTCGGCAGATTTGCCAAGAGAATACGTTCAATCATGTCGGCAGATTTGCCCAGAAAATACATGCAATCGTGTGGCAGACCTGTCCAGAAAACACTTCAATCGTGTAGCAGACCTGGCCAGAACATAAATGCTACCCCTGGCTGCTAATATAAATTAAAAAGAAAAAAAAAAACATTTACTCACCTGCAGCAGAGCTCCTGTTCCGGCCTCCGTCCAGTGCGCAGCTCCCACGATCTTCTGCAGCCAGCAACTCCCAAAGTCTCCAGAGCAGGGCTTCGGACATTTTACTATAGCCCTGCTCTGCCGCTGCGGTGAACTGATACGGCGTCTATTAGATGCCGAAAGTCAGTTCACGCTGGGGGGTGCTTGGAGAATTTTAAGGGGTGCTTCAGCACCCAAAGCACACCCCCCCCCCCCCGTGCCGCCACTGCCCCCAGTATAGGTAGCTAGCAGTTGCCCCCAGTATAGGTAGCTAGTTGCCCCCAGTGAAGGTAGTATAGTTGCCCCAATATAGCTAGTATAGTTGCCCCCAGGATAGGCAGCATAGCTGCTGCCCCCAATGTAGGTAGTGTTGCTGCCCCCAGTGTAGTTTGTATAGTGGCCCCCGTAGAGCTTCCCTTCAGTATAGCTAGTATAGTGGCCCCCATAGTTGCCCCAGTATAGCTAGTATAGTGGCCCACAGTTTAGATAGTATAGTTGCCTCTATTGTAGCTGGTATGGTGCCACATCTGGATTCTTGGCTCCGTTTTTGTCTGCGTCAAAAAAACGTATATCACGGATAAGGTTGTGTGATTATAGTTATGCCCCTACTGTCACTGACTACCTTCCTATTCTCAGACAGCTCTAGCTGTGCTCTCTCACAGAACTCACAACAGCATGATAGTGTTGTTCGGGGCAACAGCCGCCACCCCCACAGCCCGCTGTTAACACCTTCAGCTGGGCTGCTTCTTGTTTTTTCAATCTCAAAAATAATGTATTTATTTATTTTTAAGCTGCAGGACTCTTTTCTCTCAAAAAAGCTAACATATGGGCGCTGTACTGAGTAACCCACCAGATGGAATATTTAGAACTGCGTCTGAAGTTCAGCCTTAAATTATGAACCAAAGCCGTACAGAGGGGATTTATGTTTTCTTCTCTTTTCACTGTTCCTGAATTTATGATCAAGCTGGAAAAGCTGACCTTATGTCCTTTGTATCATTTATAAACATGGAGCCCCACAAAGACCAGTAGTTTTATGTTGAGTCCGAGAGACTGCATAGGAACAGTTCAGCGAGCAACAAAGGCACAAGAACCTGAAAGCACATAAGTACACACTTTCTTCAATTGATGCCGAGCCTAAATAATTACAATACATCTGAAGGCCATTCTTCTCTTGTTGTGAGAGGCGTTGCCAGGTAACGTTTATTAACAATGTGTGATGTGGTGATTATTACTATGATTAAATCACTTTATATGCCCACTACTAAGCATGCTCAGAAGTGCTGATTATATACTGTGTGTGCACAAGAGTCCCAGAACTACAAAAGTAGCAGGAGACAATTAGGGCCTGTTGACACTACAAAAGCTTTTTAAAGAAAACCTGAACTGAAAATTAAAAGTCAAAATTAAAATACACACATTATTTTTTAAGCGCCAGGGATTTTAAAAATTGCCCTATAGTGCTTGTGCAATGATTCCCTATGACAGTGTTCATGTCAGAATCTGCTCTGCTGGCCTTGATTCCCTGGACAGTTTGTCGGTTTCCTATGCAGGTTGCATAGTTCAGTCCAGGGAAAAGAGGCCTTTTTGTCAGTTTGCAAGGCAGACTGATTTGCATTCACTTATCTTGCAATCTGCTTGTCTGCTTCCTTTGAAGGTTTTCAGTATAAATGTCACTTCCTCCCAGAATTCCTTGCTCATCATAGTTTCTGTTAAGTGAGATTAACCTTAGAGCCTCAGCCTCTTTGTATCTTGTTGCTAATATTCTAGGGTAGTTAATTCTTGGGGAGTGCACTTTGCACTCCTACTAGTGCAGTCAGGTTTGTGTATTATTTGTACTGCCTAGTCTTGTCTTGTCCTGTCCTTGCGATTGTACTATCTCCAGCGGTGGCTGATAGTGAATCGTTCTGTCCTGTTCCTTGATCGCATTCGCCCTAGCGCTAGAGGTGGTGGATCTCCCTTGTCTGAGTCTTGAAGTATATCCTTGGCAGCGGTTGCTATTGGTTACTCCTTCAGTTTGTTTTGTCTGGAAGGAACGCTTGCTGTTGTCTGGTGTTAGGCAACTGATTAGCAAGCGTTCCTCCCTGTCTGTATCTTGGAGTATATCCTTGGCAGCGGTTGCTATTGGTTACTCCTTCAGTCTGTTTTATCTGAAGCGAACGCTTGCTTTTGTCTGGTGTTAGGCAATTGATTAGCAAGCGTTCTCGTTATCTGTTTGTCTTTGTTTTCCATGTTCATTTGTTAGTCAGGGTTGGTACGTTTTGTCACTGTTGCGCTTAACGTGCGGTGACCGTGGTATTAACGTGCTTGTCACTTTTGCACATAACGTGCAGTGACCCCGTTTAGTTAGTTAATTTGTTATTTTCCTTGGCGTTCAGATTGTAGTTATTTGCTGTGTCTTCCTTTACTCAATTCATGCTCTGTCTTTACTCAGTCTTGTGTTGCTGATAGCAATCGTTTTTCTTGCGATTGGCTTTCTCACTCTGGTCTGTTCTGTTGTGATATGTCTACCGTCACTGGGTGTCGACTAGATTGGTGGACATTCATATAGTCTGTCTCTGTTCTTTTTTTCTTCTAAATTGCTACTAGGTTTATATTGCCCAGTGTTGCTTAACCACTTGAGGACCTAGCCTTTACCCCCCCTTAAGGACCAGCGCTGTATTTTCAGATCTGTGCTGGGTGGGCTCTACAGCCCCCAGCACAGATCAGCTGGCATGCAGAGCGATCAGATCGCCCCCCTTTTTTCCCCCCTAGGGGGATGATGTGCTGGGGGGGTCTGATCGCTTCTGCATGCTGTGGGTGTTGCGGGGGGGGCACCTCAAAGCCCCCCTCCGCGGCGAAATTCCCCCCTCCCTCTCCTACCTGCTACCCCTCCGGTGATCGGGGCTGCACAGGACGCTATCCGTCCTGTGCAGCCAGTGACAGGCTGTCCCATGTCACATGGCGGCGATCCCCGGCCGCTGATTGGCCGGGGATCGCCGATCTGCCTTACGGCGCTGCTGCGCAGCAGCGCCGTACAATGTAAACAAAGCGGATTATTTCCGCTTGTGTTTACATTTAGCCTGCGAGCCACGATCGGCGGCCCGCAGGCTATTCACGGAGCCCCCCGCCGTGAATTGACAGGAAGCAGCCGCTCGCGCGAGCGGCTGCTTCCTGATCAATTAGCCTGCAGCCGGCGACGCACTACTGCGTCGCTGGTCCTGCAGCTGCCACTTTGCCTACGCGCGTTATGAGTGCGCGGTCGGCAAGTGGTTAATCGTGCAATTTCAATCTGGCATCTGTGGCTGTACAGAGGACTTATTCCTCTGTACTTCACAGCTCCACCTGCTGGTTGGAATTCTCCTCTACAAATATATACTGGGTGCTCTGCTTCTGTGATTGTGGGGATTTCCATCTGCTTCAGTGCTGATGGTGGAAAGCGACTCCAGATCATTACAGTTCACATCTGAGTGGTTCGATTACGATCCGCTCACCAAAGTGCTGCCTGTACCGTTTCCAGGGCGATTTGCCTATAATGGCAGGTATAGGGAAATCACAAATGCCTGAAAAAGCACTTGGTATAGCGATTTCCTGAGCGCATTTAAGAATAAATAGATTGTATTTATTATTTTCCAGGTCAAAGCGTTCTCTTCCTGTCAGTCAGGAAGTGAAAAAACAAATCGCTCTGCAAAAGCGCTTAGAAAAGCGTTGTAAAAAAAAAAAGTAACACTCTGGGAGGCGTTAAAAAAAAGATCACACACAAAATCTCAAAACGCTGGCGTCAGCAGCAATTTATGATGTGAATAAGGCCTTACAGAAACTTTGGACGTATCTGCAACTCTTCTCCAACCATGAGGCCCCTTTTGCATGCATGCAGCTTTTGGACAAATCGGGCGCCGCCATAGACTTTAATTGAAAAAACTGGCAAGCTGACTCCAAAAGGTGTCCTTGTCTGCTTTATATCATATAGCTATATTAATTTTCTTTTAAAGAGAACCCGAGGTGGGGACATAAAAAAACAAAAAAAAAAAACAATGCTACCTTTTTCGTGACCTCTGGGGTCACAACGCTGTAAGGAGAGCAAGCTGCTCTCTCAGCGTGCAGGTAGGTGGGGGAGAAGCAGGGGGCGTGGCCAGGGAGAGAGAGCTGCCCAATGGCAGCTAGGGAAAGCCTGCAAGAACACCCCCAGTGGGTGTTTTGAGCAGGGAGTCCCTCTCCTCCCAAAATATTGTCCCTAATTTCAGGGGGCTATAGCGCAGCTGTGGGGGGCAGAGAGCAGCATGGGGAGGACACAGAGGCATGTCATGAGGCAGGGAACATGCCTCTGTGTCCCATCTGCCACCCCCTCCCGCCGCACTACCTCGGGTGCACTTTTAATAAAACCATTTGTCTGGCAATCCTGCAGACTTTTTTGGTCAGTAGTGTTTGAATGACATCCCTGAAAGGCTTCCTCACCTTGCATAGTAGCTGGGCTGATGTCACTGTGCAGAGTAAGCTTGATGGGTGCAGCTCCTGTCATCCAACCAAACAGAAAGCTGCTTTACCACACCACCCATCCAGCCCAGCCTTCTAGCTCTCTTTTCTCCCTCCGCCCTGATGTCAGCCCATCTCCCTTTCAAGGTGATAAACGGATGCGCTGGGACCAGAGGCGTAGCAATAGGGGTTGCAGAGGCTGCGACTGCATTGGGGACCTTGGGTTAGAGGGGCCCCAAAGGGCCCTCCCTCAACTACAGTATTAGCTCTCTATTAGTCCTGTGATCATAATGATCACTTCTATAGATATTTTGAATAGTGTTAATCATTAACAAACTGCTCCCCATTCCCCTCTTGCACCTCTGACACTGTAGTTGCCATTGGCAGGCAGGTTTTGGTGCGACGTATCAATTGTTATGTATAGAGTGCTTGGGGGCCCCATTGTAAAACTTGCATCGGGGACCACAGCTCCTTAGCTACGCCACTGGCTGGGACTGCCCATCCAATGCATATTTTATTGTTGCAGACAAAATCAATGCCCACGAAAGGTCGCACAGGATCGGTGGTTTGCGGCAGTCCCGATGCGCTGCCCACACACATAGTGCCCCCTTACCCCATCCCGGAAGTCCACGATCCCGGCCCCAGGAAGTGACATTTATATTTAAATGTCACTTTTTTCTCTTTATTGTCGTTTTTTTTTTTTTCAATTAAAAGTAGTTCCTGGTTTGAATCTGCAGATTCCTTTCTGCAGACTCCATGCATATTCCTTACAGATTCCTTTGCAGATTTCTTGCAGATTGCCTGTAAAGTTGCACAAGGAATCAATGGCATCCTATGGAAGGGACTGGGGGAGGGTGCAAATAGTAGCCAGTATTTTTTTTACTAATCTGCCCAATCAAAATACCAATGATTGCATTGTGTGTAGGGACAGTAAGACCCCGGGTGGCGGGCATAAAACCACCTTAAATTGCGAAACTTGCTCACGCAGGCCCGGATTACACCCAGGAAACTGTTTTTCAATTTACCATACCTTGATTTTCTCCTCTGCTACAAGCCAATAGAACATTCCAAACTGTCCAAATAAGGTATCAAATTAAACGTTATAATGTGTTTTTTAAAATAAGATATACCATGTTACGGTGTTATGTTCCATGTTAAAATGAGAGAGCGTGTAAGAGGGAGAGCGCATTTCCTTAAATAAAACCTCCGAGCAGAAACGACTTCCTTATACCCGAGGTGACACAGGACATGATGAGATAGACATGTGTATGTACAGTGCCTAGCACACAAATAACATAATATGCCATGTTCCTTTTTTTCTTTCTCTGCCTGAAAGAGTTAAACATCAGGTATGCAAGTGGCAGTTCCTGTCTGAGTCAGGACTGGGTCAGACTACAGTGTGACCCTCACTGATAAAAAATTACAACTATAAAACACTTTCCTAGCAGAAAATGGCTTTTGAGAGCAGGAAAGAGATAAGGAGGGTCAACAGTTCATAGATTTTAGCTCTGGCATACTTCAATAAATGTGTCATTGAGCAAAAACAATACAGCAGTAAAAATTAAAAAAGTAGATTTAAACATAAAATCAAACTGTAGAATATCATTAAAAGTTTTTTTTAGGAGAAGAAGGATAGATGCAATTATTTATTTCATTAGTTTATTTTCACCTCGGGTGTCCTTTAAGGGTTTGCTCAGCATCCCTTTAAATGGCTGTTGTTTTGTTTAATAATTCTGCTAAGTAAGACTAAGCAAAGGCACTTCATCTAAAAGAAAAAAACAAAAAAACCTCTCTAAGTACACATAGCCGATGCTACATAAGTTTAGATAATTTTATTCTGATTGAAACTCGCCCTTGAAATGCAGTTTCCATTCTCATTCTATTACGCTGCTATGGAACTGATAGAGGAGGAAGGATGCTGCAAAGCCTGCTTGTTATGTTCTAACTGTGATCTATTGCCGCAATTTACCAGTAAAATGATATTATTACTTGCATAAATATTTTGTGCATGAATTACAGACTTCATTCTCCTATAATTACATGCTATGTGTTACAGTGATCATCTTTCGGGAAAACAATATTCTTTGGAATCCTTATTTATATCAAAGAGAAATACACTTAACAACAAACCGAAACAATTTGTATTAGTTTTAGACCACTATGGGGAGTTAACGTTTTTCTTTATGTATTGTGTTTATTTTTTCTCTCGTATTATAGTTGTACTCCATTGCCTTAATCTTGAGGTTCGTTAAACTGTATTGTAGCCAATGGTGGTAGCAGCATCCAGTTCCATAATCAACATTTAACGCTAGATTCACATATAGAAAATCATCACTACTTCCAGGGCCAGATTTACCATACGGCACTGTAGGCACATGCCTATAGGCGCCTGATGATGGAAAGGCGGCACACTCCCCTCCAACAGTGCCTCCCTCCTTCCTACCCTGTGCAGAGTCCTGATGAGAGTGTAAATGAGAGGTTATTCACCCTGCTCTCAGCATTCCACTGATGATAGTCCACTGACTTAAGTTAGGGGCACCTCTCGCTAGTTAATACTGAGATTCCTCTAGCTACCTAATACTTGAGGCACCTCTAGCTACTTAATATTGAGGTTACTTCTGGCTAGCTAATACTAAGGGACACCTGTAGCCAGGGCAGCCATCAGGGGGGGACAACTGACATTGCAGTAAGGGGCCCAGGGCTTCTGGGGGCCCCAGGCCCCCCAAGCGCTGGAAGGGCCGCCTGTGCTGGCTGTGGGCCCGTGGCTCACTAACCAGCACACTGCGTTCCAGCACTGACAAAAGAGGCACAGGAAGAAAAGAGGGGGACAAAAGAGAACAGATAAAGAATAAGAACGGACCTACAATCTCATTTTTTAACTGGGGACTACCTGTATTTTGCTAGTATTTGACTCCACCCACAACATGCCATGGTCACGCCCACTTTTTGCTGCATCTTGCTGTACATGCTGCTTTCTTCGGTGTCAGAGCCATGAACATTGTTTTGCCGCAGCGCACTTCGTGCACTGGGGTGGGGTGGCTAGTGGGTGGGCACAGCAACCAGTGGGTGGGTCCAGGGAGGGGGGCCCCAGGCCTGATGATGTGTGAGGGGCCCCAAAATTTCAGATGGCGGCCCTACCTGTAACTACCTATGATGGGCAAGGGAAGTAAGGGAGAAGTGACAGCTGGGACAGCCAGCACACTTGCGGAGTAGCTTGAAGGGGGTTTGTAGGTTCATGGAGGGAGTAGTCTAAGGTGTCAGGACATGTGTGCCTATAGGCTCCTGTGATGTAAATCCGGGCCTGACTACTTCCTCTACGTATTATTATTATTATTAGTATTATTAATAATAATAAAAATGATTTACAAAGCACCAACATATTCTTTGGCACTTAACAAAGGGATGTGCAGCACCCTATGCAATGGAATCATTAGGGCTGTTTCACACTAGAGGCAGCGGTAGAAAAGGCTAAGACGCTGCCTTTTGCTGTCAGCATTTTGGTGCTTTTTGAAGGCGTTTTAACGCCAATACATGACTATCAATTGAAATGAGAAACGCCGCGGTCGGCCCTGAAAGAGTGCCGGGGAGCTTCAAAACGCAACCCTCAAAAACGCGGCGTTAAGTGTGAAAGGTAAAATGAAAGTCTATGGACTTTCATTTTACCATGGAAAACGCTAACTATGGCCGTGGCGGTAAAACGTAGAAAAAGGCCTCTAGTGTGAGAGAGCCCTTAGCAGTGGAAAAGTTCCGCAAAATACAAAGGCTAGCTCTTACCCAGGTTTTCGGCGTTCATGCAGGAAGCTGCCATAGGACGTAAGCTCCGTCACTGAGTAGAAGGAAGGAAGGCAAATAGTGGATCCATATCACAAGAAAACAGTACGTGCACCATCCATCCAAGATTACCTTTTATTAGTGGTGACAGCATTCGTGTGTACATCAATGAACTTGCCTTGCAGTGCTAAACATTTACGTCAGTGACATATACAGCCATGGGTGGTGGAGGAGGCTGGCAGGCACAAACTATTTTGATAGGTATTTTCCAGGGATCACTATTGCAAAAAAACTAAAAGTCCCCCATGAAGAGATGAACTAGCCCAAAACCTGTCAGTTCTGTACAATTTTTACTACTGTAAGTGACAGGAACACAGGAGAAAAGTATTTTATGGAGTATTTTACTCTGGGAGAAATGCACTTCTTATTTGTATGTGTTTACATGTATTTTAATGGTATAGTACATCTATGCCCCTGCAGACTTCATCTTAGTTCCAGGGGTGTAGATATATGTATGTCTGCCGCTACCATCGCTGTGCGCCCTCCTCCCGCTCGTGCACGCATTCCTGCTGCCAAACTGTTATCCCAGAGATCAAAGAATATGAACGCAGCTCCCATTCATTGATCTAAGTCCCCATTGTAATGATCGGCGGATGCCGTGATCATTCTGAGAAAAAAAAAATGATTCCCATCCGTCATTCTCTTCCTGTAAGCATTATAGTATGCTTACAGGACGCATAACAAAAAAATTACTGAGGCCATCTTGTGGCCAAATAGTAAAATTACATCTAGATACATTTTTTTTAAGAAAAACATATTTTTAAATTAAGTAGTTAATTCCCACACTCTTACCCAATATAAGTATTTGCATAAAAAAATGACAACAACAAAAATAGATAGTTACCTTCAGGACTGAACTTTTTAAATATGTATGTCAAGAGGGTATATTACTGGTATTTTTTAAATTATGGGCTTGTAAATAGTGATGGATAGAAAACTAAAAAAATTGTACCTTTATTTCCAAATAAAATATTGGCACCATACATTGTGATAGGGACATAATTTAAACTGTGTAATAACCGGGAAAAATGGGCAAATAAAATATGTGGGTTTTAATTATGGTAGCATCTATTATTTAAAACTATAATGGGTCACAAAACTGAGTAATAATTCATTTTTTTTCCTATTATTCCCGTTAAAATGCAATTAGAATAAAATAATTCTTAGCATAATGTACCACCCAAAGAAAGTCTAATTGGTGGCGAAAATAACAAGATATAGATCATTTTGTTGTGATGAGTAGTGATAATGTTATTGGTGAATTAACCACTTGCAGACCGCACGCTTATACCGTGCGTCGGCAAAGTGGCAGCTGCAGGACCAGCGACGCAGTACTGCGTCGCCAGCTGCAGGCTGATTAATCAGGAAGCAGCCGCTCGCGCGAGCGGCTGCTTCCTGTCAATTCACGGCGGGGGGCTCCGTGAATAGCCTGCGGGCCGCCGATGGCGGCTCGCAGGCTAAATGTAAACACAAGCGGAAATAATCCGCTTTGTTTACATTGTACGGCGCAGCAGCGTCGTAAGGCAGATTGGCGATCCCCGGCCAATCAGCGGCCGGGGATCGCCGCCATGTGACAGGGGACGTCCTGTCACTGGCTGCACAGGACGGATAGCATCCTGTGCAGCCCGGATCACCGGGGGGGAAAGGTAGGAGAGGGAGGGGGAGAATGTCGCCGTGGAGGGGGGCTTTGAGGTGCCCCCCCCCCCGCAACATGCCTGCACGGAGCGATCAGACCCCCCCTGCACATCATCCCCGTGGGGGGAAAAAAGGGGGGCGATCTGATCGCTCTGCGTGCACCCTGATCTGTGCTGGGGGCTGCAGAGCCCACCCAGCACAGATCACAATAAACAGCGCTGGTCCTTAAGGGGGGGTAAAGGGTGGGTCCTCAAGTGGTTAATGGAAGGAGCACTGAAAGGTGAAAATCGCTGTGGTGCTCAAGGGGTAAATCCCCTCAGTGGTTAACTGGGGAAATGTTACTCTTTTTTGCGATTGTGGTCCTTTAAGATTGCAAATCAGGAAGTGGAAATGATTTTCCTGTGGGTAAACAATGACTAAATCATGTCTAAAGTTATATTGGGAAAAATAACCTATTTTATTTATTAAGTTATATTCTGTTAAGTTCCTCTTTGAAAAGGAGCTGTCAGCCATTCTATCTCAGAAAAAAAAAATAACTAAAACACATATATAAGTAGATAAATACTTGCTCTACTTACATAACACATGTATTGCACTGTCCACGTTTTGATTTTAGTGATTGTTCTACAGTAAAAAAAAAAAAAAGAGAAAAACCCTCTTAGCATTTCCTATTTGAACTGTGGCTATTTTGAAGCCAATTCTGATGTCATTTCCTCCCTTAGTCTACTTTGCCTGAATTGCCCACCCTTCACTATAGAAAGTGCATTGTCTCAGCATGAGAAATATTGGCCAATCAGAGAGGAACAGAGGTGTGTGTGTGTGTGTGTGTGTGTGTGTGTATGTGTGTGTTTGGGAGGGGGGGGGGCAGGAGGGAAAGAGGCTTCAGACAATCAGGCTGCAATAGTTAAGTCTGAGGGGAAGTAGAGAAGCAAAAAAGGACGACCCAGCATGCCCTGCAACTTCCTTTTTGTGTACCAAATTTTGTGTGTACCAAATAAGAGTCAGGTAAACTGGGGAATGATCATTTATCAACAAGAAAAGTAATAGTGATTTTAACTTTTGCATTGCCTGGTTATCATCCTTACTACTTGTTTACCAGATAAAAATAAAGAATTGATTTTATGCCGGACAGTTACTTTTTAAATTTTACCTCGTAAAAAATTACCATACATTAGAAAAAAAAACAAAAAAAAACCAGAAAACAAATTGTCTTTGCCAATGGAACAATGGATCAGGCAACTAGCTAGAAATTTCCCTAATATGACTCCCTAATGTGTCACTGGAGATGCTCCTTGATTGTCTGCTGTCTTACCGCCTGTTTTTTCTTCTTTCTCTTCTTCTTAAATCAACAGGCCAAGTGGTAGTTAATTAAAGACAACTTGTCAAAAATGCATAATAATGTATTGTTGTGCAGCACTCTAGCTGACAGTGGAGGATGTGTCACGTTTCCTAGCCATTATTTTTCTTGCTCAGGAATAAGTCACATTTGACACTTCCTTGTGCTGCCTCTCACCACTGTGTCATTTGTGTCCATTATCTTTGCGGATGGAGGGATGCATAGTTGGCCGGTAGTCCTCCTTCCCTCTGCAGCCTACGGAATGCTACAAAGGCAGGTGATGATGAACGCTTTTGGCCTCACGCACTGTAAAAGCTTTCATTGATCGAGGCTTCCAGCAATGTCTCTAATGTAGAAGAGGCTGCAATGTAAACACAGAGCACTTCACATGTATGGCATGTATTCTGGTCAGCAGGCTGCAGGAGGTACGGATCCATATTGTCTTCCATTAAAACACCATAGAAGTGGCCATTTTCATAGTTTTTTTATAGTAACCAGCACAGCAGAAAACTATTAATACTAATATTACAACCTATCTTCATGATTCCTTTTTTGAGTTCCCAACTGACATAAAAGGGCTCCTCCCTCACTAAAAAAAACAACCCTCTTAGTCACTGAGACCTCCAGTGATGACATAATCCAAGTCCCTATATGGTGTATTGACTGAGGCGCCCTAGCTGGATAAATAAGAAGAAAGACTTTGCAGCTGTGTGAGGATAAATCCTTCTATTCAAGTGATAATGCAGTAAACTACAGCGCAGATTAGTTCTTCTTAGTACTTCTCACTGGTGTGTCTCTTTCCACTTTGTCACCACCTGTATATGCACTCAAGGTGCAACGAGCTAAAACAGGGATGCTCTCAGTGGTTTTGTAAAAGTTCTTGTTTATTTCTGGATAAAAAGCAGACCAAGGTATATGAGGTTACACTTACTTCAAGAGGGTCCTAATCCACTTAGGGCCCTCTTTTTGGCGTAATTCCCTTCCCACCCAATGTGGTACTAAGTATCCCCTGTAAACGACCCTGGTGTGTGCTGCCCGCTCTTGTCCCGACTAGTTTCGGCAATCTGCCGTCTTCAGGGGAAGTAAAAGGTTTACTTCCCCTGACGACGGCAGAATGCTGAAACTAGTCGGGACGAGAGTGTCCCTGTTTTAGCTCGTTGCTCCTTGAGTGCATATACAAGTGGTGACAAAGTGGAAAGAGACACACCTGTGATAAGTACTAAGAAGAACTAATCTGCGCCGTGGTTTACTGCATTATCATAATCCAAGTCCTGTCACTTTGTATAGGTGGGCTACTGCATGATCACAGAGGACCAGCCTCCCATGGTGACCTCTGTGAAGGGTGTGTCCAAGGCTGTGGAGTCAGAGCAATTTTGGGTACCTGGAGTTGGAGGCAGGGTTTTTATTAACTTAAAGGGAACCTGTACTGAGTAAAATTATTTAAAATAAACACATGATGTAACTTCAAATGAACATTACATAGTTACCTTGACATCGGCTCCTCTCAGAAGCTCGCCATTTTCTTCTGACAATGACCCCTTCCAGTTCTGACAACATTTTGTCAGAACTGAAATATATCAGTTGCTGTCAGTTATAGCTGAGAGGAGAACTGATGTGTCCATGTTTCCCTATGGCTCAAGTGGGCGATGTTACAGTTTAACTGTGTGCTGACCAGAAAGCTGTTATGGAGTAATGGCCATTTTCAAAATGGAGGACAGAGAATTTCATTGATCATAGTGAATGAAAAGGACACAGGAGGGAAAAAAGAGATTGATAAGTAGAGTACACAGGAGTTAAGTATGACTTTTGCATGTTGATTTTGACTTTTAATTTTCAGTTCAGGTTTTCTTTAAGGAGTCGGAGTTGGATAATTTTTGTACCAGCACCACAGTCCAATTAAGTATTAGACTAAGGAGTCAGAGCAATTTTGGGTACCTAGAGTTGGTGGTTTCATAAACTGAGGTGTCGGATGATTTTTGTATCAACTCCACAGCCCTGGGCGTGTCACCTGCTCTGACTGTAAAGAAGGCATGGCAACATTTTGAAAGTAAGGTGGGAGTTCTTGGGATGTGCTACAGAAATTGGGGGGAGGGTGTATGTAGGTCAAGGCTAGACTGATTGGCTGAAGTGGCCCGGTGGTGCATGAATCCAAAATGGAGGGTCTTAAGAGGTCCCTGTCAGCTTCTTGAAGTGGGCTGCTGCATAATCACAGTGGACCAGCCTCCCACAATGACTTCTGTGAGGGTTGTTAAACCTGCTCTGACAGTAAGGGAGGTGTGGCTGTCAAAGCTACAGACCAGCCCCCAAGTGTATTGAGTAGCAGGGGTGTTTTCAGCGATGTGGTAGTGCAGCAATTATGAAAGGGATGTGGGGGCTCTTGGAATGTGCCACATAAGTTGTGGAAGAAGGAAGGGGGTCAGGGCAGCACTGATTGGCCGGAGTGACTCAGAGGTGTTTTGGCTTTAGGAACTGTCTGGCCAGATGGTGGGGGTCACATGACTCCAAAGAGAAAGATCCTCAGAGGTAAGTACTGAGCACATACTTTTCTATACATCAACAAGTTTTTTGGGGTTTTTTAAGTTTTGGTACAGTTCCCCAAATATTTAAAGAAATGTCAAACTAAAAGGCATTTCACTTGTAGCATTAGCATCAAAAGCTGTCAGTTTAGCAAAGCTATTAAAAAATAGGCACTGCTTACCTTGGAGAAAGGAGAGCAGAAAGGAGGAGGTCTTATTAAAAATTAGCATGTAATCATCATATAAAATTGGGTAGTCCACACCCCAGGGTACATGCAGAAGGCAATTGGGGCGGTTTCAAATCTAACAAAACATGGGGCACAGCAAAACATTGACACTGCCTCCTTCATTGTATGCTAAACTACTGTATTACACAAACCACCAAGGTCTACTTTCTCAGGAGAGCCACAGTGTAGGTGTGGGGGGAGGAGGGGGGGTTGCTATTATTTAAAGCATGTACAGATGTTATCATCACCACTACCACTAGAACTTCACAATTGGGCACCACTAACCCAGGACCCTGGTGTGGTTGCAACCTCTGCAACCTCTGTTGCGATGCCTCTGTCTGGAGGGGTCTTTATATCGAAAACTTGAGAAGAGGTATAAATCTTTTAGAATGGTTTGCCTGCATTAAAGCAGAGGGCGGATCCAGTGCCCTTCCTGAATTTTTTTTTATTGTGTGTATGTTTGTGCATGTTTTTGGAGAGTGGTGATGAGGGGAGTGGGGTCAAAAGGCTCTGCTAGGTGAATAGTGGTCCCCGGGGCCCCTGCAATGTATTTCTAGTGAAGCAAGCTCACTTGTCTAGCCGGGGCGCTCCGCCATCAGCCTGCGTGCTTCCGTCTTATCCTCGCAGGCCACTCTTCTATGCGACCCAGAGGCATGTTGAGTACGTACATGCTGATATGTCACTGAGAAGAGGTACTGGGGAGGATGAAGATGGAAGCACACAGATGGAAGTCAAATATTTTACAGGGGACCGCTATTCACTTTGGGGGGAGACCTGGGCAGTCCACCAGATGAATTTGGAGCCCCGATATAACAACCAATACTATCTGGGGAAGGAGTCTGGGGGAATAGTCAGGAACAAAGGGCCTACCTCATGCCACTTAAAGAGGAACTGGCGTGAAAATAACTTAATCAATAAAACTGCTTATTTTTTTCAACATTTAATTCGGAATTATTAAGTCAGTGTTTGCTCATTGTAAAATCTTTCCTCTCCTTGATTTACATTCTGAAATGTATCCATGTGGTGGTGACATCTTTAGTCCTGCCAGGTGATCTGATCGGAATGTACGTTACTGAGAGTCCTATGCACAGAGGGAGATATGGCTTGCTTAGTAGTTAGAAAAAGCCTCTATTTCCCACAATGCAACCATGTTCACATACAGAAAAGTGTAAGGACCATGGTCATGACATCACACTGTGGGAGGGGTTTCACCACATTATCAGCCATACAGCCCCCCCGTCCCCCGATGATTTATAGAGAAAAGGTAAAGATTCCCTGTGGCAAAGGGAGTATCAGCTACTGACTGGAAAGAAATTCAATCTTGGGTTAAAGTTCCTCTATAAGAGGTGGGGGTTGTGGTACAGAGGGGCCCCATTTAATTTTTGCCCAGAATCCCATTCTGGTTAGATCTGGCCCTGGCCAGGGAAGGAAGATGTGGATACAATGACAGGAGAAGGCGTGAATTGCACAATCCAAGCTAGATACCGAGCCTGCATAGAAGTAAGAGATCTGATGGTAAATTACATTCATTTCATAAGGGGGATTGGTAGCCAAATAACACAAGTCAGTAATGACTCCCAAGTGGCATATACAGTATAGGTAACTACGCAACACAATCTAGAGTCAGTATTGATGAACTCTGTATCGGCCTACTAACCTATATTCTCCACATTAAAGCCATCACTCACAGCTCGGCCAATCTGACTTTTGACCACACTTGAAATGGATGTCATTTAAAGAGACACTGCAGTGAAAAAAAAAATGATGATATTATGATTTGTATGTGTAGTACAGCTAAGAAATAAAACATTAAGATCAGATACATCAGTCTAATTGTTTCCAGTACAGGAAGAGTTGAGAAACTCTAGTTGTTATCTCTATGCAAACAAGCCATTAAGCTCTCCGACTAAGTTAGTCGTGGAGAGGGCTGTTATCTGACTTTTATTATCTCAACTGTTCCTGGACTATTTACTTTTCCTCTGCTAGAGGAGAGTTCATTACTTCACAGACTGCTCTGAAAGAATCATTTTGAATGCTGAGTGTTGTGTAATCTGCACATATTATAGAATGATGCAATGTTAGAAAAAACACTATATACCTGAAAATAAAAGTATGAGAATATTTTCTTTGCTGCTAATCTTCTAGTAATTATTCATAGTACACAACCAATTCACTATATCATATATTTTTTTTTCGCTTCAGTGTCTCTTTAACATCATCTTTGTTGATAGTTGCTTACATGCACACTTTGCATCTATCCTGCACTGAGCCTTCGCTGAATAATATCTTGTGTAACAAACCACTGAGGAAATATGTGGATTCCTGATATGGCGTACTGGGCAATCCCCCATGTGGGCACTGCTGCTGACATAGCACATTGCTGCCGCTACATCTGGTGCTCCTGTAATAAGGGGGCCCTTGTGTTTACTATTGGGTGGTACTGTGTTATCCTCACGTAATCTTTGTAGAAGATCATTATTTATGTGTATGTGTCAGCTAAAACAAACCTGGATATCTATCTGTGCAGCCTACAAAGTGCCCCGGTGGAGTTGTCTATATACTATCAGTATAATATACTGATTACAGCAGGAGTATTGTGGCTGATGCCTTTACTGGCTCTTCCCTGCTGAGTTTTCCTGATTTTTGAGTTCTTAATAACAAAATGATCAATTATTTTTAGCAAAATTGCTTATTTTTTAACAATATTCATTTATAGATTATTTAGTCAGTGTTTGGCCGATTGTAAAATCTTTCCTCTCCCTGATTTACATTCTGACATTTATCACAGAGGGCAATATCTTTAAAGGGGAACTGAAGTAAGAGGTATATGGAGGCTGCCATATTCATTTCCTTTTAAACCATGCAGGTTGCCCGGCAGCCCTGCTGGTCTATTTGGCTGTAGTAGTGTCCTGAATAACACCCCGAAACAAGCATGCAGATAATCTTGTCAGATCTGACAATAATGTCAGAAACACCTGATCTGCTGCATGCTTGTTCAGGGTTTCTGGCTAAACGTATTAGAGGCACAGGATCAGCAGGACAGCCAGGCAAATGGTATTGCTTAAAAGGAAATAAATATGGCAGCCTCCATTTCCCTCTCGCTTCAGTTGTCCTTTAATTCTGCCAGGTGATCTGTGTGGAATGTTCATTTAGTTCTATGCACAGGGCCTGATGCTGGTTGCTTGGCAGTTGGAAAAAAGCCAGACTTTCCACAATGCAACACAGAAAACTGTCAGGACCTTGGTCATGACATCACACAGTGGGAGGGGTTTCACCACGATATTATTATTATTATTATTATTATTATTATTTAGTATTTATATATCAACCATGCAGACCGCCCTGATGCTCTATTTGAGTAAAAGAGAAGATTTCTTGTGGGAAAGAGGATATCGGCTACTGATTTTGACTGAAGCTAAATCATGGGTTAACGTTCTTCTTTAAAAGTCCAGTTTAGACAGAGTTGTTTTGTTTTTTTAAATGCATTTAACAGAATTGTTATTATTATTTTACACAATTTATGCAGTAAGAAGTTTTGTAAAAAAAAAAAAAAATGTACATATTGTAATTTTGTTTTGCAAAAAAAATAAATAAATAAAAAGAAATAAAAATGCTTGCTGTGTTGGAGGTGGGGATTGAGGAAGGGCTCAGAGAGGAATTAGCATATGGTGGGGAAAGGGCAGGTGTTGGGATGGAGGTGAGTGAAGAAGGGATATATGGTAAAGGTGGGGCCATGGAAAGCTCTGTTAATATTGGACGTGGCTGTTTGAACTCACTTGATGAGCTCTTTAAAGCAGTAGGATTAGCCATATTATGCCAGGGGAAAAAAACACATATATAAGTAGATAAATACTTGATCTACTTACACGTATTGTACTGTCCACGTTTTGAATTCAGTGAATTTTATATAGTAAATGAAGAGACTTCTGTTCCTGGTGGGGGCCATGTCTTTTGCCCACAGTTTAGGCTAAATCCTGATATCATTTCTGCCCTTTTACTTTTTTTTTTCTTTTCTCCTCCAATTGCTGAGTCACCTCAGCCTTGCTTGTAAATACAAGTGAGCAGAGGATCATGTTTCAGCTAGGAAGCTAGGCAGGGAAATAAATGGAAGAGGAGGAATATATTATAGATAAAAAGAACCCCCAGCATGCAACTGTTTGGCACTGACTAGACTGACTAAAGGGTCTAAAGTATGTGATAACTCCAAATCATAACAGCAGAAAAAGTTTTAAAAGTTTTGAATGCAGGATTAGCATCTTTATCACTTAATACACTCAGAGCAGTTGCTGTTGAGATTTGATTTTTATGGTGACAATCCTGCTTTAAAAGGTGTGTTTATAAGCACATGGTGGTATTACATTGTAACCATTCATACAGTGTTATGCTATGTGAAGTTTTGCCTTGCAGATATTGCTTTTAGTGGCGAGTGAGGTGAGTACCTTTTACGTTTCAATGCTCACAGGTATACTGCCCCATTCCCACTGGACCCCGGAACCATTAGTGTATACTAGTTTCCTAAGCTGTTTACTTGCTCTTGTTATCCAGCAGCTGACCTTACGGGTGTCTGGGGCCAACCAGCTAGCGATAATTGTTTTTCTAAGCGGGGAAAGCGACACGCATAGCAGTGTGTTGTAATGTGGAGTTCAATATGCTCAACAGTCAATGCAGCCTCACCCTTTGTGACACCGTGTCAGGTCTGATAAAGTGACACTTTAAACAAGGCAAGTGACAATCAGTCCAATGCGTGACCTCCCTACCAGAGGGTGAAAAGTCTCTCTGTTCATTAGAAGTGCTCATTATCCATAGTGATGATGCTCCAGCTAGTAAATATTCCCAAGGGCTGGATCATCATCATCATCATCCTTCTTTATTCAACCCATCTTACGCAGCTTCCTCCATGACTCCACAATAAAACAGACTGAGCTAATATATCATTTAGAGAGGACAACATGTAGGAACCTGATGTCAGTCCCTAGTAGTATTCTAATCTTATGTATTTTATTTAGTATTTATATAGGGCTAACATCTTCTGCTGAGCTGTACAGTGTATATAGGGGTAGATTCACTAACATTAATAGCGTAAGTAACCTCCTGTTACTTGCGCTATATAACCAGTCTGCATGATATGCGTGCTACTGGCAGCGTAGTGGGCGTAATTTACATCAGTGACATGAGTGCATGCTATGCTGCTGTAGTGCAGCATATTGAACGCTAGTAACTTTACGACCCCTATTTGCTAATAATGGGCTCCATTTGTCCCGCCCTGAGCCACAACAGGTCCAGTCACTTTAAAGGACGTGATCTCCGTACTTTGATTGGCCCAATAGGCTGCCTGTCAAGTGACAGGGCTATACACTGCATTGCCTATACACTGCATACTTGCCTATACACTGCATTGCCTATACACTACATCATTGCCTGTACACTGCATTGCCTAGCACACTGCACTGCTTAGATACTACATTATTGCATATACACTGCATTGTCTAGACTCTGCATCATTGCCTATACACTGCATTGCCTAGCACACTGCACTGCTTAGACACTGCATCATTGCCTATACACTTTACTGCCTAGACATTACATCATTGCCTATACACTGCATTTCCTAGCACGCTGCACTACTTGGACACTGCATCATTGCCTATACACTGTATTGCCTAGACACTACAGTATTGCCTGTACACTGCACTGCCTAGACACTGCATCATTGCGATACACAGCATTGTCTATACACAGCATTGCCTAGACACTGCATCATTGCCAATACACAACATTGCCTATACACTGTATTGCCTAGACACTGCATTATTGCCTATACATTGCACTGTCTAGAAACTGCATCATTGCCTATACACTGCACTGCCTAGAAACTGCATCATTGCCTATACACAGCATTGCCCATTAAACACTGCATCATTGCCTAGCACACTGCACTGCCTAGACTGTGCATCATTGCCTAGACACTGCATTGAAACGCAATGCACACATTGCACACAATAAAACAACAGACCTGATGTTCCAATTGTAATATTCCTGCATATGAACTCATGAACATCTGCAATGTCATTAAAAAATACATTAGATGTGCTATGATCATAATTTCACTAAAACACTAAATCCAATAAGTAGGAGGCCCCTTTTACACTTATACACTTTTTTTGCATTGCGTTACCCTTTCTGCCAACAGGGTAACGCAACAACAGTGAAAGTGTATGTGGCCCCAGGGCCGGCCTTAGGTTTCACAGTGCCCTGAGCGAAACCTGATTTGTGTGCCCTGTTCATCCTCGTCACGCATGCGCGCACACACACACACACACACACACACACAGGCCTATATGCAATTCACCTTTTTTCTTGAGTTACCCCCTAGGACAGTGGCTCCCAACGTTACATATGTATAATAGAAAAAATACTATCAATAACCACAAATGGATGAAAAGAGTGCATTATCCTGAATATACTTAAAAATAAAGGCTAGAACCTTTAAGGAATATTAATAAAAACAATCAGTGGGACAGTTAGCACAGCACCGACAATTTGCACCACGTGTTATAGCTGCAGCCCGCAGTGCCCCCCTCCCCCCCCCAAAAAAAAAAAACGTCCTCAGACTCAGTATAGGTAGGTAGCCAGGTATAGGTGCTGCCAGCATAGGATCTCATGTGTAGGTGCCCTCAATATAGGTTGCCAAGCATAGGTGCCCCCAGTATACGAAGTCAGTTGCAGGTCTCCATCGCCCCCATAGGTAGCCAGGAGTAGGGGCCTCCAGTATAGCCTCCAGTATAGGTAGCCAGGTGTTGGTGCCCTCAGTAAAGGTAGCCAGCTATAGGTGCCCCCAGTATAGGAAATCAGGTAGGTAACCAGCTATCGGCGCCCCCTTGGAAGCCGGCGCTCTGAGTGACCGCTCCGGTTGCTCAGGTCAAAGGCCGGCTATGTGTGGCCCAGTACACTTACCACGCTGCATCATGTTGCACCGGAAGCTTTTGATTCGCCGCCAACCTGCCACAAAGTCAACAATGCATTACCGTGCGTAAGTCGTTGCAAGGCGCAGAAATGTTAAATTTGTTGGCGCCTGTGGCTTGTGCAGAACAACACAAATGTGATTTGGAAGTTGATAATCCCAGTAATGTACTTCTTGTCCAGTAGGAAGTATGTCACTAGGCAAGGGGCGGCAAAGTGGGCGTGGGGGGAGTGCGAGCAGCGTGCAGGGGGGGCGGTGCTATGCAAATTACCCGGCCTGAACCTGGCTTAAGGGCAACAAAATTTGAGAATTTCTGCCGTAGTGGTTCTTTTATTTTTCTACACTCTGCTTTCTGCACACATATGTATATTTTCTTCTCATCGTGCTATTGCAGAGCCCGATCCACATATATAATAGTTATTTTATGCATGCTCTTCTTGTGAAATGATATACACGATATTACCCATTAACATATTATTCTCTTTTGCTGTTATGAATGATCAGCCCCTGGCTAAAAAAACATAAGAGAGGCTGTGATTTACTTACATGGATAATCCTCTGCCATAAATGAATACCCATTAATCAAGGACGACATCAGCCGCATTAATTGTGGCATATTTTTGTTGTTTCTGTGAAGAATGGAAATAGTACCATGATAGCATGTATAGCAGTTGCCGTTAAAGGAAGTCTAAGGATGGGAGAGCGTTGACGTGTTTTTTGACGAGTGGAGTTTGGCTGCATAGAGCGCACTTTATATTCAATATTGTCATAATAGGCGATGTGCGCTGCGGAATCGACCGCCTCACGCTGTTTTTATATATATATATTCAAGTGGATGGTCCTTTTATGGCAGACTCCATTCATGTGCAAATGTGACACCAGACAAGCCATTGTCACAGCAAAAGAAGTTGTCGTTTTAGCATAAATTATTGTCAGGGAGAAATCAGGCTTACATAGGTTCTGACGTTTTAAGGCTAAATTACACAGAGACAACTAAATATGTAATTCAGTATTTATTCAGTAATTCAGTACTCTATAGGCTGAATATTTTACCTTTCCAACATGACCTTTTAAAGTCGCTATTTAAAAAGAAAAAAAAAAGTTGTGATGTCATCATGGATGGACACTTTTTTGTTCTTCAATTTTTGACACAAACATGAAGTAAAAAAAAAACAAAAACTTATTCTACCTGTAGAACAAGTCCTAAATAGAACTTTCCCTAGAGCCCCATATTCTTATTTTGGGTTTAAGGGCTGAGAATCTAAGTCTGAGCCTTGTTTAAAGTGAACCTCCAGACTAAAAATCTACTCAGCAGCACTGAAAAGGCTTGGTGTTTCTTTAACAGTTTCACAGCATCAGAGCTTTGTTTTAATTACCTAAGCATAATTATTAGCTATACAGAAGCTAAGCTCTGCCCCATGAAAGAAAACTGCCCGGGCATTTTTCCCCTGATGCTGTGCAAAGCATGATGGGATTTCCTATGTTGGTGTTTTCGTTGCCTAGCAACTGGAAAGGGTGCTTAGGACACAGGACAGTTGGAACTGTGTCTCATGCTCCCTGTCACTTCCTTTCAACCAAAAAGATGGCTTCCCTCATGAAATCAAACATTTGCCTGTTCTTTTAAAACGGGGTGGGTAAGAGATTATATTACCTATCTATTTTAATTAACATAGCTAATGTAACTAATGCTAATGACAGTATGTTTGTTTAGGCTGATGTTCCTCTGTAACCCTTTCCGATTGTCGGAATATGTCCAAATATGTCTGATATTGGCCTTTCCCAGTATAGGCTAAATGTAGTTCAACATAGGAAATATGGCTGTTGCCAGATTAAATCTGGCACAGCAAGGGGCATAGCAATAGGGGGTGCAGAGTTTGCGAGTCGCGACTGCATCAGGGCCCTTTGGTCAGAGGGGCCCTGAAGGGCCCTCCCTCAACTACAGTATTAGCTCTCTATTGGTCCTGTGCTCATAATAATCACTTCTATAGATACTTTGAACAATGGTAATCATTAACGAACTGTTCCCCACCCCCCTCTTGCACCTTTGACACTGTAGTTGACATTGGCATGCTTTGGTGCACCGGCCGGGAACCTGTTGCTATGGTGCCTTGAATCTATTGACTGGCAGGAGGGGGCCCTGGGCGGAGCGGTGGGGAGGGGGGGTGGAGAGGGAGTTAAAAACTCACCTGTCTTCAGATCGCCGCAGGCACAGCTTCCATGTGCTTCCGGCTTCCTCCCCGCGGCGTCCGTCGTCTTGGTTACAGCACCCCCTGTATACAGTGCCCCGCTGTGGGCGCTGTTACCAATGCGAGGGATGCAGCGGGGAGGAAGCCAGAAGCACATGGAAGCTGTGAATGCGGCGATCTGAAGACAGGTGAGTTTTTAACTGCCCGCTCCCCCCGCCGCTCCGCCCAGTGCCCCCTCCTACACTAGGGGAAGCTGCCTATCTAATCTACGCTGGGGGAACCTACCTATCTAACCTATACTGAGGGAACCTACCTATTTAATCTATACTGGGGGACGCTGCCTATCTAACCTATACTGAGGGAAACTACCTATCCAATCTATACTGAGGGAACCTACCTATCTAACCTATACTGAGGGAACCTACCTATTTAATCTATACTGGGGGACGCTGCCTATCTAACCTATACAGAGGGAAACTACCTATCCAATCTATACTGAGGGAACCTACCTATCTAACCTATACTGAGGGAACCTGCCTATCTAATCTATACATAGGGACTCTGCCTATCTAACGTATACTGGGGGAACCTACCTATCTAACCTACACTGGGGGAACCTACCTATCTAACCTACACTGGAGGAACCTACCTATCTAACCTATGCTGAGGGAAACTACCTATCTAATTTATACTGGGGGACGCTGCCTATCTACCCTATACTGGGGAAACCTACCTATCTAACCGACACTGAGGGAAGCTGCCTATATAATCTATACTGGGGGAAGCTGCCTATCTAACCTACACTGGGGGAAGCTACCTATATAATCTATACTGGAGGAAGCTGCCTGTCTAACCTATGCTGGGGGAAGCTACCTACAGTATCTACAGCCAAGCAAAGCCCCAGGGCCCCAGCCCAGCAAAGCAGAGCCTTCAGCAAAGTAAACCCCCCAGCCTAGCAAAGCCTCCTGGTCCCAGCCCAGCAAAGCATACAGCCAAGCAAAGCCTAGTAAAGCCCCCAGCCCAGCAAAGCCCCCCAAAATTCCCCCAGTAAATTGCCCAGCCTGGCAAAGCCCCAGCAAGTCACCTAGCAAAGCCAGGTCGGCTCAACATTACCGCCAGCCAGGCCGGCACAGCATCACTGTCAGCCAGGCCGGCACAGCATCACCACCAGCCAGGCCAGCACAGCATCACCACCAGCCGAGTACAGCGCACAGGCCAGCCAGCCGAAGGCAAGACAGAAGCCAGGTGAGGGGCTCTTTACATAACATGCCCCACCCATTTTTTGCAGCGGCGCGCTACGCTCGTTCCCTCTTGGTGCGCAGGGGTGCCCCAGATCTCCCAGGAACCTAGAAACGCCCCTAGTGCGCCATATCAATTTTGTATAGAGTGCTAGGGGGGCCCCAATGTAAAACTTGCATCGGGGTCCACAGTTCCTTAGCTACGTCACTGGGCACAGCATCAGCCTCTTTAGATAAAAGTGTCATACTGACAGTGACCATACATCAGGCTATTTGGGGCCGATCGACCATAGATTAGATTATTATAATTGGATGAAAATCGGTGCTGCCAAAAGCATGCCAGATCGATGATGCAACCAATTTCAGCCCAGCATTGGTCGTATGTATAGATCGGACATGCTGCAAGATGTAGGGCCGATATGCTTGATCGGGTGTGTGTCGGTATTGGTGTGCAATATCGGGATAATTGGCGATTGCAACGGAACCCCCGCCACTGTTCTCCTTAATGTAAAATGTCGCCCCCCCCCCCGGTGCTCTGTCCAGTATATTTTACCTGTCTCTGAGCTCCATCCACAATCCACATATACACGCTCCTCGTTTTTGCTGGTGTAGCGTTGGTGTGTGCATTAACCATGTGGGCTGAGTGTATGTGGATTGCGGACAGAGCTCGAAGCCAGCAGCAGACAGGGATGCGGACACGAACAGTTGACGTATACTGCAAAAAGCACTGTGGGGGGGGACACATTTTACATTGGGAGGACAGTACGAGGGGCAGCAAGGGGGCGGATGCGGCGTCACAAGGCTGATTCCCGAAAGATTTCATGCTGAAATCGATCTGGAATTGGCCTGGGATTTGTGGGCAGCCAGTAGGACTCTCTCAGGTCAGAATACAATACAATACAATAATACAATAACATTACTATAGCGCTTTTCTCCCATAGGACTCAAAGCGCTTAGGCTCTCTCAGATTCAGTAATTAGTAGGATGAAGTATTCACACAACAAAAGTTATATTTCTGAAAATGCCAAACTGAACAGGTGGGTTTTCAGTCTGGATTTAAACACGTCCAGGGATGGAGCTGTCCTGATCTGTTGAGGTAAGGAGTTCCAAAATGTAGGGGCAGCATGACAGAAGGCTCTGGGACCAAACGTTTCCAGGTGGACTCTGGGTATGACTAGATTATTAGAACCTGTTGATCTGAGAATGCGGGGATTGCTACGTAGCTGCAACATATCTTTCATGTATCCAGGGCCTAGATTATTCAGGGATTTAAATGTCAGTATGCCGATCTTGAATAGGACCCTCCATTCTATAGGTAGCCAGTGAAGGGAGTGCAGGACTGGCGTTATGTGGCAGTGACGGGGTTGGTTGGTTAGCAGTCTGGCAGCAGTATTCTGTATCAGCTGTAGACGGTACAAGGCCTTTTTTGGAAGACCAGTGTAGAGAGCATTGCAGTAGTCCAGTCGGGATGTGATGAAGGCGTGGATTAAGGTTGGCAGATCTTCTGGGGGGATGAGGTGCTTGATTTTTGCAATGTTCTTCAGGTGAAAATAGGATGATTTCACCACAGCAGAGATTTGAGTTCTGAAGTTTAAATCCCAATCAATTAGAACTCCCAGGCTACGCACATGATCAGAGCTGCGTAGATCCGTGCCTCCTATTCCCAGTGGTGAAGACTGCAAGTTAAGTTGTTTTGTTATCATGCTCTGCCCTCCAATCAGAAGGACTTCAGTTTTGTCTGCATTTAGTTTCAGCCAGTTGTCATTCATCCATTTCTGTAGTTCACGTAAGCAGGCGTTTATAGTTAGAGTTGGGTCTGTCACACCAGGCTTGAAGGAAAGATATAGTTGGGTGTCGTCTGCATAGCAGTGGTATGTCAGGCCATGTTTTTGGATTAGTTTTCCCAGCGGTAACATGTAAATAGTGAAAAGCAGGGGAGAGAGGATTGGCCCTGGGGCACCCCATACTTAAGTGATACAGGGGTGGACAGGAAGGGCCCCATAGACACTTTGTGGGTTCTGCCACTCAAGAAGGATTGGAACCACTGAAGAACTATGCCATCAATGCCGCAGTATTCCTGTAGCCTGTTTATCAAGATGTCATGGTCAACTGTATCAAAGGCTGCAGAAAGGTCTAGCAGTATGATGATCGAGCACTCTCCTCTGTCTCTTGCCATGAGCATGTGGTTGCATATTTGGATGAGGGCAGTTTCCGTGCTGTGGTGTTTCCTGAAGCCAGACTGGAATGGGTCATAACTGTTGTTTTGTAGGATTTTGGCTTCTAGCTGGAGGTAGACAGCTTTTTCAATTAGCTTGCCCAGAAAGGGGAGGTTAGAGACAGGTCTGTAGCTGGTCATTGCATCTGGGTCCAGGGAGGGTTTTTTGAGGAGAGGCCTGATGATTGCTTCCTTCAGTAAAGCAGGAAATATCCCTGATTTTAAGGAACAGTTAATAATTTTTAGGTCGGGGCAGTTCAACATGAACTGTGTTGGGTCAGGATCCAGGTCACAGGTAGTTAGGCGGACGTGAAGGAGGATGCTTGATGTGACTTCTTCATCAATTTCTTTGAAGTTTGACCAAGGTGTTACATTGTCTCTGCTAATAGATTAGAGAGAGAGATCTGTCGCTTGATCAATCTTCCCATACATCGTCTGATGTATGGGCACCTTAAGTCCAACATTTTGATCGCCTCTGGCCACATCCTTCACCGCTGCGCCATGTAAATATTATGTTAGCGTGTTTGGGTTTGTTGTAGAGGCGCATGGTTTGTTGTTGTCTGGCATGGTGTCACCCTAAGTGGATCAAAGTGTAGGACAAAATCTAACACATTGATCCCCTCCAGCCCCATTCTGCAGCTGTAATGACTAAATTACGTTTGGTGAACTGTGGGCACCAGAGGCAGCCAATAAAATAGCGTGCGCTGGGGCCACCTGCTATTTTATGAGACAAACCCAGTGCCCAAATTACTGCTAATAGCCACCAATCGTGTCTGTACTCTTTACACACCAGAAGGTACACCCCTCACTCCACATCACCTGAAGAAGGACCATGTCAGCCACCAGCCACAGTTTCGCAGGCCCCTGCTGCCACATCAATCATGGCCTGTAGCTCCCGGGATCCAGCTGGCACCACCACACAAGGCCAGACCAAGACACTACTCAGCATTCAAACATTATGCACAGCGTTATGTCCAATTATCTAACCAGGCCAGATGACCCTAACCAGGTCCAATGACACTAACCAGGCCAGGACACTAACCAGACCAGGACACTAACCAGACCAGGGCACTAACTAACTTTAATCATCCAGGTTCTACTGCAATACCAAGCAGACTTTCTTTCTTTCTTTCTTTCTTTCTTTCTTTCTTTCTTTCTTTCTTTCTTTCTTTCTTTCTTTCTTTCTTTCTTTCTTTCTCTCTCTCTTTCTTTCTCTTTATGTCTTCTCTCTCTCTCTCTGCCCTTTCCCAAGGACAGACTACGGGACATCTGATTCATTTATCGCTGCAGAGCATTTGAGTGCCATACAGATTGGCCCTCAGTCCTCTTCTTGGCCCATCTTTTACATACAGGCAGGGCCGGGCTGAGGCAAAGGCAAGAGAGGGTTATTAACCTATTTTGGTTTCTGGACGTAGAAACTACGTCCAGAAACCATGTGCGCTACCGTGCGCCCCCCGCGGCCGATCGCGCACTCCCGGCCGCAGATTTGGTAGTCAGGGAATCAATATATCGGGCTATGAAGCCCGATCACTGATTCCTCTCCCCCGCTGAAAAAGCGACAGCTTCTCTCGGAAGCTGCGCCTTTTCTGGCCGTTCCCTTCCTGATGCGCCACTCTAAGCGTGTGTTACGCTTAGAGTGACGTCATGTAAACAAACTCAAAAGTAATACTACACCTGAAAATGAAAATAAATTAAAATCAACACACATTTACATTATAAATCTATTGTTTACCCCCCACCCTCCCAAAACTACCCAAATAAAATGTTTACTATAAATAAAAAAAACCATTACAATAAAAAAAAAAAAAAACATGTAAATATTTACCTAAGGGTCTAAACTTTTTAAATATCAATGTAAAGATGAAATATTTCTATATTTTTTTTATTTTAAACTTGTTAATAGTGATAGATGCAAAATGGAAAAAATGCACCTTTATTTCCAAATAAAATATTGTCACCATACATTGTGATAGGGACATAATTTTAACGGTGTAATAACCGGGACATATGGGCATATACAATACGTGAGTTTTAATTATGGAGGCATGTATTATTTTAAAACTATAATGGCTGAAAACTGAGAAATAATGATTTTTTCCATTTTTTTCTTATTCTTCCTGTTAAAATGCGTTTACAGTAAAGTGGCTCTTAGCAAAATGTACCCCCCAAAGAAAGCCTAATTGGTGGCGGAAAAAACAAGATATAGATCAGTTCATTGTGATAAGTAGTGATAAAGTTATAGGCTAATGAATGGGAGGTGAACATTTCTCTTGTGAAAACCACGGAACCTGAATGGGTTAAACGCCAGGGAGGTTAAAGCAGATCTGAACCCAGAACTCCTCTCTGCTCTAAAAGATACATAACAGCATAATACCTTCAAACAAAAAACATTTCTTTGTTACAGCTCATACAAATCCTAAAATAAATCTGCACCGTTTCTACTTTCTGATTCAAGGAAGCAGACATATTGTTAACAGCCTGTGCTTTCAAATGAGCGTATCTGCCAACTTTGCCTTTGGCAGTCATGTGACACAGGGAAAGATCAAATTACAATTTGTGATTAGACACAACTGTGGGGGAATTAGACAGGCTAAACTCTTTAAATACATACAGGGTGCATTTCTCTACGTTTTCCGTCTGTCCTGTGCATGAGTTCAGGTCCAATTTAAGGAGTTGGGGGGGGGGGGGGGGGGTTGGGGGCCTGGGGTGCCTCTTAGTCTAATAGCAATCAGGGTGTGACGGTTGGGGTGGGAGAAATGGAGGAGCGCAATTTGGTGTCTCAGCCTTGGGTGCTGGAGGACCGTGTCTTGGCTCTGCATACAGTATCTCTTATCTATGCCTAACCTTGTATACACTCTGTTTCTACTGTATGCGTAATGCAGTGGTGCTTGCGAATTTTCACCCAAGTAATTTTTGCATCGAAAATCCCGTTTTCGAATTCGGCGAATTTTCGCAAAATCTTCGCATTTTCTACCAGCATCGAAAATTGAAGTATGCGGACGCTTATGTCCTCATGCGGAAAAATGTCCGCAATAATCCGCAAGAAACTTCACTGTATGCGGACGCTTATGCCCTTATGCGGAAAAATGTCCGCAATAATCCGCAAGAAACGTCGCTATATGTGGACGCTTATGCTCTCATGCGGAAAAATGTCAGCAATAATCTGCTAATACATGCGTGGCGAAGCTTCGCATAACGGTACTACGACTACGCGGAAATATGTACGCGATGAACTCCGAATTTAACGTGAAAATAATGGGCATTAGGCGAAAATTAACGTGAAAATATTCGATCGAAAATTCGCCTGTCGAAACGAAATGAGGTGAAAATTCGGCGAAAATTATTTTTGCATTTTCGCTCACCACTGGCGTAATGCTGTCTCTGACTGTACCATATATGTTACTGTACCAACCCTGTAGTGCCAAAACCAATTCCTGGTACAACCTCCGTCGTACCTAGTGAAATAAACCTGATTCTGACTCTAAACATTGCTGTGCCTATGGTGGGGTAGGCAGCAGAAGTAGCAGACAGACTTGTTAAATCATTCCTGAACGCACGCAACTTATTTCATATTTTCCTCTGCATATTTATGACAGTTAGAGGTGTGCGCACTCTGTAAACAGTGTGCTATACCCTAGAGTAATAGCTGCATTCATTGCCATATCATTTTGTGTTTGTGTTTTGGTGCTGTTGAAGCAGTGCTTAACAGAGTTAATTTTTTGAATGAACAGACCATATGCATCTGAGTCTATGTGTTTAGATTATTTGTAATGACAGATCCCTCTGAAAGCTGAATTTAATTAAAAAGAAAAGGCATTCGCCATAAGGTAGGTGTTATCTACAATAGTGTAAAATCATTAAGTGATCTAATTATCACTTCCTTCCCTTTTTGTTATGGTTCTTAATTATCACAGCATAAGCAGTTAAGGCCAAACACAACCCAATTCTTTTGGAGAGGAGTTTAATTTTTAATGTGCAGCTGAGGATCCCAGCACTATGGGGTGAGTATGACTCCAAGATACAGAACAAAAGATAATTAAGGATAAATATAGACTGCATGCAACTAATTTTGGGGCCCGTGTTTAATGAGAAGAACTTTATATGTGCATCAGGTGATGTTGGATTCCAAACATCAGTTTATGCTGGAAGAAACAAAATATCCCCCAATTCTTACACATATAGTTTATCGATTTTTACTTAACCTCCCCTGGCAGTCTGATTATTTTAGTACTTGTAAAGCAGTACGTTATTTATTGATTTACACTTAGATTTAGTAAAACAATTAGACCGCCAGTATAGGTAGCCAGGGAGACCCCTACTCCCCCCCAGTATAGGTAGTCAGAGAGTGCCCCCCCCATATAGGTAGCCAGAGAGTGCCCCCCAGTATAGGTAGCCAGAGAGTGCCCCTCCAAGTAGAGGTAGTCAGAACGTGACCCCTAGTAAAGGTAGCCAGAGAGTGCCCCTCCAAGTAGAGGTAGTCAGAAAGTGCCCCCCAGTTTAGGTAGCCAGAGAGTGCCCCTCAAAGTAGAGGTAGTCAGAGAGTGCCCCCCCCCCCCCCTGTATAGGGAGCTGGAGAGTGCCCCTCCAAGTAGAGGTAGTCAAATAGTGCCCCCCCAACCCCAGTATAGGTAGCCAGAGAGTTCCCCTCCAAGTAGAGGTAGTCAGAGAGTGCCCCCCAGTATAGGTAGCCAGAGAGTGCCCCTCCAAGTAGAGGTAGTTAGAGAGTGCCCCCCCCCCAGTATAGGTAGTCAGAGAGTGCCCCTCCAAGTAGAGGTATTCAGAGATTGCCCCTACAAGTAGAGGTAGTTAGAGAGTGCCCCCCTGTATAGGTAGTCAGAGAGTGCTTCTTCCAGTATAGGTAGCCAGAGAATACTAACGCCCCAATACAGGTAGCCAGAGCCCCTCCCCCAGTATCGGTATCCAGAAGGGCACCCCCAGTTTAGGTAGCCAGAGAGTGCCCCTCCAAGTGTAGGTATTCAGTGAGTGCCCCCCCCCCCCCCAGTATAGGGGGGGGGCAGAGACTCACAGGAGGCAATACAATGCAGGGAGTTCCCAACTGGGGCAGCTAATCGGTTCATATCGGTGAGTGTTCATAAGTTGTGAATTCCCTGTATTCGGCATATAAGACGCAAGGACGTTTTCTCCCCATTTTTGTGGGAGAAATAATTTGACTTATATGCTGAAAAATACGGTATTCTTTTAGTACACCCCCAAATCACTGGCTAATGCTAGATTGTCAGCAGAGGCGCCTGTTATTGGCTGCCTTGACCAAGCATCAGCTAGAGTGTACACGACATTCATTGCAAGTGTATAATTGAGATCTATTTAGATCATTATAGTGGTGCATTCCATGATATTTAATTGACATACAACCCAGTTCACACACAGGTACTTTTCTGCAGCATTTTGTTCAGCGCTTTGCTAATCACTGGCACTACAGGGTCAGTGATGGTACAGTAACATCAGGACCGTTTCTTGGGCAGTGCGACAGCCCTGGGCGCAGATCGGCAAGTAGAAGAAGAGGGTCGCAGGCAGAAGGACATAACCGCTAGGAAGCTGATGATGTGCGGTGCAGCCAAATGGAAGAAGAAAGATTACTAGCGTGATCACCTTCCTTGACTCCTCCTGGGCTGCCTGCGTCCAACGTCAAGTCATCATCACGTCACAATTGCGTGATGACACCTGATGTCCTGTAACGGTACTGCAGGCTGTCAGTGTGTGGAGCCCATGGAGGTGTCGGCTTTCCGTGCTCTCTTCGCCTGTGTGTTCTCCTGGTCCCTGCTTCCTCCTGGATGAGGGGCGGGGTCACAAGTAAGTAGGCAGAGCTACTTGTGACCTGTGGCTGTGTGACTATCCCTAAAAAGTAAAGGTTCGCAAGTCCACCGTGAAGGGGGGAAGGGGAATCAAGGGGGCACAATTTTTACACCCTCGTCCTGGGTGCAATTTAGCCTAGAAAGTGAAACTGCCCTGATTAACATACAGTGGTAAAGTAATAAATAGTATGGTGCAGTACAGTAGCACACAGTATGGTGCATAAACATACAGTGACATAAGCATACACTAGATACAAAACATACATGAAAGATAAGCCAAGGAGAAGGGATCAGGGGGGCAATCCGCTGCCATCTATGGCACTCAAACGATCTGCAGCGATAAATGAATCAGATTCCCCACAGTTTGACCTTGGGGAAGGGCAGAGAGAGAGAGAAGAGAAACAGACAAATAAGTGAATCTTCATGTTGTAGGGAAACCTGGATGGCTTGTGTCCTGGATAAAGTTCCTGGCCAGGCCAAAGACCGCCACAAACCGCTACTGCTGGCTTGATGCACTGGAGGCTGCTGCTACTTTTCCCACCACCAGAAGCAGAATTGTACAAACATATATTGGATCCTGACAAAGGTGAGGAGGCATGGGTGTAGCAATCACCCCTGCAACCCCTGCCATCGCAGGGGGGGCCCGGAGACTTTGGGGGCCCCTCTACCTCCCCCTTTCAAACCGCAACTGCAGCAAATGAGCAATAAAACCTCCCCGTTCACTTACAACTGTGTGCAGGAGCGTGCGTAATTCCTGCTTACAGACGCTGCTTGACAGCAGAACACTCTCTGCTGTCATTCGCCGACTCCCGATCACATGACCCGCATGATGTTCGGGGACCAAGGGAGCCCCGTGATATTTTTGCAGGGGGCCCTATTAACCACTTCCCGACCGCCGTATATACAATTGGCAGCCGGGAAGTGGACCCCGCAAGGACCGCCGTATTGACAAATGGCGGCGGTCCTTGTAGGGGCATGGGCAGAGCGATCGCGTCATCAGTGACGCAATCCTCCGCCTCCGCCTGGCGCCGCTCACCTGCCGCAACATCCCGCCGGCCATACGGAAGCGCCGGCGGGATGTTAACCCGACGATCGCCGCATACAAAGTGTATAATACACTTTGTAATGTTTACAAAGTGTGTATTATACAGGCTGCCTCCTGCCCTGGTGGTCCCAGTGTCCGAGGGACCACCAGGGCAGGCTGCAGCCACCCTAGTCTGCACCAAGCACACTGATTTCCCCCCCCCTGCCCCAGATCGCCCACAGCACCCATCAGACCCCCCCCTGCCCACCCCCCAGACCCCTGTTTGCACCCAATCACCCCCCTAATCACCCATCAATCACTCCCTGTCACTATCTGTCAACGCTATTTTTTTTTATCCCCCCCCTGCCCCCTGCTCCCTCCTGATCACCCCCCCACCCCTCAGATTCTCCCCAGACCCCCCCCCCAGACCCCCCCACCCCATGTACTGTATGCATCTATCCCCCCTGATCACCTGTCAATCACCCATCAATCACCCCCTGTCACTGCCACCCATCAATCACCCCCTGTCACTGCCACCCATCAATCAGCCCCTAACCTGCCCCTTGCGGGCAATCTGATCACCCACCCACACCAATAGATCGCCCGCAGATCCGACGTCCGATCACCTCCCAAGTGCAGTGTTTACATCTGTTCTCTACCCTAAACACCCACTAATTACCCATCAATCACCCCCTGTCACTGCTACCTATCAGATTAGACCCCTATCTGCCCCTAGGGCACTCAATCACCCGCCCACACCCTCAGAATGCTCTCAGACCCCAGCCCTGATCACCTCGCCAGTGCATTGCTTGCATCTATTCCCCCCTCTAATCACACCTTGAGACACCCATCAATCACCTCCTGTCACCCCCTAACACACCTACCCATCAGATCAGGCCCTAATTTGCCCCGTGTGGGCTCCTGATCACTCGGCCAAACCCTCAGATCCCCCTCAGACCCCCTTCCGATCACCTCCCCAGTGCATTGATTGCATCTATTTTCCCCTCTAACCACCCCCTGAGACACCCATCAATCACCTCCTGTCACCCCCCTAGCACTCCTATCCATCAGATCAGGCCCAATACAACCTGTCATCTAAAAGGCCACCCTGCTTATGACAGGTTCCACAAAATTCGCCCCCTCATAGACCACCTGTCATCAAAATTTGCAGATGCTTATACCCCTTGAACAGTCATTTTGAGACATTTGGTTTCCAGACTACTCATGGTTTTGGGCCCGTAAAATGCCAGGGCGGTATAGGAACCCCACAAGTGACCCCATTTTAGAAAAAAAGACACCCCAAGGTATTCTGTTAGGTGTATGACGAGTTCATAGAAGATTTTATTTTTTGTCAAAAGTTAGCGGAAATTGATTTTTATTGGTTTTTATTCACAAAGTGTCATTTTTCACTAACTTGTGACAAAAAATAAAATCTTCTATGAACTCGCCATACACCTAACGGAATACCTTGGGGTGTCTTCTTTCTAAAATGGGGTCACTTGTGGGGTTCCTATACTGCCCTGGCATTTTAGGGGCCCTAAACCGCGAGGAGTAGTCTAGAAAACAAATGCCTCAAAATGACCTGTGAATAGGACGTTGGGCCCCTTAGCGCACCTAGGCTGCAAAAAAGTGTCACACATGTGGTACCGCCGTACTCAGGAAAAGTAGTATAATGTGTTTTGGGGTGTATTTTTACACATACCCATTCTGGGTGGGAGAAATTTCTATGTAAATGGACAATTGTGTGTAAAAAACATCAAACAATTGTCATTTACAGAGATATTTCTCCCACTTAGCATGACTATGTGTAAAAATACACCCTAAAACACATTATACTACTTCTCCTGAGTACGGCGGTACCACATGTGTGGCACTTTTTTACACCCTAAGTACGCTAAGGGGCCCAAAGTCCAATGAGTACCTTTAGGATTTCACAGGTCATTTTGCAACATTTGGTTTCAAGACTACTCCTCACGGTTTAGGGCCCCTAAAATGCCAGGGCAGTATAGGAACCCCACAAATGACCCCATTCTAGAAAGAAGACACCCAAAGGTATTCCGTTAGGAGTATGGTGAGTTCATAGAAGATTTTATTTTTTGTCCCAAGTTAGCGGAAAATGACACTTTGTGAAAAAAAACAATTAATATCAATTTCCGCTAACTTGTGACAAAAAAATAAAAACTTCTATGAACTCACCATACTCCTAACGGAATACCTTGGGGTGTCTTCTTTCTAAAATGGGGTCATTAGTGGGGTTCCTATACTGCCCTGGCATTTTAGGGGCCCTAAACCGTGAGGAGTAGTCTTGAAACAAAAATGACCTGTGAAATCCTAAAGGTACTCATTGGACTTTTGGCCCCATAGCGCAGTTAGGATGCAAAAAAGTGCCACACATGTGGTATCACCGTACTCGGGAGAAGTAGTACAATGTGTTTTGGGGTGTATTTTTACACATACCCATGCTGGGTGGGAGAAATACCGCTGTAAATGGACAATTGTGTGTAAAAAAATCAAAAGATTGTCATTTACAGAGGTATTTCTCCCACCCAGCATGGGTATGTGTAAAAATACACCCCAAAACACGTTGTACTACTTCTCCCGAGTATGGCGATACCACATGTGTGGCACTTTTTTGCACCCTAACTGCGCTAAAGGGCCCAAAGTCCAATGAGTACCTTTAGGATTTCACAGGTCATTTTGAGAAATTTCGTTTCAAGACTACTCCTCACGGTTTAGGGCCCCTAAAATGCCAGGGCAGTATAGGAACCCCACAAATGACCCTATTTTGGAAAGAAGACACCCCAAGGTATTCCGTTAGGAGTATGGCGAGTTCATAGAAGATTTTATTTTTTGTCACAAGTTAGCGGAAATTGATTTTAAGTGTGTTTTTTCACAAAGTGTCATTTTCCGCTAACTTTTGACAAAAAATAAAATCTTCTATGAACTCACCATACTCCTAACGGAATACCTTGGGGTGTCTTCTTTCTAAAATGGGGTCATTTGTGGGGTTCCTATACTGCCCTGGCATTTTAGGGGCCCTAAACCGTGAGGAGTAGTCTTGAAACGAAATTTCTTAAAATGACCTGTGAAATCCTAAAGGTACTCATTGGACTTTGGGCCCTTTAGCGCAGTTAGGGTGCAAAAAAGTGCCACACGTGGTATCGCCGTACTCAGGAGAAGTAGTACAATGTGTTTTGGGGTGTATTTTTTACACATACCCATGCTGAGTGGGAGAAAGATCTCTGTAAATGGACAATTGTGTGTAAAAAAAATTAACAAATTGTCATTTACAGAGATATTTCTCCCACCCAGCATGGGTATGTGTAAAAATACACCCCAAAACACATTATACTACTTCTCCTGAGTACGGCAATACCACATGTGTGGCACTTTTTTGCAGCCTAACTGCGCTAAGGGGTCCAAAGTCCAATGAGCACCTTTAGGCTTTACAGGGGTGCTTACAATTTAGCACCCCCAAAATGTCAGGACAGTAAACACACCCCACAAATGACCCCATTATGGAAAGTAGACCCTTCAAGGTATTCAGAGAGGGGCATGGTGAGTCCGTGGCAGATTTCATTTTTTTTTTGTCGCAAGTTAGAAGAAATGGAAACTTTTTTCTTTTTTTTTTTTCTCACAAAGTGTCATTTTCCGCTTACTTGTGACAAAAAATAATATCTTCTATGAACTCACTATGCCTCTCAGTGAATACTTTGGGATGTCTTCTTTCCAAAATGGGGTCATTTGGTGGGTATTTATACTATCCTGGAATTCTAGCCCCTCATGAAACATGACAGGGGGTCAGAAAAGTCATAGATGCTTGAAAATGAGAAAATTAACTTTTTGCACCATAGTTTGTAAACGCTATAACTTTTACCCAAACCAATAAATATACACTGAATGGGTTTTTTTTTTATCAAAAACCTGTTTGTCCACATTTTTCGCGCTGCATGTATACAGAAATTTTACTTTATTTGAAAACTGTCAGCACAGAAAGTTAAAAAAAATCATTTTTTTGCCAAAATTCATGTCTTTTTTGATGAATATAATAAAAAGTAAAAATCGCAGGAGCAATCAAATAGCACCAAAAGAAAGCTTTATTAGCGACAAGAAAAGGAGCCAAAATACATTTAGGTGGTAGGTTGTATGAGCGAGCAATAAACCGGGAAAGCTGCAGTGGTCTGAATGGAAAAAAAGTGGCCGGTCCTTAAGGGGTAGAAAGCCCTAGGTCCTCAAGTGGTTAAGTCTAGTTACGCCTCTGTGAGGAGGGCGACGACATGGCCCCTTCTAGGTTTGGGCCGTGACAATGCAATTGCGCTCTGCGAATCCGAATGTGAATGGGACATAACATGTTTTCTTCTAACGTGAACATTTTCTAATATGGTATATGAGATTATCTTGAAACCTTAATGAGCAGCTCAGTAAAAATAAAAATAAAATAATAATCTTGACTTACATGTATGTAACACCTACTAGAAGGGGAGGGGGCGGTGCACTTTACCGTATGTGTCCATGCCTGACCATAATTCATTGCCACACAATTAAAGTTAAAAGCTTGCGCTGTATTTAAACATGCACAGCATGAGTCTGATGTATGGTGATATGTATTCTATGTATGAATTCAAGGTGAGAATAGTATGCGGCAGCAGAATGGCATTATGAAAATAAGGCACAAAGCCTAACTGCATGTTTAATGGTCGTCGTGCTGTTTCCATTCTGTGTCTGGAAACAGCTTTTCACCTATAGACAGTAATGGCATCTGTTACTCTGATATCCATCCTGTGACGTGACTGGGAATCGGTAATGTGAGATGATGGGGGACATGGCTGATGTAAAGGCGTGTTCCATACAATACGGAACATGATAAACGCTCTGTATATGAAAGCTTAGCTCCAACCTCCTGTGTTTTTCACTGATATTAAAAGTAAATAGGGGGTTACGCTATTACTCATGCGATTGTCATATTTGATGCAGCAGTGTCAGATATTACCTTTGGGACACAACATTTATTTATTTTAAGTATTTATATAGCGCCGACATATTACGCAGCGCTGTACAGAGTATATTGTCTTGTCACTAACTGTCCCTCAGAGGGGCTCACAATCTAGTCCCTACCATAGTCATACAGTATGTCTATATTATGTAGTGCATGTATCTTAGTCTAGGGCCAATTTAGGCGGATGCCAACTAACTTATCTGTATGTTGTCTGGGATGTAGGAGGAAACTGGAGTGCCCAGGAGAAACCCATGCAGACACGGGGAGAACATACAAACTCCTTGCAGATGTTGACCTGGCTGGGATTTGAACCGAGAACCCAGCGAAGCAAGGCGAGAGCGCTAACCACTACGCCACCGTGCTGCCCACCATGTAACTCAGAGTCAGGGATACCTACAGTAAACAGCTGGCTGTAAGGAGAGTGTGCAAGCAACACTAGTTGGAGCAGTTGAGTATTACCCGCATCAGGTACCCAACTTCTGAGAATTAATACAGGCATCTATTAGACACCTGACAATGACAATGACCTGACCTGATCTGAAGTGGCATGGCAGCAGAGGAGCCATAGAGAACAGATATACAGACCAGAGGAGGCAGGAAGAACATGCCCTCAAGTGAGTTACTTAACTCTGCTCTTCCTGCAGATCTGTATAAGCAGGCACGTGCTTTTGCTCTGTTTGCCCAAGCACCCCCCTTTTAATATACCCATTAAAAGGCCCCTTTGTCTGTAAAAAATAATCCCCGCCTCTGGTCGCAATAAGCTCCACCCATTGTACACAGGAAGCCCAACCCACCAGCCACAGTAAGCTCCTCCCCATCTGGGACACTTTGGAGTAAGAGGTCCCATACAGGATTCCTAGTGTAACCATCCCTGCAGCTGTGTGGGAGTAGGTAAGATGGTGTCTCCCTGACAGCAGTGGCCTCTCCCCTTCCCCAGCATTCACAGTTACCTCTCCCTTCACCTAGGACCCACACTGACCTCTACCTACCCAGCATTAGCACTGCATTGATCTTACCTCACTTAGCACCCACAGTGACCTCTCCCTCCCCCAGTGGCACCCTTCTTGTCCCCAGCAGCACCCATAGTGACCTCCCTCGGCACCTAAACTGACCTCTCCCTCCCCCAGTACCCCCAGTAACCTCTCCCTCCCCCAGCACCCTCAATTACTTCCCATTCCTGCAACACCCACACTGACGTCTACTGATCCCTACTTCTCCCAACATCCACCCACACCCCTTTCTCCCATAGTTGGCACCCAGTACTCCCAGGCCTAACATTGCACCCAGTACTAACACCTGCATACAGCCTCCACATGGCACCCACTATCTGCACCAAGCACCCACTCAGCCAGTACCCACACCCAAAGTATCTGCATTTAAAACCCACATGACACCCAATGCCCACCCATAGCCAGCACCTAGTACAGGCATGGCACCAAGTAGAATCGTACCCACGTCACACCCAGTACCTGCACCCAGCACTCACATGACATCCAGTACACACACCCAGATCTCACATGGCACTAAATACTTGCAATCAACAGTAATTAGTTCTGAAGAGCTCTTTGGCTGAATAGCTAAACTGGAGGACAGTACTGATGAGCTGGATGGGAAGGTTTTATTCTATCTATAGCTATTCACTGTACTAAGGTAAGTATCAAACCTGAGAGTTTTTCTCACTTGTTTGCTTTAAAGAGACTCTGTAACAAAATGTTGAGCCTTATTTCTTCTATCCTATAAGTTCCTATAGCTGTTCTAATGTGCTCTGTCTTACTGCAGCCTTTCCTAGTTGCACAGTGGCTGTGTTATCTCTGTTATATGATCTAATCTTCTCTCTTCTGTCGGGGCTGAGGCAGTCAGGCTGGAATGTGCTGTACTGCTTGTGATTGGATAGAAGCTATACGCCCTCTCCAGGCCCCCTGCACACTCTGTATGACTCACACACTGAGCTCCTCTCAGCCTATCCAAAGCTGGTTAGCAGCTATGTCTTTTGTTTGTAAACACTGCCTAAAACTGGCAATTACAAGCCAGGATTGCAGCAGGGAGTGGCAGAAACAGCACAGAGGGGCCCAGGAGAACATAATGAATAGAATGGTATGCTTTTTATTGTAAGAATTTTACAATACAGATTCTCTTTAAAAAACTACAAGCCTGAACTGAAGATCTAAAGCAAATTTTCATTCTGGCTAAAAATTAAAATCTATTTTGGCCACTGATCTCAGTCCTGAGTAGGGATGATTAATGATATGCAAATACTTCTGAGTTTCTGCAAATACTTCAAAGTTCTTGCAAATGTATGTACATTTTTATGCAAATAGATGCAGCTGGAAATTGGACCAATCCATTTAAACCTGGGTGGGACTTGATTGGTGCTTTTTGTAAGCTGCATATATTTGCATACAAATTTACATACATTTGCATAAACTTGAAAATATTTGCATACCATTGATCATCCCTAGTCCCGAATCCAGAGCCCTGGTCTCAGTATTATCAGTCCAGTCTAAGATTACCTGTAGAGACTGATGCAAATAAAGCACTTAAAGAGGAACTGTAGTGAGACTAGTGTAATACATAAAATTTGTTCTTTTTTTACCATGTTAATTTACAAATTATGTACACAGTGTTTGCCTATTGTAATATATTTCCTCTCCCTTATTTATATTCTGAAATGTATCACAGGTGGCACCATTTTTAGTCCTCCAAGGGTCCAGCTCTGCACTGGCCACCCAGGGGATGTAAACACATTATTGGACTACATCTCCTGGCATTCAGTACGGTGGCCAGGGGCATGCGACATCATTGTGGGCATTTCAAACCTGCGGTTCTAAGGCACTGACAGCAGAAAAAGGGTGGATCTAACTTAGATGGGGGGCAGGGGACTAGGGAGCAGCTCCATAGTCCCCCACAACAGCTAACATCATGTATGAATCTCCCTTAGGGGAAGATTCATTTTATATATTTTTAAATGACATGCTCAGATCCCTCTCATGACTGCATAGTGGTGGCACAGTGATGTAGACGTGGATAGCACTCTCGTCTTGATGCTCTGGGTCCCTAGTGCAAGACACAGCCAGCTGTCTGGAGTTTGCTTGGTATACCCATGTCTGTGTAGGTTTTCTCCTACATCCCAAGAACACACAGATAAGTTATTTGACTTACCACCTTAATTGACTCTAGGCTATGATGAACAAATGACTATGGTAGGGATTAGATTGTGAGCCCCTTTGATGGGATAGTGACAAGACTATATACTTGGTAAAGCTTTGTGGAAGATGTCAGAACTATATAAATATTAACTAATTATAATTGCAGTCAATATATACAATACTAGATCTAACCACTTAAGTACTACTTAGTAACATTTAAGTACCAGCGGTCTTAAGAGACCGCTGGTACCAGAAACCACGGAATACCGACAAATCACCGTACATACCTGCCGCAACCGCCATCCACACCGCACGGTAGGAACCACAGGCCACCCTCTCTGCCGTCCCTATGATGGCAGAGTCCTGTGAGCCGGTCAGGAGCTGCTTTCATTGGCTCCTCACCCTGTCTATCAATGTAAGCCAATGTGAGTTGCTTACATTGATAGCTGCGGCGGGGAGATAGCGATGTGATCGGCAGGAGCGACGAGTACGCGCGGCAGCGGTGAGTTGAAATCTACGCCCTGGCAGCTACAACAGCACCAAAACAGGGCGTAGATTTCAATTAGAGTCGTTCTTAAATGGTTTTACTCAAATTTTAAATATATTTTATTGATGTGTGTCAAATGGTTACTGTTCTCCTTAAATGTTTTTCCTGCTTCCAGCTGTTGTTGGTACAGTGTGGATTTTCAAATGAAACAAGAAATATGAATTATGACTGCTTACTAGAAGCAAGAAGCACAAGTAACAGTTATGCTCTTTGAACAGTGGTCAGGGGAAAAGCTACAGGGGAGCAGCCCCTGCAACTGCGGGGGCACCTAAAGCTGTAAAAGGGCCCCGGCTACTACTTTACTCCCTCTGATAAAGAGGTCCACCCTACAGATCAGGTGTTTTTGTGGCTACACTTGTTATGGTTGAGAAGATTACGATGTCCACACTTGTTTTATGACCTTTGCAAGATGGGCAGCAAGGCTGTGAGGGTCACCAGGGTTGGCAAGGGAAAGGGTGTGAACATTGGTGGGACTGCAATGTTTTGCTGGGGGGGGCCTCATGATTTGTAGTACCGCCCCTGACACTGGTTCCCCATTAACCCTCTCACCAATATCACATGACTTGAGCTGGTGATGGCTAGCCAATAGGGAGAAACTTCATGATCCAGAAAGGGGCTGGGCAATTTACAACCCATATCAAAGTTGTTATTCTTTATAAAAGCCCTCTACGGAAAGAACCTATACAATCCCCCATGAGGAGATGACCTTGTCCAAAACCTGTCAGATTATTACATTTTTGAATGATAGCGACATAGAAAAATTTTGTATACATGTAAACTAATGCATTTTACATCTTTTTACAACAGTGGTCCTTTAAATTCCAGGTTTTGGATGCAGGTACACTTTAAAATAATTTTTCCCACTAATTTGTTAACCAGTTCACCACTAAGGGGTTTTCCCCAATAGACCAGAGCAATTTCACATTTCAGCGCTCATCCCTTTCATTCGCCAATAACTTTATCACTACTTATCACAATGAAATGATCTATATCTTTTTTTTTTTTTTTTTTTTATCTCGCGACCACCAATTAGGCTTTTTATGGACAGTACATTTTGCTAAGAATTATTTCATTCTAAATGCATTTTACTGGGAATAATAAGAAAAAGATGGAAAAAAATCATTATTTCTCAGTTTTCAGCAATTATAGTTTTAAAATAAAACATGTTACTGTGGATAAAACCCACACATTTTACTAGCCCATTTGTCCTGGTTATTACACCAGTTAAAATATGTCCCCAGAAGAATGTATGGAGACAATATTTTATTTGGAAATAAAGGTGTATTTTTTTTTCATTTTGCATCTGTCACTAATTACAAGTCCACATTTGCAAAAAATAACAGTAATATACCTTCATTACATACACATTAAACAGTTGAGTCCCTAAGGTAACTATTTATGTACTGTATTTTTTTGACTATAAGACTTGCTGCGACTTATAGCCCAAATCCAGGGAGCTCCTAACTTGTGAATGCCTGCCAATATGAACCTCCAACTCGCTGCAATGTCAGAAACTCCCTGTACTGGGCCCATGGAGAGGGACAAGCGGAGGACACAGGGGGACACAAAGTGGCATAGAGGAGGACAGAGGCGGACACATGGGGACACAGGAGGACACAAAAGGGACAAAGGAGGATACAAGGAGACCCAAGAGGTACGCGGGAGCATGAGGTACAAAGAGGGCATAATCCACAAGATGCCCCTTCACCATGGAGGCACCAGGTTTAGTATATATATTTTTCCCCTGGTTTTTTTCCTCTAAACCTAGGCGCGTCTTATGGTCAGGAACGTCTTGTAGTCCAAAAAATATGGTATTTTTTATGTCATTTTTTAAAAAGTATTTTATTAGTGGCTGGATAGTGTACTGATTAAGTGCACTGCCTTTGACAGGGTCCCAATGGCTGCAACTCTTGAGTGCTTTGAGTCCGACAGGAGGAAAGTGATGTACAATGTATGTTCAAATTATTATTTTGTTTCATTTTGGTTAATTTTAATAGGGATTTACATATTTTTGAATAAATGTGTGCATTGTAATTTACTAATTGGCCACTAGATGCCCCCCACAGTTTATTTCTTCTATGTACTGAGCAGTACACAAAGTAGATAAAGCGTGTATGTTTTACTTTTACTTTAGTCAATGACCACTGGGATCTCATTGATGCTGGTGATCATTGATCACAGTTACTTAGATCAGTGAATGGGAACTGTGTTCCTTTTCGTTGATATGTGTACTAATGGGCAGCGATGTGAACACGCGCTAGAGCGTGCTCAGTGGCAATTGCAGAAAGACATGTATATCTACATCCCCTGGAGCCAAGAAGAAGTATCCGGGGGATGTAGATATACTGTCTCAAAAACATTAAGGGCTTGATTCACAAAGTGGTGCTAACTGTTAGCACGCTTGTGAAAAGCCCCTCATCACACCTAAAGACACTTTGTGCGTGCAAAACTTTGTGCGCGCAGAGGCCGGTGTGCACGCGGTGCGACGAAAAATGCAGCACCCGATGCGCCTATAAGGTCGCATTGGATGCGCCGTTTGCATCGCACCATTTCACCGACCTTTGCGCGTGATCTGATTCACTTTTCTTGGTGCTAACTACTTAGCACCCTAGTTAGCACGCCTAAAGCAAGCCTTTGGCCGTGCTAACTAGGTTAGCACGAATAGTGAATCAGGCCCTAAGTAGTTAATATGGGCTCCAAATCTGTAAAATGTGCAAACCAATATTTAGATATCCACAGCTGCAACAGCATAAATAGTTTTTCAATTGATTTTTTTTTCTTAATGATCTAATGAATATACTGCTATTTATTGTCCCTCCATATGTTACAATTAGGAGGTTTCCCTCCTAGCATTGTTTCTTGATCAAAGGTTATCAGTAATGACCAAAATTCGTCACTGTTAGGAATAACTTAAAGGTCAAACTAAGAGCTTTTTATTTTCTTTCTTTTTTTTTTTTTTGCTACTTTCAAACATTCCTCTTTATTCAAAAATAAATAAATAAACAAAAATGTTCTACTTTCATTTTGTGAAAATATCAAATGTGTTTGCCTTGTAATTTACTTTTGTCGCTCCTGACATTTACCACATCGGCCATCCTAGTAGAGGACTCGTTGACAAAGCTAAAAAAGATCTGTGCTGGGGAAAAAAAATATATTGTCAATTACAAATTACAAAAGCGTGCCATGCAAAGAACTTGGAATTTCCAATGCAACAATTGACCTTTTGAAGCTTGCCGTTTTTTTTCGTCTAAAATCATAAAAGTCCCGCAGAGAATGTAACAGCATTACTAAATAACTCGCTGGCAAAGGTAATTTTTCTTCCCAAGACAAACAAAGAAATTTCCTATGATATAGTTTACCAACATTTCATTTTAAATATATGAAATAGTGATGTTATTTATTTATGTATAATGTTTGTTTTATTTATTTATCTATCAGGCTTGCTACTAAAATAGACTGAATTTTTATCAGAAAAATGCAGACCATTACAAAACCATGTTTTGTTTTTTTCTTCCAAGTTTTGAGTTTTGCATTTAGAATTTTCTTTTTTCAACCTATAGTGTAATAAAAATCAAGTGTAAAATAACTGAATATTGAACAACGGGACTTAGGTAGGTAAAATTAACTGATTAAATAAACAATTATATTTATCCTCCTACTCCTACAAATTACTTTTTTAAAATTGAGCCAAAAGGATAAAAACAATATTTAAAAGTTTTAAAATTATTGCTTAGGAGGCAGTGGTGGACTCACCTCCCACAAGCAGACACAACAACTGTGTATTCACAAAAGGGACATTTATTGGTATACTCCAAATAAGGTCGTATGTCCAGATAGCACCTGAGGCGCCAGGTGCTATCTGGACATACTGCTGTTGTGTGCTCCTTCCTATAATTGCCTGATGAAGCGGGTTTGACCTGCGAAACGCGTTGCGACCTTATTTGGAGTATACCAATAAATGTCCCTTTTGTGAATACACAGTTGTTGTGTCTGCTTGTGGGAGGTGAGTCCACCACTGCCTCCTAAGCAATAATTTTAAAACTTTTAAATATTGTTTTTATCCTTTTGGCGCCTCTGTTCTCTACCATAATACTGATTGTATCCACCTTTGGTGGAGGGGGATACCCCTTCTTGTTTTTCAAGCCTACAGAGAGCGACTTCTTATTCCTGAGTGAGGACAGGCTAATCTCCTCACCTGCCTATACAGTGGTTGCCTGGAGGTAACCCTGGTTTGTGAGTATACAATTCATACTCTTTCTAATTATCCAATTACCTTGACATACTACACCATATCGGGCTCTCGGTTCTTCTCTTCTTCATACTTTTTTAAAATATCCCACGGTTTTCTTTTATGTTTTAACATTTACAAAGTAGGTTGAATGTTTTAATATCTCTAATCAGTGACAGCCTATTAAGTGTCCCAGAGTTAGAAAAAGGTCAATAGTTCATGTATTTTATTCCCAACAAGGTACCAACAAGACAGAAGCTGTACTTCCATGCCTAGAAATTAACTCTTTCAGGCCTGGAACCCACTGCAAAACGCAATCGCTAAGCACAAGCGCTAGCATTTTGTATGAGCAGTTTGTAAGCGGTTTAATGAGCGTTTTAGGGAGCGATTTTAAAAAGTGTATCAATTTGCCAGCGGTTGTGTAGCGATTAGTGATTAGCGTTTTAAAGTCTGATTGGTCCTTTCAATTAATTTTAATTTTGTTACAGTGTGCAGTAGCTTGAAAACGCTAGCAAAATCGCCCCATGCAGGTTTTGCTGAGCGATTACGCCAGCGATGATATACTTCACATTGAAGCGTTAACGCTCCCAAAATGCTGCATGTCCTGCGCTTACGATTTTCTGAATTGCAATCGCTCCAGTTGAAGTTGCCCCATCCATTAACAGTAGCTGAGCGTTTTTACAAAACGCTAGCGTTTTCACCGCTCCAAAAATGCTCTGAAAATCGCCCTTGTGAGTTCTAGCCCTCAGGCAGCAAAAGAAAACAGCCTTGTTATTAATATGTTTTGTACTGTACATACACATGTTCATATCATCATGCCAAATATCACCTCGGGTAATCAGTCACTAAGTGCAAAGAGGGTTGTTCGAAGGATTGTTTACTACAGAAGTAAAGCAAGGTACAAGAGGCCCAAAACACAATTTACACTTTCTCCTTAGTTTTTTTCCAAGCTGATATTTTCACACATTGGCCTCAATTCACCTAGCTTTATCAAACACTTTATCAAACGTTTGATAATTTACCTCATGGATAAAATCTAATTTTGAATTCACTAAGGTGTTATATATTTATCGAATGTTCTATCGATAAAGCGTTCAATAAATCTATAACACCTTGGTGAATTCAATATTAGATTTTACCCATGAGGTAAATTATCAAACGTTTCATAAAGTGTTTGATAAAGTTTAGTGAATTGAGGCCATTGTCAATAATATGCCTTTTAAAACCTCGACAACAAAGAAAAAACACAAAATCATTTCAGAGTACTTTTTCTACTACATTTGGTACTTTTTCAACTGCTAAATGCTGAAAAGTTATTTTAAAGAGAAGCTGAAAAATGATCACCTAGGAGAAAACTGAGAAGTAAACGTGAATTGCATGTGGGCCAAAGGGCCATATGTAGTTCAAAGTGATAAGAATCTCAAAACAAGCGAGCATCTTATCACCTCCTCACATCACTCAGGATTTACCAGCAGATGCAACTGCCTACTTCAGCTGAGCGATGTCTGGATGAAGACAGCATAACTTAGCCGAATACTAGCTAGAGTGATGCTCCTCTGTCTTACATATTCAGCAGTGATGCATCGTGGGAGACATCATATGCTCAACCCAAACTGAATTATCACAAATGCCTTCTGTTAACTTTTGTTTTGCAATATAGAGTGAGGCATTTGTGCCGTAGAGCTGTCCTTTCAGCACCACAGCACTGCTGTCTTATTCCCCTGGTAGACAGTAGTTAGCAGTTTGAAAAGGAAGGACAATTAAACATGAAGCCGACCCGGACACCGACCTGGCGAGGTTGGCTTCTTTAGCACAGGACACCGGGAGTGAGAGGAGCTGCGGCGAGGGCACAGAATGACTGGCAGGGGCTGGAGGAAGCCCCAGGTAAGTGGAGTTGTTGTTTTTTTTACAGCTTGGACCTTCCCTTTAAAGGATACCTGAAGTGAGAGGGAATGGAGGCTGCCATATTTATTCCCTTTTAAACAATGCATATTGTCTGGCTGTCCTAATATCTTTAGCCATAGGCCCTGAACAAGCATGCAGATCGGATGCTTGGCTGAAGTCTAAATGGATTAGCCACATGCGTGTTTCAGGATAGTGATTCAGACATTACTGTAGCCAAAGAGATCAGCAGGCCTTCCAGGCAACTGTTATTATTTAATAGGAAATACATATGTCAGCCTCCATATCCCTCTCACTGTAGGTGTACTTTAAAGCAGAAATATTTTTCTGGCCCTGCTCACAAATGTGGTTGATGTTAAATCACAAAACACTACTAGGAATCTGGATTTTCCATAAGGCACTGTAGGCACGTGCCTACAGGCGCCTGATGATGGAAATGTGGCTCACTCTCCTCCCTTAGTGCCTCCCTCCCTCTTTCCCTAGGCAGAGTCCCAAGCGGATGGTAAATGAGAGGTTACTCGCCGGAGTCTTGGCATTCCACTGATGAGATCTCGCTTCAGTCAGGGGCACCTCTGCCGGGCAGGGGAAGTAGGGGAGAGGTGAGAGCTTGGCTAGCCAGCACACTTGTGTTGTAGTTTGGCAGGGGTTTGTAGGTTCCTGAAGGATGAAGTCTAGGTTCCCAGAACATCTATACGGTCCTGGTAGGGGGGAAAAGCAGCTGTAGTCACATTCATGGCTTTTAGAGAAAAAATGTATTACTTGTTTTTGTTAAGCCAAGCAGGTTTCCAAGGATGGCAGAACAGAAAACTCAAACAGTGGTAAAAAAAAACTAACTGGGGCTCTAACTCTTATTCACTCAACCCACAACAAAAAATAAAAACCAGTACTGATGTAATATTTTCAAACAGTGATGGGCGCTATTTCACCAACACTGCAGCAGGACTACCTTAACGTGTACAAGAGGCGATAGGTGGCATGATGAGATAAACGTGTATGTACAGTGCAAAACATATTAATAACCAGGCTGTTTCACTGATTTATTTCACTGCCTGAAATAGTTAATTTCTAGGCACGGAAGTGACATCTTCTGTCTTGTTGGTACCTTTACGGGAATATAGTAAACATCACTAAGCAAATTACAGCCATGAAAGTTTTCCTGGCAGAATACAACTTCTGTGGGCAGGGCGAGATAAAATACATGAACTATTGACCTTTTTCTAACTCTGGGACACTTAATAGGCTGCCACTGATTAGAGACAGTAAAACATTTCACCTTCTTTGTAAACATTTAAATATAAAAGAAACCCTGGGAAACTTAAAAAAGAGGTCATTTTTAGTAATAGGAGGATAAATACAATTGTTTATCTCAGTTCATTTTTACCTCGGGTTCACTTTAAGGGTATCGTTTAGCTACTCTGTAGATAACTAGCTCTTTCTGGAGTTCCTCCATGATTATAATGAGTTCTTTTTGTGTGTTTCATGGCATTTTAATTGTCATGGTTTCCCAATCTATACAGCAGATTGGCGTTCTAGCGCCATTGTTCCATGATTCATAGACAGATTAAGAAATCACAGCTAAATTGCAGTCATCCTTTCTAAGCCACCCCCAATATTAACTCCAATTACGAAAACCAATTAGGAAATGATAGCGCTTTCATCCAGTCGCGGCGTCGCAGCGCTCCATCCTCGGCTTAGCCTGCCAATCAGCCGCCTTAATCTCTCCGCTTTCTGTACTTGATTATGAGTATAACCTTCCTGTACGCTCGAATTAGCAATAGCATGGAAGGTTTGTTAGCGTTTCAGAGGAAACAATTCGTCCCTTTTAACAGGCGGCACAATGTTTTCTTAATGTAATGTTACAGGTGTTACAAAAAGATAAGACATAAAAGATAAATGGCTTTTAGAAATATTCAATTTCTTTGGGAAAAAATGAGGTAACCACGAATAGGACGGCAGGGGAATTGTATTTATTGTTAAAGAAGCACTCCATAGTATCAAAACAATAGACAATGTTTTAACCCTTAAAGTGTACATGAGATGAATATAAAAAAAAAATCATACATACCTAGGGCTTCCTCCAGCCCCTTTCGATCTGATCGCTTCCCAAGTGTCCTCTTCCACTTCCTGGATGCTCCGCTATAGCTCCTGGTAACTTCGGCCAGTCGGGGCCAGTCAGAGCAGCAGTACTACAGTAAGCTCCAACTCCCAAAATTACCAGGAGTCATAACGGAGGATCCAAGAGACGGTAGGGGAACGATCAGGTAGGGGTGCGATCAGGCCAAAGGGGGCTGGAGGAAGCACCAGGTATGAGTGAATTTTTTGTATTCATCCCAGGTTTTCTTTAAAGGATACCCAAAGTGATATGTGACATGATGAGATAGATATGGGTATGTACAGTGCCTAGCACACAAATAACTAGGCTGTGTTCCATTTTTTCTTTCTCTGTCTGAAAGAGTTAAATATCAGGTATGCAAGTGGCTGACCCAGTCCTGACTCAGACAGGAAGTGACTACAGTGTAACCCGTCCCTCACTGATAAGAAATTCTAACTACAAAATGCTTTCCTAGCAGAAAATGGCTTCTGAGAGCAGGAAAGAGATGAAAAGGTTCAAAAGTTCATACATTTTAGCTCTGACATACTTCAATGAATGTGTCATTGAGCAAAAACAATGAAACAGTTAAAACTTAAGAAGTAGATTTAAACATAAAATAAAACTCTGGGATATCTTAAAAAGTCGTTTTTAGGAGAAGGAAGATAGATACAATCGTTTATTTAATTAGTTTATTTTAGCCTTGGGTGTCCTTTAAGGTAGCCATACATCTGATTTTGTGGCCCGCCTGACCAACCATCCAATTCGATAACTTTATTGAATTGGATGAAAATTGGTGCCATAACAAGCATGCCCGTTGGATGAATCAACCAATTTCAGACTGAAAACAGTCAAATGTATCGGTCGTGCATGCTAGGAAATCTCAAGCGCACGGCGGTAACGGCATGCAATATCATTACTACTGATGAACCTGACGGAACCCCCAGCTGCTGTCCCACCAAATGTTAAGGTGCCTATGCATTCAAATCTCACCTGACCCAGAAGCCGCGACTGTTCAGCTGATCCCAGTCTCCTTCACTGCTTCTCCACCACCTCAAGTATGTGTGACATCACACACGTGCCACTTGCTATATGTGGCAACCACATGGGATGCGCATGCGGAAGCAGTGGATGAGACCGGCCGCTAGACAGTCACAGCAGCTGGACTATGTGAGCTTAAAATGCATGGCCACCGGGGATGGCACATTAACATTTGGGAGGACAGCGGAGAGGCAGTGAAGGTGGCTTCACAAGGCTGATCCCGAGAGATTTCCTGTGTAAACAGTGTATGGACAGCTAACAGATCTCTCTCTGATCAGACTCGATCAGAGAGAGAAATGTGACTCTTTGTCGACATTCTCACACACCGCTAGCCACGTCATCATCGTGGAAGAGTCTAGTAGTGAACAATCTGCACGCAAACTGTTTTGGAAGCTAACGCCCTACATTTGCTGCATATGTTTTGAATGCAAGTTGTGTAATCTGCCCATGTTTTGGGCTCTGCACATCTATGCAGCTGGTCAATTTGGGCGCAGCCTGCATTTGGAAGCGCTGCAATTTTCTCCTGTTGTCCAAAAATGTAAGTCTACTTGTGGCTAGCTGTATCAATGTATATCAGTTTGCATTCAACTTATCTAGATTAGAGTTTAGTGCATAGTTTTGCATCTGAATTGCATTCAAGGTGTATATTTAAGTCCCTAAGGGGCGGTGCATGCCTCTGTTGGTTTCATTTCAGTTGCAGTCTGTTTGAGCGCTGCCAATCTTTTCCTGATTCAATAATTTTATTGAATCTGTTGAAAATTGGTGCTGTAGCAAGCATGCCCGATTGATGATTCAACAATTTCAGACCAAAAAAGGTCAAATGTATCAATCGAGCATGCTGGGAAATCTTGAGCCAACATGGCTTAATGGGTGTACAATGGTAACGTCATGATGAACGCGATGGCTCTCCCACCAACTGTTTAGGTGCCCATGCATTCAAATCTCACCTGGTCCAGCTGCTCTCAGTCTCCTTTGTTGCTTCTCTGCTGCCCCATGTGTGTGTAATTAGAGATGGCCCGAACCTCCGATTTTTGGTTCGCGAACTTCCGCGAAAGGTTTGGTTCGCGCGAACTTTCGCAAACTGCAATAGACTTCAATGGGGAGGCGAACTTTGAAAACTAGAAACACTTATGCTGGCCACAAAAGTGATGGAAAATATGTTTCAAGGGGTCTAACAAATGGAGGGGGGCATGGCGGAGTGGGATACACACCAAAAGTCCTGGGGAAAAATATGGATTTGATGCAAAGCAGCGTTTTAAGGGCAGACATCACATTGAATGCTAAATTGCAGGCCTAAAGTGCTTTAAAACATCTTGCATGTGTATACATCAATCAGGGAGTGTAATTAGAGTACTGCTTCACACTGACACACCAAACTCACTGTGTAACGCACCGCACGGCCGTGCTGGACTGGTGCGCACCATGGCGTGAGTGCAGGCCGTGGCGGTTTTCAAGCCCATATGGTCGCCGGGCTGTGGTAGCTCAATGATAGAACAACCGTGACTGTCCAGCTGATCAAATTTGGTCTGTCCACAATGAAGCAACAACCTTATTATCCTCTTGTATGTAGGTAGGCATAGGTAGGTGCCCCGGTATAGGTAGATAGGCATAGGTAGGTGCCCCAGTAGTTAGCTAGGCATAGGTAGGAGTGCCAGTAGTTAGCTAGGCATAGGTAGGAGTCCCAGTATAGGTAGGTAGGCATAGGTAGGTGTCCCAGTATAGGTAGATAGGCATAGGTAGGCGCCCCAGTAGTTAGCTAGGCATAGGTAGGAGTCCCAGTAGTTAGATAGGCATAGGTAGGAGTCCCAGTATAGGTAGGTAGGCATAGGTAGGTGTCCCAGTATAGGTATATAGGCATAGGTAGGTGCCCCAGTAGTTAGCTAGGCATAGGTAGGAGTCCCAGTATAGGTAGGTAGGCATAGGTAGGTGCCCTAGTATAGGTAGGTAGGTAGGCATAGGTAGGTGTCCCCGTATAGGTAATAGAGATGGGCCGAACCTCCGATTTTAGGTTTGCGAACCGGGTTCGCGAACTTTCGCGGAACGTTCGGTTCGCGTTAAAGTTCGCGAACCGCAATAGACTTCAATGGGGATGCGAACTTTGAAAAAAAAAATAATTATGCTGGCCACAAAACTGATGGAAAAGATGTTTCAAGGGGTCTAACACCTGGAGGGGGGCATGGCGGAGTGGGATACATGCCAAAAGTCCTGGGGAAAAATCTGGATTTGACGCAAAGCAGCGTTTTAAGGGCAGAAATCACATTGAATGCTAAATGACAGGCCTAAAGTGCTTTAAAACATCTTGCATGTGTATACATCAATCAGGTAGTGTAATTAAGGTACTGCTTCACACTGACACACCAAACTCACCGTGTAACGCACCGCAAACAGCTGTTTGTGTAGTGATGGCCGTGCTAGATTGGTGCGCACCATAGCGAGAGTGCAGGTTTTGGTGGCTGAACACAACAGGTATGCAGTGGCGGGTTCACTGAACACAACAGGTATGCAGTGGCGGGTTCAATGAACAGGTATGCAGTGGCGGGTTCACTGAACAGTACAGGTATACAGTGGCAGGTTCACTGAACAGAACAGGTATGCAGTGGCGGGTTCACTGAACAGTACAGGTATACAGTGGCAGGTTCACTGAACACAACAGGTATGCAGTGGCGGGTTCACTGAACACAACAGGTATGCAGTGGCGGGTTCACTGAACACAACAGGTATGCAGTGGCGGGTTCACTGAACAGGTATGCAGTGGCGGGTTCACTGAACAGTACAGGTATACAGTGGCGGGTTCACTGAACACAACAGGTATGCCGTGGCGGGTTCACTGAACAGGTATACAGTGGCGGGTTCACTGAACAGAACAGGTATACAGTGGCGGGTTCACAGAACAGGTATGCAGTGGTGGGTTCACAGAACAGGTATGCAGTGGTGGGTTCACAGCACAGGTATGCAGTGGTGGGTTCACAGAACAGGTATGCAGTGGTGGGTTCACAGCACAGGTATGCAGTGGTGGGTTCACAGAACAGGTATGCAGTGGTGGGTTCACTGAACAGGTATGCAGTGGTGGGTTCACAGCACAGGTATGCAGTGGCAGGTTCACTGAACAGGTATGCAGTGGCAGGTTCACTGAACAGGTATGCAGTGGTGGGTTCACAGCACAGGTATGCAGTGGCAGGTTCACTGAACAGGTATGCAGTGATGGGTTCACAGCACAGGTATGCAGTGGCAGGTTCACTGAACAGGTATGCAGTGGTGGGTTCACTGAACAGTACAGGTATACAGTGGCAGGTTCACTGAACACAACAGGTATGCAGTGGTGGGTTCACTGAACAGGTATGCAGTGGCAGGTTCACTGAACAGGTATGCAGTGGTGGGTTCACAGCACAGGTATGCAGTGGCAGGTTCACTGAACAGGTATGCAGTGATGGGTTCACAGCACAGGTATGCAGTGGCAGGTTCACTGAACAGGTATGCAGTGATGGGTTCACAGCACAGGTATGCAGTGGCAGGTTCACTGAACAGGTATGCAGTGGTGGGTTCACTGAACAGTACAGGTATACAGTGGCAGGTTCACTGAACACAACAGGTATGCAGTGGCGGGTTCACTGAACACAACAGGTATGCAGTGGCGGGTTCACTGAACACAACAGGTATGCAGTGGCGGGTTCACTGAACAGGTATGCAGTGGCGGGTTCACTGAACAGTACAGGTATACAGTGGCAGGTTCACTGAACACAACAGGTATGCAGTGGCGGGTTCACTAAACAGGTATACAGTGGCGGGTCCACTGAACAGAACAGGTATGCAGTGGCGGGTTCACTGAACACAACAGGTATGCAGTGGTGGGTTCACTGAACAGGTATGCAGTGGTGGGTTCGCAGAACAGGTATGCAGTGGTGGGTTCACAGAACAGGTATGCAGTGGTGGGTTCACAGCACAGGTATGCAGTGGTGGGTTCACAGAACAGGTATGCAGTGGTGGGTTCACAGCACAGGTATGCAGTGGCAGGTTCACTGAACAGGTATGCAGTGGTGGGTTCGCAGAACAGGTATGCAGTGGTGGGTTCACAGAACAGGTATGCAGTGGTGGGTTCACAGCACAGGTATGCAGTGGTGGGTTCACAGAACAGGTATGCAGTGGTGGGTTCACAGCACAGGTATGCAGTGGCAGGTTCACTGAACAGGTATGCAGTGATGGGTTCACAGCACAGGTATGCAGTGTTGGGTTCACAGAACAGGTATGCAGTGGTGGGTTCACAGCACAGGTATGCAGTGGCAGGTTCACTGAACAGGTATGCAGTGATGGGTTCACAGAACAGGTATGCAGTGGCAGGTTCACTGAACAGGTATGCAGTGGTGGGTTTACAGTACAGGTATGCAGTGGTGGGTTCACAGAACAGGTATGCAGCCAGCCAGGAACAAGTTATGCCTAACATATCTTTCCCTGAGAGACAGTCTGCAGCAGCTCGCCCTACTCTCACTAACGCAGGCAGCACACGAGTGACCGTAATGGCCGCCGCTGCCTGCCTTATATAAGGGGGGGTGGGGCTCCAGGGGCTAGTGTAGCCTAATTGGCTACACTGGGCCTGCTGACTGTGATGTAGAGGGTCAAAGTTGACCCTCAAGGTGCATTATGGGGCGAACCGAACTTCCGCAAAGGTTCGCCAGCGGGACGCGAACGAGAACCACCGAAGTTCGCGTGGAACCGTTCGCCGGCGAACCGTTCGGCCCATCTCTAATAGGTAAGTGGGTGCCCCAGTAGTAAGGTAGGCATAGGTAGGTGCCCCAGTATAGATAGTTAGGCAGGGCCTGGCTGGCACAGTAATAACAATTACCAAGGTCCAGCTGCAACAGATAGGGCTGTATAATGCAGTGTCAGTGGGCAACACAAAAAAAAAACACATCAGGAGAACATTAGCTCTCGAAAGAGCTGTTGAGGGGTGCTATTTTAGCATTAACAATCAGGCAGGAGCAAGCTAACAAGCCTACAAGAGCCTAACTAATCTTTCACTATGAGAGAGTCTGCCAGCAGCTGTCCCTTCACTAATTACTGCAGGCACACGAGTGAGTGTAATGGCCAGCTCTGCCTGCCTTTTATAAGGGGGGGGGGGGGGGGAGTGGCTCCAGGAGAGAGTGTAGCCTAATTGGCTACAATGTGTCTGCTGACTGTGATGTAGAGGGTCAAAGTTGACCCTAATGGTGCACTTTGGGGGGGAACCGAACTTCCACAAAAGTTCACGTTACATGGCGAACGCAAACCACCGGAAGATCGCCTGGAACCGTTCGGGCCATCTCTATGTGTAATGTTACACACATGCCACTTGCTATACGCGGGAACCACATGAGGTGCTCATGCTGAAGCAATGGTTGGGACTCAGAGCATCTGGACAGTTGCGGCATCTGGACCAGGTGAGATTAAAATTCATGGGCACCGGGGGAAGGGGGGACATTAGGGGGGACAGCGGAGAGGCTGTGAAGGTGGCTGCACAAGGCTGATTCCTGGGAGAATTTGTGTGTTTGCAGTGTATGAACAGCCAACAGATCAACTCTCTTTGATCCGGTTCAACCAGAGAGAGATCTCTGTCGATATGCCCAAACATCACTAGACACTGACTGAAAAAATGTACTGGTCAGGGTTGTCCATTGTCCGTCCCATCAAAGTGCAGGGCAGCTCACCTGGGACTTGATTCACTAAAGCGTGAAAAGTGTTAACGCGCCAGTGAAAAGCCACTTTGCACGTGCTCACATGCTTTGCATGTGCTAACATGCGTGTAAGAGTTTGCACGCGTAAAGTTTTGCACGCAAACGCTTCACGTGCAAAGTACCGTGAACTGCACTGACTTCAGGTGATAATGATAGTTAGCACGCGAAGTCAGTGCAGATCACGCGGGCACAATGTAAAACATTGATTATTACTGTATAGACTTCATTATGCGGCACGCGTAAGATTTTGCACGCGCCGCTTTACAGTACTGCACATGTTAATGTAACTAACCACCATTCATAATTACATTAACACACTCTATTTTACTGTGCGGGTGAAGCTCCATTGATTTCAAGGCTTTGCAAGTGCAAACTAGGGTGCTAAGTAGTTTGCATGTGCAAACTAAGGTGCTAAGTAGTTTGCACGTGCAAACTAGGGTGCTAAGTAGTTAGCCCGTGCAAACTACTTAGCACCCTAGTTTACACGTGCAAACTACTTAGCACCCTAGATTGCACATGCAAACTACTTAGCACCCTAGTTTGCACGTGCAAAGCTTTTAGGCGTGATAACTGAGTTATCACGCTTTTGTGAATCAAGCCCCTAGTATGAACCGAGCATTCCATAATGCTTATAGGATTTATTTAGCGACTTCCTGTGAAATGAAGTGACGGCCTACAAAATATCTTGTGTTGCTGCTATCCCAAGACCTCACTGGTACAAGTACTCTCTCATTGCTCTGTGCCTCTCCAACAGCTGTAATTGGAGAAATATCCAATCATATAATTGGCTATGGTCACCAGCTTGAAGTAGTTTCGCATGCATGGGTCATACAAACGAAGCATCTGCCAAACGTTCCAGCTTGCTTTTATTATGAAGAAACAAAATAGTGGCTCCCACAGCTGTGCAAACCGATTCCGAAAAAGCAACATTTACATCCAAATCTGAGCCAAAATCAGCTCAAAATGAATACAATGCTAACAACATCTCCATTTACTGTAGATCAATATGTACACACACTTCTTAAAATAGTTTTGCTACTCATTTAATACAAAAAATTGGGCGGCATTGGTGACTAAGTGGTTGGCACTTAGCATCACAGCTCTACAGCCTAAGTTTAGATCTCACTAAGGGCATTCTCTTGTTTGGGTTTGTATGTTGTTTTTATGGATAAGATTTTGCAACATTTTTTATACCAAAATATTAAACTCAGAAAAGTACAATTCCTACATTAAAGAAAAACTATAACAAAAGAATGGGCTTCGCAATATTATTAGTATTATTATTATTAGGATGTCCCCTCAAGTCAGGTGATCCCATTTTTGGAAGCCAAGTCGTAATTTTGTAAGACTTTAATAAGACGTAATGGGGTTATTTCACTATAACAAACAGCGTGCCTTATCAGAGTTAACATGCCTTATCAGAGTTAACATGTCTTATCAGGGTTAACATGCCTTATCAGAGTTAGTGTGCCTTATCATAGTAGCATAGCGAGCGCTACAAACTTATGCCTGCTAATTGGCAATGACAAGAGCTTCATTCTTCCTGCCCTGAGCCCCTGCGGGTCCAATTACTTTAAAGGACATTATCCCCGCACTTTGATTGGCCCAATAGGCTGCCTGTCACTTGACAGTAAACTTGACAGGCAGCCTATTCTATGATCGACACCAATTTCTTTTTCACAGTCTCATGGGAGGGCCTTGAGATGACCGAGAAGGGATCCACCACATATGTACTGTATCAGAGTCTACTAAATATATTGCTTCCACATTGAATGTCTATTTGAGGATTTCCCTTTGTGAGTAAAACAGCCTCTGGTATACATGTACAAAGCACCAGAAAATAGAGTTCGGAGGAGCTGAGCGAAACCAGTGTAAACCATGTTACTTTGTGGACTCCTGGACTACAACATATAGTAGCAACATAGGGACCCTGTAACTGATTATTGAAACAGTAATTTGGTGGAGCAACACATGGTGCGCTGAGAGAACCCAGACATGTGCACTCCATGTGGGTTAAGAGACCCTGGATCTGCTGTGTACGTTTGTCCAGAATAGCGCGCTGCTCTGCCTGTACTTATTTGAGCTTCTCCAGCCCCTTCTAGGCCTCCTTAACCCTGTGGCCCATGTGCTAGATCTCTGTCTTGACCACCTCCAGCTGTCCATGATACGTAGCTTCTATACGAATTACATATCTTTCAAGATCATCCTTGGTAGGTAGAGAGCATATGTAGTAGTCATGCAGGTCTACAACATCAATGTACAGTATTATTCTGAGCCTTCAGAATATGAGCAGGGTAGGACTGGCCTAAATTAAGTTTTCTGTGACACAGGGTTTCAGTGTCTGTGCTCTGCTTTATTTTATTTTCGGCCTGATCCAGCGCCATTTTAGGTGCTGCTGTCACTGCTACTGGTCTGGTTAGCACTTTCAAGAACTTATCAAATTGCAGGTTAGTGCTTTGTTTTTTTCTTGGCTGGTGTCTTAGCATTCTTTTTATTCGCCAAAGGTAAGGAATTGTAGCGCTAGAAAACGGCTCATGTTTTTTTTTGAACGGGACTTCCACAAGAAATCGGCCTAATGCGCAACGAGCAAGCCAAGCCCCACGGGCTCCACATTATTATGATGGAGCCCAACACATGCCATAACCAAGGTGACAGTGTCAATGATCCCACTGTTGGATCACTGCAGCGCAGTCCTGTGTGGTTATATCACACCACAACAAATATAATGTGAACACACTCTCAGTATGTTAAACACGAGATAGAGGTCTGTGATGATTTGCTCAGCTGCCTGTGCAGGCAGGCAGCCTTTTGACCATTGTGTAGGTTTGCATGCTGCAGGACTCTGGAAAGAAGAGCTTCTGTCAGTTTTGCAGCTTGTGCTTGCAGAGGAATTTGCATATGTTGTCATGCAAATTGCCTGGCCACATTCATTGGAGGCGTGTACTATAAGTACTATGTCTTTCCCACAATGCTTCGCTGGTCATAAGGGTTTCGTCCTATGTAACACTCCTGGTGGGGTGTCAGCCTTACTCTCTGTTTGAAGATCAGCTTAGAGTAATTCCTGGAAACTGTGCTAGGCAGATTTCCCTAGTGCACTGAGGATTGTTTATCTGTTTTGTTTGTCTGTTGCGATTGTCCTTCCCCAGCGGTGGTCGATAGGAAGTCGTTCTGATCTCTGTTCTTGGAGCATAGCTGGTGCAGCGGTTGCTACCAGCTATCTCTTCTGTTCTGCCTCTCTGGATCGCGCTAGCCACTTTTCGCTAGCGCTGTGGATCCTTCTGTTCTGTCTCCTGGGATTGCGCTAGCCACTTTTCGCTAACGCTGTGGATCCTTCTGTTCTGTCTCCTGGGATCGCGCTAGCCACTTTTCGCTAACGCTGTGGATCCTATCTCTCGCTTGTCCCTGTTTTCGTGTGTCTGTCTTATCTGCTACGACCACTTGCTGGAGGCTCGGTGAGGTAACCGTTAAGCAAGCGTTCACGTCCTCTGTTTCATGTTTGTCTGTCGATGGTTAGTTAGGCGTGCTTGTCTCTATTGTGCTTATCACGTGGAGACCGCGCATAACCGCGTGCACTGTGGCGAATGAGTGCGGTGTTAGCGGTTAGCTAGCGTTTGTTATTTTCCGCATCTTCTCATTGTATTATTTGCTGTGCCTTTGCTACCCTTGTATTCTATTCTGATCTGCCTTGTGTCACATCTGGCGATCGCACCTCTCGCGATCGCGTTCCTATTTCATATCTTCTGTTGTGTGTGCGCGGTCGCGGGGTGGCGACTGGATTGGCACACACACACATACAACCTGTCCCTTTGCTCGTTCTCATTCGCAATCGCCTCTCTTGCGATTGCGTTCTGCGCTTCGTACAATTCCTGTCTGGCATTTGTGGAGGTACAGAGGATTGGTTCCTCTGCACTCCCCAGCGCCATCTGCCGACAGGAATTTCCCTCTACAGGTGCGTAGCACCTTTTGCTGGGTGCCTGCAATTACACGCTTGTGGAGGATTTCCGCCGTGTCAGCGCACGCGTTGTGCGCTGATCACGGAGAAAGTTCCACAATCGTTACAAGGTCAGGTCCAGAAACACTACTCTAATTCATCGTCATGTAAAACACAAATTTATTTGACTATTTTAAAATGTACACGTTAAAAATAACCCCCTCCATATTCAGAGCAACCATGGTCCATAGCTGAATAACAGTGCATTATTATTTATAATCCCAAGAATGGAAATCTCTAACAGAGGTCTTTTATTACATTACTATTAAAGTGAACCTAAAGTCAATGTAAAAAAATGAGATTTACTCACCTGGGGCTTCCCTCAGCCCCCTGCAGCCAATCGGTGCCCTCGCAGCTCCGCTCCGATGGTCCAGGACCCGCTGGCGAACACTTCCAGTTTGGCCATCACCGGCCAACAGGCATGGGAACGTGAGTGATTCTTCATGTTCCCACCCTGTATATCTCCCCCTACACTGCTATTGCGGCCAGGAGGTCTACAACATCAATATACAGTATTATTCTGAGCCTTCAGAATGAGTAGGGAAGGACTGGCCTAATTTAAGGAGGCTGCAATAGCAGCATAGGGGGTGATATACAGGCTGGGAACGCGAAGAATCACTCGCGTTCCCATGCCTGTCGGCCGGTGACGGCCAAACCGGAAGTGTTCGCCGGCGGGTCCTGGACCATCGGAGCGGAGCTGCGAGGGCACAGATCGGCTGCAGGGGGCTGAGGGAAGCCCCAGGTGAGTAAATCTCATTTTTTTACATTGACTTTAGGTTCACTTTAATGATGATCGTAAGCTGCTAAGGAAAAAAAAAAAGGATTTTGTCAAAAAAGACCTTGTAGTTTTTGAAAAAAAATCTATTTTAAAACTGCAAAGAAATAAAAAAAAAAACTCAGAAAAATGACAATTTAAAAAACATTTTTCCTTTGCATATTTAAAATGGATTTTCTCAAAAACTACAAGGTCTTTTTAAAGAGAACCTGTAACAAAAAAAAGTTCCCCTGGGGGGTACTCTTCTCGGTAGGGGGAAACCTCAGGGACCTAATGAGCCTTCCCCCTCCGCTGTAGCTGCAGGCAATCCAGCGCTGGCTCCCTCGAAGTCTCTTGAGATCCAGGTTCGATAAGCCTGATAAGCTGAATTTATTTACCTTCCCTGGCTCCAGCAGCGGCACTGTTGCGGCACCCTGCATAGAGATAGGTGAAAATAGCCGATCTCTGTCGGGTACGCTCTACTACGCAGGCGCAGGGCCAACAGCAATAGGCTATTTCCGCGTATCTCCAAGTGGAGAGCCGATATTGCGCTTGCGCTGGAGTGGGGGAGGTAAATATTTACATTCCCGCCGTTCCGGGAGGATTTTTGCAGCTGCCGCGGGACCGAGGAGAACGGGGGAAGCCTCAATAGGATCCGGAGGCTTCCAGCACCCGAGGTGAGTACCCCTCAGGGAAACTTTTTCTCATTACAGGTTTTCTTTAAAAACAATGTATCTTATTACCACTATCCTCTGTACATACATAGCAGTTTTGGTGACGAGAGCATGTGTCGGGCCTTTGCTATCAACCTCTAAAGTCGGCACAAAATTATGCAAAAATTACAATTTTCCTGAAATTTTGCTTTACGATTTTGCATCATAATTGCAAATTACAATGGCAAATTATAATTAATTATCACTAAATACTATGTATATAGGGTGCAGATAAACATTATTTCAAATAATTTGTTCCTATGTCCAATGGTTCAGTTGTTCGTATAAGGAGTATTACTCCTCAACATGAATGTCAGTCATTGGCTCCCAAGTAATAGTCAGTCGAAGTTCAGTCACCAGAGAGACGATCTAAGATTACGTATACCTATGCAAAACATTTCTATACTTCAATATTAAACATCTTAAAAATCAATGTCTCTCTAAACCTTGCCATAACGTTAGTGTGATAGTGAAGGGTAGACAACTTAATGTATATCACATGTCCTCCAACATGTATGCTCAGGCTTTATTTGCTGCTCCAGCTATAACACTTAAACGTGCATCATCAATGTCAATATATGATAATACTATATGATTTATTCATTATCATTCAAAGATCTTCAATCCATTAGCTTGTAACAGATTGAAGAACATGGCCATGATGTATATAATAAAGCAATCTCACCCAGCTTGACACAGATAGATTCAATACTTTGAGCATTTACCATTTTCTTAGGGGTTCTTAGATATTCATTTGTTTTCTCCACCCGGTTTCGCCGGTCATGCCAGCATTTTTAAGCTTATCTTGGAAAGAGAGAGCCAGGGCAGATTACTAAGTTTAGTGCTCAAAAAAAACTTTATTTTGAGCACATATGATAATGACAGAGCAAATGCAATAGTGTGAGAAAAACTGGATATGCCCAACATAATAATATAGCCTTAATTATCATGACAAATGTGATAATACATTAGGAATACAGTACCAAATGTATTAAAACATTGAATAATCTGAGATGCAGAAATGTAAATTTACAAAAGAATATGAGAGTACAAAAGTACAAAAGAGCAAGAATACAAAGGGAGGGTCACAGTTTGGTAGCCAAAAAATACTTAGTATACAGAAAAGACAGGATGTGTAATACGGGTTTTGGACACATGAAATGAGTCTACTAATCATAATCAATCCAGGTAGGTCAATCATTAAAGGGACACTTAAGTAAAAAAAAAAAATGAGTTTTACTCACCTGGGGCTTCCAATAGCCCCCTGCAGCTGTCCGGTGCCCTCGCCGTCTCCCTCCGATCCTCCTGGCCCTGCCGGCAGCCACTTCCTGTTTCAGTGACAGGAGCTGACATGCTGGGGACGCGAGTGGCCACAACAGCGCAATCTATGCTGCTATAGCATATATCATATACCATATAGCAGCATAGAGGGTGCCAATGTGTCTGGGAACGCGAAGAATCACTCGCGTCCCCAGCCTGTCAGCTCCTGTTACCGAAACAGGAAGTGGCTGCCGGCGGGGCCAGGAGGATCGGAGGGAGACGGCGAGGGCACCGGAAAGCTGCAGGGGGCTACTGGAAGCCCTAGGTGAGTAAAGCTCATTTTTTTTGTTTGACTTAAGTGTCCCTTTAAGAATATGGAACATTTGTAGGACCCCCCTGTAGTCTACCCATGGTTGTCACACCTTTTCAAAGTGGGGCAGGGTATCAGCAACTCTTGCATTGATCCGCTCATGTATCATTTTTCTGTCTATGACAGGGCAGATTGCTAAGTGAGGCCATTAATTAGCCTTAAAGCGGATCCGAGATGAAAAACTAACTATAACAAGTAACTTGTCTATATATCTTATCTAAAGTTTAGATAGTTTACACAGCAAACCTAGCTGCAAACAGCTTCAACAGTTTATGATGATTTATTCCTGTGATACAATGAGAGCAGCCATGTTCTATTTGTCATCATTACACAGGTAATCTGCAACTGCATCTCCACCCCTCTGTGAAAAATTCACTCCCCCCTCCCCTCTGCCTCTGAAATCTCTGGCTAGTAACCTCCTCCTCCTCCTGTCCAGACTGAGCTCCCATAAGCCCTTGCTGCATGGGTCTGAGTGCTGTGGCGTTTTGGAGAAGCTGTGGGCGAGGCTTGCTTAGTTTATAGGGAATTAGAGTATTTAAACAAAACAAAAAAAAGTATTTGGCTTGAGGAATGCCCTATAAACTATATGTAAGGAACACAATTATGCAATGAATAAAGTTCATCTCGGATTCATTTTAAAGGAAACCTAAAGTAAAAAAAAAGTAAATAAAAAAAATCTGCCCATTTACTTAACTAGGGCTTCTTACAGCCCCTTGAAGTATTGAACAAAACTGAAAAGTCAAAAACGCTCAAATCCCCTTGCAGGTTCACCTTTAACTATGACTAAGGGCAGATTGTAAGCCCGACATGCGTCAGTTGAACCTTGCGATTTTACTGCATTTTGCTATGTGGAATTTTTGAATAAAGAATACCAGCGTTTTTCTACCACCGCTTGGCTCGTGGATCCTTCTGTACATACCCCTGAAGTGTTCCTGGTCCCTCACCATCATCACACACTCTGCCATTCTTCCGATGTCCCCCTCCGATGCTGGATGCCCTGCGCCGCGTGCATCCTTTATTGCACTCCCATTCATCCATATTCAGCACACACTCAGTAAAGAAAGCAAGCCCAAATATATGTTAAAGTGAACCTGAAGAGAAAATAAATAACCCATTTACTTAATAATAAGAAGTCAGCGCAGATCAAAGAGGAATACTGTAAATACAGTCAATAAAACTTCAGCACAGTGATATTCCAACCTCACATGGTCTTGTGGCCAACCATCACCCAGTATATAAACACACCAAAAAAAAAAAAAAAAAAAAATATATATATATATATATATATATATATATATATTAACACAAAAAAACAAAAAAAAAGGCAACTCTTAGTATAAACCGTTTATTGTAAAAACAATCGGTATAGACCGTAAAAAAGAACAAGATAAAAGCAAAGACTTACATACGGGGCCCAGGAACTGGGAACCCCTAAAAAAATGTGGGCGTGTAAGCTGGTCCACGGCCAATAAGACATTAAAGGTGCCGCCTGTCTTCTTTCCGACCAGTTTCGCAATCTAGCATCATCAGGGAACTTACCTGGTGCCTTTTCCAGCCCCATAAAGTCTTCCTGGTCCCTCACCATCATTCCACACCCAGCCATTCCTCCACTTTCCCCTTCTGCATCACGACATATGCAGCACTGGCCGCGCATGTTTTCTATTGTGCTCTTGCGGCCGGGAGTGTTCTTCACATGTGCCGTAGCAGTTATTGCTTACTGCACATGTAAATCTTTAAAGGATACCCTAATTATCACCAGCTTAAATTCATAGATCTAACATTACAAACCATCCCTATAAGTGTTATAAAAGGAGTGCAGCCACTTTATTATACAACATTATACGGTACTGTTTATGAATGGCCTGGGTCTTTACAGGTCATAGGATTATCCTGAAAATCCAGATGTGCTTATTTAGCACCTGCCATATAATTGTTATGCTGTTTAGGCCTACTTTGTTATTTTCATCAGCCATGACCATTTAGGTGTTAAAATTACCTTTAATCCGTTCTTTATAGAGTTAGCATATGTGTATAAGAATTCCAAAAATGTCAATGTGCTAAGAATAACTCTGTGATACCCTTACCAGCAAGTGTAACCCTAGACATTTGCCTGGTTTGCCTATGCCTAAAAACAGGATATATTAATTCTTTGAGCCAGTTGAGGGAAGTCTTGTAAGTTCTCCTTCATCTTTATTGGAGTACAGATTAAACTCGGTTGGTACACGCCTTGTAACTTCTCCTTCATTCATGACTGGGGTACAGAGAGAGGTTCAGGAGGTTGAACTTGGTAGGCACAGGTCTACTTTCAACCCAGATAACTATAACTATATCTCTCATCTAAGAGTCTACAACTACTGTATATCTGCTCTCTTTGGGCCACCTCTGCATATTCTTGGAGTTCCCATGGAGTGGAAGTGAAGGGGCATCTCTTTCAGGATCACACGAAGTAGTAAAAACAACAAATAAAAAACAGAAAAAGGCTCTAAATCCTCGATTCCTTTCTAAAACTATAAGGCTCTTTGCCCACTGTAGCCACTTCGAAAAGCGGAATCACAGCCTATTGATCTCGATAGGCTTCATCCAATTCATGTGCTGGTAAAAACAAAGAGCCAGTGGCGGACATACGGCCGCGCAGGCCGTGCCGCCGCACGAGGGCCCCTGAAGTTCCCCTGCTTCAGGGGCCCATTAAGTATTGCTGTTTTTTTTTTTAACTCTACTTTTTATTTTATTTTTACCTGGGGGGCCCAGACTCCTGCCCTCCCCCCTCACCTCGCCCCCCCCCCCTCATGCGGCGGGAGAGCAGAAAATACAGGAAGTCTCCACCAGGAAAGTAGCGAGCAGTGTACAAAGTTGGAGACACGGGAGACCAAGCGGCAGCTGCCTCTAGCGTCTGCTGCAGCCCCGGCCGGAGACTTCCTGTATTTTCTGCTCTCCCGCCGGCCGCCGCGCATACCGGGAGGGGGGCCCCCGAGGTGAGGGAGGGAGGATAGGAGTCGGGCCCCCCACCCGGATAGCTACCCACCCGGCTACCTTACCCACCCGGCTACCTACCCGGCTACCTAACCACTCTGCCGGCTACCTACCCACCCGGCTACCTACCCGGCTACCTAACCACCCACCCGGCTACCTAACCACCCACCCGGCTATCTACCCACCCGGCTACCTACCCGGCTACCTAACCACCCACCCGACTACCTACCCACCCGGCTACCTACCCGGCTACCTAACCACTCTGCCGGCTACCTACCCACTCGGCTACCTACCCGGCTACCTAACCACCCACCAGGCTACCTACCTACCCACCCACATGGCTACCTACCCACCAGGCTACCTACCTACCAACCCACCAGGCTACCTACCTAAAGACCCACCAGGCTACCTACCTACCCACCCACCTACCCACCCACCAGGCTACCTACCCACCCGCCTACCCAGCCACCCACCAGGCTACCCACCCACCCGGCTACCCAGCCACCCACCAGGCTACCTACCCACCCGGCTAAGGGCTACCTACCTACCCACCCGGCTGCCTACCTACCTACCCACCAGGCTACCTACCCACCAGGCTACCTACCCACTCACCCACCAGGCTACCTATCCACCCAACCACCCATGGGAGCTGCGTGCCGGATGGAGGCTGGGACAGGAGGTCTGCTGCTGCAGGTGAGTAAATGGTTTTTTTATTATTTATTTTAGCAGGTGTATGTTCTGGGCAGGTCTGCCACATGATTGCATGTATGTTCTGGGCAGGTCTGCCACATGATTGCATGTATGTTCTGGGAAAATTTGCTACATGATTGCATGTGTTTTCTGGGCAAATCTGCCGACATGATTGCACGTATTTTCTGGGCAAATCTGCCGACATGATTGCACGTATTTTCTGGGCATATCTGCCGACATGATTGCACGTATTTTCTGGGCATATCTGCCGACATGATTGCACGTTTTTTCTGGGCATATCTGCCGACATGATTGCACGTATTTTCTGGGCATATCTGCCGACATGATTGCACGTATTTTCTGGGCATATCTGCCAACATGATTGCACGTATTTTCTGGGCATATCTGCCGACATCATTGCACGTACTTTCTGGGCATATCTGCGGACATCATTGCACGTATTTTCTGGGCATATCTGCCGACATCATTGCACGTATTTTCTGGGCATATCTGCCGACATCATTGCACGTATTTTCTGGGCATATCTGCCGACATGATTGAATGTATTTTCTGGGCAAATCTGCCGACATGATTGAATGTATTTTCTGGGCAAATCTGCTCACATTATGTAAGGAAACGCGGAAAGGCCGCCGTCTCTCGAAGTGAGGCTGCTGTTTCCGCGTCCAGCATGGCGTCACAACGCGGAAAAAACGCTGCATGCCGCATAGGCAGTGCGGCGGAATCCGCATTGGTAACGGCGGAATCCGCATTGGTAACGGCGGAATCCGCATCAGAGGCGGCCCCCGCACTAGATACATTGCATGACAGTACTGGTGTGGCTGGGACTGATAGTCCACCAAGATTCAGACTTACACGCGCGCGAGCACAGAGGCAGAGTTTAAATAGCAGTTAGAAGGGAGTCGGCTGACCAGCTGGGTCAGCTGACAAATTCCACTGCTCCCATTGGACCAGCAATTAGGGAGGTCCTGGAAAGGTCCTAGAGTATATATACTGCTGGTTGTTCACTTGCTCTTTGTCTGGCGTGCGATCACATACGTGGGAGCACCCAGATCCGTAGTCAGATCCGTTAGTGTGCCGGGACCAGCTGGAGCTGTAATCCTACACTAAGCTAGATTCTGTTGATAGCTTAAAGTACTAGTTTGATTGTGATTATCTGTTATGACCTTAGCCTGCCTTGACTATCCTTCCGAACTCTGATCTTGTACCTTAATATTTCTGACACTCTGATGCCGACCCCCGGCTCGTTTCTAGACTCCGCCTCAGCCTCCTGATTCTGTACCTCGATATTTCTGATACCCCGTTGCCGAACCCTGCTTGTACTTAGACTCCGCCTTTGTCTCCTGATCTTGTACTTTATCTGTCTGTGTGTGTACGACCTGGCTTGTCTGACCTCGAGAACCGACCTTACCGTTAGAGGCGGTTCCTCGCTCTGTTAGCGACCCTTCCTCCTGAGGGTCACTTCCAGACATCCTTCCTACTGTCAGTCTGACTCCTCCCGTCTTGGAGAGCTCAGGTCTGCGTAAGGAATCTGTGCAGTACTCCTTGCTGCACTGAGGCCTAATCCTCAAAGTGTTACTGTTACACCAAACACTACACTCTACTCAGGTGAACAGAGGTTAGCTAGTATATCGGATTATCGGTGAGACTGCAGATCACTTATAATCTGGTATATATCTGTATTCCCAGTGATACTGCAGATCACCGGTAATCAGATACTCTCTGTGCTCACCGATCGTTACACATTATGTGTATTTTCTTGAGAAAACCTGCACAATTATGTGAATTTTCTGGGGAAAGGGTCACCAAAACTTGGGCCCACTGTCTTTGCGTTGCACTTTTCAAGGGAACCTGAGGTGAGAATAATATTGAGGCTGCCATATTTCTCTCCTTTTAAGCAATACCAGTTGCCTGGTTGCCGTTCTGGTCCTCTGCCTCTTATTCTTTCAACCATAGACCCTGAACAAGCATGCAGCAGGTCAGGGGTTTCTGACAATATTGTCAGAACTGAGAAGATTAAGCTGCATGCTTGTTGCTGGTGTAATTCAGTTTATTACTGCAGCCAAATAGATCAGCAGGGCCGCCAGGCAACTAGTATTGTTTAAAAGGAAATAAATATGGCAGCCTCCATATCACTCTCACCCCGGGATCACTTTAAATTACAGTTAGCTCCGCCCTTATCCGGTCATTGCCACGCCCATTTTTTGCCGCGGCGCGTTCTATCCACACCCGTTTTTTGCTGCGCCGCAGGTTATCGCCACTTCCATTTTTTTCCGCGGCGCCCTTCGCACGCCGCAGGTCAGGGGGCCCACAATTGATATTTTGCACAGGGGCCCACTGCTGGCTGTGTCCGCCACTGCAAAGAGCCTACTGCATTTTTCGGATGATGCAATCCGAATCCTCATAGTCATGCAAGGCAGACCGGCATGGCCGGCACAAATGGAAATGGGGCCTTCTATCACAAGAGATTGCAAATGCAATTAACAAACCAGCCAAACTGTTCCGCACAGTGGAAAAACTCTGCAGCACGGCATGTCAAAAACTTAATATCCAGTCTTCAAAGGACCTCTGCGACCAATTTGCCCATTTTTTCTCAGACAAAGTCTCCACTATAAGGTCCGCCATCCAACTTACAGCATCTGAGCCTAATATAGCGCCGAAGACCATTAGCAGAGACAATGTAACACCTTGGTCAAACTTCAAAGAAATAAATGAAGAAGTCACATCAAGCATCCTCCTTCACCTCCGCCAAACTACCTGTGACCTGGATCCTGGCCCAACACAGTTCATGTTGAACTGCCCCAACCTGTTTGTACCGGTATTACTCAAAATTGTGAACTGTTCCTTACAATCAGGGATATTTCCTGCTTTACAGAAGGAAGCAATCATCAGGCCTCTCCTCAAAAAACCCTCCCTGGACCCAGATGCAATGACCAGCTACAGACCTCTCTAACTTTCCCTTTTTGGGTAAACTAATTGAAAAAGCTGTATACCTCCAGCTAGATGCCAAAATCCTACAAAACAACAATTATGACCCATTCCAGTCTGGCTTCAGGAAACATCACAGCACTGAAACTGCCCTCAGCCAAATATGCAACCACCTGCTCATGGCAAGAGACAGAAGAGAGTGCTCCATCCCCATACTGCTAGACCTTTCTGCAGCCTTTGATACAGTTGACCATGCCATCTTGATAAACAGGCTACAGGAATACTGCGGCATTGATGGCATAGTTCTTCAGTGGTTCCAATCATTCTTAAATGGCAGAACCCACAAAGTGTCTATGGGGCGCTTCCTGTCCACCTCTGTACCACTACCATTTAAGTATGGGATGCCCCAGGGCTCAATCCTTTCTCCCCTGCTTTTCACGATTTACATGTTACAGCTTGGAAAACTAATCCAAAAACATGTCCTGACATACCACTGCTATGCGGACGACACCCAACTATATCTTTCCTTCAAGCCTGGTGCGACAGACCCAACTCCAACTATAAACGCCTGCTTACGTGAACTACAGCAATGGATGAGTGACAACCGGCTGAAACTAAATGCAGACAAAACTGAAGTCCTTCTGATCGGAGGACAGCACATGACAACAAAACAACTTAACTTGCAGTCTTCACCACTGGGAATTGAAGACACGGATATACACAGCTCTGATCATGTGTGTAGCCTGGGAGCAGAGGCGCTTCTAGAGACCAGCTGACCAGCTAATTGCCTAGAGCGCCAGATTTATGGCAGGCACTTTGAGAGAAAAAAAAGTTTCTTTTTCCTGTCCTTAGAGACTGAAAACTTAGGGAACAGAGATAAAAAGTTCTAATGAAAGCCTTTGCTGCTCAGCCTCAAATAAGGAATTTACAAACCTTTTGTCTACAACACTTTGTATGGCATTCCCTAATGTTAGTGTTATCTCGAGATCTAGAGTGTGTCTGTGTGACTGCTGTCCTGCCCGCCCAAGAGAGTAGGATGGTGTCTGTGTGCATTCCAGAACGGACTAGCCAGGAGGAAGGAGGGATATTTTCCCCCAGGCTGCTGGTACAATATATAAGGCAATGTGAAGCACTAGGCTGGTTGAGGGAAATAAATGTACAATTTGATGGCAAGCACGATGCAGAAGAGAGGCTTGCCTCCTACAGTGTCCTTAGAAAAAAACTCTGTCTGCTTTCTCATCATTGTAAAGACTGCATGTGGTCACACTGGTCAGCTAGATAAGGTATTACACAGGTTGAAAAGTTTTTGACAGTCCCTAGACTCCATGTGGCTGCTGCAGCCTTGTGTGAGAGACAGGCAGGACAGGAGTCACATTACAGGCAAGTCGCCTCTGTGTTATGTGGGTGCAATACAGATAAGTTATCTGCTCCATGTCAGGCTATTCTCAGTCTCTCTCCACTCCTCATCTCTCCCTCATTCACCTTTGCCCCCCCCCCCCCCCCCTTCCCCTAGTGCTGGCTGTCTTTTCCTCCTTTCAAATCAAATCAAATCAAAGATAGCTTTATTGGCATGACCAAGATTAATTACAGGTATTACCAAAGCAAGGGGAAAAGGGGGACATGGAAGGGGGGTGGGGTAGGGGGACAATGGCTAAGCAGTATGTGGACATTTTTTAGGTTTACAGTTCCGTTATGCTCCTCTCAGTCTGTGGCATGCTGTGACATAGTGTGCAGTGGTTGTCACTGTGGATTCCTCTTCTCCCAGTAGGATATATGTTTTTCTCTCATCTTCTAATGTGAGAAAGTCTGGGAATAGTTCCAACAATTTCCTAAAGTAAGTGTCCCTGGTTGCAGTATATTTGGGGCAGTGCAGCAGGAAGTGGCTTTAATCCTCAAGGGTCTTCTGCTCACAGTGTTGGCATAGTCTCTCCTCCCTGGGTTTGTACGTCTGTATGTGTCTCCCAGACTCTATTTCGAGGTTGTGAGCACTCAATCTGTAGACACTCAGGATTTTCCTCTCTTGAGAGTTTTGGAGCTTTCCAGGTATGGGGCCATTTTATATTCTCTTTGTAGAGACTGGTATATGGTTAGCTTTTGTGACTGTTTTATTTCACGCCTCCATTTTTCCACATAGTCCCCTTTGCTCTTGGCTGTGGTGTGTTTCATCTGCCTCTCTCTGGATAGTGTAATTGTTAAGGGCTCTGCCTCTGGTACAGGCAACCTGGGTTCAAATCTCTGCTTCTTCCTACTCAGTAAGCCAGCACCTATTCAGTAGGAGACCTTGGGCAAGACTCCCTAACACTGCTACTGCCTACTGAGCAAGTCAGCACTGAGTCTGCCAGGAGAAAAGTAATTATAAATGTTCCTTGTTACTCTCTACTTCCCCCCCCCCCCCCCAATCATACCCTTACAATTGAATCACCCAATCTTATTATTAGTAACCCTAGCCTATAGCTGTCAATACATGCATTCATTTTTACAGACAGATTCTTTCAAAATGATCAAATATGGTGATTATCATGGCAAAAATGTACCAAAAGTACAATCAAGCAGTACATTTTTTATAATTGGACACAGCGGTATAGAGGCGGTAGATTGGCGGCTCGTAGTCTTGCACTGAACCACTACTGTAATACAATTATTTTCTGGTGAAAAGCTGCCGCATTGCGAATATTTTCATGGAGAGGGCGGGGGGGGGGGGAGCACCACAGGTTTCCTTGCCTGGAGTGACAAAATGGCCAGAGGCGCCCCTGCCTGGGAGTTCTAATTGATGGGGATTTAAACTTCAGAACTCACATCTCTGCTGTGTTGAAATCATCCTATTTTCACCTTAAGAACATTGCAAAAATCAAGCACCTCATCCCCCCAGAAGATCTACCAACCTTAGTTCATGCCTTCATTATCTCCCGACTGGACTACTGCAATGCTCTCTACACTGGCCTTCCAAAAAAGAACTTGTACCGCCTACAGCTGATACAGAATACTGCTGCCAGACTGCTAACCAACCAACCAACCCCGTCACTGCCACATAACACCAGTCCTGCACTCCATTCACTGGCTACCTATATAATGGAGCAGGCGCGGACTGACCCGGGGGGACGGGAGGCAATTGCCCCCCGGGCCGTTCAAATACCAAGTAATTAGGGCCGGCGTGCGGGCACAGCAGGACAATTGTGCAGACCGCAGTAGAGAGCTGTACACGCAGCCTCGCGATGTTTCGCACAGCCACTGAGCCAGGCAAGCCCCCAGCACGCCCCCTGCAATAGTCAGACAGACGGACTTACTGTATGGGCCGGCCGGAGGCGGAGCGGAGGCTGAGATGCACGCGAACGCGAAGCGATCGGGGCTGCCTCGGTGCCTCCATTGTCCCTCCCCTTTTAATTCAATTAGCCAATCGGGCTGAGGCGGCCGTGGTGTGCGTGCCCTGGTGCGTAGTACGTTCACTGCAGGCAGCGTGCTGCGTGAGCGTGTTCACGCAATTGGTCGGGAGAGACTTCACTTGACTCCGCCCCCCGCCTGGAGCCATCAGCCATTCCCGCTCAGCGGCTCAGCTCACTTATCTGCTCTGCTGAGCAGAGAAGAAACCTGTGAGCCTTCTGCTGGGCTGACTGGAGGGAGGAGGAGTCTGTCAGAGCCGGAGGGATCATTGCTGGTTGGGAGAGGGAGACGTCACGCCACCTAGCTAAGCCTGAGGTCGGGTCCAGGTCGCCACTCGCCAGAGGAGGTTTTTTATAAATTTTGATTTTGCACTTGTAACTTGCTGATGTTGCCAGTTGCTTGCTACCCCCACAGAATGCAATTCTGACCCGGGCCAGCCCAAGGGAATGTTTTTTTTTCTTGCAGTGTGATTGGCCACAGTTAGGTGTCAAGCAGGTAGTGGGGGGGGGGGTGTTAGGTGTCGGACCAGTAGTTTTTGTATGGGTGGGAAGGGGGGGGGGGTGTTAGGTGTCAGACCAGTGGTTTTTGTATGGGTGGGAAGGGGGGGGGGGGGTTAGGTGTCAGACCAGTGGTTTTTGTATGGGTGGGAAGGGGGGGGGGGTTAGGTGTCAGACCAGTAGTTTTTGTATGGGTGGGAAGGAGGGGGGGTTAGGTGTCAGACCAGTAGTTTTTGTATGGGTGGGAGGGGAGGGGGGGGGGGGTTAGGTGTCAGACCAGTAGTTTTTGTATGGGTGGGAAGGGGGGGGGGGTGTTAGGTGTCAGACCAGTAGTTTTTGTATGGGTGGGAAGGGGGGGAGGGTTAGGTGTCAGACCAGTAGTTTTTGTATGGGTGGGAAGGAGGGAGGGTTAGGTGTCAGACCAGTAGTTTTTGTATGGGTGGGAAGGGGGGGGGGGTGTTAGGTGTCAGACCAGTAGTTTTTGTATGGGTGGGAGGGGGGGGGGTGTTAGGTGTCAGCCCAGTAGTCTTTGTATGGGTGGGAAGGGGGGGGGGGTGTTAGGTGTCATACCTGTAGTCTTTGTATGGGTGGGAAGGGGGGGGGGGGTGTTAGGTGTCAGACCAGTAGTTTTTGTATGGGTGGGAAGGGGGGGGTGTTAGGTGTCAGACCAGCAGTTTTTGTATGGGTGGGAAGGGGGGGGGGTGTTAGGTGTCAGACCAGTAGTTTTTGTATGGGTGGGAAGGGGGGGGGGTGTTAGGTGTCAGACCAGTAGTTTTTGTATGGGTGGGAAGGAGGGGGGGTTAGGCATCAGGTAGGTAGTGTGTGTTGAGTAAGGTTAGGCATCAGCCACAGACAGGTGGGGGGGCTGTTAGTCATCAGGAAGGGAGTTTGCGAGAAGGGGTTTAAGGTTAGGTGGCAGGCAGTCTGTGTGGTGGGGAGAGGGATGGGTTAGACATCAGGCAGGTAGTTTGTGCAAGGGGGGTTGGGGTTAGGTATCAGGTAGGAATTTTGTCTTAGGGTTAGGCGTCAGGTAGGTAGTTTGTGGAGGGGTGGTTAGGGTTAGGCGTCAAGGGGAGGGTTCTGCGTGTGAATAGGCTTATGGTGCCCATACATGGTACAATTTTTTTTTTTTTACTTTTTTTTTTGTTTTCGAATAGATCAGTTTTGAATAGATCCTTTTGTTTGACTGATCCGTTACATTGAATATACAGATTTTTCCCATTTTTTTTTATTGTACTGTGTAGTGTGTATGGGCACCTTTAGCCATAGTAAAATATCGGTATTTAACTCCAGTATTTGACACTTTAATGGCAACATGCTATTAAATACCAATATTTTACTATTGGCATTACTGGGCACCCAAATTTCTCTGTGCTCTTTTTTTCCGATAGATGCCCTGGGTGGCCAGGTAGGTAGTAGCAGTGAGTGGGGGACAAGTTAATTAGTGGTGTTTTCATACGTAACCTGGGACTTCCTCCAACCCTATGAAGTGCATGGGCTCGTTTATGGTCTCCACGGCCACTCCATTCTCTCTTTATCCCTGCCGTGAATCTGGGCAGTCACTGCCAGCCAGGCTTTTCTGTGCAGTGATGTACACCTGTGCTTGCACGAAATGCTTTCTGCTGCAACAGAGGTGTGCTCGGGCTGTGCATGCGCAGAAGAGCTTGACTGAATGTGAATGGCCATTTTACCAGCGACAATAACAAGAGAACGGATCAGCTGGAGAGATGGCGAGGGAGCCCATGCACCTCATGCCTCATGGTGGAAGCACCGGGTTAAGTATAAATACACCACTAATAAACATCTCAGGTTTCCTTTAAACCAGGGCTGTGGAGTTGGTACAAAAATCATCCGACTCCTCAGTTTATGAAACCTCTGACTCCAGGTACCAGTGGCGTAACAATAGGGGGTGCAGAGGTTGCGACTGCTCCTGGTCCTGGGCCAGAGGAGCCCTCCCTCAACTGCAGTATTAGCTCTCTATTGGTCCTGTGCTGGTAATAATTACTTCTATAGATGCTTTGAGTTGTAGTCATTAACAAACTGTTCCCCATCCCCTTCTTGTACCTCTGTGATTGTCCTTGGCAGGTTTTAGTGTGGTGTATCAATCGTTATGTATAGAGTGCTTGTGGGGGCCTAACGTAAAACTTGCACTGTGGCTCATAGCTATGCCACTATCAGGTACCCAAAATGACGATGAATACTGCCCTGCTTTAAAGGGAAGGTTCACGCTGCACATAAAAAAAAAACTACACTTACCTGGGGCTTCTTCTAGCTCCTGGCAGTCGATCTGTGCCCTAGTAGCAGCTGCTCTCCCTCCCGGCGTCCAGCGGTGAAGAAGCCAACCTCGCCAGGACGGCTTCCAGGTCGGCTTCTGTGCGCTCCACGGCGCGGGTCACGTGGTGTACGGACGTCATCGGGTCTCTACTATGCAGGCGCAGAACTACTGTGCCTGCGCAGTAAAGAACCGATGACGTCGCGTACACCACGTGACCCGCGCCGTGGAACGCACATGACGCCGACCCGGAAGCCGATCTGGCGAGGTCGGCTTCTTCACAGCTGGACGCCGGGAGGGAGAGCAGCTGCTACTAGGGCACAGATCGACTGCCAGGAGCTGGAAGAAGCCCCAGGTATGTGCAGTTTTTTTTTTATATGTGCAGCGTGGATCTTCCCTTTAAAGGAAATCAGAGGCGCCACATAAAGATTTTTTTACTTACCCGGGGATTCCTACAGCCCCATAAACACGTTTGAGTCCCTCGCTGTCCTCTCAGCGGTAATCAGCCACTGTAACTGCGCAGAAGACCCCGACCGCTGTGACTGAACCAGTTACTGGGGCTGATTGCTGAACGGCACACCATGGGAGGACAGCAAGGAACTCTGACATGCTTATGGAGCTGGAGGAAGCCTTAGTTAAGTAAAAAATCTGTTACTTGTCGTCTCTGGTACACTTAAAACTGCCTGGGATAGCAGGCCAATGTAAAATTGTGTGTGTGACTGTGAGCTGCAGGGCATCAAGGGAACAGTGGGGACTAAAAGTGGGCACTAACGATACAATTTGCTGAATGATGAATCATTTCTGATCATTTGTATGACTGATTGGAAATTATCACAGCACAGAACAGCTTCTGCAGGCTGGAGAGAAATAGAGGGAAACTTGACTTGTGCGCCTGCAGTGATGGTCAATAATATGCAAATACACTGCTCAAAAAAATAAAGGGAACAAAAAAATAATGCGTCCTAGATCTGAATGAATAAAATATTCTTATTAAATGCTTCATTCTTTACATCAGTGGTCCTCAAACTAAGGCCTGCAGGCTGAATGTGGCCCCCTGAGGCTTTTTTACTGGCCCCCCACACACAAAATGTATTATAAATGCGGTCACCTAAATCTTTAAATATTGGTGGTCTGCATATAGAATGAAGCCAGAAAGCAGTAATTCGCTGATTTCCAATCAAATTCCACATCAGGTGACACTGCTGTCCAATTGGACTGCAGGTTGTCACCTGGGTATGCTTCACTGTCTGGTGCACAAAGACTTTTATGTACACTCCGGCCCCCCAGCAGTCTGAAGTATGTTGACCCGGCCCCTGACCTAAAATGTTTGGGGACCCTTGCTTTACATAGTTGAATGTGCTGACAATAAAATTGCACAAATTATCAATGGAAACAAAATGTATCAACCCACGGAGGTCTGAAAATGTGGTCACACTCAAAATTAAAATCGGGGGAAAAAAATACAGGCTGACCCAACTTTGATGTAATGTCCTTAAAACAAGTCAAAATGAGGCTCAGTAGTGTGTGTGGCCTCCACATGCCTATATAGCCTCCGTACAATGCCTGAGCATGCTCCTGATCAGGTGGTGGAAGGTCTCCTGAGGGATCTCCACCCAGACCTGGAATAAAGCATCCACCAACTTCTGGGCAGTCTGTGGTGCAACGGTGGCATTGGTGGATGGAGTGAGACATGACATCCCAGATGTGCTCAGTTTAATTCAGGTCGGGGAACAGGTGGGCCAGTCCATAGCATCAATGCCTTTGTCTTGCAGGAACTGCTGACGCACTCCAGCCACATGACATCTAGCATTGTCTTGCATTAGGAGGAACCCCGGGCCAACTGCACCAGCATATGGACTCACATGGGGTCTGAGGATCTCATCGCTATACCTAATGGCAGTCAGACTAGCTCTGGCGAGCACATGGAGGGCTGTGCAGCCCCTAAAGAAATGCCACTCCACACCATTACTGACCCACTGGCAATCCGGTAATGCTGAAGTATGTTCCAGGCACCAGAACATTCTCCACAGCATCTCCAGACTTTGTCACCTCTGCCACGTGTGCTCAGTGTGAACCTGCTTTCATCTGTGTAGAACACAGGGTGCCAGTGGTGAATTTGCCAAACTTGGTGTTCTATGGCAAATGCCAAACGTCCTGCACGGTATTGGCCTGTAAGCAGAATCCCCACCTGTGGACGTTGGAGCCTCATACCACTATAATGGAGTCTGTTTCTGAGCGTTTGAGCAGACACATGCACATCTGTGGCCCACTGGAAGTCATTTTGCAGGGCTCTAGCAGTGCTCCTCCTGTTCCTCCTTGCACAAAGGTGGAGGTAGCAGTCCTGCTGCTGGGTTGTTGTCCTTCTATGGCCTCCTCCATGTCTCTTGATGTACTAGCCTGTCTCCTGGTAGCACCTCCATGCTCTGGACACCATGCTGACAGCTCGCATTGATGTGCCATTCTGGATAAACTGCGCTACTCTAGCAACTTGTGCGTTGTAGACTCCGTCACATGCAACCACTAGAGTGAAAGCACTGCCATCATTCAAAAGTGACCAAAACATCAGCCAGATAGCATAGGAACTGAGAAGTGGTCTGTGGTCCCCACCTGCAGAACCACTCCTTTCTTGGGGAATGTCATGGTAATTGCCTATAATTTCCACCTGTTGTCTATTCCATTTGCACAACACCATGTGAAATTGTCAATCAATGTTGCTACCTAAGTGGACAGTTTGATTTCACAGAAGTATAATTGACTTCGAGTTACAAAATTCCCTTTTATTGAGCAGTGTAATTCTAAGTTGATGAAGGATCATGTTAAAGAGAAACTCCAACCAAGAATTGAACTTTTTCCCAATCAGTAGCTGATACCCCATTTTACATGAGAAAGACAATGATTTTCACAAACAGACCATCAGGGGGCGCTGTGTGACTGATTTTGTGCTGAAACCCCTCCCACAAGAGGCTCTGAATACCGCGGTACTGCTGGCAAACTGCCACAATGTAACAATGTTCAGAGACAGGAAATAGCTGTTATTAGCTGTCTGTAACAGACAGAACAGCTAGAAACAGCTAAATAACCTGCCCACAGTAGCAATGTCACCATGTAATAAATGTCAGAATGTTAATCTGGGAGAGGAAAGATTTTACAATGAGCAAACACTGACTAAATCATTTATACATAATTATGGTAAAAAATTAAGCACTTTTTTTACTACATTATTTTCACTGGAGTTCCTCTTTAATTTTGTATGCGATATGATTGTCTTGTCTGAATGGGCATGTATGAACAGATGCTATACATTATGATGCATTAATCCACTGCTTTCCTTTCTGACAAATGGTTTCTTTTTAACGCCAATGTTGCCTTAGCCTGAAGGCTTGTTTTATGGGGGTACTGAATTTCATATGTGGGGAAATGTTTTCTGCATTTCATATATAGAGGATGGGATGTATGCTATGTGTGATACATGTTATGTTTGTATTTCAGCTGGTTGTACATGTAGGTTTCCAGACAATGGGCTTAATTCATCGATACCGCTCTGTAACAGCGGCAGTTAAATAATCTTACGTGAGTTAAATCATCTTCGGCGCACAAATCTCCTTAGCGCGACTTAATTATATCAGGGGCATGCTATGCGGGTGCGTGGTTCACTTACTTTGTTATAATGACCGCAGGCATCACATTGATGCTGGCGATCATTGACACAGGGACTTATATCAATGAATGGGAACTGCATTCTCATTCAGTGATCTCCGTACTAATGGGTGGCAACGAGAACGAGCACTGGAGAGCAAGTATGAGTGAGCGAGAGCTCGCAGAGCTACAAATCTGTTGTGAAAATTGGCAAGACAGTGTGTGGCTACCTGAATTTTGCTACATTTTATATGTGGGCTAATGTTTGAATCATTGTATATGTGGCAATGTTTGCTGTACTTTAAATGTGGAGTAACATTCGCTGAATTTTGTACGTGGGGTAATGACAGCTGCATTGGTTATTGAAGGGTTGTAACTGCTGCATTTGATAGTGGTTATTTATGCTGCATTTGCCATTATTGCTGAATGGTAGGCTAAGCCTTATACCAAAAGAAAACATTGATGGGAAAATTTTTAGAGAGGATCTAAGATAAAAGTTTTATACATACCTGAGGATTCCTCCAGCCCATGCGCACGGATTGCTCCCACGCAGCCGCCGGAGAGATACGTAGAGAGTGAGCTTCTCTTGCGTAGACCGGCAATGTAGAAGGCTGAGGAAGGGAGCCTGGGAGCGATCTGTGTGGATGGGACTGGAGGAAGCCCCTGGTATATATAAAACTTTATTTTAGATCGCCTCTGGTTTCCTTTAATGTCCCAGCTGAAATTGAGAGGCATCAGATCGAGCAATGTTTTTACGAGTCTTGTATGGTCCAATTTTTGTGAGCCTGTTCACATTTTAGCCTAGTTTTCTGTTCTTTCTGACAGCAGTGGCATTTGTGGTAGTCTTTTTGCTGTTTACCATCTGATTCATGGCTCAATATGTTTTGTGTGTTCAGAGATGGTGTTCTGCATATCTTGGTTGTAATAAATGGTTATTTGAGATGCTGTTGTTTTTTTTATGTCAAACCACTCTGCTCATTTTTTCACTGAATATGGCATGATTGGTGGAGCAAGGACTGGTGGTCTTGTTCAAAGTCTCTTACCGATTTCTCCCCCATTCTGATGCTCTGTTTAAATTTCAGTAAGCTTGTCTTAAAGGACTTACGAGCCCAAATAGGTAAAAAAAAGAGAAGTACCTTAATCACTTTTAAATGCACGGAGGACGCCATCCGCGCCCTCCGTGCAGTTCTGCCGGGTCTCCGCAGTGTGATAGCACCCCGTGCCGCTCCCGACCACACGGACAGGGTCGGGCTCCCCTTCTCTCCTAAGCTGGCTGCGGCTGCGCAGTCTGCATACACGTTAGTGCGGCTGCACAGCTCTAGGGCCTCCCCCCTCGATCCACGCTACTGTGCGTGGATCGGGGGGGGGGGAGGGCCCTAGAGCTGCGCAGCCGCACTAACGTGTATGCGGATTGCACAGCCGCGGCCAGCTCCGGCAGCCATCTTAGGAGAGGAAGGGGAGCCCGACCCCATCCATGGGGTCGGGAGCGGCACGGGGGGCTATCACACTGCGGGGACCCGGCGGAACTGCATGGAGGGCGCGGATGGCATCCTCCGTGCATTTAAAAGTGATTAAGGTACTTCTCTTTTTTTACTTATTTGTGCTTGTAAGTCCTTTAAGTATTGATGCCTGAGGTTGTGTTTCCATGTGTGATGCAGGGGTGTCGTGAGACTGAAGCTGCATCCCTGTAGCTACAAATTGAGACATTGCACGGAAATGAGATTTGATTGTGATACGAAGAAAACCAGAATGCCATTTAGTTTGGGGCAAAATGTGGTCAAAATTCCGACCTCATGGAAATGGTGCCTAAATGCATTGGATTACTGCCATTTGCTTGGCTGAATAGCTATTTGTGTTAACGTGTACCTAGGTAAGTGAGAAAGAGATATAAGTTGTAGGTGTATTTTCCAGGGCTGTGGAGTCTGTACAAAAATCATCCAACTCAGTTTATGAAACCTCTGACTCCAGGTACCCAAAATTTCTCCCACTCCGCAACTCTGACTCCTTAGTCAAAAATCATCTGACTCCACTCCTCATTTTATTGAAACCACAGACTCCAACTCTAGGTTATCAAAATTGTTCCAACTCCTCAACTCATCACAACTCCACAGCCCTGGTATTTTTCTATGTAGGGGCCTAAAAACTTACTGAGGGGCTCCTTTGGGCAGGTAAAGTAGAGAAGGTTGCTCCCAATGTTCTTGTTTAGTTTCAGATTTTTAAAATGCTGGTACAATAGAATCTCGTTATAGTAAACTCTAATATAGTACACATCTGGATATAGTACACTTAGTCCTCAGGTCCCAGCAAATGTGTATGTATACATGTACAATGTATGACCGATTGTAATATATTAAACTACTTTTCCTTGTCCCTTGGAGTTTACTATAAAGGGATTCTACTGTATGTGATACATTGGCAATTTTATTTATCTAAATCTCTGCATTTATTTTACTTTTTTAGCATATTTGACTTTTTAAAACATGGAGAGTAAATCGTTGAAAGCAAAAGGAGGTGCTCAGAAAGTTCGAGAGAAAAGATCAAAAGAGCTTGAATTAGCTGGGAGAGATCCTAAACAAATGAAACTGTCTTTTAAATCGGTATCTATAAAGTTGAAAGTTTAATAATGACATTTACTAATGTGTCTTTTGACTTAAATAATTTATTCTTAGGTTTAAATTTCTGCCCTATTATAAACTTTTTATTTTTATTTTTTTAAATCTACCGGTATAAAATTCTTATATAACAGATATATATCATTATATCCATGGCTGTGGAATCGGTGTATGCAACCTCCGACTTCAGGTTGCAGTAGTGTCTGAATCACACACCTAGAACAAGCATGGAGCTAATCTTGTCAGATCTGTCAATGTTTAAAAGGAAATAAAATGGCAGCCTCCTTATCTCTCTCACGTCAGTTATCCTTTAAGTGAAAATAAGCTGATGAGATAAACAAGTGTATTTATTCTCCTAATCCTAAATATTGCAAATGGATATCCCGTAGCTTTATGTTTAAAACTTAAAATAAATCTATTTTTTGTTTCAGCTCAATGAAACAGTCTGTTCCCCCTCTTAGGCCTGGTGCACACCAAAAACCGCTAGCAGATCCGCAAAATGCTAGCAGATTTTGAAACGCTTTTTATTCTTTTTCTGCAGCGTTTCAGCTAGCGTTTTGCGGTTTTGTGTAGCGGTTTTGGTGTAGTAGATTTCATGTATTGTTACAGTAAAGCTGTTACTGAACAGCTACTGTAACAAAAAACGTCTGGCAAACCGCTCTGAAGTGCCGATTTTCAGAGCGGTTTGCGGTTTTCCTATACTTAACATTGAGGCAGAAACGCCTCCGCAATCCAAAATCTGCAGCAGCCTGGGAGTTTGCGTTTCTGAAAAACGCCTCCCACTCTGGTGTGCACCAGCCCATTGAAATACATTACCCAAGCGGATCCGCACCCTCAAGCGGATCGCAAACCGCAGCCGAACCGCTCTGGTGTGCACTAGGCCATAAAGTGCAAAAATAAATTACCTATTGACCTTTTTAGCTATTCCGTACTCCCAGAAGCCCAGTTAACTGCAAGGAAAGTGTTTTATAACTGTATTTTCTTATGATTGAGGGACGCTATAGTCCATCTGGGTCCAGACTAGCGAAAAACTTTCAGTTGCATAGTCGATTAACTCTGTTAGGCAGAGAAATAAGTAAAGCAACACAGCAGTTATTTGTGTGTTATGCTGGGTACACACCTTGAGATTTCCCGCTCGATTCGATTATTTCAAACATGCTCGATTGGATTTCGATCGTTTTTGCCGTTGATTTTGCATACTTAACATGAAAAAACCGATCGAAATCCAATCGAGCATGTTTGAAATAATCGAATAGAACCGTTCGATCCCGCAAATCGAGCGGGAAATCTCAACGTGTGTACCCATTAGGCACTGTAAAGACACATGTCTATCTCATCATGTGATTTCAGGTTCCCTTTATATTCAGGCTTGCATGTACAGTAGAGTCTCTGTTATTCCACGGAGATTAGCTGAAAACCAGATAAAGTGTGAAAATTATGGTTGCTTGAGACTCAGTAGGCTGGGTTTCCACTAGCCGCTGCGCGTCCTACAAGACGCGTGGCGGAATTTCCTCTTCTGCAAGTACACAGCTGAATCCCAGAAGCATGGCTATGGGATTTGCTGCTACTCACACGAAAACTGACTACAATGTCGGCCAAATTGCTATGCTAAGCGATTTAGCCGGCAGCACCATTATCCTCTATGGTAGAGTTTCCTCATGTGCAGATTCAGCTCGATTTACACTGTAGTGGAAACGGGCCCTTAATCATAGGCCCAGCTAATACAGCACTATACCCCACTCTATATACACACCATGATCTCTGTATTATAGGCCCAGCTAATACAGCAATATACCCCACTCTATATACACACCATGATCTCTGTATTATAGGCCCAGCTAATACAGTGCTATACCCCACTCTATATACACCATGATCTCTGTATTATAGGCCCAGCTAATACAGCGCTATACCCCACTCTATATACACACCATGATCTCTGTATTATAGGCCCAGCTAATACAGCGCTACACCCCACTCTATATACACACCATGATCTCTGTATTATAGGCCCAGCTAATACAGCGCTACACCCCACTCTATATACACACCATGATCTCTGTATTATAGGCCCAGCTAATACAGCGCTACACCCCACTCTATATACACACCATGATCTCTGTATTATAGGCCCAGCTAATACAGCGCTACACCCCACTCTATATACACACCATGATCTCTGTATTATAGGCCCAGCTAATACAGCGCTACACCCCACTCTATATACACACCATGATCTCTGTATTATAGGCCCAGCTAATACAGCGCTACACCCCACTCTATATACACACCATGATCTCTGTATTATAGGCCCAGCTAATACAGCGCTACACCCCACTCTATATACACACAATGATCTCTGTATTATAGGCCCAGCTAATACAGCGCTACACCCCACTCTATATATACACACAATGATCTCTGTATTATAGGCCCAGCTAATACAGCGCTATACCCCACTCTATATACACACCATGATCTCTGTATTATAGGCCCAGCTAATACAGCGCTACACCCCACTCTATATACACACCATGATCTCTGTATTATAGGCCCAGCTAATACAGCGCTACACCCCACTCTATATACACACCATGATCTCTGTATTATAGGCCCAGCTAATACAGCGCTACACCCCACTCTATATACACACCATGATCTCTGTATTATAGGCCCAGCTAATACAGCGCTACACCCCACTCTATATACACACCATGATCTCTGTATTATAGGCCCAGCTAATACAGCGCTACACCCCACTCTATATACACACCATGATCTCTGTATTATAGGCCCAGCTAATACAGCGCTACACCCCACTCTATATACACACCATGATCTCTGTATTATAGGCCCAGCTAATACAGCGCTACACCCCACTCTATATACACACAATGATCTCTGTATTATAGGCCCAGCTAATACAGCGCTACACCCCACTCTATATATACACACAATGATCTCTGTATTATAGGCCCAGCTAATACAGCGCTACACCCAACTCTATATACACACCTTGATCTCTGTATTATAGGCCCAGCTAATACATCGCTTTATCCCATATACATACCGTAAACTTTGAATTAAATGTTAACGTTCAGTATAGGAAAGTATAGTAATATTGTGGGAGCTGTGGAGGCGGAGCCAAGTCTTTAAACACCTCAAAACCCACAAACAGCCTAAGAAGTTGGCCTTCACCACTGCAATTAATTACTACCAGTGAATTGTGTTGGTTAGTTGAGTCTGCTGGTTAGTTGAGTTTCGGAAAACTGGGACTCTACTGTATTCCCTTTTTATTTGTCATTATGTTTATCACCTGGATCATTGTATAAGAGTTGATGATCAGATTCTCTTTGTATGTATGTTCGGTAAGGCTCTGTTACCACTTAAGCAGAGAACTGAGTCTTTTGTCCGCTCTCTGCTCATCGTAAAATTGATAGTGAGCGACTGCTTTTATTAATAGAAGCAGTTCAAACCCGTCGGTCTGCAATTGAACCATGAGATCCATTGCGATAAGCGGACTGCACTTCTGTGCAGGCGGATGCATTCACCAAATAGCCTATGGGGGTAACGCATCTGCCCCTGGCTCCAGTCGGGCCACAGCGGACCATCATAGTAGTCTGTTCACTCCTGCTGGCCACACGTGATCCGCTGCAAGAGGAAACCGAGCCTTATACTTTCCTAATTTTTTTAAATTTCACACTAGAGAGGTGCTTTTGTGCAGCAAGTGGTTTAAAAAAAATTCTAAAAACAAATTAGCTTTCTCATAGGAAGCTCGATCTTCCATTTATCACCTAAGCATTGCAATATTGTGGCATGCGTCAAAACTCACTGCTGTATTCATTGCCATGTGTTAAACTTAATGCATAGAGATGCAGTTTTTTCGTACTCTTGGTCGCACACTTTCTCTAGTGTGAAAGTGCTGAAGTTTGAGTTTCCATAGTTCCTTCACCAGTTTTCATTGTCATTATCATGCATTTCATGGAATGTGTGATGGTGAAATCCTTAACACTTTTTTTTTTTTTTTTTTTTTTTTTTTTTAATTTGAACCTTAATCTTTGTAATAGGGCCCAGTTCTTGAACAGCTACAGTCCTCAGAGATTGCTTCTGGTTCCAGTGTGATTCCAACAGGTTTGCAACATGTAGTGTATTGTTCTGTCTATTGCAGTATATGCTTTAATAGCACAGCCAGTGGTATGCCACCTATTCATTTGCTCATATGATTCCAACAGGCTCTGAAATGGTGCAGCAGGCAAAAATAATTTCACAACCTGAAGCTTCATCTGATGAAGAATTGGGCCATGAAGAATGCCCAGTGAGTGACATGCAGCCATCCGAGACATTTCAGGAAGAAGAGGAGGAGTTTGTCAGTGTTGAGGAACTAAGTGAAGAACACTCAAAGACTATGTCCTCCACTGCAGAGCAAGTTACTGTCAGTGTGGATTTAGAGTCTCCTGGTCTAGAGATTGTCCCATCGGATTTATCATTTGAACTTCCTTCCTCTTGCTCACCTGCTGACAAAATAGCCTTTATTGAAAAACACCCTTTTCAACCTGATGTAGTAGATTGCTGCAATATTGCTTTTAAAAAATCAGACTTTTACTTTCGTAAAAGAGCAAATGGAGACCTTGTTAATCGATCTTGGTTGACTTGTAAGGTGACTGATAAGAAGTTGGATGCATTTTATTGCAGTATATGCATTGCCTTTTCAAAGGTTCCGTCTGTATTTACTACTGGGTGCACAAATTTTAGGCACTGTTACCAAGCTGTTGCAAAACATGAAGCATCCAAGTCACATTGTGAAGCTGCCACAACATACTTCACATTTAAAAAGGAAAGAAACCTTGAAACGCTCATTAATAAAGACCTGGCTTTCAGAAAAAAGAAGGAGGTACTTCAGAATATTGAAGTAATGAAAAGAATATTTGACTTGGTGAAACTAATTGGGAAGCAGGGACTACCATTTCGTGCGCATGGTACAAATGAATCCCTGTATAACTTGAGAAACACAGCAATTAATCATGGTAACTTTTTAGAAATCATTCTCTTCTTGGCAAATTATGACATTCCAATGAAAAATCACATTGATAAATGTGTGCAGGAAAGTGAGAAAAGAAAGAGGCATTTACAAGGCAAAACTAACACCGGCAAAGCATCTGTGGGTCGTGGATCTCTAGTGACCTTTTTATCATATAACACGGTGAAGAAAGTCTTTGTGGCCATAGTTCAGCGCATGAAAATGCATATTTTTGCAGAAATAGGCAAAAAAAGATTCAGCATCCAAGTTGACTGCACTCAAGATGCTGGAATTGTGGATCAGGCTTCCATTGTTGTGCGATATGTTAAGGATGAGGACATAAAAGAACGACTGATTGCAGTGCTTCCTGTGAAAGATGCTTCAGGTCGAGGGCTACATGAGCTGATCTTTTCATTTTTTGAAAGTGTTGGACTAAATTTTAGTAACATTGCTGGGGAGTCGTTTGATGGTGCAGCTAACATGCGAAGTTCATATGTGGGTTTACGAGCACAAATCTCTTCAACTGTCCCAGATTCAGTCTACATCTGGTGCTACAGTCACATTTTAAATCTGTGTATAACAGATTGCTGTGATGTGCTAGAAGCAAAAAATTTCTTTGGACTTCTAAATCGCCTTGCAACATTTATTAGAGATTCCCACAAAAGGATGAACGTGTGGAGAGAGCAGCTTGAGAAAAAACAAGGACATGGAAAGCTACTGCGACTGCAGAAAATTGGACAAACAAGATGGTGGGCAAAAGAAAAAGCTTTGAACTGGTTATTTGGAGATAAGCATCCACTGTATCTGGACACTATTGAGGTTCTATTTTTAGTTTCACAACTAAGTAACTGTGACTCAAAAACTACATCAGAAGCAACATCACTTTATGAAATGCTGTGTGACTATAAGACCATTTTAACAGCACATATATTTTTGCCTATTTTCGATATTATTGGTCCAGTGTCCAGATATCTACAAACCAGTGGCATTGACTTTTTGGTGGCTTGGAGAATGGTCGACAGTGCAGTTGCTCAGCTGAAAAGAATTGACTTTAGTAGTGTGCAAGGAAAGGCTGCAGAATTTGCCAAAACCATGAATGAGATGGTCACTGAGAATGATGCCATACATTCTTTGGAGATAAAGTCAGTTCTTCCAGTAAAAAGAGTGTCAAGAAAGAAACTTATGCCAGGTGAGGCCTCTTCAGATGAGCGGCCTGTTGATAGTCTGGTGCGCTTTAAAGTTGAAGTATTTAGGCCTATCCTTGACCAGATCTTGGTAAGTATTACGGAGCGATTTGGTGAAAATAAACAGTTAATTATTGACTGCCAATATCTGGACCCACGTAGCTTTGACAGAATCGTCAAGGACTCCAAAGTGCTTGAAGGTGGCACTCTAAAGCATATTTGTGAACTGGCACGTGTTGATGAGCAGGCTGTAATAGCAGAACTTGCTAGTTTTGCAAATGTATTTCGCCAGCTTACGGGAAATATTTGTGCAGTTGGTTCTTTTGGGCCTATTATAATTCCTGAAGATGAGGAAGAAGAGGAGCAGAAAGAAGCTGAAGATGATATTGCATCTGATAACCCAGGAGATGAGTCGCAGTGTAGCTCCTGCAATAATTGTCTGATTTGTTGCCATCGATTGCTGCTGAAACACAACCTGTATTCTGCAGCTTATGAAAATCTATCAGTTGTGTATGAGTACTTGCTGACTTTGTCATTTACACAAGTTGAATGTGAGAGAGCATTCAGCAAACTAAAACTCATTAAGACTCAGCTGCGTTCTACAATGGGTCAACAATTACTGGATGCCTTCATGATGATGTCTGTAGAGCGGGAGCTTCTAGATGTTATCCAGTTTTCTGATGTCTTAGAAATAATAAGGGAAAGCTCAACAGTTTTGAGGTCTTTATTAACAATGTAAAATCTAACATTTGAGATGTGTACTGCAGATTGCTATAGTTTTGTTTGGAGGGTCTTCCTTTGGTTCTGAAATTCTTACAGTTACATGTATACAGTGTTACCCACAATTATACATACCCCTGGCAAATTTTGACTTAGTTACTTTTATTCAACCAGCAAGTAATTTTTGACGGGAAATGACATTCGGTGTCTCCCAAAAGAGACGATGTACAAGAGGCATTATTGTGGAAAAAAGTCTTCACTTTTATTTACATTTAAGCAAAAAGTGTCCACTCCAAAATTATTCATACCCTTCTCAATTAATAGAAAAGCCTTTATTGGCTATTACAACAATCAAATGCTTCCTATAAGTGCAGACCAGCTTTTTGCATGTCTCCACAGGTATTTTTGCCCATTCATCTTTAGCAATGAGCTCCAAATCTTTTAGGTTGGATGGTCTTTGTTCCACCACCCTGATCTTTAGCTCCCTCCACAGATTCTCAATTGGATTTAAGTCAGGACTCTGGTTTGGCTACTCCAAAATGTTAAAGGGAACCTGAACTGAGAGGGAGATGGATGTTTCCTTTTAAACAATACCAGTTGCCTTGGCAGTCCTGCTGATCTCTTTGCTTGCAGTAGTGGCTAAATTACACTCCTGAAACAAGCATGCAGCTAATCCAGTCTGACTTCAGTCAGAGCACCTGATCTGCATGCTTATTCTGGGGCTGAGGCTGAAAGTATTAGAGACACAGGACCAGCAGGACTGCCAGGCAACTGGTATTATTTTAAAAGGAAAAATCCATATCCTTCTCAGTTTATGTTCCCTTTAATGTTGTATGCTAACCATTTCTTCACCACTTTTGCTGTGTGTTTTGGGTCATTGTCATGCTGAAATGTCCACTGGTGCCCAAGGCCAAGTTTCTCTGCAGACTGCCTGATGTTGTTGAGAATCCTCATGTATCGCTCTTTTTTTCATGGTGACGTTTACTATGATTAGATTCCCTGGTTCATTGGCTGAAAAAACACCATCAAAGCATTAGGTTCCCACCACGTTTGACAGTGGGGATGGTGTTCTTTAGGTTGAAAGCTTCTCCTTTTTTATGCCAAATGAAGCAAACATCATTGTGACCAAAAACCGTTTTTGTTTCATCTGACCATAACACAGAAGACCAGAAGTTGTCTTATTTGTCCAGATGATCATTTACAAAGGCCAATTGAGCTTTTGTGTGCCTCATCTGGAGGAGTGGCATCCTCCTTGGTCTGCATCCGTGGAACCCAGCAGTGTGCAGTGTCTGTTGGATTGTCTGCCTTGAGACATTGCCACCAGCACAGCCGAGATTCACTAGGATGGCCGTGGTGGTGATCCTTGGATTCTTTCTCACCTTTCTCACTATCCTCCTGGACAGCACATGTGTCACTTTTGGCTTCCGACCACGTCTTCTGAGACTTTCCACAGTGTGGAACTTTTTTTTTTTTTTTTTTATAATATTTTGCACTGTAGCCACTGGAGTTTGAAAACATTTAGAAATGGCCGTGTAGTCCTTTCATGACTTGTGAGCAGCCACAATGTGCAGCCACAGGTCCTCACTGAGCTCCTTGCACCAGAGATGACGAGTCTCTACCAGTACTTTATAGAAAATAATCTAATTACAGAAAATCTAACAGAAAAATAATCTTACAGAAAATTGTATTGTGTACTAGGCATTAAAAAAATGTTGCACCTCATATGAAGATAGCTAATGTCTGTGATGTCTGTGACTTGGTTTCATAGTTGTTTTTTTTTCTTTTTTTGTGTTCTACCCTAGACCGTAAATTATGTCTAACTTAAGGCCTAGGTGATGATGTACATGGTGGATTCCACTTATGTGCTTCATATCATAGTATAGCATATTTATATCCATTTTAGTCTTCTCCATATGTGTTTTGTTTCTCTGAGTTGCGTATTAAGTTATAACTACTTTTGCACGGTACATTATTTTTTTTGTATTGTAATGCAGAATTAATGTTCGTTATGATTACCAAAAAAGTTAAAACAATTCTTTTGCAAAAAAAAATTTTTTTCAAAGATTGTAGTCTTCTACGTGTTTTTTTTTTTTAATGTAACTGCTTGATGTATTGTCTTCGTGCTACCATTATTAGATTTGCGCACAAGAAAGATATTGCTTTGGGCTGGGGATGCCGTGAAACGGGCCTCTAGTTTGTGCTTTCCCCCCAGGCCAAAAGGTCCCAGTCCTCCCCTGTAATGGAGGGTCTTATTCAAGATCGGCCTACTGACATTTAAATCCCTGAATAATCTGGGCCCTGGATACATGAAAGAAATGTTGCAGCTGCGTAGCAATCCCCACAATCTCAGATCCACAGGTTCTAATAATCTAGTCATACCCAGAGTCCACTTGGAAACTTTGGGTCCCAGAGCCTTCTGTCATGCTGCTCCTACGTTTTGGAACTCCTTACCTCAACAGATTAGGACAGCCCCATCCCTGGATGTGTTTAAAACCAGACTGAAAACCCACCTGTTCAGTTTGGCATTTGCAGAAATATAACTTTTGTTGTGTGAATACTTCATCCTACTACCAAATACTGAATCTGAGAGAGCCTAAGCGCTTTAAGTCCTATGGGAGAAAAGCGCTATAGAAATGTTATTGCATTGTATTATTATTGTATTATAGTGTGTATTCTCAGAGTTGGGTCTTCATTGGCTTTAGCCTAAAACTGGCCTAAAGCATGGTGAGGACTGTGAAACAATGTAAGTGACAGTGAGTCATGCGATTGGTTCACTATTTTCTGGGCAAAATATCTCAACACTCAGGGGCAAACCTAGAAATTTCAAGGGGGGGATTAGTAAAAGGTCTCCCTCAGCCATGCACAATACAGTATAATAATATGGTAGGATATCATTCTGGGTACACATCATGAATTCTTGCATCCAACTGACAGGATCTGATAATTATTTCCAACATGTCCGAACTGCTCCCAATCGACAACGGGATCAATCAGGAGCAGCTTGGATACAGATAATAATGAGGACAAGCGACATTGCTAATGAAGGGGAAAGTGAAGCATTCACACACCAAGGCACAGGGCTGTGCTCATACCTGACTCTTAAGTTCCTCAGAGCTGCTCCATGCTCTGTAAACACACTGCTGATCCATGCTCTGTACACACGCTGCTGCTCCATGCTCTGTACACATGCTGCTGCTCCATGCTCTGTACAATCACTGCTGCTCCATGCTCTGTGCACACACTGCTGCTAAATGCTCTGTACACACACTGCTGCTCCATGCTCTGTACACATGCTGCTGCTCCATGCTCTGTACATACACTGCTGCTCCATGCTCTGTACACACGCTACTGCTCCATGCTCTGTACACACACTGCTGCTCCAGGCTCTGTACACACACTGCTGCTCCATGCCCTGCACACACGCTGCTTCTCCATGCCCTGTACACACGCTGCTGCTCCATGCTCTGTACTAACGCTGCTGCTCCATGCTCTGTACACATGCTGCTTCTCCATGCCCTCTACACACACTGCTGCTTCATGCTCTGTACACACGCTGCTGCTCCATCCAAAGTCAACTGTAGCAGGGAAAGAAAGAGGGCAGTGCTGTGAACTGCAGGATACCTGCAGATATTCTGGTGCCTGTCCCCAGACACTGCACCGACCCTGGTCTGAGGGGGGATTCTGGGCAGCTATAATCCCCCCTACATTTGCCTAAGACAGTATAGACACCTCTAAAATACAATCATGGTTCTTTGTGATACATTAGAAAGTTCTTATTCTTTGAAGGCCCTCAGCTTACTCTTAAAAAATATACAAACGGATGTGAGAAGCAAAAGGTCAGGCACCAGCGTAAATGCTCCAAAGTAAGGTTTAATCCAGTAAGGTGCACACAATAACATCAGAGTGAAATAGATGTCCTGACAGCCATTCCACGCCCCCCCCCCCCCCCCCTTCCTCTTTGAGAGAGAACCTATAGGCCTCTGACAAAGCGGGGGACCTGAGAAACAGCTGTCAGGCTGTCTATTTCACTCTGTTTGATGTAATTGTTGTGTGTACCTTACACCTTTAGTTTAAACCTTACTTTGGAGCATTTACACTGGTGCCAAATCTTTTGCTTCTCTCATACGCTTGTCTGGAAATTCTGGTGGTGGGCACAGTGTCAGCTCCTGGATCAGGTGTGCAATCTCAACCAGTCTGCATGTCACCATCTTTTGCTGCTTCTCTAAGGAATCATGAAAACATACACTGCAAACCTTGAAGGTTTTCTGGTAGATAGGTCATAGCCTTATACAGTGGTTTATGGTAAGAATTTTACATATCCTTTGTGGTTGCTACACTCGGTGTTTCTTTTATTATTTTCTTTGTATGTGGACAGAGCAAGTGGCTTTGCAACCCTCACATCTGTCTCTAAGGTTTATACAAATGATTTACATTTTTTGTCTAGTTTATTGGAATGAAAATGAATTATGGTTATAAGGAGGGGGCCTGCGGACGTTGAGGCTTCCTGGTAAGGTTTATTTGATTGTGGATCTCTAATATATTCTAAACAATGGCATAAATGAAGTTGATAATACAGCACAAAAGGCAGTGTTGGATGTTCCTTTGATTCGCTAGGAAGCCTCTATTACATGAGCACAAAGACTAATTGGTTTTCACTTTTGCCTTGCAGCACTGTGACGGTAGTACCAGCATATAGCTTTGTCTTCTAGCTCGATACTCCTGTATGATAATAATAACAAAAATATGGTTGATATAAAACAGAACTCTATGATAAGCATGTCTCAAGCTTAGGCATAACAACAGAGCAACAGGAACCCAGTGCAACCTTTTTTTCTTTTATGGCAAGATATTGACCACCACAGACTGCTATATTAGGACCGCGCCAGTGTGAGAATAAAGCAGATAATTTGGACACCGGCGTCACTATGTTTATTCTCCACATAAACCGCAATGATAATGGCAGCTAAGGCGGTGCCCAAGGGGCAATTTGGGTTAAAGATATCGGGATTGTGCCCAATTCCAAATAAATAGCAGTGGATTTGACGCATTTAGTGGCATAGGGAAGGGGGGGGGGGTAAGGTTAGGCATCAAGGGGGTAGGGGTTAGTTAGAGCTAGGCACCAGGTGGGGGGTCAGGGTTAGGTGCAGAACCCAAAACCCCTACTGAATTGCACGGCAAGTGTAGCATAGGCAGCCAAATGTGCTTGCAGTGTTAAGTAGTCTGCTGAATCTCCCTTCAGCTGCACGTCCAGTGTCCCCTCTATGGCTAAAGTGTGTTACTCTGCATGTGAGTGTGACCCACCAGTGTGTATTGACATGTTTCTACATAGGTAAGGAGGGAGAGTAGGGAGTCACTTGGGGAAGAGAAAGAGCTGCCTCTCCACCCTTGGGTGCCTGTAAGCACAAGCCTACAGTGCCTTATAGAAAAAGTAGAGGCTAAAAGAGAGCCTCTTACTACAATTTTACTCCTTGTCAGTGTATGGCTGTGGAATGAATCATCCACCTCTCCTGTCACTAATGCTAACCTGCTCTGCAAGACCATCCACTGGCTGCTTACAACACAGTGGGCACTATTCAAGTTCTCCTTACCTACAAAGAACTGTGCAGTCTAGTTCCCTCTTACATATCCATACTCCTTTTTAGATACCATCCTACACCCAACATGTGTTCCCACAAAATAATTCTCATGACTTTCTCCCTTCTTCTGGATCTCCTTTCAACCATGTGTTCAGCACTCAACCACTCTTACCATCTGTAGGCGCAACCTGAAAACTCACCTCTTTAGGCAAGCAAATAGTCTCACCCAGAACACTCTAACTGGCCACTGACCACCACACCACCACCTTGTACTGGGATTCTCTTTACCTATTATTTCACTCCTTGATCACCTTTAGAATGTCAGCAAGAAAGTGCCAGGGCTATCTCTTGTGTTTTTTTTTTACTGCTGTGTAACATGGGTACATATTTTCTACCTCTATATACGATTCATTAGCTGACTTGTACAATTGTGCATTTCCTGTATCCCCTCATTGTTTGTAACTCTGTATATACTTTGTATTATGTATTGTACAGCGCCAGGGAAGATGCTGGTTCAATTTAAAGCAGAATGAAATTCAATGAATAAAATATTGAAAAAAATAATGCAAACGTCAAAAATGTATTATTTAAAATGTCAGGAGTTTTAAAAAAAAGTGTTCATTACGTTAGAAATCACCTGGTTCATCTTCAAGCTTTCTTATTTCTGAAGCCAAGTTGGAGGAAGTCAATTATTGTGTTTTTTTCTGCATTTTTCCTGCAGTTGCGATTTTGGTTCAATTGTGAGTTTGGGTGCTGTTGCAATTTTGCCACAATTGTGATCTTAATGCGATTTTGGAATTTAGGATGGACGGTTACCCAGGATAAAGAGAAGAAAGAAGGGCCGCTACAATCACACCACACATCTAATCTTCCAAACTGGAGCAGGGAATCAGAGAGCCTTGAAAGTCATACCTATGACTAAGGAGCCATATCTGTTCCGATATGAGTGAGATTTGTTTGCTGATTGTCGACAGATGTTAAAATAAAGACTGGACTTTTTTAATCGATCCGAGGGTGTAGTGGGATATCCTTTCTAACATTTACCCAGGAAAATATAATAATAATAATTCCTTTTTTTGTATAGCGCCTTTCTCCTGTCAGGCTCAAAGCGCGTGCAAGGCAGCCACAAGAGCGCACTCAGTAGGCAGTAGCAGTGTTAGGGAGTCTTGCCCAATGAACTCCTTACTGAATAGGTGCTGGCTTACTGAGTAGGAAGTGCTAGGATTTGAACTCAGGACTCCTACATCAAAGGCAGAGCCCTTAACCATTACACTATCCAGCCACCTAAATAATAAAAATATAAAGAAAAGAAAAGTATTTACTATAGTGCTAGGCTTCGGACAGAGGAAAAAGTGCTACAGATACAGTACATGTACTAGGAGGATGCCAGTACATGTACTGTATCTGTACTGTATCATTATATATAGAGTTGAATCCCACTTTAAATCCAAAATATTAATTTTAACAGTTGAAGAAGAGGGTGTTCTAGTCTTTCATTACAATAGAATAAAAAGTTGCTACAAAATCGCCCTTGTATTGCACTGAGTAGAATAATGATTGTCTCTTGAATCTTTTTGTGGATATTTTTTTCCAGTTCTATTTCTTCTGCCTTTGTGAACAATACTGAGACTGATTGGTCATCATTGGTAATGATAGGGATGATTTGGCTGTGCTCATCAATTTTATTAAGACGTTTCATGGCAAAGTATCTGTTCAGTGCCAGTTCGCTGATGAATTGATTTAAGTCAATGCATAAATCATAAAGGTTAGGTGAAGTGGTTGGACAGAACGAGAGTCCCTTGTTGAGTACCTTCTCTTGTATGGAGATTAACAAGCGCTCAGATAGATTGTAGATGTTAATAATGAGGTTTGTTTCAGCCACTTGGAGCAATCTAAGTTTCTTTTTGCATCTCCAGCCTCGTATTCTAGGCTTGGACAGCCTTTTTTCTTTTTATTCATGCAATTGGTCCTAATATTGGTTTTGTTGTCATCAGTGCTGTGCCAAACTCATCGTAGCTTGGAAGCGATCTACAACTCTGGACACTATCTCCTGCTGCATTTTTACTTCATACATGGACAAAACTTATAAGGAGGAAAACTACCAAACCCCCCTTTAATAGGGAAAGATGGGGGAAATCTACTCAATTGCTGCATCCTAGTCTAGGTAGGGGAACTGTGCAGAACCTATAGCTAGTAGATGGTCAATTTATAATTATAAAATTAATAAAGGGACTGCACACACACAATAAGTATCTTCTGCAAATAAAGAGAATCTCATGATTTGGGAACCTCTAACTGGAAACAATATATAATAATCAAGTGCTGAACAACTACTGATGAAGTAAAGTAGTGTCTTCACTAAAAGCGTCAAGCTAAAGGCTCGACCCTGAAATCCTATTTGCATCTACTGTTTTTGTATATATATGATCTAGTGATTTTGGGCTAACTGTGCTCTGATCGTTTAGACCGATATCTAACCAAATTGGCTAGTAATAAACTAATACGACCTTATATTTATATTCACAGTGTGGAATTATTGGAACCAAGAAAATAGGGCCTTATTTTAAGATATTATGGCTATAAGTGTACATGTTTCTCTTATTTTTTATGAATGTTAAATAAAAATACAAGGTTTTAATAACCATAATGGCATGTGACTTCCACATGTCCCCATGAAACTCTCATAGACTTGACTAATTCATTTGTTGTCATCAGACTGGATAGTTGATGAAAAAAACTGGTTTCTGGCCAGGTTGAAAGCTGTAAAAAAAGAAATAGGGGAGTGGAAGAGGCACCCAGAGGAAATAAAACACTTCAAAATTGTAAAAATGTAAACTGGGAGGTGACTTACCTTGAAGGAAACATCAGGCAAGCTAGGGAAAATGATATGTACTTACCAGGGGCTACCTCAAGCCCCTGGCAGCCGTTATGTCCCCACCACAGCTCCGGGGTTCCGGGATGTGCTCTGTTAATAACTCTTATGTTGTCTGGAGTGTCCTGCGTAGGCAAAGTAGTTCTGTGCAGAGCGCTCCAGACCATGTGAGCGTGATTGACACTGGCGCTCGCACATGTGCAGTGGATGCCGACCTGGCGCGGTCAGCATCCGCAATGAAGTGGATCCCAGGCCCCGGAGCTGCGGGGAGAGACATAGCAGCTGCCAGGGGCTGGAGGAGGCCCCAGGTAAGTAGATCTCATTTTCCCTAGCTTGCCTGATGTTTCCTTTGAGGGTGACACCGGTAAAAAACAAGAGGTTTATTTGCACTAGGCAATGCGTTTCATGAGCATATGAAAACTTACTTCATCAGGCCAGATAACAGTGCCTAAAAAATGAACATGAAAGTACTCAATACCAGACACGTATGACCATTTACAGTATAAAGCATTTGAAGTAAAAAACACATACATAGATGCAAACCGTGCATATTACATTAATGCTCACAATATTATAAAAACAAATTACATCAATGCATATAACAGAAATAATTGTTTGTGCATATTAGATTAATAAAGTATCAAAGCTGTATACCTATCATGCAACCAAATAAATACCTCTAAAACAACATATCTCAAATTATTGCAGTATATTAAAAATGGAAAGCAGCCTCATGAAAATAACTGATTAAAACCATTATTGAAAAATATAAAAAAAAAATATTATGACCATATCTCTTTGAAGATCATGACTGGCAATGTTTTTGTTAGGAACTGGTGCAAAGTGCCATTAGAGTTATGCACTGTGAGAATTTCCCCTTTGAAGTATCAGTTACATAAATACTTCAATAAAGAGTGCAAGTGCTTGTTTCTTACATTTTTAAGTTTTAAGTTTGTTTGGTTGGCCTCTATGTAATCTAATCTTGTGAGTACCCTCCTTTATTACATTGTACCCTACATTCTTTGAAAATACAACACTATTGGGCTCCTGTTGTCTCTGTGCTTACTTTTTATAAGGTAGCAAATCCATATCTCTCCAGTCGTGCATAAAAAGAAATGTCTATGTGCCTTTTACTTCCTGTAGATACTGTTCACTTCCTGTAGCTACTATACTGGTATTGTTCTTGTTTTTTGAAGAAACAAAATGTGTAATCGGCTTGATATCATTAGTGTTTACTGTCTTTGATTGTTGTCTTATAATTGGTGTGAGAGCCTTTGCTAATAGTTAAAGTTGAACCATGATGATTAGCCTTGTTGGTTTTATTTTCAAGACCATTGTTGAAAATTAAAAAACATTGAGGGTTCCGTTGTTGTATTGGTTGGTAGCCTGCTTTAGTATCTTGTTTCCAGATCTGTGATGGCTTCATGTCTCTGGGACTAACCTTTATGGAGTTGTTCAAACACTGGTGGTGAGTGGAATGGTTGGAAACTGGAATTGGCGATGCCGAAAACCTTAGTTGGGATATTAGCTGGGCTAAAGGATGCAGATTGTGGCCTTTTATGTCTAGGAGGTAAAAGGGAAAATTAGTGATGACATTTCTTCTCCTTTGAAACCTATCTGAGTTGCTTGTATTAGAGCCTGTAGCGTCACTATTATCATCAGATGTCTTATTCGGTTCTCTCTTTTCTTAATTATAAGATCTAATTTCTGTTTACTTTGCATATTTTTTGCATAGGTTAGCCTAGCTCTTTTAAGTTTGTTAGGTTTCTTGGTAATTGTTTCATACTGCAATGTGCACAATTCTAATAACGGGACTGATTGAGAAGATGTGGAAGTTCAAGACTTTTTGCTTTTTTGTGAAAATACACCCCCCCCCCCCCCATCCCCAGAAGAAACAGTAATTTAACCCTCCCAGTGATGTTTAGCCGAGACTGATTAGCTATGTGGACCTCCCCCCCTCTTTCCCTGAGCATTCCGGGAGACTGGGTCTATTTGTATTTGCTGCAGAAGTTTGCTAATGGAGAACCCATGCTGTGGTGATTTACCTCCATGTTCCCTTTTTAGAAGGTATTAAGCACTTTTTCACTGAGCTGTATCAGTAAATTTGTCCATATGTTGGTGAGTTGCTTTATGTTTTGGTTGAATCTACTGATTAAAAACTCAAGCTTTGACTGCTCTGCATTGTATACTAATCAGTGTTCATGTGTGTACGCCAAAAACATTCTAGGATTCTTTTCCCTTCCGACCCAGGAATACTTTAGAATACACCAGCTTCTTCATTATGTCTATTCATTGGCTAAAGCATAACATGAAGACAAAAGACAACCCCTTTTGAAATTATTTGTCAGTCAGATCCTCTATGCAGAGGAGTGTTGTTGTTCCTATATTTCTCCCTGAATTCTGGTTCATCAACGAGGAAGCATACTTTTCAGATTGATTGGAGAAGAGAATGTTCCTTGAGTGAAGAACATTGAAGTCAAAAAGCAGTCTCGGGTCACCAACATGGATGTCTCTCTTAGGGTCCTTCATAGGAGCTATTGGTTCCTGATAGACTCCACAGAATTTCTAGAGATAGATCTGTCTGTTGTTGCAGAGGATGTGCATTTAATTAATGTCTCAAAAGTAGCATAGAAAAAAACATACAACAGTGCAAAAAGAAGGTCTTGTAAAACTTATGTATGAACAGTTACATGTAGATACAGCGCATTAATCCTGGTATACATTATTAATTGCAGTAAAAAAAAGTGTATAAAGTTTTTTTAATATTAGAAAAAAAATGTCCACTTAATTAAGAACTTGGATTTCAGTCATAATGATAAAACTGTGGTTATACGGTCAGGTCAGAAAACAATCTATAGTTAGAATTTAGATAGGACACATTAAACACCTTGTGAAGAAGACACATTTTGAGTCCAGGGAAGCCACACCTTATCAAAGTAATAGATTCAGTCCATCAGATTTGCCTTCATTTTCTCATTTAGAATTGTAGTGTGAATTTGATTAAGGGCGACCATGTACGATCAAGATTTCTGTAGCCACTTAGAGGCCATATATGTCTTAGTGGCATTTGCAATACATTGTATGAGCTTATGCTTTGCATGAGGCAAGTTATCTGGCTGAATGCCAAGAAGGCAAATAGTGGGATCTAATTGAAGGTAAGTTAGGAGGATTTTGAAATTGATCCACTTTTTAGCAAATGCCATAAAACATATATTGCTTCACAATGAAATCAGGCTACTTTATCTTATGGCTATGTTTTAAACTAAGTCTATGACACCATGATCTATGAGCCACTCAAGACCAAATCCATGACACCATGATCTATGAGCCACTCCAGACCAAATCCATGACACCATGATCTATGATTTAATCCCGACCAAATCCATGACACCATGATCTATTAACCACTCAAGACCAAATCCATGACACCATGATCGATGAGCGAATCCAGGCCGAGTCCATGAGACCATGATCTATGAGCGAATCCAGACCGAGTCCATGACACCATGATCTATGAGTTAATCCCGACCAAATCCATGACACCATGATCTATGAGCGAATCCAGACCGAATCCATGACACCATGATCTATGAGTTAATCCAGACCAAATCGATGGCACCATGATCTATGAGTGAATCCAGGCAAATATCGTAGACAAGGTACACCTTTTTGATAAGGTGTGGCAGCCTTGGATTTAAATGCCAATTCTATGGGAGTTTGTGATATGCTATAACAATTTTTGTCAATAACTACTATTTGGTGTAGGTCAATGCCATAGTTGAGATGCCCTTTTTCAACAGAATCTATGCTTTTTTATCTTAACCACTTACCGACCACCTAACACACATTGGGCTTGAGTCTCTAACCAGCGGTAACTATTAGCACGGGTGTGCTAAGCAAAGTCCCGCGATCGCAGACATTTGCACGCAATAACGCAGACTTTTGCACGCCATAGGCGCCATTTGCGTGCAAAAGTCCACGATTGTGCGATCGCGAGACTTTGCGCGCACAAAAGTCCATTAGCAGCACTTCGCGTGGTAACTGCTTAACACGCCCGTGCTAACAGTTACCGCTGGTTAGAGAATCAAGCCCATTCACGGCAGAAGAGTGGCTCTGTAATTCCTCAGCAATGCCATATGAAGTCATCTCGCAAAGAGCATGATTTGATGGGAGGTCCCATCAGTAAACAGAGCGGGCCACTGCGATCAGCCTGCCAGCCCACGATCGGAGCTGGTAGGCTGTTTTTTTGTGAAGTGCGGAATTGTAAAAAATGGCCTGTTCACTTGGAGGGTAGAAACCTCTGGTCCTCAAGTGGTTAAAGGTCCGAATTTGTTATGCACTTGTGAGTGTTCACTGTTATTCTGTTATGATGGGATATTGAAATTAAATTTGATTTGTTATCAGTTCAGGCTTGGACTTTTTAAGCTCAATCTGTATCTTTACTACTGTATTTCTAAAATAAAAGACTTCTGAAACTAAAACTCAAGCTTTGCGATGTATAGGACCACAAATGATTCATGCTTGGACCAAACCAAAATACTGTTTTTTGGGCATTTTCACTAAAAGATGGTAAAAAATACTGTGCACAATTTTATTGCCACTTACACCACTGCTGGGACCATGCTTCGACCAAACCAAAATACTGTTTTTAGGTGTGGTTACTCTTGGGCATTTTCACTAAATGATGGTAAAAAATACTGTGCACAATGTTATTGCCACTTACACCACTGCTTGGACCCTGCTTCGATAAAACCAAAATACTGTTTTTAGATGTGGTTACTCTTGGGCATTTTCACTCAATGATGGTAAAAATACCCTGCACAATTTATTGCTACTTACATCACTGACTTAACCCTGTTCGCATAGTGCATGTTACCCTAGCAACCTGTGCTAAGTCAATGGCATAAGTGCCAGTATAATAGCTGTGTGCTACCTGTGCATTTTACCATCCTTTAGTGAATATGCCGGTTTTGTAAGGTAAACCAATTATCTCCAACATTCCAGTATCATCTCTGGACAATGAATTTGTCAAAGAATAGCTGATGAAATACAGACTTCAGCTGTAGTGTGTATTTTTTCCCTATTGCTGCATTACAACATATTTTTTTTATACGTTTCCTTGCATTCATCGTGATTTTTATTACGAGTGAATCATAGTCACGATGAGTGATGTGGGATGATAAGAGGCTTGCAGCAGGAGTAAATACATATTGATATATCTGGTAAAAAAGCAAAAATGACCTAGATACAAGATTTCTCCCAAAAACCTGTTTTCTTATCAAGGAAGTATTGCCAATTCTCTGTCTTGCTCCAGGACTGATCTTAATCAAAAATTTCATACTGAACAGCCAGGAGTATTTAACACAAAAAGCGTGCAACTCAAGTCTGGTGCTGTTTTATTATTTTGGCCTCTGTGTGTAAAATACTGTACAGCTTGAAATTGGGCCAATCAAAATCAGTAGTGAGTGTTTTTGATTGGCCTTATTCCAGGCAGCACAGGCGACAGAGTGGATAGCACTTCTGCCTGGCAGCACTAGGTCCTCAGTCAGAATCCCAGCCAGGGATGTTCTCACCATGTCTACGTGGGTTTACTCCGAGCGCTGTGGTTTCCTCCCACATTCCAGATAGGTTAATGGACTTCCCCCTAAATAGGCCCTAGACACGATGGACATATGACTATGGTAGGGATCAGATTGTGAGCCCCTCTGAGGGATACTTAGTAACAAGACTATATATAATCTGAAAAGCGCTGAGGAAGATGTCAGCGATATATAAATACTATAATAAAAATATTAATAATAATAATAATAATAATAAAAGTTGCGTACAGTTTACATTAAAGATACATGTAAGCTAGAAATATTAGCATCTTATAGACCAGTGATAGATCAGTTTTAGTGAGGCAACTAAAAATCATGGGGCCCCCAGAAAAACTTTGACAGGGCCCCTTAAAGAGACACTGAAGTGAAAAAAATATATGATATAATGAATTGGTTGTGTAGTACGGATAATTACTAGAACATTAGTAGCAAAGAAAATATTCTCATATTTTTCTTTTCAGTTATATAGCGTTTTTTATAACATTTCATCATTCTCTAAATGTTAGCAGTTTACACATTACTCAGCATTCTAAACGATTTTACAGAGCAGGCCAGTGAACTTTTGAACTGTCCTCTGCAGAAAAAAACAAAATACAGTGCCAGACACTTAAGATAACAAGCCTTAGAAGACAGAGCTCTCTGCAACTTTGAAAGTCGTGGAGCTCAATGGCTCTTTTGCATAGATAACAACTGGAGTTTCTTAACTCTTCCTATACTGGAAACAATATTAGACTTATGTCTCTGCTCCTAATGTTTTATTTCTTAGCTCTACTACACACACAAATCATTATATCATATATATTTTTTTCGCTTCAGTGTTTCTTTAATGTTCACAACCCTTCTTTTGCCTTCTCTTCGTGACCCTCACAGCCTGGGAGCGCCTCTTACAAGGGGCATAAAACAAATGTGGTCATCAGAATCTACACACCCATAACTAGTTTAGCTATAAAAACACCTGATCTGGAGTATCAGAGAGGGAAACCTACTACTTGGATCCCCTCTCTGAGTCCCCTTGCAGTCGCAGGAGCTGCTCACCCAGGGGCGTAACAATAGACCCTGCAAGGGATGCCTCCGCAGGGGGGCCCAGAAGCCACAGGGGGCCCGTGGGGGGAAAAGTTTGAGAGACTGACAGCTAAGGGCATGGCGTGAAAAAACGTATTCTGCTCTTGCACCATTGTTATATTGACTTCATGTGTCCACCACACAGATAAGGACTCATACACACTTTGGAATTTGTACACTGTCCCTGCTCCCTAGGGTTCGTAAAAAAACACCTGTCTCACACTGCAGCTAAGTCCTGATGTCTCTATGTACAACCTAAAAAACAAGAGTCACATTTTGAAAAAAAGTTATAGACTTTCCCTTTTCAGCAATTACTTCAAAAGGACCTAGATTCTTATCACGCACAGGGCTAATGAGCTTATGGCCTCTAATTACTTTTACAACACAATGGAGTGGAAATTGATGTCTTACTGTTGCTGCTGCATTGAGAGCTTGTTGTCTCAATGAATTCCAAAGATCCCGTAATAACAGTATCAATCAGTGACAGTGAAATGTTTTGCCAAAGTTACAGTGAATGAATACTATATCTTATGTTCAGCATGTCATTGTTGTTCCTCCATATAGCATGTGCTCTCATGTAGTACAATAATACGGCTGTGTGTATGTATGTACTGGGAGCAGAGCTGCAACGAGGGACTTGTCAGCGGCAAGGGGCTGGAGGAAGCCCCGTGTAAGCAGATCTGGGGGTAGCATAGATTGCCTGATGTTTTTTTTTAAGTCTAGGTGTTTTTATCTGCATGGAGAAAACACACTGGTCCTCAGTTTTCCTGTGCAGAAAGCGAGGGGGGTCGGGGGGCCCATCCAAAGTTTCTCAGGGGGGCCCAGTGATGTCTAGTTATGCCCCTGTGCTCACCCCTAAACCCCTGATCAGTTTCCAGCTGAACTCTGTTGTGCTTGATCGAATCCACTATAAATGTACATTATGTATTTTGGTAATTCTGATTAGTGGTATTTGACTCAATGCCCATTTATAGACACAGACCTAAATGTACCACCTGACAGCTTAGCAGGCAGAGCGGCCAAATGCTGCATTCAGTGTCAAATGAGATTCCTGCAACTGAACCAGACCAACTGAAAGTGGTAACAGCTGGTACTCTAAGTGGGGCTGCTGCTGCTTAGCTTGCCACCTTTAAACTTGTTGAAGGTACAAGTGAGGAGGGTAGAAAGAAAATCACCAGAGAAGGGTGCAGCCTGTGCAGGGAGAAGAAGCTGGCTAAAGAGCTCATGATCAGGTGCTTTCAATTTGGTTTGACATTTTCAAAATCAAGCAGCACAGATATAATGTGTTTTGAAGCAGATCTGTCTGGCACTGTACATCTCCTCCCTCTACTGCTGAGAGATTAACTCTTTCTGGCCATCACTAGTCTTAACCCATTCCCTTGATTCTTCTCCCTATTCAATGCATAATTAAGCATTTAAAGAGGAACTGTGACCAAGGATTGTACTTCATCCCAATCAGTAGCAGATACTGCCTTTCCCATGAGAAATCTTTACCTTTTCTTGAATAGATCATCAGGGGGGTCCGTATGGCTGATATTGTGGCGAAACCCCTCCCTCCATGTGATGTCAGGACCTAGGTCCTAACATCACACTGTGGGAGACTTGTTGAATTGTGGGAAATATCGTCTGTTTCCAACTGTCAAGCAAACAGTATTTTCCTTTGAGCATATGTATATATACAGGATCTTCTCAAAATATTAGCATATTGTGATAAAGTTCATTATTTTCTGTAATATACTGATAAACATTAGACTTTCATATATTTTAGATTCAAATACACACAACTGAAGTAGTTCAAGCCTTTTATTGTTTTAATATTGATGATTTTGGAATACAGCTCATGAAAACCCAAAATTCCTATCTCAGAAAATTTGCATATTTCATCCGACCAATAAAAGAAATGTGTTTTTAAAACAAAAAAAGTCAACCTTCAAATAATTATGTTCAGTTATGCACTCTATACTTGGTCGGAAATCCTTTTGCAAGAAATGACTGCTTCAATGCGGCGTGGCATGGAGGCAATCAGCATGTGGCACCGCTCAGGTGTTATGGAGGCCCAGGATGCTTTGATAGCGGCCTTAAGCTCATCCAGAGTGTTGGGTCTTGCGTCTCTCAACTTTCTCTTCACAATGTCCCACAGATTCTCTATGGGGTTCAGGTCAGGAGAGTTGGCAGGCCAATTGAGCACAGTAATACCATGGTCAGTAAACCATTTACCAGTGGTTTTGGCACTGTGAGCAGGTGCCAGGTCGTGCTGAAAAATGAAATCTTCATCTCCATAAAGCTTTTCAGCAGATGGAAGCATGAACCCACTTTTGAACCAGAAACAGCGACAGAAGCGCCGGACCTGGGCTACAGAGAAGCAGCACTGGACTGCAACTCAGTGGTCCAAAGTACTTTTTTCGGATGAAAGCAACTTTTACATGTCATTCGGAAATCAAGGTGCCAGAGTCTGGAGGAAGACTGGGGAGAGGGAAATGCCAAAATGCCTGAAGTCCAGTGTCAAGTACCCACAATCAGTGATGGTCTGGGGTGCCATGTCAGCTGCTGGTGTTGGTCTACTGTGTTTTATCAAGGGCAGGGTCAATGCAGCTAGCTATCAGGAGATTTTGGAGCACTTCATGCTTCCATCTGCTGAAAAGCGTTATGGAGATGAAGATTTAATTTTTCAGCACGACCTGGCACCTGCTCACAGTGCCAAAACCACTGGTAAATGGTTTACTGGCCATGGTATTACTGTGGTCAATTGGCCTGCCAACTCTCCTGACCTGAACCCCATAGAGAATCTGTGGGATATTGTGAAGAGAAAGTTGAGAGACGCAAGACCCAACACTCTGGATGAGCTTGAGGCCGCTATCGAAGCATCCTGGGCCTCCATAACACCTGAGCAGTGCCACAGGCTGATTGTCTCCATGCCATGCCGCATTGAAGCAGTCATTTCTGCAAAAGGATTCCCGACCAAGTATTGAGTGCATAACTGAACATAATTATTTGAAGGTTGTCTTTTTTTTGTTTTAAAAACACTTTTCTTTTATTGGTCGGATGGAATATGCTAATTTTTTGAGATAGGAAATTTGGGTTTTCATGAGCTGTATGCCAAAATCATCAATATTAAAACAATAAAAGGCTTGCACTACTTCAGTTGTGTGTATTTGAATCTAAAATACATGAAAGTCCAATGTTTATCAGTACATTACAGAAAATAATGAAATTTATCACAATATGCTAATTTTTTGAGAAGATCCTGTATATATATATATATATATATATATATATATATATATATATATATATATATATATATATATATATATATATACCTATCTCATTGTTAGGGGGTGTGGTTATAGACAATGGCAGTTGGTGCTGTCTGTTTTTTTTCATGTCTACCAGTAGTAAAGATGATGATAAGCAGGTTGATTGTGGATCAAACAATATGAACAAATTACATGGCGAATATCAATCATGTCTTGATATTTTTTCTAATTTTCCACTTCTCACTTTGCAATGGATTGATTTTTTCCCCTTTTCTCGCTTAAGGTACTCTTTAATAGTTACCAGTAATATCTTTCCTGGTATCTGTGTTGCACTCACTGTTCTATATATGAGCAATAAAAAGTTCCACGTTGCCCAGTACGGTAACATGTTAGACACATTAGGGTACGGTCTTAACATGAAGCATCACCACATGCTTTGCAACCTAGGAAAAAGGGGTGAGAGGGAATGTCTCCCAGCATGACTTGTTACATCTGCTATATCCTCTCTTCCTCTGCCCTGGGCTTCATGCAATACTTGCATTATGGAATGTCATGCATTCTTTTAAGATGGAATTTGGAAACAAATTATGGAATTGCAAATTTAATTCACACCAGGACCCTTTCTTGGGTACCGCGGGCCCTGGACGCAGACTGACAAGTAGAAGGGGGGCGGGGGTGTGCGGGCAGAAGGTCATAACCTCTAGGGAGCTGGTGAGGTACCCAGAAGTAAACCATATACCAGTGCTGCCATTAAGGGAGTATCCGATGTACTCAAGTAGCAGCCCAAGGTATGAGGACTGCAACTTTACTTTTTACAGGGCTTTAAAGGCTAAGAAGGAACCCAAAAGTGTACCTCACATTCGGATCAAACAAACTTTTTATGTTTTTTTTGATGGTGACTGTGCTAGGAGGAGAGCACTGTTTCAGTGAACAGAAACTGAGAATAACTTAGCCATTTATGGAGAAATGTTATACTGCTATTACAAATATCACGATCCAGAGATTCAACAACTTGAATAACTTCAATAATGAAGCAACATCTACACATCGCTATCATTATAACCGAGACAAGTTTGAAGGTAAGAGATTGAAGGAAAGAAGCACAAGGGGATTTTGGCCTACCATTACAAATATTTTTTGATAAAGCGAAGATATATTTTCTTCCAAACCTAAAAAAAGGAGCTCCTGCGAAGGAAGGCAGGACAGGAAGACGTGGGTCCCGGAAGGGACCTCAGAAATCTATGATGGAATATGCTTGAAGCTGAAGTGTTTAAAAGTCCTGTCACCGCTAATTACTCTATCTTGACAAACTCCCGTCAAGGTTTTCTCCGGATGTCAGGAGGACTGACGCTGATAAGCCAGCCACCGATAGAGACAAATGAGTATGTTGCACCGGGATAACGAAATGAGAGAAAAAAAATAAATCTGATTTTCAAAGTGAATTTTCAAACTACCCTGAAATGTTTGAACTGGCAGGTTTCAAAGGCCTTCTCTGCTAATATTCCTATTTCTATTTTAAGGAAAGACGAGGATGGAGCGTACTCTTCGGGAATGAAACTTTTTTTACAGTGGTAATAAGTGTAGAAAATGCAGCCCTATGTATAATGGACTTCTGCATGAGCATAGTGAGCTGTGAAATTGTTCCATGGACGCCGTACCGAGTCAATGTGAGGGTAACAAAATATGAAGCGGCACGCCTGTGCAGTGTTAATCTTCCCAAAATGAAATTGAAAATTTAGTAGGGAGAGAGCTGCATGGGAGGAGATGGCGGTTTACAAGCCTGTTTTTTTGAAGATGAAACAGATCATGTTGCAGTGGGAATTTAGTTAGAAAGTTGGCTGCGACAACAAAAGGTTGTTGTTTGGACACTTTGCTGTTTATATATTCATAAAGCGCGCTCTTCTCTTCTCACAGCTGTTTCGGTTCCAAATGCCTCGGTCCTCCTTTTTCTTCCAAGGCCTTTTGGGCTTAACGGCGCGTTTAGTAACTTGTGTGCTTGAGTGAAGTGGTAGCAATAAAAGTATCTGAATAGACTTTATTGTCGGAGTCCCACAGAAGCTCGAAAACCCAGACTTTGTAACACACCAGTATTTGTGTTCCTCGTGGAAAGTCAATCTAGCGTTGTCCCCACCTCCCATTATTTACACTAACGTTAAATAATACCTGGACTGGCATGTGACATGGGTCCAAATTCGTTAAACAATGTTAACCCTTAGACTGCTGCAAACATCTATAGACATTTACGTGTTTCTGCATCCATACGTCCAAGATGCCTAAAGACGTTTAAATACAAAATTACTTCCAAATGCCACAGACGTCTATAAAGGACGGCCAGATTAGGGCCGGATCCTGATGTTGGCCACTTCAAAATCTAGCTGGCCAATATGCAAAGTGGACGGCTGATGCTGCCAATCTACTGTTTTAAGACTTTGGCAGGACATGAGAGGAGGATACATGGTGCAAGAGGCAAAGGGAGGAGCCAGGTAATGCAGATGTTGTGTGCAAAAACTTGTGGTGTTTCACTTTCTTTGGGACTTGGTTGGGCAGGCTCTGTCATTTCCCGTTCTGGCTGGCCAAAGTCCCAAAAATTTAATTTGAGCACAGTTTGTTCTCATGTTGGCCGCAGTAGCCCTGCCACTTTGCATATTGGCCAGCCAGAATCCGAAGTGGCCAGACTTTGGATTCTGGGCGTGACATATACACCTCCATTACCCCCTCCTGACTGCTATGACCAAACTTGTGATTCTTATTATAATATCAGGCCACTCCTCCAAGGTCAGAATATTCACCTGCCCCATTTTTGGGGCTGTCTTTAACAACACGAGGTTCCCAAATTTGAATTTCCTGCTGGACATTATCTTCATAGCATTTGTAGCGCTCACCATCTTTGTGTAGTTTTCCTCTGTGTGTGAACTTGACTTTTGACTTTGGCATAGACATTAGACTATAACTGCACCACACTATGTGCGCCTCAAAGGGACGCTTAGAGATATACTAGCTTGTGACTAGTTATTAGTATTGCAAATGAAACACTAACTGGCAAGCATTTTGGGCCAATCAAACTGGTCATTTTAAGGTACCTAGGGTTTTTACCAAAGGAAAAAAATAAGTAAAAATAAAAATAAGATCTCTGTAGACTTTGACTAGTCACTAGACCCTTCATTTTCATATAAACAGGCCACTCACTGTTAAGGGGCCCATACGCCTAACGATTTTCCCGCCGATATACGGCCGATTCGATCACAGTGATCGAATCGGCTGTGAAATCGCTGCGCACACCGCTAACAGAACGATCGTTTTCCGTCCGAAATCCATCGTTCCTGGCGATTCCCGTCAATCCGTCCGTGCGGAAGATTTTTCTCGATCGCCGGCGGTTTGGGAGTGTGTTGATAGCGGCGTTCGAATGCCCGACGACCGACGCAATACAGCGGGTATACATTACCTGCTCCGGCCGGTGCGAGTCCCCTGGTCTCTGCTGTCTTCTCTGCTCTGGTCTGGTCTGGTGTCCGGCATGCTTCACTTCTTCCTGCCCGGCAGGAAGTTTAAACAGTAGAGGGCAGGAAGAAGTGAAGCATGCCGGAGACCAGACCAGACCAGAGCAGAGAAGACAGCAGAGACCAGGGGACTCGCGCCGGCCGGAACAGGTAATGTATGCAGGGGGGGGGGGGGGGCGGCGGCAGCACCACCACAGATTGTGAATGGTGTCAGGCTGAAATCGGTTCACAATCTGTTTGCAGTAAAGGCAGCCATACAATCCCTCTCTGATCAGATTCGATCAGAGAGGGATCTATCTATTGGTCGAATCTGATGGCAAATCGACCAGTGTATGGCCCAGGTGGACAGGCAGAATTTCCTCTGCCTGTAGATCCAAAATAAATCAAGCCCATTTTTTTTCTCAGTTTACCTGTATTTAAATAGCTCCTCCCCCCTCCTCTGTATTGTTCTGTGAGAGAATTTGGGAGATGAACATGTAGGTCGTTCAGTGCTTTTGTTGTTATTTTTAAAATATATCATTTTAAAGGACAGAGCTTTGCAAACAATAGTACCATGATATTGCTATATACTTGGAGTTTTCCATTGTTTGACTTCAAAGATGATTTTAACCAATGATTGAACTTCATTCCAATCAGAAGCTGATAACCCCTTTTCCACGAGCAAACTTTACCTTTCACAACTAAATAATCGGGGGGGTCTGTATGGCTGATGTTGTGACAAAACCCCTCACACAGTGTGATGTCATGACTATGGTCCTGACAGTAGGGAACCTCGTGGCATTTTGGGAAATAACAGATTTTTCCAACTGTCAAGCAAGCGATATCTTTCTCTGTGCATAGAACTCTCAGTAAGGAACATTCCATATAGATCACCTGGCAGAACTAAAGATGATAAGAAAAATAACATTTATATTGCGCTTTTTTCCTGGCGGACTCAAAGCACTCGAGCTGAGCTGCAGCCACTAGGGCACACTTAATGGGCAGTAGCAGTGTTAGGGAGTCTAGCCCAAGGACTCCTTACTGAATAGGTGCTGGCTTACTGAACAGAATAGGCTAAGATTTGACCCGAGTTGACAGGGCTGGATTTAGCATAAGGCACTGTAGGCCCATGCCTACAAGCGCCTTATACTGCAAAGGCGTGTCTCTGATGAGTCCCTTTTTTGCAATTCAAAAGCTGGGAGCGCGATCTTTGTCACCACTACGGCCCGCCCATAATCGCTTCTCCCAGCCACACACAGTTCAACTGCCAGTCTGTGATCCCAACCCCCATGCAGGCCAAGGTTGTGGTACTAACCTGTGTTGAGGGGCGGAACTTAGGGCGCCAGAACGCCTCTTCCTCCAGGGCGCCTGAGTTGTAAATCCGGCCCTGCCAGTAAGCCTGTGTCAGAGACAGAGCTCTTAACCATTACACTATCCAATCACTGCTGGATACGCCACCAGTGATACATTTCAGAATGTAAACCAGGGAAAGGAGGTATTTTACAATGGTCAAACACTGACTAAATAATCTATAAATGAATATTGTAAAAAACAATTTTATTCATTATGTCATTTTCACTACAGTTCCTCTGTAATGCTAAAAAATCGGCTTTGAAATGTGACAGCCATCTGAAGTTACTGTAAATAATAATAAAAAATTAAAACAAAACAATATAAGTGTATCAATGATTAAATAAAAAAGACATGTCCTCTTTTGACACTGGAGAGTTGTAGAAAATGTCAGTGCTTCAAATCACAGCATGCTTGAAGTCCGCTGTCCTCCTCAAGATCAAGGATAAGCTTCGGGAAAGATCTACTATAGGTAATGAAAATTTTACCCTCTGTTAGTCCAAGCTACTCTACTGCAAAATGTATTCTTTCCGTCTCTGATTGCCTCGTGAACACTATTATACCGGCAGCCTGGCTTGAAATGGCATCAGAGATAAATGGCAGATCAACAGTTTCCACTCAGTGACTGTAAATTATAAAACTGACAACAGGGTAACTTATTCTATAACGTCCCCTCATTGCCCCTGCAACTAACGTTAATAGCCCCACAGTTGTTTTTAACCCCTTTCCCATCTCTGGAACGCATGTTTATGCCCCTGGAAACTTCACTTAACAACCAGGGGCGTAAGCAGTGTCAGACTAGGAGGTGGTAAAGCTGAGGAAATCCACTTGCTGGCCAAGCAGCATTAATCAGGTGTTGCTGCTCACAGTGAAGACTTGCTGCAGGTTTCTATTGGGAGTGATAACACAGGGTTTCTGCTGGTTGGCCAGCAGGTGTATTTCCTCAGTTTTCCACCTCCCAGTCCGGCGTAAGTATGCATACCCCTTTATTTACCTCACCATTCCTGATGGCCATGCTGCTGCCATTCATTTCCATCGCAATCCCGCCGTGAATGGGAACAGCTTGTTCCCAAACCCAATCACAGTGCCTGTGATGAATGAAAGCAGGTGTCAGCGAGAAGCAGCATTCATTAACAAAGTGAAAGTAAACAGCTACACTTAATACTTCCTCTGTGCTGTTTACAGTTCTCGGTAATTACGTGTACCACCATCTTGTGGCCAAAGAGTAAAAATGCACCCATATACACTATTATATAGAAAAATAAATTCCTTTTTTTAAATTATTTTTTAACTCCTTTCACCCCTACCCCAAGTGACAGCAGGGACAGCAAACACACTTGCGGTGCAGTTCAGTGGGTGTTTAATGGAGGGCAAAGTCTAGGGTGCCAGAACAACTGTGCCTATAGGCTCCAGTAATGTAAATTCGGCCCTGGGAATGGGGGTATCAGCTGCTGATTGGAATAAAGTTCAATCCCCTGTTTAATTACCTTACGGCTGCCTAACGTCAAATGGCGGTCGTAATAATGGGTAGGAAAAAAAAAAAAAACATGCACAGGAAGGCTGAGCTAGTCACTGAAGGAGTGCAAGTAGCCAGTACAATAGCTGTAAATCCAATGAGCAGAAAAAGGGGCCTTGCACATCCCTAGATAACACTTCACTTTTATTCGTAACAAGTAAAAATGGCATACATTACATGTCCATATAGCACAGAGAGAGGTACAGGCAGGTGGGGAGGTCGACAGCCGTTTCGTGCCGTTACATGCTGTGGTGCATCGTCAGGACGATGCGCTACAGCATGTAATGGTGCGAAACGGCTGTCGACCTCCCCACCTGCCTGTACCTCTCTCTGTGCTATATGGACATGTAATGTATGCCATTTTTACTTGTTACGAATAAAAGTGAAGCCAAATGGCGGTCGCAAGGTTGCAGCCCCAGGACCACCTAATGCTGATTGTTTTGAGCTGCAGTTTTGCAGGGAACGTGCGCGCGCATGTGATCACGGCTACCAGACTGTGTTTAGCCGAAAGGGGAGTAAAACCCCCCTTGTTTACCTTTGTACTGCACTGCTATCTCCTGCAGCACTGTACGGGGGACACTCGGACACTGTCCCTCAGAGCAGCTCATAATGTGTGTTCTCTCATAGGCTGATGCCTATGAGAGGCGGGGAAGAGACCCAATCGCCGTCCTATGGCGTTATAGGACGGCAAAGGGAAGGGGGGGGGGGGAGAGAGAGGGAGGAAGGAGGGAGGGAAAAGGCTTGTTTTTTTAATAAAAAAAAACACAAAACAAACCAAGGATTGCAGCAGAGATCAGAGTCCTCCAAAAGAGTGTCCTATTAAGGACAAGAAAAGGAGGCCAGATTCATTTGTGTGCTAAGTGTAATGGCTGTGCAGCGCGCCGACAAAGCTGCACAGCCTAGTTTTGTGAAAAATGGCCTGGTCACTAGGGGGTGTAAGCCTGTGGACCTGAAGTGTTTAAGTTCCTCTTTAACATGTCCATTGGTCTACCCACTTTACGCCATTCCACAGCCATCCCTGGGCAGACTCTAGCCGGATGCATTGAGCAACGCTTTCCAGTCAGATTTCCCTTATTATGAAATGTATTGTTGTCAGTTTGCTTGAAGAGAAAATACAATGAGAATACATCAGCCTGATGCGGTAAAATTAATGTAGCATGTATGACCCGTCTCCTCCTTACACTTAGAGAGGTGAGTTATTTATATGCCGGCTTTGTCTGATCTTGTAAATAACATCAAGAGTTGCGATGCTCGATGTTCTCATCTGGTCACAAGTTCAAGTGACAAACGCTCTGTCATCGTCATCGAGTCAAATGAAGATGCTGAGCTAATGGCTGATTACATTACAAAAGGTCACACAAATAACATGAGGCCCTGTCATAGGGAATAGCCACACTGTCGTTTAAAGGGAAACACAATCTAAAATTTGGAACATTTAAACAAGACGCATCTGAGAACAGAGCAGCAAATGGATAGAACTTTTGTTGACCGAATCTTTTGCATAGTTAAATAGATGACAAGGTGCTTATTAAAGAGACTCTGTAACAAATTTTTCAGCCTTATTTCTTCTATCCTATAAGTTCCTGTACCTATTTTAATGGGGTCTGGATTACTGTAGCCTTTTCTAGTTGCACTGTCTCTGTAATATATCTAATCTTCTTTTCTTTGTCAAGCTTTGTCGACCCAGAGGGGAATGCACTGCCTCTGCTGTGATAGGGAGAAGTTATGCATGCCCCCTCCACGCCCCCTATGCTCTCCTGTGTGCTGTGTATGAGTCACAGGCAAGGTCTTTGTTCACAGCCAGCCTGTCTGAGGCTCACTGAGCTGTGACCTTGTGAACAGCTGAGAGTGCAGACCGATCAGTGCAGAGCTCAGACAAACAGCTAAGGCAAGAAGTGGGAGTAACATTCCAGCAGTCAAGTCACTCTTGAAAGGAGCCACTGCAAACAGGCACCTGCCCTGATGATGTATTTCCTGTTTGGCGGCCATGTTCATTGTTTACAAAAACAATGAATAAAACAGTGATTTTATCACTGCTGCAGGACAAATGGGGTCAAACCAGGCAATTGCCTATGGCCCCAAACTCTTTAGGGGCTTAACAAGTCAGAGACTGTAGGGGTCACAAGTTAATAGCCACTACAGTATGAGAATGTTTATTTTAGCCCATGTTTATTTTAGCCCAGGGCCATATTTGACCTAAAACCATCCCTGGGCTGCTGTAATGATTAACAGCTTTCCCTTACAGTATAGAGGACTACTGATTAGCTGAATCAGTGCCACCCAGGGTCATTTTAAGACCTCCTCTTATAAAGCACTGCTTGTTACAGACCAGTCCCTAGTATCTGGCACCAGCGGGGATAGCCTGATGCCAGTCCGGATGCATGTGCTTGGCGGTTGCTTGAGCAACCTGCCAAAAAAGCACATACCTCCCCCCAGCTGCTGGCAGAATACTCACCGAGCCTACACCGATCACGTGACATGCCCACTTGCATGCACGGATGCAGGAAGCCACTAGAAGCCTGCAAGATGATGCAGGACATCGCTGGAGGATCAGTGAATGCTCGGTGAGTATTTTGTGGCTGGGCAAACCCCCCAGAATACCCCAAAACAAACCCGGTACCAGTTATCCATCAGGCATGCCGGTTAGTTGAGACTTCCAGTTGTCTGAATTCCGAAAAACGGGGACGCTGCTATACTTGAAATGGTGCCCCCCAGAGGCAATCTAAAAAGGAGGGGCTGCTGTAAACATTTGTACATGCAGATAAACCTTCCAACACGATGGTAAAGGCCCAGCGTTGACTTTTCGTAATGTATATTTTCCTTTCTGCAATACAGTTCTGAAAACATTACATTATCACTTATTTAATATGCAATTTTCATTCTACTCTAATAATAACCATAATATTCACACTGATAGTAATAATTACGCCAACCACATGATATGTAACTATCTGCTCCATTTCATGCTTACCATACTTTTTTCAAGTACATTTTATGCAAGTCGGGGATAAAAAAAAGTATTTCTCCAGTCCGGTAGGATATGCTGAGCAATGCTTTTTACCCAACACCTCCTACCCCTGCAGCTCTCTATCCTATAAATCTCCTTAAAAGCTCACTGTATACATATAGATTTTACTATCAATTTCAGTTTGAACAACGACTCGATTTCTTCTGAAACTTTTCCCTGTAGCGTCTTTGAGGAGCTCATTGCCTTCTCCGTTCTATTTTGTCTGTGGCGGCGAACGGCGTCGCTTCCAGGTTTTACCCTTTTATTACCTCATCTTGCAAAAGCTGGAAGAAGACGGACAACTTTCATTTACCTGTCAAGTCCTTCTGGGTGCGAACAATTGCCTGAAATAGCCCATGCTTCGTACTTAACCAAGCATGATGGCGCCAACCAATAAAAGAAATCAGAGGCTTTCATGGCTTGAGAGCGGGACACCGGGTTCACTTCCTATTAAGGCATTTTAACAGCCCAAAACGATGGCCGGATGTAATGGAAAAGGCTAAAAGTCTAGTGTGTGCAAGAAACTCTCTACCCCGGGGAGTGAAGCGTCTGCTCTAAAAATATAACAAAGTACTGAGAAGCCTTCTTGAAACAGGCGGTAATCGAAGGTCTTGACTCCCAGCACTTGTCCGAAAAGCAAGACCATAATGTGTCACTTAAAGGTAGTGTTTGGAACTGTGCAGATCATTCTTTTATGTCTCTGCAGGACAAGCGTGCATTCAGAACTACTGGTTTGGTTTATAACCCAACTATAGTTTTAAAGGAACCTAAAGTGATAGGAATACGCAGGCTGCCATCTTCAATCCCTTATGCCAGTTGCCTGGCTTCTATGCTGAGCTTTTAGTTTTAGCTGTTTTTATCACGCACCTGCAACAAGCATGCAACCAGAGGAGTCAGACCAGGCAAGGCATCTGAGCTGCGTGCTCATTTTGGGCCATTGATATAAGTATTAGAGGCGGAGCATCAGCACAGAAGTCATGCATGATTTATTAGAGAAAATGAGGATGGTAGCCTCTGTATTTCTCTTCCTTCGGGTTCTCTTTATTTGGTTGAAGAAAAACATTTCAGACAAGACAGCAGACTAAACACACAAAAGTTAAAGGGAACCTGAAATTACTAAAATGATTTAAAATAAACACATGACGTAGCTGCAAATGAATATTACATAATAACCTCACCATCAGTTCCTCTCAGAATCTCACCATTTTCTTCTTACAGCGATCCCTTCCAGTTCTGACAATATTTTGTCAGAACTGAAATATACCAGTTGCTGTCAGTTATATATCAGCTGCTGTCAGTTACAACTGAATGTGCAAGGTAATGTCCATGTTTCCCTATGGCTCAAGTGGGTGATATTACAGTTTAACAGTGCGCTGACCAGGAAGCTGTTATGGGGTAATGGCCATTTTTAAAATGGTGGACGGAGAATTCCATGGATCACAGCGGACAAATGGGACACAGGAGAGGAGAAGGAGATTGATGAGTAGACTACACAGGAGGTAAGTATGACCTGTGTATGGTTATTTTGACTTTTTATTTTCAGTTCAGGTTCTCTTTAAGATCGATGTAAGTGTAAGTCATGTACATGGGTGAATCACTAATCTAAATTTACACAGTCATTAGATTTATACTGGAAAAGTTCTTTTTAATTGGAGAATCACAGTCAATTTTTTTCTGATTGATTGTAATATTTGAAAAATCGGACCAATGAATCACACACGTGCGTTTAATTTTTTTCTGAAAAATCAGCCACTCATGATTGGGGTATATCAATATAAATGGGAGATTCAATCAAATTTCTCGCACAAATAAAAAACCCCAAACCCATAGACTGCATCAATAATTTGGGTTATAGCGGCTTTGCCATGAATAATTTCAGACTAGGGAGGTTTTTCCATGGTTTGGTCCATATGGGTTATAAAGAAAACATGTATGGTGTTGGTGTTTATAAAAGTCTGCTTGTAGACCTAACATTGTTCATGTAATGTTGTCTGTAGTTGTATGTCAAAACTTCTAAAAAAATTTGAATCAAAAAAATAAATAAATTGGGTTATAGCTGAGAGCAAGACATAATTTGGGCACTGGAAGAACTAGAGTTCGGCTATTACATCAACAGTAGGAGCCAGCAGTGCATAGCTGTTATGATCGCTTTTGCAGCGTTTACTGCTGACTGCACTGGTATTGCAAACCAAGCAGTTCTAATGTCATTACATGCATTTGCTTGCATAGTTTGGTTTGCACTTAAACTAGTTGCTGATTCCATCTGCAGTCGCTCTGAAGTTTATGACAGTTTAATATGCTTTTGTGTAAACAAACATTGTCTGCTGCAGTGGAGGGGCGGTCCCTTTCCTGCAGGCTGCATATCATTGTCTGCCTTTTCCTGCTATCAGCCTGTGATTAATTACCATTCACTTGTGTGGGAATCTGCAGGTCTGCTCCCATTGGATGACCTCAGTATAAAGAACTGCTTCCTGCAATGCCTCATGGGCTATCATAGTCTCAGATTGTATCTGTTACTCTGCTCGTGCCCCACCTCGTTCCTGGTCCGTGTGGACTGCGCTGACTCCTGCGAAGGGGTCAGCGAGTCCTCCTAGTTCTGCTCTTGTTCTAGAAGTTGTTACTTGCTTGTCTTGTGTCATATATTGGTTCATCGCCAATATATACGCATACTTGCGCATTTTGTTATTTTCCTTGAATTCGTGTTACGTTAATATATCAGTGTCGCTGATATATACGTACACGAACTGTTTATATCCTGTGTTCCGTTAGTCAGCGTTCCAGCACTCTGAGCTAGTTATCCTGTTCCTGGTCCTGTTTGTGGATTGCGTTCATCTCTGCGAAGAGATAGCGAATCCTTCTGAGTCCTGTTCCCTGTATTACTCCAGTCTTAGTCAGAGTTCCTGCTTATGTCATATATCGGTTCATTGCCGATATATACATATGTTAGTCAGACGTTACGAATAGTTTCATTGATAGCTGTAATTGTAATACGCTAGGAAAACATACTTATTGTGTATTTATCTGTGTTACGTTCATCTATCTTGATCCTGCTATTTCCTGTCTCTCCTGTCCTGTCTTTGTGAGGCACGCCATCGCCGCAAACGCATTGGCTGCCTCATTCCAGTCTGTCTGGTTTTGGACGCTTGCTGTCGCTAAGTAGCCGCTAGCTAGCAAGCGTTCATTCTGTCTACTTATTCTGATCTCCTCAGTCCTGGTTTATGCGCTCAGCGCTACTTTGCGCTGAGACGTTATTATGAAAGTGTTGTTTGTGGCTGTTCGGATCTGCACCGGCTCTGTGCGCCACAATCTCCTATTGGAGTCAGTCCTCTCCTCCACTAAACTGGGGATATCCTGATCCCTTGTGCTGGTGTGTGTACCTCCTTCACGTCAGCTTATGTGTTGTATGCTGACTGTGGAGATTACACCTCCAAGCGTAACATTATGATAGCCCCATTACCAATCCCCATTGTGGGGGGGGGTTCCCAGCAAAAATGACACTGTTTGTTATGGTTCCTGTTCCTTTAAGAAATTTGAGAAGCTCAATTCTGAAACAGAAAGTTTTTTTCTGAATGTGCCAGGTTCCTGGCCAATCCTGAGCTCCAGGCTACTCCTGTTTCAACGTGGGCCCCCCAGCTAGTTTATGTTTTATTTAAGGGAAGATTGTTTCAGTGGGCCTACGATGTCTTGGATCATACCAATTTAAAAGAAAGACCACTGGAATTTCTAGCGTTTGTGATCCATAACTGGCTGCGCAAAACCGATTTGCCTAGCCCTTTTGATAAGCTCCTGGCAGCTTGTCAATCAGCTGCTCCTTCTACTGCCTACAAAAATAATCAGCAAGCAGATAATTGTTCTGATAACTTTTCTTCTGCTAAGGCAGCAGGGTCTAAAGCCAAACGTAAACGCTCCAAAAGAAAAGCGTTACAATCAGCGGAGTCGTTGCCCTTGGCGACTGCGCATCAGATCTGTAACGAGACTCCACCATTAGCAGATAATGAAATTCAGTCACCATTCAGGGGAGTCAAATGGACCTATGAAACTACTAATGAACTTTCATTGCTAGCCAGGGAAAATAAAGGTTCTTGTTTAAATGAATTATCTGAATATGATTATGAAGATATATTACAGAGTATTGAACAGATCAATTTATTCGTGCAGCAAGGGAAATTTGCATACACTACAGTTCAACACTTGCTACAGGTACTGGAGATCCTTAGGAATAAGAAATCGGCCAATCACCTGCTAAATAACCCAATTGTTTCTGCCACTAACACATTTGCAAACTATGATCAGCCGGAATGCTCAGCTGTTAAATATGCATGGGATCCTCCATTTGAGAAAGGAGAGATGGAAGCCCTGGTCTATGAATGGAAGAAAGATGCAAGTTCATTTTGTCAGTTTTACAGTGCAAAAAGTGAATTAGTATTGAATGCATGCATTAGGTCTGCCTATAACCTAATAAAAACTGGTGTGTGTGGGTATGACTTTGTGGCTCCATTGATCGATGTGTGGAGAATGATTCTGGACGATTTTTATGCGATTCAATCAGTTGATACCAGGGAAGACACACTGTCAAGTGGAGATTGTTCCACTTCCTCAGTTCCTGAGGACTCGCCTGCTTCAGCACCTTTGGCTGATTCAGCGAGTGATTCAGAGCTCCTTTTGTGTGAAATCGAAGTTCCTGTAATTCCACCCTGTACCATGGATAACTTAGTGTTACTTCCCAGTAAGACAGAAATTACTAATACTTCCTTAATCTTGCCCTGCACAAATTTCTCAGCAGAGGACCCAGAGGTCCTGCTGACTTCTGAGTCCAGCCTAGCCAGTACTCATGAATCTTTGTTCAGTGAAACAGACACCAGAAAAATCTTACCTGTCTCTGCAAACACTTCTGCAGAAATTACCTGTGTTAATAAAGTTCAACTCCTGTCTGATCCAGCAGATGCCAATAGATGCACTACATCAGTTTCTGAGTCCCAGCAATCCTGTCCAGAAATCTCAGAACCCCAGCATCTGAATTTTCCAATTTCACAATTGAATGGTGATTTAGATGCGCAAACATTGTGTTTTGATCTTCCTGTTTCTACACCTCACTCTAGTTTCATGAATAACTCAGAGCGTCTGCTATGTGAGTCCGAAATCGCAGAATTATTACCGTGTTCAGAAAATGTTCCAGTGAACTTGCCCTGTACCATGAATTGTGCAGTAGATCTCTCCAATGAAACTCAGGTCACAGAATCATTATGCTGTCCAGCAGGTGCTTCCATGGTTTTGCCCTGCAGTGTGGACTGTTCGGTGATCCTGTCCAGTGAAGCTGTGGTCACAGAGTCTTATGCTTCACCCAGTACTTTGGATACTTCAAACCCTCTAGCAGAACAGTCTGAGGCACTGCTTACCTCAGTTGGTGTTGCAGTAATATTCACTTGTCTAGCAGCTGTTTTGGAATTACAGTCTGCTCTAATAAAACTTGATGAATTTCTGCCCAGCGAAGCAGAAGCCATTGAAATATTGTCCTTGTCAGCAAGTGTGTTAGATACCTTGCCCTGTACACAGTCTGATTTAACCAATGTTGTTGAGTCCCTCTCCAGTGTTGTAACAGCCGAGGAACTCCAGCCCTGTCCTCTGAATGTTTCAAAAGTCTTGCCCTGTAACATGGATAATTCTGACTCGCTGGAAAAAATAATAGAAATCTCAGAATTTCAGTCCGGGTTAATGAGTGTTTCTGAAACCCAGCCCTGTATCCTGGAAAATTCTCGTTCTCTGGCCGGTGTGGCAGAAGTTCCAGAGCCCCCTTCCTGTCCAGTGAGTTACTCAGTTTTGCCTAGTTCAGTGGGGATTGCTGCAATATTGACTTGTTTTGCAGCCCTTCATGAGCTCCAGTCCAGTGTATTTGATGAGTCTCTGTCTAGTCCAGAAGAAGCTATGGGAACCCTGTCTAGTTCAGTGCATACATCAGAAGATTTGCCCTGTCTTGTAAATGCCCCTGAACATGATTTGTTAATAACCCTGCTGGAATCAGCGACATCTAAGTCTGATCCTGCAGTTTTTAGTGAGAATCCAGTAACTATGAAGTCTAGTCATGATGAATTTTTTTTGCCCAGTTCTGGTTTCGGTCCTGTCTTGACTGACTTTGAGGTTCGCAGTTCCTTGACATGCCCAGAGGTTTCTCTTGTGCCGGTGTGCCCAGATGTGCTTCGTATGCCAGACTGCCCAGATGTGTCTGTGTTAGCGTGCTCACGTGCTTCCCTAGTGGAGACATGTTCTGATGTTGCCGGTTGGCCTGCATGCCCGGAGATGGTTCTGGTCCCTAAAAGCCCTGATCTTGATGTTTGTCCTTGTGACCCTGACTCTGGAGTTGCCCTGGGTTCCATAGGGGTTCTTGATAGTTCTCCATGTGAGCCTAAGGGACGTTCTGACCTGTGGGGATCTCTTTGGAGCTTCCAAGTGTTCTGGGAGATCTCTGAGGAAACTTGTCCTGGTACCTTGGACTGGTTCAACAGTGGGTTTTGTGTTGGTAAGGACAGTTCCGGTGGGCATTGCAAAGGCTTTGGCGTTTTTGGACAGTCCTTGGAAGGCGGTGGGTATCGCGCAGAGAGTTTCTTGGGGTTGTTTTCTGGAAGTCGTGGTTCTGATGGGTGTCACACTGAGGCTTGTAGTGCTGACGGGCATGGTTCGGTAGGTTCTGGTTCCAATTGGTCTAGTTTTGGTGAGACTGATTCGGGAATTTGGTTTTGTCGGACGGATCCGACCTTCATGAATTTTCAGTCAGATCAGTTTGCTGGATTTCCCACTTCTGATTTTTTGGTTTGGGTGGTTCAGGAGAAATATGTCAGTTTTCATAGGCGTCCAGAGGCCGCGTTTAAGGGAGGGGGTACTGTTATGATCGCTTTTGCAGCGTTTACTGCTGACTGCACTGGTATTGCAAACCAAGCAGTTCTAATGTCATTACATGCATTTGCTTGCATAGTTTGGTTTGCACTTAAACTAGTTGCTGATTCCATCTGAAGTCGCTCTGAAGTTTATGACAGTTTAATATGCTTTTGTGTAAACAAACATTGTCTGCTGCAGTGGAGGGGCGGTCCCTTTCCTGCAGGCTGCATATCATTGTCTGCCTTTTCCTGCTATCAGCCTGTGATTAATTACCATTCACTTGTGTGGGAATCTGCAGGTCTGCTCCCATTGGATGACCTCAGTATAAAGAACTGCTTCCTGCAATGCCTCATGGGCTATCATAGTCTCAGATTGTATCTGTTACTCTGCTCGTGCCCCACCTCGTTCCTGGTCCGTGTGGACTGCGCTGACTCCTGCGAAGGGGTCAGCGAGTCCTCCTAGTTCTGCTCTTGTTCTAGAAGTTGTTACTTGCTTGTCTTGTGTCATATATTGGTTCATCGCCAATATATACGCATACTTGCGCATTTTGTTATTTTCCTTGAATTCGTGTTACGTTAATATATCAGTGTCGCTGATATATACGTACACGAACTGTTTATATCCTGTGTTCCGTTAGTCAGCGTTCCAGCACTCTGAGCTAGTTATCCTGTTCCTGGTCCTGTTTGTGGATTGCGTTCATCTCTGCGAAGAGATAGCGAATCCTTCTGAGTCCTGTTCCCTGTATTACTCCAGTCTTAGTCAGAGTTCCTGCTTATGTCATATATCGGTTCATTGCCGATATATACATATGTTAGTCAGACGTTACGAATAGTTTCATTGATAGCTGTAATTGTAATACGCTAGGAAAACATACTTATTGTGTATTTATCTGTGTTACGTTCATCTATCTTGATCCTGCTATTTCCTGTCTCTCCTGTCCTGTCTTTGTGAGGCACGCCATCGCCGCAAACGCATTGGCTGCCTCATTCCAGTCTGTCTGGTTTTGGACGCTTGCTGTCGCTAAGTAGCCGCTAGCTAGCAAGCGTTCATTCTGTCTACTTATTCTGATCTCCTCAGTCCTGGTTTATGCGCTCAGCGCTACTTTGCGCTGAGACGTTATTACGAAAGTGTTGTTTGTGGCTGTTCGGATCTGCACCGGCTCTGTGCGCCACAATCTCCTATTGGAGTCAGTCCTCTCCTCCACTAAACTGGGGATATCCTGATCCCTTGTGCTGGTGTGTGTACCTCCTTCACGTCAGCTTATGTGTTGTATGCTGACTGTGGAGATTACACCTCCAAGCGTAACAATAGCGTTCAGCTATGAACTCTAGATAGTGGCAAAGAGTTGAACTCCAAATAGCGGGAAAGGGATTTAGCTACTTGATATTGGTAGAGGGCATTAGCAAGGCGGGTTTTATACTTTTTCCGGCCATAAACCAACTTTTTTGCATGTTCCTTTCCATGTGCAGCATGCCAGCATCCCCCTACTGTCTGCAGCTTCAGTTCTACAGTATACAGGTCCCTTGGGCAGCTGCTCCCTATTTCCATGTGTTGCTCCTTATTTGCAACCATTGTATTCCATTTGCAGCCTCTTCTTCCATACGCAGCAATCCCTCTTCCATGTCCAGCCGCCCCTTGGCCAGCTGCCACCCAAGGCCTGGGCCTAGGCGGCCTTTCCAGAAACCAGGCCCTGGGCATCAAAAAGTGGCACACAGAGTTTGAATCACAGAGTTTGAATACTAAGTAGCTGAACTCTGGATATTGATGGCAGCAAGTGATAGGGTGCCTGGGGTGGGGCTATTATGTAGCCAAACCCACATCGGCTATTAAGTAGGTTGTAGGATTAGTGTGAGAGATAGGTTAGATCGCTTCATAGCAGATAGTAGAATGTTGGTAATATTATTGATATTGTACTATCGGCATTATCGGCATTATCAGGCACCCACATGTATAGATGCCTTTTTTGAATGTATGTATTTGTTCCCCTGTCATTCCTGTAACCTTAATCACTGTATTTTATTACACCTAACCCTAAACAGTTATGTACAAAAATGTCAATATTCTTTTCAAACAAAAATTCTCTAAAATAATGAAACATTTGATTTTTGAGACAAAATCGAATTGAAAATCATTTTGCAACTTCTAGGAAAATATGTTTGTGGATTCGGCAAACATTCGCAGAAGCAGTACAGTTGTGAAAATACATTTGCAGACAAGACATCCACACAGAGCAAGTTTTGCTTCCTGAGTCAATAGTATTGAATGGAATCATGGGAGTCCTATGTTTCTTATAACTGTTTTCAGTGACCATGTTGCAAAAATGGAATGTATTTTAGCAGACGTAATTTTGAAATTGAAAATAGCAAATAATTACAAACTACACGAGCCCTTAAACCTGAACTGAAAATAAAAAGTTAAAATAACCATACACAGGTCATACTTACCTCCCGTGTAGTCTACTCCTCAATCTCCTTCTCCTCTCCTGCGTCCCATTTGTCCACTGTGATCAATGGAACTTTCCTTCCTCCATTTTAAAAATGGCAATTACCCCATAACAGCTTCCTGGTCAGCACACTGTTAAACTGTAATATCACCCACTTGAGCCATAGGAAAACATGGGCATTACCTTGCACATTCAGTTGTAACTGACAGCTGCTGATATATAACTGACAGCAACTGGTATATTTCAGTTCTGACAAAATATTGTCAGAACTGGAAGGGATCACTGTCAGAAGAAAATTATGAACTTCTGAGAGGAACTGACGGTGAGGTTAGTCTGTAATATTCATTTGCAGGTACGTCATGTCTTTATTTTAAATAATTTTACTAATTTCAGGTTCTCTTTAACCACCCTGGCGTTCTATTAAGATCGCCAGGGCGGCTGCGGGAGGTTTTTTTTTAAATAAAAAAAAAATATTTCATGCAGCCAACTGAAAGTTGGCTGCATGAAAGCCCACTAGAGGGCGCTCCGGAGGCGTTCTTCCGATCGCCTCCGGCGCCCAGAATAAACAAGGAAGGCTGCAATGAGCGGCCTTCCTTGTTTTGCTTACATCGTCGCCATAGCGACGAGCGGAGTGACGTCATGGACGTCAGCCGACGTCCTGACGTCAGCCGCCTCCGATCCAGCCCTTAGCGCTGGCCGGAACTTTTTGTTCCGGCTACGCTGGGCTCAGGCGGATGGGGGGACCCTCTTTCGCCGCTGCTCGCAGCGGATCGCCGCAGAGTGGCGGCGATCAGGCAGCACACGCGGCTGGCAAAGTGCCAGCTGCGTGTGCTGCTCTTTATTTGAAGAAAATCGGCCCAGCAGGGCCTGAGCGGCAGCCTCCGGCGGTGATGGACGAGCTGAGCTCGTCCATACCGCCCGGCTGGTTAAAGGTAATATCCGAACTGCCCCCGAAAAATGACACCTACTACTTACTTGGGGCTTCCTCCAGCCCCTAGCAGCTTCTATGTCCCTTGCCACAGCTCCGCTCTCAGTCACTGGCTCCCAGTCCTCGATGGTTCACAGGCCGACCTTGCCAAGTCGTCGTCTACTGCGTGTGTGTGAGCACTGCTGTTAATCATTTGGAGGTGGTGTGTGGAGTGTATTGTGCAGGCCTCTGCACCATCAGGGACCAGGAGCCAGCAGCTGAGAGCGGAGCCGAGGCGAGGGACATAGCGGCTGCTAGGGGCTGGAGGAAGCCCCGGGTAAGTAGGTGTCATTATTTTTGGCGCAGCTCGGACATTCCCTTTAAGGTAGCCACACACCATACAATAAAATGATCCAATTTTACAGCAATTTGATAAAAGCGATTGGTAGTTCCAAAAAATTGAAAGCTTTTTGAAATTGCCATTTTTTATTTGATAAAAGAAGATCTGGAGTGTTGGATTTTTCTGATCAATTTATATGAAAACTCAATGGTGTAAGGTTGACTGACCATTTCTTGATGAACAGACTACAGACGAAACAATTTTATTCCGAGTTTTCAATTAATTTTTTTCATAATTGGGGAAAAATTGTGTGTGGTACATTGGTCAGATTTTTGAAATGTTGCAATCAGTCAGAAAAATGTATTGCAATTTTTGAAATTGAAAAGATATTTACAAGATTGTATAGTCTGTGGCCACCTCTGTCCCTACTCCCAAACGACTCATCAATTTGCTGCTTTCTCTGCCCAGTCCTTTCAGCAGATCTTGACCCATCCGTATTTACTGCAGAGCAGCTATGAAAAGCTAGGTCATGTTGTTAGCCGAGTTGTCCAGCTGAGAGATCTACCACCATTCAATCACAATCCCAGCTGGACGGAATAACAAACCTTTCGGCAGGTATGAAATTTGACGTGAAAAGGTGCATTTCCTCGGTCCGCTTAGCTGCTTGCCTGAAGTTCACTTCTAATAACTTTAAATGACAAAACTTTTGCGGCAGTTTGGTGTGTCGGATCACTGTTTAACAAACCTGGGAACGACAGCAGGATTGAGTTCCCATTAAGGCGGGTTTCTTTGCAACAGCCAAAAAATATACCAGCCGGAAAATGTTGGAAAAGGTTAAAAGTCTGCTTGCCGCTAAAGCCTCCACTCCGGTAATGAAGCATCTATTCTAAAAATACAGAGACACACATCTCCTGATAACAGAACTCTGTCAGGGTTTGTACAGAAATCTGAGTCGAGATAGAATATTTTGTCCAAGTCTCAAGAAGGGAGCCTATTTTTACTCTAAAAATAAAACCAGATAAAGCAATTTAAAAGTGATATATTTCATTGTAACGGGGAGGAAATATCCGTGCCGGCTTTGCAGTGGATGCTTTTCTTTTATTATATTCTGCCTCAACTTCGCAAACAAAGTCATGCATATACATCAGACGAATGCGGCTTTCTGGTGTAATTGAGTGGAGGTAGCCTAGGGACCTTGGCGTTGGTGAGGCTCAGGCCGGGGCCGGAATGTATATAATATGTGCCCAGGGAAATTAGCGCATATGAAACATCTCCGGCAATCTGTTCAAAATGAATCAAAAAGGTTAGATGCACAGATGAAATATAAGAGATCCCACTCAATAAAGTTTTTTGACATGGATTAAAGGGTGCCGATACTAGTGGATTTTTCTGCTCTGGGTTAGAATTAAAAACTTACCAATACACGTGTAAGCCTACCTTACAATGTATATGGCACAAATGCAATAAACATTTTCTCCTAGGTGATATTTTCACACATATAATTCATTTTATATCACCAAGTAAGAAAATACTCTAAATAATTTTGACAGTAGTTTTCTCCAACTTTTGGGTACTTTTTTAATTATAAAATGCTGAAAAGTTCTTTAAACAGACTCTGTAACAAAAATGTCAGCCTTAGTTCTTCTATCCTATAAGTTCCTTTGCCTGTTCTAATGTGCTCTGGCTTACTGCAGCTTTTCCTAATTGCACAGTGGCTGTGTTATCTCTGTTATATGATCTAATCTTTTTTCTTCTGTCGGCACAGTCAGGCTAAGGCTGGAATGTGTGGAATGTGCAGGGCTGCTTGTGATTGGTAGAAGCTATACACACCCCCTCCAGGCGCCCTGCAGGCTCTGTATGACTCACACACTCTGCTTATGTGAGCCTATCAAAAGCTGGTTAGTTTGTTTGTAAACACTGCCTAAAACTGGCAATTACAAGCCAGGTTTGCAGCAGAGAGTGGCAGAAACAGCACAGCGGGGCCCAGGAGAACATAATGAATAGAATGGTATGCTTTTTGCTGTAAAAATTTTAGAGTACAGATTCTCTTTAAAAGAGAAGATGAAAATGATCTCCTAGGACAGTGATCTGCAAACTTGGCTCTCCAGCTGTTAAGGAACTATAAGTCCCACAATGCATTTGCCTTTATGAATCATGACTGTGGCTGTCAGACTCCCGCAATGCATTGTGGGACTTGTCGTTCCTTAACAGCTTGAGAGCCAAGTTTACAGATCACTGTCCTAGGAGATAACTTAGGAGAAAATGTTAATTGCAAATGAGTCCTTGTAATTAAAATGACTTTTCAGCCACCAGCAAGCATGAAAATACTATGAATAATTTTGATCGTACCTTTTTCACCTACTTGTTGGTACTTTTTCAATTCATGCGTTGAAAAGTTATTTTTTCAACAGAAGATGAAAAATGATCTACTGGGTGAAAAAGTTAATTAAATAAGGGCCATAGTTTTTCTTTTTTTTGTAGGAATGAACAAAATTCTTGTTTCACCAAAGGCAAAGTTACATTAAATCCTGATCACCTTCCTTCTTTTCAGTCCCTATGGCGTACATTCAGAATAGCTGCAAATTAAAATAGGTACTGATTTGCTGGTTAGTAGAATATAGGTATACTTACCGATATTCTACTATTAAATGTTACCATTAGTATAATACGGATACATTTACAGATATTCTATTGTGACTCCAGTGAACATTTTACTGTTGGCAGGTGATGTAGCTGCTGCATGGTTTTTGGTTGTTGGAAACAGCTGTAAACAGCTATTTCCCACAAAAGTTCGAACTTTGTGGGAGGGGTTACTTGTGGGAGGGGTTTCACCACAATATCAGTCATACAGCAACCCCTGATGGTCTGTTTGTGAAAAGGAATAGATTTCTCATGTAAAAGGGGGTATCAGCTACTGATTGGGATAAAGTTCAATTTTTGGTCGGAGTTTCTCTCTAACTATTACCTAACCCTCACATGAGTCCTCTGCTTAACACTAACCTCTCCCACCTACACCTACCAATAACCCCCTCCCCCAATTCTTATACCTAACTCTAACCCTACCCAGGGCCACCATCAGAAGTTTTTGGGTCCCATACCGGGCAATCCTACTTAGACCCCTTCACTCCCCTCTGCCCCCACACGCCAAATCACTAAGGTCTGTGTGTCCGCTTTTCACACACTCCCATGCCTGGAAGCATTCTGTGCATGCTCAGTTCACTAAGACTGTAACTGCGCTTGCGCAGAACTCTTCCAGCTATGGGAGCAAGATGGAGGAGGTGTGTGGCCTGGAACAGTGCATGTGCAGTGCCTAGCAACCCAGCTGGATTGTGCAGACTTCATAGGAGCTCAACGGATTCAACTGGAAGTGTATTGAAGGATCTGACAGACTACAGGGGGCTGGAAGGAGCCCCAGGTAAGTAGAAATCCTTCTCTCCCATTTGTCTCAGGTTTGCTTTATTCACTAATTGAATGGATGAGCCTTCTGGTATCTCTCACCACATTATTGGGCAGCCGTAAGGACAGACACAGACTGCATTTTGGGCCAGTGTGTGGCACTATTCACCGGGCCCCAGATTCACTTGGGCCCCATACAGCAGTCCCCCCTGTAATGCTCTGAAGGCGGCCCTGACCCCATCACACCTACTCCTAAGACTAAACTTCAGCCATAGTATAGCAGAAGTCTGGCTCCTGCAATAGCTACTAATTATACCGTGCAGGAGTTTCACTATAGAATAACGGACCTCCAGCACCCGCCACGGCCACTACCGGTACTGCCAGTGGAAGAAAAAAACATTGGCGTAGAGGCAGGAGGTGGATTTATTTCAAGGGAGTAGTGTAAGTGGCTCATGAAAGGATGTCCTTGCCCCCCCTCCTCCCCGGTCAGTCATATTCTGACCTCCGATCAGCAACAATGTGAAGGGGGTGGGGTTTGAGGGAAGCGGCGCAGTGACCACAGAGTACAGATGCAGAAATGAGGTCATTGCTCACTTTCTGCATGTAAAGTGTGCCACACGGCTACTACATGCTGCTCTTCTCTTTTGGGGTCCCTGCATATCTGCAGGTGTGTGAGCATTAGGAATGTGGAGACAGAAGGACGCCACATAGCCCCCGCTTACACCAATGCTACATATGGGGGGTGCACCTTTGGCTACCTATACTGGCGGTGGCTGATACAAAATTAGGCAGAATCATCAACTCTCAGGAAGATAGTGTCATATTGCAACAGGATCTGGATAGGATGGCTATATAGGCACATGCATGGCAGATGAAATTCAATGTTGAAAAATGTAAAGTCATGCATTTTGGTCATACCAATGGTCTAGCAAAATACAAGATAAATGGGATACAGTTGGGGACATCAAACTTGGAGAAGGACTTAGGAGTACTCATCGACAACAAGTTAAATAATCGTACTCAATGCCAAGCCGCTACAGCTAAAGCTAACAAAATTTTGGGATGCATTAGAAAGGGAAATGAAAACTCGAGATGCTAGCATAATATTGCCCCTGTTTAACTCTCTAGTAAGGCCACATCTGGAATATGGAATTCAGTTCTGGGCACCACATTACAAAAAAGATATTGCCGTTTTAGAGCAGGTGCAGAGACGAGCAACAAAATTGATACGTGGGATGGAAGATCTCACTTACCAAGAAAGATGAGATAAACTGGGTTTATTTAGTCTAGAGAAAAGACGCCTTAGAGGGGATCTAGTTAACTTGTATAAATACATCAGAGGGCAATATAATAGCTTGGCGGATGAGCTTTTTGTCCCTAGGCCTTCTCAGAGGACTAGAGGACATGATCTGCGCATGGAGGAAAAACGTTTTAGCCATTTATTTAGGAAAGGGTTCTTTACAGTAAAAGTGATTAAGATGTGGAATGCATTGCCACAGGAAGTCATTATGGCAAACTCTATACCTGCATTTAAAGGGGGCTTAGATGCTTTCCTTACGTTGAAAGACATCCATGGCTAGGTAATGCCCAATGATGTTGATCCAGGGATTTTATCTGATTGCCATCTGGAGTCGGGAAGGAATTTTTTCCCTTTTGGGGGTAATTGGACCATGCCTTGTAAGGGTTTTTTCGCCTTCCTCTGGATCAACAGGGATATGTGAGGGAGCAGGCTGGTGTTGTACTTTGTTCTCTGGTTAAACTCGATGGACGTATGTCTTTTTTCAACCAAAATAACTATATAACTATATAACTATCTATACTGTGGGAAAACCTAGGCTACCTATACTGGGAGGACACATGGGCTACCTATACTGGGGGTGGCTACCTGTACTGGGGGACACATGGGCTACCTATACTGGGGGTGGCTACCTGTACTGGGGGACACATGGGCTACCTATACTGGGGGTGGATACCTGTACTGGGGGGACACATGGGCTACCGATACTGGGGGTGGCTACCTGTACTGGGGGGACACATGGGCTACCGATACTGGGGGTGGCTACCTGTACTGGGGGGACACATGGGCTACCTATACTGGGGGTGGCTACCTGTACTGGGGGGACACATGGGCTACCTATACTGGGGGTGGATACCGGGAACTGGGGGGACACATGGGCTACCGATACTGGGGGTGGCTACCTGTACTGGGGGGACACATGGGCTACCTATACTGGGGGTGGATACCTGTACTGGGGGGACACATGGGCTACACATAGTGGGTATGGCTATCTGTACTGGGGGAACACATGGGCTACCGATACTGGGGGTGGCTACCTATAGTGGAGTGGTTACCATTACTGGGAAGAGGTGCACCTTTGGCTACCTACCTGCCCTGGGGGACTATCTATTTGTGGGGGCACCGTTAGCTTCCTATTTATAGTGGGAGAAGTGACCTCTGTTGAGGGGTAGGAGGGCCACAAATGATGTTCCGCTTGGGGCCACAAAAACCTAAGCAGCACACCTGTTTGCAGCTATCTTTTCTACATATGCTTTGTTGTGCATTAAATGACAACTGTAGTGAGAGTGATATGGAGGCTGCCATATTTCTTTCATTTTAAACAATATCAGTTGCCTGGCAGCCCTGCTGGTCTCTTGGTTGCAGTAGTGTATGAATCACACCGGAAACAAGAATGCAACTAAAATGTCAGAAACACCTGATCTGCTGCATGCTTGTTCAGGGTCTGTGGCTAAAAGAATAGGAGGCAGAGGATCAGCAAGATAGCCAGGCAACTGGTATTGTTTAAAGGAAATAAATATGGCAACCTCCATATACCTCTCACTACAGATGTCCTTTAAGACAAGACACACAACAGTTGTATTGCACTATATTGTGCTTTTCTACTTACTCACTCAAAGCTCCAGAGCTGCAGCCACTAGGGTGCACTCAGTAGGCAGTAGCAGTGTTAGGGAGTCTTGCCCAAGGTCTCCTTACTAAATAGGTGCTGGCTTACTGAACAGGACAGGAATAGCCGAGATTTGAACCCAGGTCTCCTGTGTCAGAGGCAGAGCCCTTAACCATTAAGGGCTGAAAGCTTATGAAGAAATTGTAATGCAAATTATGTGGACCGGGCAAATATAAATGAAATTACTCTGTAAAAAATTAAAAAAAAATAATCAATTCAACTATTAGAACTGTAAACTCATGGTGTATTTGTTTCTGTAATACAATAAGCCATAATGTAGCTGCCAATGCATTATTATCGAACCGTCTGCACAGTAGAGACTGAGTCTTATCTGCTCGGTCTGGGGACTTGCGCCATTACCTAATTTTCTGTAGTGAATGACCATTTGTGTGCGGATAATGACTGTGACCTTAGGCTTATAATAGCTTGCTGATGGATGTCTTACCATGGCATCCTGTAAAGGGAGGAAAGTTAGCATGAAAATAAAAAAAATGCATTATTCTGTGCCCAGTGAACACTATTCTGAGATCAGAATAAGATAATTGCAAACAAATTGTTAAGAAAAAGAAAAAGAAAAAAAAGAGTTAAAGTGAAATGGAGATTATAGAGTGGATTCACAAAGCAGGAGCATGCTGTAATGCAAGGATTTACGCTCATCAGAGACGGTACAAGGTCCTCCAGCACCCAAGGCTGAGACACCAAAGTGCGCCCCTCCATCCCTCCTACCCCAGCCGTCACACACTGATTGCTTTTAGACTAAGAGGGGCCACAGGGCTCCCAACACCTTAAAGCGGACCCAAACTAAACATTTTTTTAATTCAAAATATCTAGTTGCACCACTCTGACACATACAAAGATAAATAAACACTCCTTCAAGCCTATGAGGATTTCAGTGACTACTTTTCACTCTTCTCTTTTCATAACTAGGGTTATACAGGTGGCAGCCATTTGCAATTCCTCCTTTGCTGGACACCATCTACTCCACCAGTTTGCCGGATCCTGTCCCAGCAATATGAAAGGAAGGGAGGGGTTCCTCCAATAAATGTAAAATATTTTATATTTGTCATCATGCAGCTGAAAAAAGGCTGCTATTTATTATTATTATTTAGAAAATAGATTTTATTTCTGAAATTTTGTATTTTTAATTTGGGCCCACTTTAATCTCTAGTTATCTGGCTTGCAGACACTGCTGTGTATCCCCTTTTCTTATTTCTCACTGCTTCAAACACAATAGTGCGCCCCCTCCTACACTGCGCCCTGAGGCCGGAGCCTCTCTTGCCTCTGTCACACAGAGCTGGGACAAGGCCCTCCAGCACCCAAGGCTGAGACCCCAAAGTGCGCCCCTCCATCCCCCCTACCCCAGCCGTCACACACTGATTGCTATTACTATGAGGTGCCCCAGGGCCCCCAACACCTTCATCTCTAGTTATCTGGCTTGCAGTCACTGCCATGTATCCCCTTTTCTTATTGCTCTCTGCTTCAGACACAATAGGGGAATGATAGCTGAGTGAGTTGTGCACCCCCTTTTACACTGCGCCCTGAGGTTGGTGCCTCTCTTGCCTCTGCCTCGGCCCAGCCCTGACGCACATCATCAGGGCCAGATTTCTGGAAAGGTCACAAAGGCCTTTGCCTTGGGCAGCTGCTGCCTAAGGGGGCACCCAAACATGAAAGAGGGTTTGCGACATATGAAAGAGAAGGTTAAACATAGAGAACAACACATGAAAAGGGAAAAATGGTGCCCAAGGAGGCTGTCCGTGAAAGAGAGAAGCTGCATACATGGATGATACACATGGAAAAGGGAACTGTACATGGAAATGGGAGGGGTGCTGCGGCACATGTAAGCGGAGCCACAACATACTTGGCCTAGGGGCACAAAAAGTATACATTCATCCGTGCACATTATTCAGCAAACTGCGCATACGCATTGGTTTACACGGGTGAAGTCTTCTTATCACAGTAAATATATGCTGCACACAATAATGGGCAAACAACAGATAAAAGGAACAATGTTTGTACATGCCTATGCGTTATCTGTTTGGGTTAAATATATAAAGTAAACCTGTAATGAAAAAACTGCCCCAACCCTCCTGTGCAGCCCTGATCCATCGCTGGTACCCCTCGAAAATCCATCAGTAATGTGCGCAGGCGCAGTAGCGGCTACAGCACATGGAGAATGAGATACAGTGGCTTGCAAAAGTATTCGGCCCCCTTGAAGTTTTCCACATTTTGTCACATTACTGCCAGTGCACAAACATGAATCAATTTTATTGGAATTCCATGTGAAAGACCAATACAAAGTGGTGTACACGTGAGTAGTGGAGTGAAAATCATACATTATTCCAAACATTTTTTACAAATAAATAACTGCAAAGTGGGGTGTGCATAATTATTCAGCCCCCTGAGCCAATACTTTGTAGAACCACCTTTTGCTGCAATTACAGCTGCCAGTCTTTTAGGGTATGTCTCTACCAGCTTTGCACATCTAGAGACTGAAATCCTTGACCATTCTTCTTTGCAAAACAGCTCCAGCTCAGTCAGATTAGATGGACAGCGTTTGTGAACAGCAGTTTTCAGATCTTGCCACAGATTCTCGATTGGATTTAGATCTGGACTTTGACTGGGCCATTCTAACACATGGATATGCTTTGTTTTAAACCATTCCATTGTTGCCCTGGCTTTATGTTTAGGGCCGTTGTCCTGCTGGAAGGTGAACCTCCGCCCCAGTCTCAAGTCTTTTGCAGACTCCAAGAGGTTTTCTTCCAAGATTGTCCTGTATTTGGCTCCATCCATCTTCCCATCAACTTTGACCAGCTTCCCTGTCCCTGCTGAAGAGAAGCAACCCCAGACCATGATGGTGCCACCACCATATTTGACAGTGGGGATTGTGTGTTCAGAGTGATGTGCAGTGTTAATTTTCTGCCACACATAGCGTTTTGCATTTTGGCCAAAAAGTTGAATTTTGGTCTCATCCGACCAGAGCACCTTCTTCCACATGGTTGCTGTGTCCCCCACATGGCATGTGGCAAACTGCAAATGGGACTTCTTATGCTTTTCTGTTAACAATGGCTTTCTTCTTGTCACGCTTCCGTAAGAGCCAACTTTGTGCAGTCCACAAATAATAGTTGTCCTATGAACAGATTCCCCCTCCTGAGCAGTAGATCTCTGCAGCTCGTCCAGAGTCACCATGGGCCTCTTGACTGCATTTCTGATCAGCGCTCTCCTTGTTCGGCCTGTGAGTTTAGGTGGACGGCCTTGTCTTGGTAGGTTTACAGTTGTGCCATACTCCTTCCATTCCTGAATGATCGCTTGAACAGTGCTCCGTGGGATGTTCAAGGCTTTGGAAATCTTTTTGTAGCTTAAACCTGCATTACATTTCTCAATAACTTTATCCCTGACCTGTCTGGTGTGTTCTTTGGACTTCATGGTGTTGTTGCTCCCAATATTCTCTTAGACAACCTCTGAGGCCGTCACAGAGCAGCTGTATTTGTACTGACATTAGATTACACACAGGTGCACTCTATTTAGTCATTAGCACTCATCAAGCAATGTCTATGGTCAACTGACTGCACTCAGACCAAAGGGGGCCGAATAATTACGCACACCCCACTTTGCAGTTATTGATTTGTAAAAAATGTTTGGAATCATGTATGAATTTCATTCCACTTCTCACGTGTACACCACTTTGTATTGGTTTTTCATGTGGAATTCCAATAAAATTGATTCATGTTTGTGGCAGTAATGTGACAAAATGTGGAAAACTTCAAGGGGGCCGAATACTTTTGCAAGCCACTGTATTTACCTCTGACTTGCTTCCCCTCGGGCTCCGGAGGAAATAGCCAAGCCTGATCTGGTCCGTTCTACTGCGCAGGTGCAAGACGCATGCAATCAGCCACTCGCGCAGTAGGGCGGATCTGATCAGGCCCAGCTATTTCCCGAAAGAGCCTGAGGGGAAGCTGGTACTGCTCCAATAAGGAGGCACTTGAAGAAATATGGGCTGCATGGTCGAGATGCTAGATGAAAGCTATCACTATATAAATGCCATAAAGTATCCCACTTACAATATGCCACACAGCACAGAGATAAGCCTCAAACCTTCTAGGACAAAGTCATTTGGAGTAATAAGACCAAAATTGAACTTTTTGGGCCCACAGCCATAAACGCTACATTTGGAGAGGAGTCACCATTTTTACTGTGAAACAGTGGAGGATCGGTGATGTTTTGGAAATGTGTGAGCTACATAAGGCCCGGGAAATTTAGTCAGAATTAATTGCAATATGAATGTAGTAAGTTATCAAGAAATAGGAAAATGTGCACTGTTATCACTCAGGAAGCAGAGCATGGACATTCCATCATTCTGACAATGAGCCACAACACAAGGCCAAGTTGACCTGTCATTGGCTACAACAACAAAAAAGTGGAGGTTCTGAGTGGCCACCTCAGTCTCCTGACCTCAATGTCATTGAGTCATTCTGTAGAGACCTCAAACGTGCAGTTCATGCAAGAGAGCCCAAAAATTTACGGGAACTGGAGGCTTTTTGCCTGGAAGAATGGGCAGCTTTACACTCTGAGAAGGTAAAGAGTCCATCCACGACTTCCACAGAAGATTGTAAGTTGTCATTGATGTTAAGGGTGGAAAATGCACAGTATTAAAAACTGGTGTATGTAAACTTTTGATCAGGGCCATTTGGGTAGCGTAGTGATTATGATTTAAAAAGAGTAAACACAGTTGTTTGACAATAATGGCTTCAGCCAACCACTAACCATGTGTGGAAGAAACGTTTTTGTGTTATCATTCATATTCCATGAAAAATAGTTAAGAAATCATAAATTCTGCCAGGGTATGTAAACTCATGAGCACAACTGTATTTATATTTTGTTTCATAGTTTTATTTAACAATCATTTTATTTATTTATTTTGCATTTTAGTGACAGTTCCTCTTTAGGCACAAAGGAAAACATCCCAATACCGAGTTCTTCCTTAACATTTACACACAGCACAGTCAATAAAACAAACCAGCACTGCCAAATCTTATGAATTTTAATGAGGTTTTCCTGCTCCATTTTTCCAGCGCTTCAGGCAAAGTTGAGGCAAGATTGACATTTTGCCATTTTTCTGCTGCTCTGGACCAGCAGAAGGAAACTAAGATGTAGACTGCAACGTAATTTAAACTAATCTGAAATGATCTTGCGACTCGTATTTTCAGCCCTGCCAATTCCTGCTAATGGCGCTGGGCACACTCTCAAAAACATGTATCATGATCTGTAATTTTTGTTTGGGGAGAAAATGTGTTTGTTAATATAATGGCAATGGGTCTAGGCGGTGCGGCAGAGAAGAACGTATGGAGCACGGTACTCTGAAGTAGCCAATCACAGTGCACCATTTACGTAAGCTATGCACACCCCTTGGATCATTGTTGCCAAAAGCAATCGTTCTTGATTGTTTTGGTTGGAAGTTTAGGAACTATCACTATGTAGACACACTGCAGGCCTCCTGGCCAAGCTTCGTCTTCTGCTGTACAGAAAGGGGTGGGGGAGAACAAATGTGAGATACTCGACTATAGAGCCAATAAAAGCTTTGGCTGTGACTCCGTTTATTGCTGCAGAAGAGGCCACTGAAACCAAGAGACATGTACATTATTGATGATTTCAATCTGCTTTTTACGATTATGCAACAATTTGCGTAATTCGTTGCAATTATGACCATACTAATTACGGTTTGGACAAGCAATTCATTTTGCCTAATCCAGTCCTAATTTTGCATAATTATGTGAAATTTTGCATAATTTTGTGCCGGCTTTGGCGGTTAATAGCAAAGCTCCCATACATGCTATCATCACCAAATCGCTACATATTTTAAGGGGAATATTGGGAAGTCAAAAAGAACTTGTAATTTTTGAGATAATTGATTTTGAAAATGCAAAAAAAAGGAGTTTTAAACTTTCATTTTTTTTTTTAGGTTCAGCCTACAGTGTTGTTCACCTTATGCATCCGATCAACTTTCACCTCCCATTCATTCGCCAATAACTTTATCACTAATTATCACAATTAATTGATCTATATCTTGTTTTTTCCGCCACTAATTAGGCTTTCTTTGGGTGGTACATTTAGCTAAGAATTATTTTTTCTAAATCTGTTTTAACAGGAAGATTAAGAAAGAAATGGAAAAAAATCATTATTTCTCAGATTTTGGCCATTATAGTTTTAAATAAATACATGCTACCGCAATTAAAACCCATGTATTTTATTTGCCCATTTGTCCCGGTTATTACACCATTTCAATTATTTCCCTATCACAATTTATGGCGCTGATATTTTATTAAGAAATAAAGGTGCATTTTTTTAATTTGCATCCATCACTATTTACAAGCCTATAATTTAAAAAATATATAACAATATACTCTCTTGACATGCATATTTAAAACTTTCAGACCCTTAGGTAACTATTTATGTTGTTGTTGTTTTTTTTAATTGTAATTTTTTTTTTGTTAAAAAATGTATTTGGGTAATTTTAGGTGTGGGAGGTAAACAGATAATTTTAAATGTAATGTAATTTAATTATTTAATAAAAAATGTATGTGAGTGCAGTTTTCTATTTGGCCACAAGATGGCCATAGTCAAAAAAGTAATGGAAGCTTATGATTACACTTCCAGGAACTAGAAAGAGGACAGGAAACTTTTTTTTTTTTTGCAGAAAGACCGCGGTCTCTGATAAGAGACTGTAGGTTTTTCTGCGGGGGACTTAGATTGGGGAATGGGAACTATATTACCATTTACTGATCGGGGGGCTAATGGCAGGTGGCAGGAGCGCGAGCGGGAGCACGCGCGATCGCGCGCCTCAGGCAGCAGGAGCTGCACAGTCTACCTGGATGAATATAAGGGCCTGTACACACTGCTGCGCTTGCGATGCTCTTTTCAAATCGCACGCGCTTTTTAATCGCAAGGTCTTTTGAAAAATAACGAAAATCGTGAAGACCTGTACACACTGGGGCAATGTGTTTTTCAATTCTCATGAAGGCTTGCAATTTTAAAAGTGCAGCAGTGTGTACAGGCCCTAACCAGTCAGTTAGACTTAAGTGGTTAAAAAAAGTTTCCTTTGCATTTTTAAATTCAATTATCCCTAAAACTAGAAAGGTCTTTTTGAAAAATGTTTTTGACTAGTTCCCAATATTCCCCTAAACATACGTAGCAATTTTGGTGATGATAGCACATATGGGGGCTATGCTATTAACAGCTAAAATCAGCACAAAACTAAGCGGAATTTTGCATAATAACGCAAAATTATGGATGGATTTTGTCTACGGTTTAAATTAATTACAAATTTTACCAAATTGCTGCACTATAATTTTGCATTGTAAAATTATGATTATGTGAAATTTGTGCTCATCACTTATGCTCATACCTTACATTATTTCCTGACATTATCACTAGCTACTTCTTTGGGAGACAGATAAAATCTATGTGCATAGTTCTAATGCAGTACACAGAAATCTAATTGGTGGCTATTGGCTGCTGCAAGTTTGCATACCATTGGTTACTATTGATAGCCCTGTTTGCAGAGCTACATTCTTTTTTTTTAATCTTTATTTATTTATTTTTTTGAATATGCTAGTAGCTGCTTAAAGGACAACTATCTTAAAACATTGTAACATTTAGAATATGTACATTACATATACAATGAAGATTTCTACCAGAGTAAAATGCAATATATTACTTTTTTTTTTTCCAATATTGCGGTCCCTTAGGGCTCGTTTCCACTATCGCGAATCTGCATGCGTCCAACGCATGCAGATCCGCACATGTAATACAAGTGGATGGGCCTGTTTCCACTGTAGCGTTGTTGAGGTGCGTTTTTTTCAGCGTGAAAAAAACGCACAAAAGAGCCAACGATTTCGCCTGCGTCGGGAATCCGTGCGAATCGCCGCTAATGTATTTAATAGTAAAAACGCATGCGTTTGTTACATGCGTTTTTACCCGCGATTTCGCGTGCGATTTCGCACCTTTTTCAATTTTATTTAGCCCTGGCAGTGTCATGGTTAATTTCGCATGGCACCCTGCCATGCGAAATCGCAGGCGAAATCGCGGGTAAAAACGCATGTGGAAACACATCCGCATGCGTTTTTACAAGCGTCGGAATACGGCCGAAATCGCGTCGCAACAGTGGAAACAAGCCCTAACAGTAGGTAGTGAAAATCTGACAGGTTTTGGACTAAAAACACACGATTGGTTCGCACTATGGCCAGGGGCCCCGGACCTCTCTCACTGGCCGGGGCCCCAAGGCCAACATGCGATACCTGGAGGGGAGTGCAGGTGGGCCTGGACCTCTTACACCCAGGCTCTGGACCTCTCACATCCAGAAAACCCACCAACACTGCCTCCATACTGAATGCTAAATTTAACACACACAAGCAATAGAACACAGCAGTACATGCATCCAGCTACATTTAAAGTGGTCAGCAGGTGCTCGTCAGCCAATCAGGATGCACTATCATACACCCTTTACCTGCCATACCACATCTAGCAGCCATTAGCATTCAGGTGGGAGGCTTCAGTTGGACGCCATCGCAAGATTGCGTCGCTAGCAGGACCGCCCCGTGCAGGCATCCCTCCCACAGGGGTCCCTCCCTAACCGCTCACCTGTCCGCCATGTCCTAGAGCTGAAAGAAAACGTTTAAAAACACACGATTGGTTCGTACTATGGCCAGGGGTAGTGTTGGGCGAACACCTGGATGTTCGGGTTCGGGAAAGTTCGCCGAACATGGCCGCAATGTTCGGCATGTTCGGGCCGAACCCCGAACTCCCCGAACATCCCGCTTTTGGGGGCCCTATGGGGTCGCAGGCATAAGGGGGGAGCATGCCCCGATCGCGGGGGGGGGGGGGGGTCGGAAATTCCCCCCACCCCCTCCGCTAGCGCTCCCCCCTCTGCCCGCTTCCCCATTCAAAAGTTAGGAAGTGAAACTGTACCTGTGCGGTAGTGGGTGGCTGGCAGTGGGCGGCACTATGGAGTGACTGAGGAGGAGGAGGAGTCCGGAGAGTGACGCGTTGAGGGAGGCCGGGCAGCGGGCGGATCAGCAGTAGTACGGTACTACTGCTGATCCGCCCACTGCCCGGCCTCCCTCAACGCGTCACTCTCCGGACTCCTCCTCCTCCTCAGTCACTCCATAGTGCCGCCCACTGCCAGCCACCCACTACCGCACAGGTACAGTTTCACTTCCTAACTTTTGAATGGGGAAGCGGGCAGAGGGGGGAGCGGTAGCGGAGGGGGTGGGGGGAATTTCCGACCCCCCCCCCCCGCGATCGGGGCATGCTCCCCCCTTATGCCTGCGACCCCATAGGGGGGCAGTATTCGGGCGAACAGGGCCCTGTTCGTGCCGAACAGGGGCCCTGTTCGGCCAGGCAATGAGCCGTTCGGGCGAACCCGAACAGTTTGGCCGAACACCACCAGGTGTTCGGCCGAACGCGAACATCACCCGAACAGGGTGATGTTCTGCAGAACCCGAACAGTGGCGAACACTGTTCGCCCAACACTAGCCAGGGGCCCCGGACCTCTCTCACTGCCCCGGGCCCCAAGGCCAACATGCGATACCTGGAGGGGAGTGCAGGCTCTGGACCTCTCACATCCAGAAAACCCACCAACACTGCCTCCATACTGAATGCTAAATTTAACACACACAAGCAATAGAACACAGCAGTACATGCATCCAGCTACATGCTGCAATCTATTGAAAATCTGTGTGGAGGGATTTGATCAGATAGACCCCTCTCTTAGCAGATTATGATCTGAGAGGAAGGTAGCCGTTGGCCACATTGACCAGTGTATGACCGGGTTTACTCTTCCCCCTTTGCTGCTGGATGGGGAGGGATGACACACCATGCACAATAAAGCAGGAGAGGTAAGGAGTAGAACAATGATCTCAGCCTGCAACCGGGTGGCTGCCTTGGCAAAGAGCCATCTAGAGTGTGTAAAAAGCATAAGAGTACAGTCAAAAGAAGGAGTGGATCACTGTGAGAGTGTTCATGTGGTAGGTGAGGAGAAGTTTGGAATCTGGCACAGCACACAATGAAAAGTCTTAATTTCACAGATTGTTGCTTAAAGGGGAACTGAAGAGAGAGGTATATGGAGGCTGCCATGTTTATTTCCTTTTAGACAATACCAGTTGCCTGGCAGCCCTGCTGATCCTCTGCCTCTAATACTATTAGCCATAGCCCCTGAACAAGCATGCAGCAGATCAGGTGTTTCAGTGGTTCAGACTTATAAGTCTGATCTGACAAGACTAGCTGCATGCTTGTTTCTGGTTTTAATCAGAAACTACTGCAGAGAAATAGACCAACAGGGCTGCCAGGCAACTGGTATTGATTAAAAGGAAATAAACATGACAGCCTCCATATACCTCTCTCTTCAGTTCCCCTTTAATAAATTCACTTCTCTGTGCTCTGTTTTTATTTAGCCACATAAATTTGTTTTATCAAAAGCTGTGAAATAACACTGTAATCAGTGCCCTCTGCAAAAGTAAAAAATAAATTAAACTTTATAGTTTTTTTCAGGATTTCCATAAACTATAAAAAAAAATGTTTTCTCATAAATGTTTTCATACTATGACTTCTCTATAAAGTTAAAAGTTAAAATCTTTATCAGGTTCCACTTGGTTGATGCACACATTTTGTCTTAGTAGTAATTAGTATTCAATTTCTATCATTTGGAGGTGGGTGGTGAATGGCTTGTTCTAGGAGGTGAGAGCCCTGGAGCAGGCTGTTTGCGCTTGTCCTCTCCCCCTCTGGAGTGTTGCGTTAGAGCTACCCCTGAGCCCTACAAGCTTGGGGGGCCAATGCTTCACTCCTTTCTTATGTGTCGCACCCAGGTCATGCCTGTTTTTAATTTTGGGAGGTGGGTGCGGGCAGCTCTTCCCGGCTCTGGCCATGCTGGGGGGTTCGCATGCACCTCCCAGCCTCCCCCTCTGGGGTGCAGCTGTGTGGGTTTCAGGCAGTGAGAGGGCTCATGGCCCCTGCGGTTGTATGGGGGCATTGGGGAGCCTCCCCATGGCGCTCCTGGATAGTGCTAATGTAGCAAGAACTAATCCCCGCAGGGCAACCGCTTTACGGTATTAGTTTCAGTCCCTGCATATTTTGGCATGCGAAAGCAAATACATAATTGCATGAGCAATGTCTCGTGACTAGCCTATTAGGCCAAATTTGAAAAGCCAGATTTATCAGCTTCTACTTGGTTGATGCACACATTTTTTCTTTGTTGTAATCTCTTTAAAGTGTACCTGAGACGTAAGGTTATTAAAGTTTTATACATACCTTGGGCTTCCTCCAGCCCCCTCAGCATTGCTCCCACACCACCTTCTTCTGCCTACTCGTTCTCTTAAAAGCCCCATCAGCTTGGCTAGTCAGGGCCAGTCGCCGCAGGCGCAGTTCACAGTTTTTGCTCCCACGGCTGGGATCGTTCTGCACCTGTGCAGTAGTACTGCTCAGGCGCAGAGCTCTTCCAACCATGGGAGCGCGTCGGGGTGTGTGGCCAGGCCATGCAGGTGCAATGCCACCTTTCTAACGAAACTAACGAGGCTTCTACCGGGTGAACGAGGAGGTGGAGGAAGATGGTGTGGGAGCAATGCTGAAAGAGCTGGAGGAAGCCCAAGGTATGTATAAAACTTTTATAACCTTACCACTTTAATTTTAATGCACACTTTACTCATGCTTTGATACAGAAAGTATAGCGCATTGTAAACAACGCACATTCGGTTCCACTTTAAGCAGTTCAAATTAAAACACGCTTCAAAATCCACCATTTTTTTTTTATTTTGTACAATCTTGATTTCTTGCTAATTACACATAACAATGTATTCAGCAGAACAACTCTCTTGTTCCATGCATTTGATTTCAGGTGGCTGTGATATGACACACTGTACCTGTGCAGTCGATGAAATAATGAATTACTGTCAGAGAGAACAACAGTGCACGGTGATCGTGTTTTTGTTCCCCCCTGTATCATTATTTATGTTGTTTCTTTCTGCTTGATTGGCAGCGTAAACACAGCTACAGGTTCTGCGCAAAAAAACACATCCTGCTGCCAGGGTTCCACCCACACAGAACAGTTAAAGTTGTTTCATGTTGGGGGGTACAGCTGGTGACGACTGGCGAGATTGCAGTGGGGCTCTGTGGCAGCAGACATACAATGAAGGTGTTTTTGTGTAATTCTAATTTTTATGGCAGCCATACCAATTATCATCGCTCAGAGAGGCAAATGCAGTATAGTAACAAAAAAGAAAGAATAAGAAGACATTTGACTAAAGGTGGCCATACACTTATAGATTTGCCGCAGATTTGACCATCAGATAGATTTATGTCAGATGCCTGTCAAGTCGAATCTGACAGGAATCTATCTGATGTGTGCCACACACTAGGAACAGATTTCCAATGGATTTCAGAATGAGATCTATTGGAAATCTTTTGGAAATCGATCTAAATGCATTATTGGACCATTCGATCCAATGCAACTCTATGTTCCATCGATCTGCTGCCATCCAGTCAGATAGATCAAATCGATTGAAATCGATAGGAATCGGCAAATCGATTGATAGATAGATTTGATGGAATACATTTTTAATCCATGGCTGAAATCGGCCAGTGTATGGGCCTTTTTATATGTTTTGCTGTATGCTCGTTCCAAATCCTGATGTCTCCTTTTACCCCAAAATCCCTCCCAATTTTTTTGGGGGGGATGGGAGTGTTTCTGTAAATACTCAGCACCGGGGTGTCAAAAACCCTAGGAGCGCCACTGCTCCCGATCCTTAGTGGTGTTGGCTTAGACAGGAGCTGCTTTGTTGTTGAGTACTGACCTCCAATAACAAGAACCTCAGTTTTGTGAGTATTTATTTTTAGCCAGTTATTATTCATTCACTCCTGAAGCTCAGCTAAGCATGCACTGCCACTTATATAAGTATGGAGAACTGAACCTCAAATATGTCCTATTATAAAATATTTTTTGAGTTGCAAGCCATGATGATACTTTCATTTGATGATAACCAGTTTTCTAGACTCACCTCTGACCTCTGGAGAACCAGCACACCCACGGAACGCTTGAGGGAGCTCGTGAGGGGGGCGGTAGAGCGGCTGACTACAAGTTCCAGGTATAGCTTTACAGTACAGACACTTAGGACAGTGTAGTCTTGTGAGTGTGTGGTCATTTTTATTTCAGCGCTGCGTAATATGTTGGTGCTTAATAAATACAATAACTAAATACATATGCCAGAGCAGGGCTGGATTTAGCATAAGGCACTATAGGCATGTGCCTACAGGCGCCTGATGATGGAAAGGTGGCTCACTCCCCTCCCCTAGTGCCTCCCTGCCTCCTTTCCTATGCAGAGTATTATGATGGTGAGAGGTTACCTCTGGCTACTTAATGCTAAGGGACATCTGTAGCTACCTAAGTAAGGGAGAAGTGACAGCAGGGCCAGTGATGAGCACAATTGTGGTGCTGTTCGGTGGGGTTTTTTAGGTTCATGGAGGGTGAAGTCTAGGGTGCCAGGACATCTGTGCCTATTGGCTCCTGTGAGGTAAATCCGGACCTGTGCCAGAGGGTCTCTCATTGCTACATTGCTTTCTTGTGCAAATGGTTCATATTGCTACTTTTGATACGTATACACTTTGGACTTTGTAGACTTATTTCAAGTACAATTTGCAAACAGTTTTACTGCCCTATATGCTCTCTGCCCAGTCCCCCATGAAGCTGTGTTTTTAATTGTTTTTAGATTGTTTTGCACTTAACGAATGTCTCTTTCGCAGTTCTGATCATTAGCACCAACATGGATGCCATTTTTCTTTGAATATGATGTTTGTGGTTTAGTCCATGGTGGCACTTATTCCAGTGCCTATCAGTTTAGTTTTGCGCTTCTTTTTGAGTTTACACAAAAATGCTGCACGTCCAAATCTTTTTCTTCTGACATGAATGCAACTAAATGGTTTTCAAAGGGGTTGACACGCCTGAGCTATACTGAAGATGACTTTCACCCCATTTGGGTTGGGCGCTCAATGCTACTGGCTTTCTGCAAACTGACACTTGTATTGGCCCGAGGAAGCGGACTTGGACCTGTGAAACGCATTGCCTGTGCATAATAAATTCTTATTGTCACATTTGACTGTCTTCATTGAGGTAAGCCACCTCATATATCTCTCATTTTATTCCGTTTTTTTATGCAGGTAAAGGTGCCTCTTTACCTTTATAACATTTTTAATGGGCTGTTACACCTAATGCAAATTTTGAGCATGTTATTTAAAGTGTCCGGAAATCAGACACAGTGAAAGGCTCCATCTTACTGAAGTTGACTTTCACCCCTTTTAGGTTTAAGGTCACTTTTCCCGCTTAGATTGGTTTATCTATAGTTCTAAAGAAGTATCACAGTTGTTTGGTAAATATACTGCACATACACTAAGTGGGATTTCTCTTTAAATGTGACTAAACTGGTTTTCTATAGGGAGACTCATTGCTTCCTGTACTGCAGGTAATTTGATTTAATTCCTGGCATCAGGAGAGAAGAGAGATGCATAAAATCATGGGTTATTATCTGTAATTGCTGCCTGTGAACAGACACTTATATCTTCCTGTGAATAGAGGCAGAATGGATTTCTAGAAGGGTATGGAAGCACTGGACATTCTATGGGTTATTATTATTGCACAGGTCAATTATGCCGAAAGAAACAACAGCCCACATGGCTCTTACAGAATTTAATCTTGCTCTTTACTGGCCTTATAAACCTCACCACCTAGCAAAGCCCTGGGGACCCTTAGCAATGTTGTTACAAGCAGGATGCTTGAATTGAAAAGGCTAAACACTGTTTCCTGAGTTAGAGTGACCTTGTAGATGAGAAATATCAACCATGGCAAATCAATGGAAGCAAGGCCGGATTTATAATTTTGTCGACCCTAGGCCGAGTATTTTGGGGCTTCCCTGCAGCAGCGCCCCTCCCATTCCAAGTGCCGCCTACTCTTCCATGTGTATCATCCCTGCACAACTCTGTTGGACATCAGCTTCCATTTTAATGTGTTGCTCCCCATCTGCATACTTTTCTTTTATATGTTGCAACCCCTATTTCATGTCCAGGTGCCCCATTGGGCTGCAGCTGCCAAAGGCTCGGGCCTTGGTTGCCTTTCCAGAAATCTGGCCCTGAATGGAGTGAAGGAAAGAACAGAAAGGGAAGACTATAAGGTAGCAGGATGGAAGGAAGAAGAAAGACAAAACGCAAGAAGTGTGTCAGTTAAGAAGGGCTGAAATAGAGAAAGGAAGTAGGAAGGAAGGAAGAAAGGAAGGTGTAATACTTGCAGGTGCTGTTGACTCTGTCTCTGGTAGGCAGGCATGCTCGAATGCACCCAAATTCGATTTGGGTGCATTCGAATCCGGGTCCGGGTCAAATCCCGATTTGGCCGGATGTTCGAATTGACCCGAATTCGATTTGAGTGCATTTGAATCCGGGTCTGGGTCAAATCCGGTTCGAGTTCGTATTCGAGTCATAATCATGAGTGGCCTTAACGCATCATGTTTCTTCTTCACCATCTTCACCGTCTTTACCTTCTTCTTTTTCTTCTCTCCATCTTTTACTTCACCGTCTTCTTTTTCTTTTTCACCATCTTCTTTCTCACCATCATCCTCACCATCTTCTTCGCCACCACCTGGATCTTCTTCTTCACCTGGTTCTTCTTCTCCTTCATCAGGTTCATCTTCACTTGGTTTTTCATCTTCTTCTTCACATGGTTCTTCTACACCTGGTTCTTCTTTTTCTTCACCTGGTTCTTCTTCTTCTTCACATAGTTACATAGTTACATAGTTATTTTTGTTGAAAAAAGACATACGTCCATCGAGTTCAACCAGTATAAAGTACAACACCAGCCTGCTCCCTCACATATCCCTGTTGATCCAGAGGAAGGCAAAAAAACCCTTACAAGGCATGGTCCAATTAGCCCCTAAAGGGAAAAATTCCTTCCCGACTCCAGATGGCAATCAGATAAAATCCCTGGATCAACATCATTAGGCATTACCTAGTAATTGTAGCCATGGATGTATTTCAACGCAAGGAAAGCATCTAAGCCCCCTTTAAATGCAGGTATAGAGTTTGCCATAACGACTTCCTGTGGCAATGCATTCCACATCTTAATCACTCTTACTGTAAAGAACCCTTTCCTAAATAAATGGCTAAAACGTTTTTCCTCCATGCGCAGATCATGTTCACCTGGTTGTTGTTGTTCTCCTTCTTTTTCTTCTTCACCTGGTTCTTCTTCTTCTTCCCCTGGTTCTTCTTCTTCACCTGGTACTTCTTTTTCTTCACCCGGTTCTTCTTCTTCTTTTGGTTCTTCTTCTGGTTATCCTTCTTCACCTGGTTCTTCTTCTTCTTCACCTGGTTCTTCTTCTTCTTCTGGTTCTTCTTCTGGTTATCCTTCTTTGCCTGGTTCTTCTTCTTCACCCGGTTATTCTTCTTCAACTGGTTCTTCTTCTTCTTCTTTACCCGGTGGTTCTTCTTTTTCTTCCCCTGGTTCTTCTTCTTCTTCTTCACCTGGTTCTTCTTTTTCTTCTTCACCTGGTGGTTCTTCTTCATCACCCGGTTCTTCTTCTTCACCTGGTTCTACTTCTTCACCATCTTCTTCACCATCTTCTTCTTCATGTTTTTGTTCTTATTCTTCCTCTTGTACCTAATTTTTTTTTCCTTCAACAGCATAGCTAAATTTGTGGTGTTACAGCTAGTGGTGCATGGCAGCAGCCAGCAGAACCTTATTTTGTGGGCCCTGGCGGTGGGAACACAGACAGCAGGAGGTAAAATGCAACAGCAGGAGAAGGAGGAGAAGGAGAAGTGATGTGTGGCAGCAGGTAATGTATCAGGCCATGGCACCTAGCGTTTGGTACCACGGCTGTAAATATAACCCCGATAAAACAGCAGGAGGTTCCGGGCAGCAGTCGTGAAGCCCACATTGTGTCCAATATACAACTGGGAAAGCACAGTTCTCAACCCAGACATCTCAAGCAGCTCTTGGCAGTGGTGGGCCTTCACGCTGCTGCTGAGGCGGGGTCGCTTGGCGGTGGGAGCTGCTGCTTCTCCCCTGACCCCGCATGGTGGCACCACATAGTGGACTACTGTTGCTGATGCACCTGAGGATGCACCTGCTGCTGCTTCCTCGCTGGTGCTTCCCACCAGGCTCACCCAGTGAGCCGTGAAGGACAGGTAGAAGTCTGTCCCGAAATAGCTTCTCCAGGAATCCATGGTGATGTGGATCCGCTCACTCATGACGTGATCAAGTGAGCGGCACATGTTTGCCATAGCAAACCTATGCAGTGCTGGGATCGCCATGTAGGAGCAGTAGTGGCAGCTGGGAACTTGTCACTCCGGGATCCCAAACTGCAGGAGTGCTCTCATGTCACCCCCCTCCTGCACAAAGGAGTACGGCAGGAACTGGGAGCACATGGCCCAGGCAAGCAACCCGTTCAGCACCCGGATGCGCCTCTTGGTCTGAGGCAGAACCTTAGCCACACCGGAGAACAACTCGCTGAGCAGGGTCTGGCGGTGTTTGCCTGCACGGGAAGAAGAGGAGGCAGCTGTGGAGGTTGCAGATGAGGCCACTGAGGACTGGCTGCCCGAGGGGAGAGCAGTGCCTTTACGCACTACTGCTGATGATGGTGGATAATCAGGAGGGTGGGATGCTGCTGCTGCTGCTGAAGGCTGTGCAGTGTCTGTCTGTCCACTGCCTGCACCACTGTCCCTCATCCTTCAGAAACTCCTGGTAGTTGTGAAAATGCCTGGTTTCCAAGTGGGTCTGCAGGCACGAGGTACCCAACTTGTGCAGATCACGACCTCTGCTCAGGCTGGCACCGCAACTGTGGCAAATGACATGGGTCTCATCATCATCGCACACAGTGAAATACCGCCACACTGGGGATTTGAACTTGCCGTTCTTGCTTGAGGGCTGAGGAGGTTTTTTGCCTTTGGGGGGCTGTTTTTTTCCCATTGCTTGGAGGAGGTTTGGTGTGATTGGTGGTAGCGGCTGAAGCAGCAGGCTGTGCCGGCCGCCATGCTGCTGCTCCGATGACGAGCTGCATTCACCCAACTGTTGTTGTGGCACATAGGGACGGTCCAGAACCTCATCATTATCATCATCCCACAACAGCTCCTCTGAGCCCCCAACCAACTTTTCTGCCCCAACATCCCCTGCATCAGGCCCCTCCTCCTCCTCATGAAATTCAGGTTGTTGTGCACCGACAACAAACTCCTCCACCACCAACTCCTCCTCCTTGCATGTCCCCATCATCTCCTCCTCAAACTCGGCAACAACATCCCTCAAAGTGCTCGCGGTCCCTGGCATAAATAGCAAGCTCAGTGAAGGCAGGCTGGTCCCTGGGGTTGACGTGACCTCAAGCGGTGGTGAAGGGCGGCTACTGCTGCGGAGCGGAGTGCTGGTGGTGGCACTGGTCTCGCTGGCGCTGGAGGTCTGGCTGGAAATGGTGGCTTGCTGCTCCGCCATCATTTCCCCGACAGCCTGTGCCTGACTCTCCGCAATGGGCCGGGGACAAAGACCCATGGCAAAGATTGGCGCAACACGCTGCTGCTGCGCCTCTGCTCCGTCCTCCATAACTCTGAAGTCAGTGGCTGGCGGCGGACCAGTCACAAACCTGCCGGTGCTGGCAGTGGCTACAGCAATGGCTCTGCCTCTCCTGGTGGTGCCTCTACCTCTGCCAGTCATTGTACAATATACAAATACAACGAGAAAATCAATAAAAAATTTAAATATAGATATATATATATATATATATATATATATATATATATATGTATCGGGAAAGGGTGTAAACTTAAACTTTAATATAAAGTCTGGGTTGGTGACAAAAAAAATGATTTTTTTTTAAATAGTAGTAGAGTAGTAGTGTATTCTACACATTAGTCGATAACTAACTAGTGTGAAAGACAGTGACAATAAAAGTCTGTCACACACAATCAATAGAGTCACAAATCACAACAGATGCTGGCCTAGCCTGTAAAGTAACTAACAGTACTGAAGCTGCGGCACAAAATCAACTGACAGACTGGCAGTACAAATTAACTAAGGTAGTACATAACACAACTACTAACTACAATCCCTAGTAGTAGAGGAGTCTACAGTAGTCGATAACTAGTGTGACAGACAGTGACAATAAACGTCTGTCACACACAATCAATAGAGTCAGGCAGATGCCAGTCACAAATCACAACAGATGCTGGCCTGGCCTGTAAAGTAACTAACAGTACTGAAGCTGCGGCACTAAATCATCTGACCATCTGCCGCGGAAGGTTCGGTTCGCATGAACTTCCGCGAACCACAATAGACTTCAATTGGGGGGGCAAACTTCGAAAACTAGAAACATTTCTGCTGGCCAGAAAAGTGATGGAAAAGATGTATCAAGGTGTCTAACACCTGAGATCTTTCAGTGACTACAAGAAGGGAATTTTTTTTTTCAAAAATACCTTATAGTTTTTGAGAAAATCAATTTTAAAGTTTCAATGTAAATTCTCCTTCTGACCGTGGGAAAATATACCCCCGCTAACTTTAACGGTTAATAGCAAAGCCCCTTTAAAAGCTAGAAACACCAAAATTAGTGGGAATGTTAAGAAGAACAGTGGGAACAAGAGGAAAAAAACATTTTTCAAAAAGACCTTATAATTTTGAGAAAATCGATTTTAAAGTTAAAAAAAAAGAGTCGATTTATAAAAAAGAACCGATTCATTAAAAAGAAACGGCTCATTCATGAGCCGTTAGTATAGCAGAGAATGCGTCCTCGGTAGAACGTGAAGCTGCTGGCTCTCACTGCTGTCCCTCCCCACCTGCCTGCACCTGTCAACCCCCACCTAGGCTGGCACCCAGTGCACCCATGGGTGCACTGGGTGCCAGCCTAGGTGAGGGTTGACATGTGCAGGCAGGCAGGTGGGGAGAGACAGCGAGAGCTAGCAGCTATGCGTCTGAAAGGACGCATTTTCTGCTATGTGGGTGGGGGGCTTCGGAGATCTTCAATCAACTTAATTGAAGATCGCAACATAAGAGGATACAGTTCGTTGGATCATTTACCATAGATATTGGCGTGGGAAAACTTTTTTAAAGGTACAGGTAAGTATTTATGGTTAATTTAGAATAATACAATTTTTTTCTTGTGGTTGTGTTTTTATTTCATTTAACCCTTTGTGGAAATGGGTAAAGGGTACTTTGTACCCCTATACTCATTTCTCCTGGGAGGGGGGTGGGCATCTGGGGTCCCCTTTTTAAAGGGGACTCCCAGATGCCACCATGAACCCCCCTCCCCAGGGAGTCGTCGCTCCCACCTCCTCCTGGGGCACCGGAGGTGGGGAAGAGCCCCTTGTCCATGGATTGGACAAGGGCTCGGGGGGGAGGGGAAAGCTTGGCCGCCCCTCCCCCCCGGACCCCCTCCATACCATGGACCATGCGGGCTGGTATAGCTCAGGGTGCAAAGCCCCAGTCGGCCGGGGCTCCGCATTCTGGCTATCCCAGCCTGCATGAGGGACAAGGGGTTACAGAGGCTCGGGAGGGGGGACCCCACGTCGTTTTTTTCCAGGTTTCCCACACTCAGCACATAAAAATAATAAAATAAATATATATATATATATATATATATATATATATATATTTTAACCACTTAACAACTACGGTCAGCCGATCGGCGGACCTAGGTGTTAAGTGGTTTTACATGGAAACGGCCGCTCGAGCGGCTTTTCTATGTCAGTTCACGGAGGGTGCCTGACACTGTACTGGTTGAACTCGATGGACGTATGTCTTTTTTCAACCAAAATAACTATGTAACAACCTGTGAGCTGCCAATCGCGTCTCGCAGGTGAAATGTAAACACGCGGGTAAGAAATCCCCGCTATTTACATCAGCACCGTAAAGGAGATCGGCGATCCCCGGCCTCTGATTGGCTGGGGATCGCCGGCAGCTGATAGGCTGAAGCCTATTACAGGCGGTGCAGGACGGATCTCCGTCCTGCGCCGCCCAGGGGAAAGAGGAGAGGGAGGGAAGGGGAAGGAGGTGGAAAATCGCTGCGGAGGGGGGCATTGAGGAGCCAACCCCCCCCCCCCCCCGCTGATTGCAAATAGCCGGCGGTGATCAGAGCCCCCCATCAGAACATCCTCCTAGCGGGGAAAAAAGGGGGGAAGTCTGGTTGCCCTGGCTGTCTGCTGATCTGTGCTGTGGGCTGGAGAGCCCACGCTGCACAGATCAGCGCAAACAAGCCCGGACTTACGAGGCCACAAGTATGAAAAAAGTTAAATACCATTTAATAATCCAGTTCCATGAAGGATGCCATCTGCGCCCTCCCGTTCATTCCGCCATGGCACCCGCAGTAATAACGGCCCCAGTCGGGTCCCAACCCCTCCAAACGTGTCGGGTTCTTATTCCCCCCTCAATATGGCCGCCACAGATTGCCGCGGCTGCGTAGTCCGCATAGACATAATTGCGGCTGCACAGCTCTAGGGCCTCCTCCCAATGCGTCCGATGTATGCGTACATATTGATGACGCGGCAGGAGGAGGGCCTAGAGCTGCGCAGCCGCAATTGCGCCTATGCAGACTGCACAGCAGCGGCAATCTGTGGCGGCCATATTGAGGGGGGAATGAGAACCTGACCGATTTGGAAGGGTCGGGGCCCGACCGGGGCCGGTATTACTGCGGGAGCCATGGGGGAATGAATGGGAGGGCACGGATGGCGTCCTCCATGGATCTGGATTATGAAAAGGTATTCAACTTTTTTCACATTTGTGGCCTCGGAAGTCCATTAAATATTGTTTCCTGCTATCTTTTTAACATATCCTGCAAATTTGGTGTTGCTAGGATGTAAGGGGCCTTTGCTATTAACTCCTAAAGTCGTCGGGGGATGATAACCAACTGGAATTATAGGGGTGCAAAAGTGCTGAATTCTGCCAAAGGCTTCCATTAGGCTCCTTATTTCACTTTCCAAAATCTCAAATCTTTTCAAAGGGCAATGGCTCAGCAGTACCAAATTTTCTAGCATTGTAGGGACTCTTACGGGGATCATGACTGGTGAGTTTCGGGCCCCTAGGCCAAAGAGGTCATAGCCTAGGGTCACAAAAACCTGTTTGTTTGGGCAATGTCAATGGTGGAAATTCTGACGAAATGGTGGAAAGTGAAATAGGGAGCCAATGAAAGCCTATGGAGGATTTTACCACTTTTGCACCCCTGTAACTCTGGTTTGCAGAGATGTAGGGAACCCATCTTTGGATTCCAAGTATAACAATATGCCTTCTACCTGTAGGAGACATGTCATGAGATTCAGACGTTGCTAACGGCCATGGCTGCGATTTATGTTCGTCAGAATTTCCACCATTGACTTTGCCCAAATAAACAGGTTTTTGTGACCCAAGGCTTTGACCTCTTTGGCCTAGGGGCCCAAAACTCACCAGTCATGATCCCCCTAAGTGTCCCTACAATGCTAAACATTTGGTACTGCTGAGCCATTGCCCTTTGAAAAGAATTGAGATTTTGGAAAGTGAAATAGGGAGCCAATGAAAGCCTATGGGGGATTTTACCACTTTTGCACCCCTGTAACTCTGGTTTTCAGAGATGTAGGGAACTCATCTTTGGATTCCAAGTATAACAATATGCCTTCTACCTGTAGGAGACATGTCATGAGATTCAGACGTTGCTAACGGCCATGGCTGCGATTTATGTTCGTCAGAATTTCCACCATTGACTTTGCCCAAATAAACAGGTTTTTGTGACCCAAGGCTTTGACCTCTTTGGCCTAGGGGCCCAAAACTCACCAGTCATGATCCCCCTAAGTGTCCCTACAATGCTAAACATTTGGTACTGCTGAGCCATTGCCCTTTGAAAAGATTTGAGATTTTGGAAAGTGAAATAGGGAGCCAATGAAAGCCTATGGGGGATTTTACCACTTTTGCACCCCTGTCGGCCGCTAGCCAATCGGAAGAGGCAGAGAGGAGAGGGGCGGCGCAGCGGGAATGGAGGACGCCGCGACGTCATAGCGGGGGGCAGTGCTGGGCACAATGCGTCAGCGCACGCTGCCCGCCGCCCCCTTCGCTCGCCGGAGTCTTCTTCTATGCCACGCATCTGCACTGACTCTAGCCAGCGCGGCCGAAGGAGGGGAGACCAGAAAGAGCCCCAGACACCGCCGCTGGAACTGGAGGGAGGTGAGTGGCACCTACACCTAACTACTCTACACCTGGCTAACTATACTGAAGGTCCCTACACCTAACTACACTATACCTGGCTAACTATACTGAAGGCCCCTACACCTAACTACACTATACCTGGCTAACTATACTGAAGCCACCTACACCTAACTACACTATACCTGGCTAACTATACTGAAGGCACCCACACCTAACTACACTATACCTGGCTAACTATACTGAAGGCCCCTACACCTAACTACACTATACCTGGCTAACTATACTGAAGCCACCTACACCTAACTACACTATACCTGGCTAACTATACTGAAGGCACCCACACCTAACTACACTATACCTGGCTAACTATACTGAAGGCTCCTACACCAAACTACACTATACCTGGCTACCTATACTGAAGGCCCCTATACCTATCTACCTATACTGAAGGCACGTATACCTAGCTACCTAAATGTTGGTAGATCTCCTGGGCTTGGCAAATTTTAAAGTAGCTCGCGAGCCGAAAAAGTGTGGGCACCCCTGCCCTAGGCTATGACCTCCTAGGCCTAGGGGCCCGAAACTCACCAGTCATGATCCCCCTAAGACTCTCTACAATGCTAGAAAATTTGCCACTGCTGAGCCATCACCTTTTGAAAAGATTTGATATTTTTGAAAGTGAAATAGGGAGCCTAATGGAAGCCTATGGCAGAATTCAGCACTTTTGCACCCCTATAATTCTGGTTGGTTATCATCATCACCCGCCGACTTTAGCAGTTAATAGCAAAGGCCCCTTACATCCTAGCAACACCAAATTTTCAGGATATGTTAAAAAGATAGCGGGAAACAATATTTAATGGACTTCCGAGGCCACAAATGTGGAAAAAGTTAAATACCTTTTCATAATCCAGATCCATGGAGGACGCCATCGGCGCCCTCCCGTTCATTCCCCCATGGCTCCCGCAGTAATACCGGCCCCGTTCGGACCCCGACCGCTCCAAATGGGTCAGATTCTCATTCCCCCCTCAATATGGCCGCCACAGATTGCCGCTGCTGTGCAGTCTGCATAGGCGCGATTGTGGCTGCGCAGCTCTAGGCCCTCCTCCCGCCGCGTCATCAATATGCGTGCATACATCGGATGCATCGGGAGGAGGTCCTAGAGCTGCGCAGCCGCAATCACGTCTATGCGGACTGCGCAGCTGTGGCAATCTGTGGCGGCCATATTGAGGGGGGAATGAGTTAAAAACCCGACCCGTTCAGATGGGTTGGGACCCGCCCGGGGCCGTTATTAGTGCGGGAGCCATTGGGGGAATGAACGGGAGGGTGCAGATGGTGTCCTCAATGGATCTGGATTATGAAAAGGTATTTAACTTTTTTTCACATTTGTGGCCTCGGAAGTCCTTTAACCACTTCAGGATTCGGCGTACGCTTAACTACGCCGCTGAATCCTGAAGTGGATTGCATGGAAACGGCCGCTCGTATGAGCGGCCGTTCCATGTCAGTTCACGGAGGGTGTCTCCGTGAACACCCTGCGAGCCGCCGATCGCGGCTCGCAGGGTAAATGTAAACACGCGGGGAAGATCTTCCCCGGTGTTTACATGTATACGGCGCTGCTGCGCAGCAGCGCTGTGGAGGAGATCGGCGATCCCCGGCCTCTGATTGGCCCGGGATCATCGGCACCTGATAGGCTGAAGCCTATCCTATCCGGCGCAGGACGGAATTCCGTCCTGCGCCGCTCACAGGGGGAGGGAGAGGGAGGGAAGGGGAAGGAGGCCAGGAAGTGCTGCAGAGGGGGGCTTTGAAGAGCCCCCCCCGCAAGCGCAAGCAGCCGGCGGTGATCAGACCCCCCCAGCAGGACATCCCCCTAGTGGGGATAAAAGGGGGGAAGTCTGATTGCGCTGGCTGCTAGAGATGGGCCGAACGGTTCGCCGGCGAACGGTTCCAGGCGAACTTTGGGGGTTCACGTTTGCCTGCATCAGGCGAACTTTTGCGGAAGTTCGATTCGCCCCATAATGCTGTATTGAGCAAAATTTTTAGCCTCCATTTCGCTGTCAGCAGACATGTTATTGTCAAACACACTGCTTTCAGTGCTAGAGAACCCGCCCACCCTCCCTTCAAGCTAGGTCCTTTATACCATTTGACTCAGTTGTCTGGCTACACTAATTAGTTATGGGACAGCTGCTACACACTCTGCTAGGGAGATTTTAATTGGCCTCCCTTCTCCCTCCTCCCTTTCTACCCTTTCTACCCTTTCTACCCTTTCTACCTCCTACCGGAGGGAGGAGGGTCTCTTCTGCCAGGGAATTATACTATTTTAAAAACCAGTATACATCATACCATAGCTGGGAATACATACATGAGTATACATCATACCATAGCTGGGGATACATACATGAGTATACATCATACCATAGCTGGGAATCGAACCCAGATCTCACTGTGTGGTGGGCACATCACCCTAAGCACTGTACCACTACAGAAGTAAGTGAAGCTAGCCTAAAATTTAACATTTATGCTCAATGCAATAGAACCATTAGGTTGCTTAAAGGAGAACTGTAGTGAGAGGTATATGGAGGCTGCCATATTGATTTCCTTTTAAGCTATACCAGTTGCCTGGCAGCCCTGCTGATCTATTTGGCTGCAGTAGTGTGAATCACACCAGAAACAAGCATGCAGCTAATCTTGTCAGATCTTACAAAAATGTCAAACACCAGATCATACCATAGCTGGGAATCGAACCCAGATCTCACTGTGTGGTGGGCACGACACCCTAAGCACTGTACCACTACAGAAGTAAGTGAAGCTAGCCTAAAATTTAACATTTATGCTCAATGCAATAGAACCATTAGGTTGCTTAAAGGAGAACTGTAGTGAGAGGTATATGGAGGCTGCCATATTGATTTCCTTTTAAGCTATACCAGTTGCCTGGCAGCCCTGCTGATCTATTTGGCTGCAGTAGTGTGAATCACACCAGAAACAAGCATGCAGCTAATCTTGTCAGATCTTACAAAAATGTCAAACACCAGATCATACCATAGCTGGGAATCGAACCCAGATCTCACTGTGTGGTGGGCACGACACCCTAAGCACTGTACCACTACAGAAGTAAGTGAAGCTAGCCTAAAATTTAACATTTATGCTCAATGCAATAGAACCATTAGGTTGCTTAAAGGAGAACTGTAGTGAGAGGTATATGGAGGCTGCCATATTGATTTCCTTTTAAGCTATACCAGTTGCCTGGCAGCCCTGCTGATCTATTTGGCTGCAGTAATAATAATAATCCAAACATTTGTATAGTGCTTTTCTCCTGTCGGACTCAAAGTGCTCAAGAGCTGCAAGCCACAGGGACACGCTCAAGAGGCCACTCTGCAGTGTTAGGGAGTCTTGCCTTGAACTCCTTACTGAATAGGTACTTGACCTAGCCAGGATTCAAACCCTGGTCTCCCATGTCAAAGGCAGAGCCCTTAACCAGTACACTATCCAGCCACTGTAGTGTGAATCACACCAGAAACAAGCATGCAGCTAATCTTGTCAGATCTTACAAAAATGTCAAACACCAGATCTGCTGCATGCTTGTTCAGGGTCTAGGGCTAAAAGTATTGGAGGCAGAGGATCTGCAGGATAGCCAGGTAACTGGTATTGCTTAAAAGGAAATCAATATGGTAGCCTCCATATACCTTTCACTACAGTTCTCCTTTAAGCAACCTAATGGTTCTATTGCATTGAGCATAAATGTAAAATTTTAGGCTAGCTTCACTTACTTCTGTAGTGGTACAGTGCTTAGGGTGACATGCCCACCACACAGTGAGATCTGGGTTCGATTAACAGCTATGGTATGATGTATACTCATGTATGTATCTCCAGCTATGGTATGATGTATACTGGTTTTTAAAATAGTATAATTCCCTGGCAGAAGAGACCTTCCTCCCTCCGGTACGAGAGAAGGGGAGAAGGGAGGCCAATTAAAATCTCCCTAGCAGAGTGTGTAGCAGCTGTCCCATAACTAATTAGTGTAGGCAGGCAAATGGTATAAAGGACCTTGCTTGGAGAAGGGAGGGAGGGCGGGTCCTCCAGCAGTGATGTGTCTTTCACTCAATTAGGTGTGGCTCCAGGTATTAGAGCTTTTGAAACATGTTTTCTATCATTTTTCCAGTTGATAGAATTTTTTTAAACTTTCAAAGTTCGCCTCCCCATTGAAGTCTATTGCGGTTCGCGAACTTTTTCGCGAACCGAACCTTTCGCGGAAGTTCGCGAACAGGGTTCGCGAACCTAAAATCGGAGGTTCGGCCCAACTCTACTGGCTGCTAGCTGATCGGTGCTGCAGGCTGGAGAGCCCACGCAGCACCGATCAGCAAAACCACCCCCGGTACAGAAGTGGTTAAAAAATGTTTTTATTTATTTATTATTATTTTTATGTGCAGCGTGTGCAAAATCTGAAAAAAAATGGGGTGGGGTCCCCCCTCCCGAGCCTCTGTAACCCCTTGTCCCCATGCAGGCTGGGATAGCCAGAATGCGGAGCACCGGCCGACTGGGGCTTCGCACTCTGAGCTATACCAGCCCGCATGGTCCATAGTAAGGGGGGCTCCGGTGGGGGGAGGGGCGGCCAAGCCTCCCCCCCCCCCCCCCCGGAGCCCTTGTCCAATCCATAGGGGCTCTTCTCCATCTCCGGTGCCCCAGGGGGAGGTGGGGGAGGGGTCATGGTGGCATCTGGGAGTCCCCTTTAAGAAGGGAATAGAAAGAATCCTGCTGGGCACACCATCAAAGAAAATGAGCCGGGTGCTTGATACTGAGATATAATCTGCAACACAACTATAGAGCTATATAATAATGCTGTGGACACAATTGTCCAATTGGGCTAAACAACATACTATTTAAACCAAGGAAAGGAGCCCAATACCACAATAGAATAATGAAAGATGCTTAAAAAAGTCTCAATGTATCAAACAATATTTATTAAGGGACTTACCCATACATCACAAAAATAATTAAAAACAATAATTAAAACCCCTGTCCTAATCCAAAGGTAATTGGAATTCAACGCAGCAGCAAAATAAAGTGGCAAGTGCTGTGCCTTAATGTGCAAAAGAGAAGGGATACAGCATAAATCTACAATATTGGATACAATGTGCAAATGTGCAAAAAAGGTACAAAAAAACGCACACAACTTGATTCATCAAAAATTTGATTATAACAAACAAAACTGGTAAAAAATTGAAAAAATATATATAAATAATTGCAAAGTGTCACTGGACGATCCACAATTCCAATAAGTTATTTAATTAATAATCCCAACACATGAGTGCTAAGTGAAATATAAAGTGCAAAGTGCTTACCATAGAATGTTAGATTTGCTGCATGCGGAGAGACTGGGGGACTGCGCCTTGCGCGTTCGCAGCGGACGGCTGCTTCTATGGAATCAAGTTGCGTGCGTTTTTTGTACCTTTTTTGCACATTTGCACATTGTATCCAATATTGTAGATTTATGCTGTATCCCTTCTCTTTTGCACATTAAGGCACAGCACTTGCCACTTTATTTTGCTGCTGCGTTGAATTCCAATTACCTTTGGATTAGGACAGGGGTTTTAATTATTGTTTTTAATTATTTTTGTGATGTATGGGTAAGTCCCTTAATAAATATTGTTTGATACATTGAGACGTTTTCAAGCATCTTTCATTATTCTATTGTGGTATTGGGCTCCTTTCCTTGGTTTAAATGATACTGAGATATAGGCTGTGTCTCCAGTAGATCAGTTGACAAATGTATCAGCACACCGATATGGCATAGTTCACGCTCTTTTATTGAGCCATGCGTTTCCACAAAGGTAAAAAAATTGTTTCGAGGGCCACGCAGGGTCCCCCTTCTTCAAGGCGTGTGGTTACACGAAACAATTGTCGTTTTTTTACCTTTGTGGGAACGCATGGCTCAATAAAAGAGTGTGAACTATGCCATATCGGTGTGCTGATACATTTGACGCTTTAAGAAGGGGACCCCTAGATGCCCACCCCCCTCCCAGGAGAAATGAGTATAGGGGTACAAAGTACCCCTTACCCATTTCCACAAAGGGTTAAATGAAATAAAAACACAACCACGAGAAAAGTATTTTATTATTCTAAATTAACCATTAATACTTACCTGTACCTTTAAAAAAGTTTTCCCACGCCAATATCCACTGTAAATGATCCAACGAACTGTATCCTCTTATGTTGCGATCTTCAATTAAGTTGATTGAAGATCTCCGATGCCTCCCACATAGCAGAGAATGCGTCCTTTTGGATGCATAGCTGCCGGCTCCTGCTGTCTCTCCCCACCTCCTCACCTGTCACTCTCACCTAGCCTGGCACCCATGGGAGCACTGGGTGCCAGGCTAGGTGAGGGTGACAGGTGCAGGCAGGTGGGGAGAGACAGCAGCGGAGCCGGCAGCTTCACATCCTGCTCAAGACGCATTCTCTGCTATACTAACGGTTCTTGAATCATCCGGTTCTTTTTAATAAATCGGTTATTTTTTTATGAATCGGCTCATTTTACTTTGAAACTTTAAAATTGATTTTCTCAAAAAGTATAAGGTCTTTTTGAAAGAAAAAATTGGTCTTGTTCCCACTATTCCACTTAACATTCCCAACAATTTTGGTGTTTCTACTATGTAAGGGGACTTTGCTATTAACCATTAAAGTCGGTGTCCATTAAAGTCTATGGGCGAACCGAACTTTGAAAAAAAGTTCCCGGTTCTCTGCGAACGCGAACCACCAAAGTTCGCCTGGAACCGTTCGCTACATCTCTAATGAAGATTATGGAGGACTACCATCAGACCCAACTCTTAACAGGGTCTTTTTTAGGAATCAACTCCTCAGATTTCTGTCAACCACTTTATAAAGTTCCTAAAAAAATCAAAGGAGAACACAAAGCTGCTTCTTGGTGGAGCCTTTATCTGAATGACTTTTTGCTAAACAGTCAATGCTTCTGTAATGACATAGGCTCACATCACTGACACAAAATGTGTTTTTGGTTGCCATCTCAACACATGACATTTAACCAGAATCAACTTTATTAACCTTGTATAAGCGTTTTGAGTCCGCCAGGAGAAAAGCGCGATATAAATGTTATTTGTCTTGTCTTCTCTAGTATGACCGCAAAAGGGTAGGGAAACAAAAGAGCGCTCCGTAGTGCATTAAATGGGGTTTGCTATTTAGGCAAAAATTAAAATCATAACACTCACATTTAGTAATAATGTCTTTTTCTGTGGCTCTAGCCCGTCCGGTGGGTCGCCTTGTACCATAAACAGCCTAGCCGTGGCTGATGGTGTAGCTGGAGTATAGGAGGACGTCCGCCCAGGGCGAGCATTGCACAGACTCTGCCGTCTGACGTCACTACCAGTTTCAGCGTAAGTCCACGCCTTCCTCAGGTCCTCCTATACTCCAGCTACACCATCAGCCCCGGCCAGGCTGTTTATGGTACGAGGCGACCCACCGGAAAAAGACACTATTACTAAATGTGAGTGTTATGATTTTAATTTTTGCCTAAATAGCAAACCCCGTTTAATGCACTACGGAGCGCTCTTTTGTTTCCCTACCCTTTTGTTTCTTACAGTTGCTGGCATCCAAACAGTTTAAGAGAGCAGCACTGTATGCATTTTTAAAGGGCCAGTGCTATTTTGTTTGAGCGCAAGTTTTTTCTTCTTCTCTAGTATGACCGCACCCAGAATTGTTTGCAGTACGTACAGCATGGTAAAAGTGCAGTAACAGACATTAAGCACATAAATGTATACAAAACCTAAATTACAGGAAGGGGCTTGACAAGGCTGGAATGACAATGCAGAGACAGGGGAAGGAATAGGAGCTAAAGGATGTTGCAGGGACTAGAGTTCAGGAGAAGGATGGCCTGGGGGGAAGAAGGAGTTTATGTGCCTGGTGGTTTCGGTAGGGATGGACCTGAAGCGGCCCAGGTAGGAGTTGTTGTTCAATATCTTGTTTGCCCGTTTAATGCTATTTAATGATAGTTTTTAGGATCTGTGATGAATAAGAAGAAAACAAAACCTCATATTGACCAGTAGCTTTGGTCAATCTCTATCTGAGAATATTCAGTGATTAGGGAGCCTCTGGGGTGAATTGTCTCTGGATTTGGCTCTTCTGATTTAAATAATTAGGAAAACTTGTGAAATGCAAGTTTTTTAATCAGTACCTGAAATCGGTCCTATCAGTTTCATATGATTTTTTATTTTATTTTTGAGCATCAAGACCACATTTTATCTGCATGGTATGGAATCAATACAGTTTACTCTTAATTCTTTCAACATTTGCTCCCCAGTTGTCTTTCCAAGCTTTCCCTAAACCTATGTTTCTCAAACCTGTCCTTGTGACTCCCCAACGGTACATATTTTGCAGGCAGCCTCACCTATGCACGGGTGGGACAATTAGTGTCTCAGCTACATGGAGTCTACCTAGCTGAGACACTAATTAACCCACTTGCGCAAAGCTGAGGTTGCCTGCAAAACATGCACTGTTGGGAAGTCACAAGGACATGTTTGAGAGAAACACTGCCCTAACCCATAATCTCTCATCTTAACAATTAACTTTAGCCTCCCACACCATTAAAGTCTCTTTTTGCTGTAACCTCATTTCCTGGTGTCTAATTAAGTTCCTCCCAATGAAAACCATTTTCCTACTGAGAACCCCTCTTTGTATTCCCACATTTAACCTGCTTCCAAAATTTTAAAACTACTATTCATATCAAATAAAGATGACTTCTGGGTACTCCTAAGCTGTTCCAAAATATCCTAATTGCTACCTAAATCTAACCTTTTAAATGGTTGCTTGTGCCTATCCGATACACATTTAATTGTCTTTGTGTTTTTGGCTTTAGCTCCAATGCCCAATCCATTTCTTGTCCACTATTATTTTTTGAGCGCTTTGCGACACAGTCAAATCAGTTTTGGCATCAGCACTTAATCAACCACCACATAGCCATAGATCAATAAACTACAATACCTGCTTTGTCTAAATTCTTTTAAAGTGGCCATAAATAAATCAGTTCTTTTTGTTTGTCGATATTTTTTTAGTGCGATTAGTATTGTATTGGATTATTCTTTACTTAAAAAACCAACTAACCTAAAAAAAATAAATGCATTAAAAAACAAATCAATGAAAACTTGATTATAGTGGAACTGTTAAATGGAAAAAAAAATCACCCTGGCCTTCAATCATAGACGGATCATCCTGCCTATGCGTATGTACTACTACAACGCTGTTGAGTTGGGTGAAGGGTGCGCCAAATGTTTGCCACTCTAATTCCTGGCGGTAGCCCCCTTCCAGTCGTAACATCTTGGAGAGAGAAGTAATTCAGGCTTGCCTGAACTCTGAATCACCCTTGCGCAGGGTGCGCACCATAGCATTAGTGCTATAGCGTTGCCCAGCTCAGGTGCTTGGTGCTTAGTGCACTGAAACCACCAGCTTTGCCTGAGCATGGTTAATTCATGGATGATTTCTGGAAATGCTTCTTTATTCATTGCAGTCATCTGTTGTGCTTATTGGTGGAACAGTCCTCCAACAGAATTGAATTTGCTTTTAATGTCTTTGACAGGAACTTAAATTTTTACCTGTAACAAAGCCTTTGAGAGCCATTAAAAGCGTTTTAGGCATTGAGTCATACTTAAGTAACCATCCAAATCTAATCGTGTGCTTGGATTAAAGATAAAGTCACTTTTTATGTGGGACTATAACTCTACAATATCTAATTAAACCTTACATTTTTATAATTATTTTGTTTGTACTCTGGACAGCCCCATTGCTTTGAAGCTATGGTTTGTGTAGATTAAAAAAATCTACAATTTAATCAGTTTATAATTTGTATTAACTACAATTGATTATTTATTGATCAAATGAATGAGTACGATACAACTGGCCATCGGGAGACTTGGGCGGAGGATACAGCCGGTATATAGCTGGTCCTGCTGCTGCACAAGTCCGGCCGCGTTAAATACTATTCCCCCTCTAGGTCCATGTGGTTAGTGGGGAATTATGTAATTTGGCTTCCAGCTATTGCTGGCGGTCAAATTACAGTGTTTTAAATGTAACTTCGGCTCCGTCTTCTGACGGCGCCGAAATTACACTCTGTGCTATAGCCGTAATTCCTATTAGGGTCCATGGTGGTGCCGGCTGCACCCAAATCTCCTGTGCTGGATTACTTGTGTTCGAAATGAATATGGTCAGGTGCGAAGTATAGACAAACTTGAAGTACAATGGGATCAACAGGCTTTAAAAAAAAAAATCTCTCCAAGAAAACCGCATGGTCAAAGTCTCATTAGCTCAGGGAAGATAAATAATTTAGCCACAATTTGTTGTCAAAATATTTTAAAATTAAATTTTCCAAACTTAGGCAAAGTGTTCAGCAAGGTCATTTTATTCCTGCCAAATCGCTGCTCATACCGCAGCTAATACTATAGTACAGTTCATCCTGTGGATGAGCTAGAAAATAGGCAAAAGAGTTATCATCGAAAATAATTTGCAAAATGAATAATTTATTAGATTACGCGTTTCACTTTTTTGATTAATATTCTGAGGAGTGTGCATGTGGCGAGGGGTTTGGAAGGCCGTCTGAAAACTTTTTAACCTCAAAAATAAGAGGAGCACAAATAATTTTACATGGTGTATGGAAGCTTTAGACTTTGTACATGGCAACAGAATTTTAAAAAGTAGAAGTACAAGATATTTATTCCGTGTGGCACCCAGCTAAATGTTTTCTCTGCATTCCACTTTACTAAGTTTTGAGTTTCTGGAGAGCTAGACATATTAAAATATTAATTTTACGGTTTACTGAAAAGATTTCAGAGTCAACTGTCACTTATTTTTTTGAATGCAAGCCTGAAAAAAAGAGGCTATGGGCTCTACTAATCCTTCTCGGTGTTTTTAATCCATTCATTTGAATTCTTTTAATTTACTTGACGTAATCACAGATTGGAAATCATTTTTTCCGGAGTACCTTACAGGAATGTGCAGGCTTGCAGTCAACACAATGTCAACATATCTAAAGGAAGAAAAGAGTAAGAACCCTCGACTATATAAATAGCAGTGACAACAACAACAAATACAAGAAGAACAAAGAAAAGTGAAGAGTATGTTTTATTTTAAAAAAAAAATGATCTTACGTAATTAAAAAAAAATTTGTTGTTGATATTTTGACCTGAACAAACTCAACACTTAAAGTGAACCCGAGGTAAAAATAAACTGATGAGATAAACAATTATATTCATCCTTCTACTCCTACATTTTTAAAATTTTTTTTAGATATGCCATGGTTTTATTTTATATTTTAATTGGAAAAACTGGGAGACCAAAAGCTATATCCTTAATGGCGTGCCACAACACTAATAATATAACCATGTGAACAAGGATATATCATAGAAAATATTTTTGAAGAGACAAAAATGTTTCAAGATGATCTTAAATTCTAATGTATCAAAAAGTTATTTTGTAAAAATCAGAATTCACAAATCTTCAAAAGGGTTCATCTTTGTAAACAACATCCCATTATTAGAAAATGTATGATGAAGTATGCAATTGTTTAGAAAGGCGACAACGTCGACTTGTTTCCTTCACAAACAATAATCTGTAATGTATAGGGCAAAAAACATACAGAATGGACAACGTAATGGAATGTTGTTTACAAAAATAAATCCATTTGAAGATTTGGGAATTCTGTTTTTACAAAAAAAAAAAACTTTTTGATACATTAAAATTTAAGATCATCTTGAAACTTTTTTGACTCTTCAAAAATATTTTTTTATTTTATATTATAACATTTGCAAAATAGATTGAATGCTTTATTGTCTCTGCACAATTGCAATCTATTAAGTGTCCAGGAGTTCAAATACATGAACTATTAAACTTTTTCCATCTCACCCCTGCTCTTAGAAGTTGTACTTCACTAGTGATGTTGGCGAACAGCTTGCCTCATAGGCAAGCTGATCGCCGCGAATAGCTATGGGCAGCCTGGCCGTGTACTACTTCTGTCTCGCAATGTCCTGCAGTAGTACGCATGCCCAAGTCATGCTAGCGTCCATTAATACGCATGCCTAAGCCTCCTTATGCGCATCCTTGATTGCGCGCTTGTGACCGGGAACACTTTGTGCATGTGTGTCACGTCACAAAGCATGCCTGGCCACAGACGCGCAATCAAGGACGCGCACCACAGGGCTTGGGCATGCGTATTAATGGTTGCACACAGACAAATGCATGCTTACTACTGTGCTTGCTTACTACACGGCCAGGCTACCCATAGGTGGTCACTGGCAACTTGGCAAGGTGTTTGCCACCATCTCTATATTTCACCAGGAAAATGTTTATGGCTGCAAATTGCTTATCGGCAAGACAGAAGCTGTCACTTGCATGCATGAAAATTATATCTTTTACGCAACAAAATAAAAATGTTTTGCACTGTACATACATGTGCTTATCTCCTAATGGCACATGCCCCCTCGGGTACACATTAAGATTATGATTGTTCTATTAATATATATTATCATTATGTATCTATATAGCACTAACATCTTCTATAGAACTTTTGAGAGTACATAGATTGTAAGCTTGCAAGGGCAGGGCTCTCTCATCATTTCATGGCTTGTATTGTGCTATATATTTTGTTCATCATGTTTCAATTGTAAATTAATAATAATAATCAGGCCAGGATTTACATCACAGGAGCCTATAGGCACAGATGTCCTGGCATCTTAGACTTTGTCCTCCAAGAATCTACAAACACCAAACCTGAACACAAGTGTGCTGGCCGTCCCAGCTGTCACTTCTCCCTTACTTCCCTTTAGTGATGAGCAGAAATTACGCCCATGCATAATTACGCATCGTAATATGCAATTACGCATTGTAATTGTAAAGCGAAATTTCGGGGAATAGCATAATTAATTTCGTAGTTACATGTTACCATTCTTAATTACGCATGAATTTACGTGTAATTTACGCATAATTTTGTGCTAACTTGAAACAAAGCCCTCATACATGCTATTACTACCAACATTGTAACCCACTATTCTTCTTAACATATGTAGCAATTTTGGTAGCTATAGTATTTATGGGGGCTTTGCAATTCACAGCCAAAGTTGGCAGGAAATTACGCGTAAATTCATGCATAATTAAAAATGATAGTACAAAGTCAATTGAATTACGAATCTGTAATTACGTATATACGTAATTGCGTAAATTTACGCGTAATTTTGCGTAATCGTATTTAGCAGATTACGATCATTACTACTTCCCTTGTCCATCATAGGTAGTTACAGGTGTCCCTTAGTATTATTATTATTTATTGTATTTATAAAGCGCCAACATATTAGTATTAGGTAGAGATGGCCCGAACTGTTCGTCCGGTGAATAGTTTGCGGTGAACAACGGGTGTTTGTGTTTGCCCCCTCAGGTGAACACATGGCGTGTTCACCCCGCCTCCTATACATTATAATGGAGCCAAACTTTGACCTCTCACCCCAGAGTCAACAGACACATGGCAGCCAATCAGCTATCCCTCCCATCTGGATCTCCCTTCCACCTATCAGAAAGCCAGCATAGCAGCCATTTTGCAGTCTGTGTTTGGCTTCTGTGCTAGGCAGATCAGGGAGAGCGTGCTGCTGACAGGGAGAGTGTTAGGTAGGCCTGCATACCACACCCCCAACACACACCTAGTTACACATACTATAAAGATTTCTTAAGAAAAATATGCAGGTTTAAAATTGAAACCACACTGATCCTTTCTATCCTGGTTAATTTCCCTTCATATTAACATTTTAAAATAAAAAATGTAAATTCATAAATTAAATTTAATATAACCACTTGAGGACCACAGTGTTAAACTTCCCTAAAGACCAGGCCATTTTTCAATAAAGCGACCCAAACCAAAAATTTTTTTAATTCAAAATATTTGGTTGCACCACTCTGACAGCTACAAAGATAAATAAACACTCCTTCAAGCCTATGAGCATTTCAGTGCATGCTTTTCACCCTTCTCTTTTCATAACTAGGGTTACACAGGTGGTAGCCATTACTTCTGAGCTTAGTAGGAGGTTTTAGATCATGGGTGTGTTTGTGATCAGCTACCCTCCCTCACAGGGGCGTTGTCTATGTGAAATCTCACACAAGCTGAGATCACCTCCCCTGTGACATCATCAGTAGCAGCCTGTGTTTTGTTTTTGTTTTTTATCTCCTCCACCAGTCTACCGGATTCTGTCCTGGCAATATGAAAGGAAGGGAGGGGTTCCTCCAATTCATGTAAAATATTTTAGCATTTTTCAGCTGAAAAAAGGCTGCTATTTATTATTATAAGTTAGAAAATGTATTTTTAATTTGGGTCCACTTTAAATAGGCCACTGCGGTTTTAAGGGCTCGATGCAGGGCCACACAACTCAGCACACAAGTGATTCCCCCCCCCCCCCCTTTTCTCCCCAATAACCAAGCTTTCTGTTGGTGGGGGCTGATCGCTCCCTCAGTGTTTATTTTTTTTTTATAAATATTTATGTCATTATTTTTGTAATGATGATCACCCCAGTACAGTACTGCCTTAGATCGCAGCACTGTACGGAGTGAAAAGACGGCGGTTTCACTGTCTAACATTCTCTTAGGGACGATCGCCACTGGGAGACTGAAGGCGGAGCTCCGCTTACCAAGCGGAGATGCGCGCGATCTCCTGCAAAACAGGCCAGCAGGACCTTACGCCGATCGGCGTTAGGTGGTCCTGGGGCTTCCGCCACACTCATTGGCGTGACGCGGTCGGCAAGTAGTTAAAGGATGGAAATTAAGTTTTTCAGTAGAAACATTCATATATTTACATGTATCTGTACATGAGTCCTGGAAGAGGGACAGAGGGATTTGGCTCCCAAATGGAAAGAAGCTAGCTAGTATATTATTTGATTATTTCTAATAGACACTATTTTTTGCATAAAGTAAATGTACACTTTGAATTACACTTTGAATTTCTCCATGCTCTACATCATAGAGAAAATATACATTTTTGTGCACACAGTCTAGCAGTTCATGTGATTAAATATGTGTAAGTTAATGTGTTAAATATAATTTAAATAGTTTTCACACCAGTGAACTTAAAAGGAAACAGTGTGCAGGTCACAGATGTCCAAGTACATTCTATGAAATACATAACCTACCCCCTGAAGCTCATTTATGTAGGTGTGAAGATTCTAATGATATTGGTTATAAGTGATAATATAGCATATCTAGAGCTCTATTTTTAACTAATGATGGCCATTATTACTTTTTACAGTCTAGTCTGGGGGAGTTTTCCTGGACCTCCCTTCACAGTTTATAAGTAAAAATCCAGTTTTATTTCTGACCATTAACTGCAGTTTAAAGGGGTACTATGACAAAAAAATTAAATTTAAAGACCATATGTACAAACACATTCACTTGTCCCAGAGTAAATGCACTGTCATTCTTGTTTACTTTCTGTGTAGCCATCACTCACTATAGGCATCATAATATAAAAGCTCTGTTTTTCCCAATGCAGTGTTGCCTAAAACAGTTTTACCATTGGGCAGAACCACTAGGTATGGGCAAGACTGACCTCCTTCCACACTGTCTAAAGCAGAGATTAGATTTTGTATTATCTTTCGTGTGTATTCTATCTGGGGATAGAAGGTTGGGGAAACCCTTTTTTTAAAGTAGATCTGAGATTAACTTTTACTCATTGCATAATTGTATTCTTTTCCTATTGTTTATAGGGCATTACTCAAGCCAAATACTTTTTTGTTTTTGTTTTAATACTCTAGTTCCCTATAAATTAAATAAGCCTCGCCCACAGCTTTTCAGAGAGCCTTGACATTTTCAGACAGTAGCAAGAGCTCATGGGAGCTCAGTCTGGGCAGTAGGAGGGGGAGGTATTACTACCCAGAGATTTCAGAGGCAGAGGGGAGGAGGGAGGAGGAGGTGAATTAGGTTTTTTTTCACAGGCTGAGTGCTGAAGATGCAGATAAGCTTGCCTTGTGTAATGTTTACAAACAACATGGCTGCTGTCATTGTATCACAGGAAGAAATATTCATATTCTATTGAAGCTGATTGCAGCTAGATTTGCTGTGTAAACTATCTAAACTTTAGAAAAGCTATATAGACAAGTTACTTGTTATAGTTAGTTTTTCAGCTCGGATCCGCGTTAAAGTGATCCTTAAGTCAACTGTAAAAAATGAGATTTACTCACTTGGGGCTTCCCTCCTGGCCGCAATAGCAGCATAGGGGGCGATATACAGGCTGGGAACGTGAACAATTACTCACGTTCCCATGCCTGTCTGCCGGTGACGGCCAAACCGGAAGTGCTCGCCGGCGGGTCCTGGGACATCAGAGCGGAGCTGCGAGAGCACAGATCGGCTGCTGGGGGCTGAGGGAAGCCCCAGGTGAGTAAATCTCATTTTTTACAGTTGACTTAAGGTTCACTTTAAGCAAGTATCTTCTAAGGAGAAGATTAAAACAAACAAATTGTGGACCCTTTTAAGTATAGCGCCTGGTAAGGGCACCATGGGGACTTTTTAACTTGCAACTTGAATGAGAACAAAAATGAGAATGATAGTTTTACATGTGGTAGGCTAGCCTTAGAGTCTTACAGACCGAGAGAAATCCAAGAGGAGGGAGGTATGGGGGTTAAGGTTTAATGGGTGAGATTTTTACAGATTTTTCAAAAATATGCTTTGATATCATTCAGTCACAGGTGAAACTTGAAAAATTAGAATATCGTGCAAAAGTGCATTTATTTCAAAAATTCAACTTAAAAGGTCAAACTAATGTATGCAGTAAACTCTTTGGGCTTGATTCATAAAACGGTGCTAACTGTTACTATGCTGGGAAAAGTGCTTCGCGCAAAATTTCGCATGATAACGGTTATCGACCGCAAAAATTTGCGTTTGCACGTTAGCGTGAATTTTTTGCACGTTAACGGTCACGATAAATTGGTGTTACCGCACGAACGCGAACGTTAATGCGTAAAAAACTTGCGTTAATGCGCGAACGCAAATTTTTTCACGCAAAAACGTTTTTACACAGGAAAACGGACTAAGACACGCAAAAAGCCGTGCTAACAGCCGTGCTAACAGTTAGCACCGTTTTGTGAATCAAGCCCTTTATATGCAACACAATATAGTACAAGCCTTTATTTGTTATAATTGTGATGATTTAGGCTTACAGCTTATGAAAACCCCAAAATCAAAATCTCAGCCCATTAGAATATTGTGAAAATGTTCAATATTCTAGGCTCAAAGTGTCAGACTCTAATCAGCTAATTCATCCAACACACCTGCCAAGGGTTCCTATTTTATATATTAGTTTCAACTTTTAAGTTGAATTACTTAAATAAATGGACTTTTGCACCATATTCTAATGTTTCGAGTTTCACAAAATTTTTAATTAACTAATTAACAGTTAATTAATACCTGGGTGAGGGTTCCTATTTCATTAATTAGTTGCACTTTTTAAGTTGATTATTGAAATAAATGGACTTTTGCACAATACAGTATTCCAATGTTTCAAGTTTCTCCTGTAGACCCTGATATCTGGATACGTACTAATATGTCATTGTTATATTTGTGCTGAACATATTAAAAACACTGTATGTTTTAAAATAACAAAAAGAATAAACCTGGTTTAAAAAATAGAAGTCTTTATTGGCGCCAATGGGTGTTAGACGATTGACCGCTGCTGAGAAAGGACAGTGTCCAAAATCCACAAAGAATCATTTATATACAAAATCAGTGCAGGTCGCAAAAGTCAATATGGTAGAGCACACAATCCTTAGAATCTTCACCGTAGTGGTTTTCAAGCTTTATACATTCCTGTGATCAGTGATCACCATCACCAAAAGATAAGGGAGGCTTACTGTCAGGCTTGTCTGGTCAATGACTATAGGTCAGGCTGTATGCCCATATGACTGACCTATAGCCCAGCTCATAACACCTGCACAAAATCCTACCTAAAACAGAACTACAATACCCTGCAGGTAGATGTAGCATACAGACTGACAGATAGTATTCACCACACAGAACCTAAGGTACAATGGAAAGCACAGTATACATTGGTATATAGTCACCTGAGGCCTGGAAGATGGAGCAATCCAGATGAGAGTCAGATGGTTGTTTGCATGTAGAATGGGATGCAGTTCAGGCACTAAGAGGTAGCGTGGTCAGTGTAGCCAGTGTCGGTCCAGGCAGAAGACAGGCAAGGTCCAGGTACACAGCAGAGATGGCAATAGGTAATCCAATAAGCGTGGTCAGGATACAAAGCAGAGTCGGCAACAGGGAAGCAAGCTAGAGTTAAACGTGGTCAAAGATAAAAAGCAGAGACAGAAACGGTAATCAAATATCTGTGAGCGCATACCCAGCAACAAGCCAGAGCTAAATGCTATCACAGGCGATGTCTGGGGGCGCTCACCAATCTTAAATACAAGGACTAACCAATCAACAAACAGAACTAAACTTAACCATAACCAATTGAAGCTCAGCATGTCAACTGGTCAGCTGGCACGCAGGCAGACACGTGGCTACTGTTTACATCGGCGGAGCGCGCACTGAGAACGCGTCTTCCGCCTGCCGCTGACTCACGCGCTGAGCAGCGCATGAGTCAGCGGCAGGGCCGGTAGCATTATGTGAGTCAGCGGCAGGGCCGGCAGCGACATGCTCATTCCTTACACTTACCAACTTTGGACAACACACATTATAAAGTTGTATACATCACATCCATTAGTAAGAGCACTAAACAACAGTCACATTTACTCCGATCAAAGCAAACACGACATCCAGGCATTAGTATGGAAAATACAAGGAAACAGCAGCTCTAAGTGTAAACCATTTATTTTCAAAGGCCAAAAACAAATAAAACATTTAAAAAACAGTTAGAAGACTTACATACGAGGCCGAGAAAATGGGAACCCTGGTATAAATTTGCACATGTGTGCTGGTTAACAGCAAGTAAGACAGTAAAAAAGGTTCCTCCTGTCTCCTATCGTTTGGTGATGGTTTAAAAAGTTACTAATATTTAGAGGCTAGTGGTGGACAGTCTGTGAGCTGTTATCTTTATTTATGAGGGTCACTTATCCTATATACCACCTTATTTGTTCCTTGTTACCACTCAACAATCCCTATACCTACTTACAATTATTTACCTTTGTAGGTACTCAAGACTTGGTAACTCATAGTCACACTCACCCTTATCTTGTTTTTTGTACTTTTGTACTAGTTCCTTTCACCGATTGATGATAGATGGTCATTCTACAGAAATGAATAAAGAGGCTTTCTACAATCTTTAGTGCAGTGTCATCTAGGAATCAGATGGCTCAGCGGTGCTGATGTAAACAAATAGTACACCAACTACTGAGTAAAATGCACTATAATATTTTTTAATTTTTTTAAAAAAATGTTCATGTTGCTGTCACTTACACTAGGCAGTGAATATCTGACAAGTCTTGGACTAGTCCATCACCTCATGGGGAATTTTCAGTTATCTCTCTATTTCCAAAAACACAAGTGCCAAAATAAGTGTACTGTACTGTATAAAAAAAAGTAGGAAGGTTGGCTGACATCTTTGTATAGATTCTTTCCGGGGAATGCTTTTGTAAAAATAAAGGTAATACTGAGAATCCCCCATAAAGAGATGCACTAGCCCAAAATCTATCTATCAGATCTGTAAGCTTTTTACTATGTACTGTAAGTGAAAGCAACATAGGAAACAAAAGTAATTTTGAGTGCATTTTACTCTAGGAGAAATGTACATTTTATTAGTACTGTATATACAGTGAGATACGAAAGTTTGGGCAACCATCTTAATCATCATGATTTTATGGTATAAATCGTTGGTTGTTATTGGATTTACAGAAGTGTGAAATAATTGTTTACATAAAATTAGGTAGGTGTAACACTTGGGAGGTCGGCAGCGGCGAGCGGGCAGGGTATCTCCGCCACTGCCACCGCCGCTGCCGCCCGCTCCTCGGGAGATTCCCTCAACATCACCAGTTGCTGGGACTTGTTCTCTGTCACATTGTCTGTGTAATGATAGTACCTCACCAGCCCCTCTGGTGAGGTCTCGCCTAATTACTAGGTTACAGTCTGTGTATTATAGTACCTTACCAGTCCCTCTGTTAAGGTCTTGCAAAACTAATAAAGTTACGGTTGCACCAAGCACTACACTCTTAGCACCCTTTTAGCTATACTAGTATTATTGGTGATTCTGCAGATCACCACATAATCAGGTATAGTGGCTGTATTATTGGTGATTCTGCAGATCACCATGTAATCAGACATCTAAGTTGCTAATCCCAACCGTTACAGTAGGTGTGTAAATTGAGGCACTGTTTTCATTTTATTGATTCCAAAACCTTTAGAACTAATTATTGGAACTCAAATTGGCTTGGTAAGCTCAGTGACACCTGACCTACATACACAGTTGCATCCAATTATGAGAAAGAGCATTTAAGGGGGTCAATTGTAAGTTTCCCTCCTCTTTTAACTTTCTCTGAAGAGTAGCACCATGGGGGTCTTAAAACAACTCTTACATGACCTGAAGACAAAGATTGTTCACCATCATGGTTTAGGGGAAGGATACAGAAAGCTGTCTCAGACATTTCAGCTGTCTGTTTCCACAGTTAGGAACATATTGAGTAAATGGAAGACCACAGGCTCAGTTCAAGTTAAGGCTAAAAGTGGCAGACCAAGAAAAATCTCGGATAGACAGAAGCAACGAATGGTGGTGAGAACAGTCAGAGTCAACCCACAGACCAGCACCAAAGACCGACAACATCATTTTGCTGCAGATGGAGTCACTGTGCATCGTCCAACCATTCGGCACACTTTACACAAGGAGATGCTGTATGTGAGAGTAATGCAGAGGAGGACTTTTCCCCGCCCACAGCACAAACAGAGCCGCTTGAGGTATGCTAAAGCACATTTGGACAAGCAAGCTTCATTTTGGAATAAGGTGCTGTGGACTGAAGAAACTAAAATTTAGTTATTTGGGCATAACAAGGGGCATTATGCATGGAGGAAAAACAACACAGCATTCCAAGAAAAGCACCTGCTACCTACAGTAAAATATGGTGGTGGTTCCATTATGCTTTGGGGCTGTGTGGCCAGTGCAGGGACTGGGAATCTTGTCAAAGTTGAGGGATGCATGGATTCCACTCAGTATCAGCAGATTCTGGAGATCAATGTCCAGGAATCAGTGACAAAGCTGAAGCTGCACCGGAGTTGGATCTTTCAATAAGACAATGACCCTAAACACTGCTCAAAATCCACTATAGCATTCATGCAGAGGAACAAGTACAACATTCTGGAATGGCCATCTCAGTCCCCCAGACCTGAATATAATTGAAAATCTGTGATGTGAGTTAAAGAGAGCTGTCCATGCTCGAAATCCATCAAACCTTAATAACCTAGAGATGTTTTGTAAAGAGGAGTGGTGCAAAAAACCTTTAACCAGAATCCAGACTTGCATTGGAACCTACAGGAAGCGTTTAGAGGCTGTAATTTCTGCAAAAGGAGGATCTACCAAATATTGATTTCATTTATTATTTGTGGTGCCCAAAGTTATGCACCTGCCTAATTTTGTTTAAACAATTATTGCACACTTTCTGTAAATCCAATAAACTTCATTTCACTTCTCAAATATCACTGTGTGTGTCTCCTATATGATATATTTAACTGACATTTTGTATCGTAACAACCAACGATTTGCACAGTAAAATCGTGACGATTAAGAAGGTTGCCCAAACTTTCGCATTCCCACTGTATATATAAAATGTTAACATTTTTGTGATAGTGGTCCTTTAAGACTATATGTTTGTTCTCGAGCTTATAACAGTGTGGGTAATTTTTTGGAGCAGAAGGAAAATTTTGAATTTGTACAGTATACGGTACATTTTTAACCATATATCAGAAACCGTTTACTGCAGTCCCTTAAGTGAAACGGAATTTCCCTTTAAGTTTCTGGTGATGGAGGAGATTTACCGAGTGTGGTACAGAAACCAATCAAACAAAAAGAGCAGGCTGGGATTTTATTTTTCTTAATAAGGAAAAGCAAATCCAGGCACTTAAAAATCCACTGCATAAAAAAAAGGAAGTATATAAAAGAAAGATCTTAAAAGGTTTTGCACCTGGGAGCTCTCAATAATGGCTTTAAGATGTGGAAAAGGCCCGCAGACTGAGCACTAAAAGTCTGTGAGTGAGTTAATGCATGAATCAAGGTTAGGTAAGATTCTATTTCATTTCGGCTCATTCGTTGCAGCCTCCTCTAGTCGCGGTAGGGTGGTAAGCACTCTCTTCTGAACGCCGGCTCTTTTCTGAACTCATGAGGAGCACCTATTCACAGGCAGTCTCTCACCCCACTGTCTCCAGGCTGGAAAACCGAAAATCTGCATGTTCCCCACCTTGGAGGAGAGAAAAAACCCCTGAAGAGATGAATATGCTTGAATTCTTTGACCCCTACTCTGCTTCTGTTCTCAGGTCTAGAGATCGCATTTTGTGCTGTACTTTTTTTATTCATCAGATGTGAGGAGGGAGCATGGAGAGATGAAGAAAGGCCTAAAGTCTGTATGATACAGAAAGGTAGTTAAATCCCGCTTTTAAAGTGTCAGAACAGATGGGGAATAATTGAAGAGGTGTATCGCGGATGAGAAGGACCAGAATCCTCTTTGTTTTGCCCGTGCAGATGTCAGTGGAATAAAAAAAAAAAGTTTTCTCTTCCGTCTTCCACATTAGAGTGCTATTGTTGGGTTTCGCCAAAGAGTTCTTTGTTAAATAAGTGTTCAGGTGGCGTGAAACACACACACACATCGTGTTTCCAGCATGGGAGACGGAGGATGATTATTCATGTTTTGATGGAAAAAAAAATCAAAGGATGAATCATTTGCAATTCAAAGTGGTTGGATGGTGTTTATTGTGTTTCTTGACAAACCTAATAAAATGACTTCATGGGGTTTTTCTTCCACACATCTTAATTTAAAGTGAACTGTGTGGAGCGAATTATATATCAAACAACATTGCAACATTAAAGGAGGCACCGTAAGGTGTTCTGAGATATTCTTGGGATCACTTCAGGTGTCTGCTATGCGTGCCTGCAGCCCCTACAGGTCAAAGTGGATCCTCTTCTATGTGCGTACATTTAAAATGGGGCCATGGGGATTTGGGCACCGGAGAAAGCCGCAAGTAGAATATCAGTACATACCAATATTCTACAATGAACACTGCATAATTCCGATAGTAGGATATCGATAATCTTAAACAATGTTTTACTACGCCCAAAACTAACCTTACTCTCACATGAGCCCTCACCCCCATTGCCCAACCCTAACCAACTCCCCCCTCCTTCCCCACCAATGCCTAACCCTAACTGTTCCGCCACCTATGCATAACCCTAATCAACCTCCCACCAATGCCTCACTCTAACTGGCACCCCTGCCAATGCCTAACCCTAACCAAACTCCACCCCCCAATGCCTTGTCACAACCGACACTGCCCCCCCCCAATGCCTAACCCTGACCAACCTCTCCCCCGATGACTATGACTAACCCTAGCCGACCCCCTGCTGCTGAATAGGCTAATTAATGGACATCAACAGCCTAATCCCAATATTTATAGAGTGTCACCAGTGCCCAAATTACATTCCCTACCCCCCCCGGGTGCCGCAATAGTTGCATTGCAGTCTGTGTGGCCCCCATTTTACCATAGCGCCACTACTGTCCAGCATTAACCATTTCATTGCAAGTGTAGCCACTTCTACCAACTTTAAAGAGAAACTCCGACCAAGAATTGAACTTTATCCCAATCAGTAGATGATACCTCCTTTTACATGAGGAATCTATTCCTTTTCACAAACAGACCATCAGGGGGCGCTGTATGACTGATATTGTGGTGAAACCCCTCCCACAAGAAACTCTGAGGACCGTGGTACTCCTGGCAGTTTCCTGTCTGTGAACCTTGTTGCATTGTGGGAAATAGCTGTTTACAGCTGTTTCCATTTGCCAAAAAAGCACGCAGCAGCTACATCACCTGCCAACAGTAAAAATGTCACCATGTAATAAATGTCAGAATGTAAATCAGGGATTTAATAGATTTTACAATGGGAAAACAGACTAAATCATTTATACATAATTATTGTAAAAATGAAGCACTTTTTTATTACATTATTTTCACTGGAGTTCCTCTTTAACATCCATGTGCAACGGCTCTTCTCTTTCATATACAGCTCCCTTGAACAGCAGCTCCTCACTTCCTTGTTTTGCTCCCCATTTTGCAGCCTCTCTTTTCCATTTGCAACAAACCCTTTGACCATACCCAGCCACCCTAGTCTCAGGGCTATGTAGCCTTTTTTAGACATATGGTCCAGTTGGCAAGTCTTCATAGTAGATGAGACAGAGGCCAGGTGATGACATCATCCTGAGGTTAGAGAGGGTGTGGCTGGCATTGGAGGGGGCAGAGGTGTGGCATTGGCAGGCGAGGGTGTGACTGATTTCCAAACCAGAAAATCCATTTAACCACTTGCCGACCGCGCACTCATAACGCGCGTCGGCAAAGTGGCAGCTGCAGGACCAGCGACGCAGTATTGCGTCGCCAGCTGCAGGCTGATTGATCAGGAAGCAGCCGCTCGCGCGAGCGGCTGCTTCCTGTCAATTCACGGCGGGGGGCTCCGTGAATAGCCTGCGGGCCGCTGATCGCGGCTCGCAGGCTAAATGTAAACACAAGCAGAAATAATCCGCTTTGTTTACATTGTACGGCGCTGCTGCGCAGCAGCGCCGTAAGGCAGATCGGCGATCCCCGGCCAATCAGCGGCCGGGGATCGCCGCCATGTGACAGGGGACAGCCTGTCACTGGCTGCACAGGACGGATAGCGTCCTGTGCAGCCCCGATCACCGGAGATGAGCAGATAGGAGAGGGAGGGGGGAATTTCGCCGTGGAGGGGGGCTTTGAGGTGCCCCCCCGCAACATGCCAGACAGGAGGAGCGATCAGACCCCCCCTGCACATCATCCCCATAGGGGGGAAAAAAGGGGGGCGATCTGATCGCTCTGTGTGCCAGCTGATCTGTGCTGGGGGCTGTAGAGCCCACCCAGCACAGATCACAAAAAATAACGCTGGTCCTTAAGGGGGGGTAAAGGGTGGGTCCTTAAGTGGTTAAACATTGGAACTTACCACCAGTAAAAGACCTCAAAGCCACCCTCCAATGGGCGGTTGAAAATGAAGAGACTGACAGGTATTCCCTGTCTTCTCCCATATTTGACCTCAGGTGGCATCATCACTCCAAATATATGGTGGAAGTCATCCAGTAGACATAGTCAACAGGTAGTGGGAAACACTAACATGACATCAATCCTGTAGCCTCAAAGGTATCTATAGATTATGTAAGGGGCAAGATTGGGTATCTTATAATGTTAAGTGAGCACATGGATGTAGCAATAGCCATAGCAACCATAGCAACTGCTATAGGGCCTTGGATATGAGGAGGCCCAGGTGGTACTTGATGTGTTCATAATTAGCTTTCCGTTGTTTGTCCATCCTCTGACTATGTCTCAGTGCCTATGGGCTATGCACAGTGTGCACTGCATAGAAATGTAAATTGCCCAATCAACTCATATTCATAGGATAGGGGCAGGTGGCATTACTCAAGAGTGCCTAGATTTAAAGGCCCCATGAAAATGTAGCTACGTGCTGGCGGGTGAATGAACAGAGAAAAATCATGTAGTTAGGCTTTAAAGAGACTCTGTAACAAAATGTTGAGCCTTATTTCTTCTATCCTATAAGTTCCTATACCTGTTCTAATGTGATTTGGCTTACTGCAGCCTTTTCAAGTTGCACTGTCTCTATAATAAATCCTATCTTCTCTCCTCTGTCGGCTCTGTCAGGCTCAGGCTGGAATGTGTGGAATGTGCAGCACAGCTTGTGATAGGCAGAAGCTTAACACACCCTCTCCAAGCTCTCCTCTCAGCCTATCACACTCTGGTTAGCAGCCATGTCTTTTGTTTGTAAACACTTCCTAAAACTGGCAATTACAAGCGAGGATTGCAGCAGGGAGTGGCAGAAACAGCACAGAGGGGCCCAGGAGAACAGAATGAATAGAATGGTGTGCTTTTTATTGTAAGAATTTTAGAGTACAGATTCTCTTTAAAGAGTGCCTGAAGAGAAAAAAATGACCAGTTTGAGATCTTACTTTGGGAGAGGGAAGCCTGACGCCCTCCTCCTCACTGAGCCCCCCGCAAGCCTGTCAACAATGGCTTGTCAATAAAGCCCATGAGCCAGTTGTGCGTGAGCACGAGCACGGAACAGAAATGGCTCCACTTTCTCTGCCAAGCCCAAGTGGCAGTTCCTTGCCACTGTGCAGGTCCCAGCCATCCTGCACCTGTGCAGTGCATCTGTACTTGTCACTGGGCCAGAGTGACAATGGGGGAAACCTCTGGAGGAGGTAAGTACCTACATTTTTGACAAAAGGATCCCACTGGGTTGCTTTAATTCTAATGCTTTTTCCTCTATCCCTGACTTAACACACACTATTACTGTAATTCCCTGCTGAATTTTCCTATATTGTAGTTTTTAAACTCCATGACAATTGCCGTGATAAGTGTAACAATAACACAACGGCTGACAGCAGTAAGCTTATCTCTGCTCTGTTAATTTACTGCTAAACCAAGATTCTTGACTCCTGTAATGTTAATCCTCGTACAACCACTAAAAAACACTCACCCTGGACCATCTTTCTGGACTTCTCAGCGGAGAATCCGGCAGCATGTGTACTGCTGCCCTACAAAGTAATTTAGCCATCCACCATGCCGTATCGCTAAACGATGAATGAGCACATTGTTTTCTTTGTTTTTCCTGCATCACAGGATGCTTCTTGCTTATTTGATTCCTTTCTTCCCTTTTCCACCCTCCATAGAACTGCACATGCCGATTGCTAAGACAAGGACTGTGCATGTACGGTCCTCATTACCCAAACTGTCACCAAAATGATATCATGAAACGTATGTCTAGTACGGATAAAGTCTAGAACATAATTAGCAAAAAGAAAAAGAATCTCATATTTTTATTTTCAATTGTATAGCTTTTTTTTTTTCTTTTAATAACATTGCACAGTATTGTCACAGTTGCACACTCTGGGCCATATTCTATTGCAGAACTCACCTGCGCTAAGCCAGGGTCGTAACTAGACTTAACAGCCCCCCCCCCTGCAAAAATGATAGCATGAGGCCTCCTTGGTCCCCAAACCCCATGCAGGTCACATGATCGGGAGCCGGCAAATGGCAGCAGAGAGCGTTCTGCTGTTAAGCAGTGTCTGTAAGCAGGAAAAAATTACACATGCTCCTGCATGCGTTTTTTTCAAGCGAAAAGGTAGGTAGGTTTTTTTGCTAATTGGATGCACTTGCGGATGGGCAGAGGGTGGAGGAGGGGCCACGCAAAGCCTCTGGGCCCCCCTGCCATGGGCGGGGGTCGCTGGGGTGATTGTTACGCCCATGCGCTAAGTGCTCACGAGTTCTTAAAGAGAACCCGAGGTGGGTTTGAAGAATATTATCTGCAAACAGAGGCTGGATCTGCCTATACAGCCCAGCCTCTGTTGCTATCCCAAACCCCCCTAAGGTCCCCCTGCACTCTGCAATCCCTCATAAATCACAGCCACGCTGCTGACAAAAGCTTGTCAGAGCTGGCTGTGTTTATCTCTATAGTGTCAGTCTGCTGCTCTCCCCGCCTCCTGCAGAACTCCAGTCCCCGCCTGCATCCCTTCCCTCCCTGCTGATTGGAGGGAAGGGACGGGGGCAGGGACCGGAGCTATGCAGGAGGCGGGGGAGCAGCTGAGACTGACACTACAGATGTAAACACAGCCACACAGCATGGCTGTGCTTTATGAGGGATTGCAGAGTGCAGGGGGACCTTAGTGGGGTTTGGGATAGCACCAGAGGCTGGGCTGTATAGGCAGATTCAGCCTCTGTATGCAGATACCATTCTTTAAACACACCTCGGGTTCTCTTTAAATTAGGCAATGGGAGCATCTCCTAATCCAATTCATCCTAACGGTCCTTCCGGCGGTACAGATCTCGCTTGGTCGATATAATCATCCGGCGAGATCTTTACACACTATCTAATTGTTCTTTTCATGTCTCGGGAAGTTATGCTTCTCGGCAGACATTAGTGTTAGCTTAGACCTGCAAAGAGGTCTAAACCAGCTAATAATTTACTTTTTCCGAGAGCAATTATTAAAGATGACCCCCAGATGCAGTGGCTGAAGATGGCGGCGGATGTTCAGCTGGTGCGCGCGCATGTGTGGGGAGCGAGGCGGTGGTGCTGAAAGACAGCACGACAGGGTCAAACTATGCTCCCCATCACCAGGTAATAGGGAGCATCGCTCAGACTTTTTGCCTAGGTAATGTTCCCTAACGATTGGCCATTGCATAAAGAAAACCGCCAATACAATTTGCCGGTAATACTCCCGCAATGGCAAGGTGATAAGCAACTTGCATCTGCAAGCTACTTTTCACCTGGAATAGAATATGGCCTCCTGTCTTTTAAGTTATAAATCAAAGAAGAACTAATGTCCCTTTGAACTTTCCTGCAGTAAAAGCTTGTCTTAAAGGGGAACTTCAGCCTAAACAAACGTACTGTCATTAAGTTACATTAGTTATGTTAATTAAAATAGAAAGGTAATATAATCTCTTACCCACCCTGTTTTAAAAGAACAGGCAAATGTTTGTGATTTCATGGGGCAGCCATCTTTTTGGTTGAAAGGAGGTGACAGGGAGCATGAGACACAGTTCCAACTGTCCTGTGTGCTGATCACCCCCCCCCCCCTCAGTTGCTAGGCAACGTAAATAACAACATAGGAAATCCCATCATGCTTTGCACAGCATCAGGGGAAAAATGCCCAGGCAGTTTTCTTTGATGGGACAGACCTTAGTTTTTGTGCAGCTAAAAAAAGTTCTGATGCTGTGAAACTGTTGAAGAAACAAAAAGCCTTTTCAGTGCTGCTGAGTAGATTTTTAGTCTGGAGGTTCACTTTAAGCTATCTCTCACTGTTTCTTCGCTGTTTAAGTGCTTCAAACAACAGGGCTGTATTTGATCCAGTAGATAGCATAGCTCACAGAACCTCCTTTGCATGAATAACAACTGATGTTTTTAGCTCTTCCTGTACTGCAAAACAATAGGGGACTCTTTTCTTCGCTACTAATAATTGTTTTCCTTAGCTGTACTACACATACAACTCATTATCTCATAAGTTTATTTTCGCTTCAGTTTTGCTTTAATGCCACTGTCAGTCAAACCAGCAGTTGACATCAAAAACATTTAGTTATAATTCATGCTGCTTATGAAAAATAAAAATGTATTTTTAGTGCTGCACATCATAAATAAATAAAATATATATACTGATAACATTATACATTTCTCGGAGGAGAGACATCGTGGCAGATTTAGCGCACAAAGAGATACATACCCCGGAAAGTGCTCTTTGTATTCATTCCAGTACTATTTTTTTTATATCATTTCATAATTCCCCCAATGTTTAGAAAAAAAATTATGTAATAAAAAAACCTTGCTGCTCAATTATTCTGCTGCTTAATTGACTTTTTCCGAGAGCGATTGTTAAGTACAGTTTGAGAGCACAGTTCTACTATTCAGTCTATTCCACTTTTTAAGTTTGCTTTTTAAACAATCTTTAGAATTCAGCCCACACTTCAGACAATTTAATTAAACTAATTAGTACATGAATGTGATCGGTTTGTAAATACTTGTGGTTCATACAAAAACTATATTTGTCTGTTGCACAATATTAAGCAGGCTTGTTTCTTTAAAGCGCCACTGCAGGCACAAATGTTTTCTTAGATCTGTGCAGGCATTGAGTTACAGCTGATATTAAATACATCGCTTTTAAGTTACCTGCTCTGGAGTTTAGACACCAGCTGCCCTGCCCCACAGATTGTCTGTGCTGCAGACTACAATCTTCTCTGAGGGATCCACTCTGTGCCTGCCTCCTTGCAGCCTGAACACCAGAAAGGCCCAAGTAGCAGCAGCCACATCAACAGATACAATTTTTCTCATCTCAAATGTGTTCAAAGTTCTGCTTTAGTTTGGGTGTAGCGTTTGGTGGCTTTGAAAGCCTCGACTGTTGTACTTTCGCTGCTCACCAGCAGGACAAGATTTTCTGGACATTGTTGTGCCTGAAACTCCCTGATTCACCTGCTGGTGGCACCGTGCTCCTGGACTGTTGTACTTCCACTGTTCACTAGAAGGTGTCCTTCCTACAAGCTGTCTGGACATTAATCAACTATACATACATCTTCAGCTCCACTATTTAAAGGACAACTATCAAAGTTAGGTAAAATTCTAAATGCCACATACATTTCCAGTAATTGCTACAAATAGCAATACAAGGGCTTTTTTTTATCTTTTCATGTGTGTGAAGAAAAAATGACAAAGCAGAGTTACTGTGGGCTTTACTACGGAGGACTGTGCCCAGCACATCCAACATACAGAACCATATAGACCTCACTTGCAGTTAAACTGTGAGGAAAATATATTCAGAATGATATAAAGCAGAAATATAGCTTCCAATAGTGTGTAAATAATCATCACCTGCAGCTGTGTGCCTGATCCTTGCTGTGTGTATCTCTCTCTCTGCCTCAGCAGTGTAAACAATTTACAGCCAGGGAGAAGTGTAGCTTAGACAGTTCTGCGCCCCCTCCCCCCCCCCCATGCCAATACAATTGTTACATATAGCTGATAAACAGGGCTATTTTTTTCACATAGGCTGAGCCTAGAGACCTCTAAAAAATATATTTTAATGATGCTGGGTAAAACCTAGATAGGAATGAGGGGTTTACAGAAGAACTGTTTCTTTGATAGTTGTTCTTTAAGGTCTCTAGCCTTTCTGGAATTTTGCCACAGCATGTGCTTAGTTGCCTCCTGTTGACTGTTGTGCCTCTTTGCTTTTCTCCTGATCCCTTTGCCTCTGACCTCGATCTGCCCTTGTCTTTTCTTTGTGCTGTTGCAATTGGTTTGTACAATAATTTTCAGTAAATACTCAGTTATGGCTGCCAGTTGTGATCACTTGCACTAGTGCCACTACAGTCATAACAGGATGGTTGAGGCCATCAGGGATGAGTGACCACAGTTTTGCAGGGAAGTTAACTTACCTGTAGGACCACCTCTTGCTCCATTCTCCTGATACTTCCTCCTTCACATGGAAGTTCTGACAGTGAAGCAGGAAGTGTTGGGAGGATGGTACTCAGCATGGAGCGCCATAACAGGAGGTCATACAGGTTAAATAAATTGACTCCCTCTGCCACAGATTCTTCCTTGAACACGAGCGGGAACAATTTTGCTTCTCAACAAACCATGGTTGCTCATAATCCTTCTTGGCCATATGATGGTAATTTATAGACAGGACTTTAATCCTAAGAAGCCTTGTTTAGTACAAAAAATGGCAATTGTTAATCCTTATGTTATTAGCCTTACAGATGGTGTGTTCACCGGAAAATTGAGTTTAAATTGCAGCTGTACTTTAATCCCACCTCTAAGCACCAATCTAATATGATATAATAATTAAAGAGGAACTATAACTAAGAATTGAACTTTATCCCAATCAGTAGCTGATACCCCCTTTCCCATGAGAAATCTTTACCTTTTCTTGAATAGATCATCGGGGGGGGGGGGGGGGGGAGGGGGGGGTCTGTATGGCTGATATTGTGGTGAAACTCCTCCCACAGTGTGATGTCAGGACCTAGGTTCTGACAGTTTCCTGTCTGTGAACCTCGTTGTAACGTTGCATTGTGGGAACTAACAGCTGTTTCCATCTGACAAGCAAACAGTATCTCCCACTGTGCATATGTAGATCTATAAAAAGAAAAACTTTTAGCCTATCGCAATGTTAGTGGGTGTGTTTATAAATAATGGCAGTTAGTTGTGTCAGTTTTTTTCTTGTCTGTCAGTAGTAAAGATGATTACGCGCAGGCTCATTGTGGGTCAAACAACACAAGCAAGTTACATAGCGAATATCAATAATTTATTGATTTCTCTGCTATTTTTTAACTTCTCACTTAGCATTGTATAGATTTATTTTTCTCCCCTTTTTTTCTAAGTTTTCTAGTTTTCTTTAACTATAAAATGTTCATTTTTTGTTTTAGTCTGTGTGTGTGTATTTGTGTAATAAGGCTTTAGCAGATAAAAAATAAAACAAAACTAGAAGCAGAGACGTATTAAGGCTTTGTTTTAGGCCCTGAGGGTGTGGCTGCTGTAGCTGTTAGATTTGCATCATCCCTACTGACTGCAATGTAGAGTACACAGACTGAATCCATGTGAGAGGATTGCAGCCAATTGCAATGACTGTTTTATTATAAATGTATAGCATGAGAACGGGTACAAAACTTTTCTAAGTTGCTAAAAATGAGTGTGATCATAACAAGATGTGGGTGAAGCTAGCCGTAATGGGGGTCTGGGGCAAACTTTACCCCCACACATGAAATGCGGCAAATGTTACCCCTAACACATACAAATACAGCAAACATTACCTCTGACCCAGGAAGTGCGGCAAAATATTTTATTCCCCCAGTCTATCCCACATATCAGAAACACGGTCTTTGAAATCTTTAACATGAGAAGAGCACAACGTTTGTAAGTAAGTTCATTAGATGACAGGAGGGCGAAATGTCCTTTTTAGAATGGCCTTCCAAATGCATCATTCATGATGCTGGGAAGGGGACAATCTCACAAGGATTTTGAACTGCAGTCCTCAAGGGTTGGGGTTTTTACACATTTTTGACAAAGCTTAAATGAATGAATGGGACTGAATCAGAAAAGGTGTTGATCAACAAGTAGAGCACATTTATCCATTTCTCAGTCTATCCCAGTAATGTACCAAGGGGTAGGCAAAGGTGGGGTGGGGAAGTGGGCCTAACTTCATTTCTCCCTCCCTTCTACTCCAGAGGCCCTCCTTCTGTGCTCCCTCCTTTCCGCCCATCCACCTCACCAGCTAGCCGCTCCCTGCCTGCTCTCTCTGTATGCCCCATGTAATCACGCTACATGTAGAGAACAGGAAGTGGTGAGCTTCCGGCTGGTGAAGACTAGAGGATTGACGGAGAGGACATCGGGAACAGGTGAGACTATATCACTCAAGCAGAACTCTGTGCTCTGCAATTGGGGAGACACAGGAGGGAAGCCAGGGGAGGACTGGCCAGGGGGGAAGGGTGGAGATTTCCCCCCAGGCTGCCTCTCATTTAATGATTTAGGGCTGGTGCATTCATGTTTTCGTATAAGGCAATGTAAACCACTAGGCTAGCTGAGGGAAATACACGCCCAATTACAGAACAATTAGAGGGTGGGCAAGCTGGTAATATACACAGCATGATGCAGAGCAGAGGCTTGCCTGCAGGGTCCGTGGGAAAAAAATCTCCTCAAGAAATCTGTCTGGTCTCTCACCATTGTTAAATTGACTGCACAGCTACATAAGGTATTGTCTAGGTTGAAAAGTATTCAACAGTCCCTAGACTCCAGGAGGGCTGCTGGCAGACGGTCCCTAGACTCCAGAAGGGCTGCTGGCAGACAGTCCCCAGACTCCAGAAGGGCTGCTTGCAGGACTTGTGTGAGAGATTGGTAGGGACAGGAGTCATATTTCAGGCAAGTAGCCTGTGTGTGATGTGGCTGCAATACAGATAACTCATGTAACTCAATACAGATAATACATGCAACTCAAAATGTATTATGTGCCCCCTGGTGCTAGTGCATTTATACTTTACCTGTCATGCTGTCCCTAGAGTATCCTTGCTGTATTTCCCACGTGACTACTGGCATATAGCACGTGTGTGATGTCATTTGGGCTGGGGCTGCTGTGAAAACGGGCCTCTAGTTTGTGTTTTCCCCCCAGGCCAAAAGGTCCCAGTCCTCCCCTGAGGGAAGCCCATGGAGAGGTAGGGAGGAATAAAGTTGGCCCCCTCCCTGGTCATCACCCTCCCTCCCCCTGTCTTTCCCTCGGTACTACTGGGATGGTACTACTGGGATGGAGTGAGAAACAGAGTAATGTCCTCTACTTAATGAACCAGGCCTTTCCTAAAGAACATGTCCTTATTAAATGGAACTTGAAGCCAGAGGTAGGTGGAAGCAGCCATATTTATTTCCTTTTAAACAATACCGGTTGCTTGGCAGTCCTGCTGAGCTCTTTGTCTGCAGTAATGTTTGAATCACACACCTGAACCAAGCATTGCAAAATGAGAAGTTAAAAAATAAAAGAGAGATCAAGAAATGATTGATATTCGCCAAGAAAATTTGAGGACAGGTTCTCTTTAAAAGTTCGATATGGTTACAGGGATATGCTACTCTGCCAGGATCCACATCCCCTTTAACAAAAATGACAGCATATTTCAAGCGATTTAATCACTGAATGGAAAGTGACAAGTCTTCAGTCTTTTGCAGGCGCAGCTTCAAGAGAGCTTTTCCATTATGGTATAACTCATAGGGATTGACAGTGGTAAATATATAGTCTGTGACACTCCTGCCTTGTATACGTCTCCTTAAAAATAGATTTTGATGATTAATAATTCATGACCCAGATTTATTTGCCTCCAATAAAACCAAATTAACATCTTGACAAATAACAGCCTTTTTTTTTTCCAAGGCCTTGCCTGCTACCAGAATGTATAATTTCTGGAACATACATATATATATTTTTGTATTTAACATATTATCGTAGGTGGTTGTTTAAATGAAACATATCTCGCCTGACATGTACCAGTGAACAACCTAAAATATTAACTGCTATATTTAAACTTTGTGCTGTGTTGTCATGGAAACAGAATCTTCCCAAATGGATACCGTGTAAAGAGCTGTATCAAATTGTTCTGTTGATAAAATTTAAAAAATAAAAAAAAGTAATTACATTAAGTTTTTTTTTTCTTTTTTTTTTTCATCTCTACAATACGTGAAAAAAATAATAACTTGTTTATGTAATCAAACATTGCCACTTACGTCAATTATTTGTTGTCTCACAATTTTCTATCGTGTTTACGCCGCCGTGTCCGTTGATTTGATCTTTATCGGAATTGAGATTCATCTTATTTGCGGAGGATTCATGTATATATTGATAGGTTATGACTCATGAGGTGCCACTTTTGAGGTCCCCTCCGCCCCCCCACCACAACTGGCGTTTTTGCAGACCGACTGCTATTGACTTCAAACGCGAGGATTTCACAGCGCTTGCTTTGGTGGATACTTTATAATCCTGGCTCTTTTTTTCATGATTATTTTAAAATCTTCTAAGCAAATGATAAGTACAAAGCGAGAGACTTGCAATGCCAAGTATATTGATCTATATTAATAATAAAAAGAAAAAAAAAACAGCGCAAACTACTCAATGGGTGGAGGAGTTGAAGGAATCTTATTTGAATAGGGTGTACCACTGACCCAAATAAATTATTAAATTCCAGACCTTTTGTTTTTACATATCTTTGTGCTATTCAAAGAAATAAAAGCAATACAGTGTTATGAAAAAAACATGGCTATTTTTAAATTGGCTGGTTTTGATTATGATTTTCTAAAGCCATTTTAAACCAGACTCTAAAGTGTACCTGTTTTTGTTCTGTAATTGTGAGAATTGCATCTGGTATTTTTTATTCCTAAATTGCCTCTTGCATGTTCAATTTTAGGGCTTAAAGGACCTCTTTCGCGAATGAGGAAAAAAAATAAAAAGTGGTTTATGCATAAACTATTAAACATCCTTCTAAAATAGTGTAAAAAGTAAAAAAAAAAATGAATGGTTTCATCAAAGCAACATGTAATCCTCAGTGTATGTAAATGACGGACTGGGAGGCTAATCCATTTGTTAGGGGTGTTTTTTTTTTTTACTTTCATTTCACAAACATAACTTTTGCCTACCTAGCTTTCAGTGGTGTAATCCATTGCTGGCAGGAATCGCTGTTACAGCTGTTATAACAACGGCTTTGTATGTGTTTACATTGTTGCCTGGCAACCAGATTCCCGGTCTGTGCAGAGAGTCATCTGTTATCAGCTGCTGGGAAAATTAGCCATAATCAGCCCCATCTACACCATACAATTCTTTGTCCGATTCGATTCAATCCGATTCGATTCATTGATTTGATTTGATTCAATCTGACATGTCCGATTCATGATTCGATTCAATTTGAATCGAATTGAATCGAATCATGAATTGGACAGGTCGGATTGAATCGAATTAATGAATCGAATCAAATTGAATCGAATTGGACAAAGAATCGTATGGTGTAGATGGGGCTGATTCTGGCTGATTCTCCCAGCAGCTGATAACAGATGACTCTGCACAGACCGACTCTTTGCACAGACCGGGAGTCTGGTTGCCAGGCAACAATGTAAACACATACAGAGCCACTATTAGAACAGCTGTAACAGAGATTCCTGCCAGCAATGGATTACACCACTGAAAACTAGGTAGGCAGGAGTTATGTTTGTGAAATGAAAGTAAAAAAAAAACACACATGAAAAATGCATACCATTGCGTTTCCATTGATTTTCATTATGTGCGTATTTGCTGCGTTTTTTGCATACCATGCAACAAAATCAGCGGTTTTTTAAAAACGCATGCATAGAAAGCGCATATTCGTTTTTGATATGCGTTTTTCCTGTGGCCCATAGACTTCCATTAGCGGCAAAAACGCAGCGTCTTCTGCAACACTAGCGTTTCTGCTAAGTGTGCACCTAACCTCTGACTGGTCCAACACTTCCAGGTTGAAAGGAGTGGTTGCTATTTTAGTTCATGTCACGGCATTGTCAGATATCAGATGCTTTAGACTACTTAATTTCCTGGCGCCAGGACATAAAATGGTTAACAAAAGACACACACACACAGAAGTTGTGAGCCCAAATTGTGCTGTATTATGAGTTCCATATTTTCCTTATATGCTGCTGAATACAGAATTTGCTCATGCGCAGTATATCATCATATGTCACCATAATTACAGAAAGTCATGTGATTTACAAGAATTAACACAGTTCAATGATCACGGGGAAATATGTTATTTATGAATATACAGTTGCTTGAGGGACACTCAGGGGATTTGCCCAGAGAGAATTTGCCTATTCTGGGTTTCATACAGCCAGTGTTTTCCTGCACAGATGTGAGGCTGGTTCTTCTGAAGACACCCTAATATCACACTGATTAGATACATGTATACTTGTATATGAAATTGATCTATATACTATACTATACACTAATATATATATATATATACATATATATATACATATATACCTACATATCCTTTCATAGGTCAATCAGAGAAAGCAAAAAATGACCAAAAAAAAGACTTATTGTAAATTAGACATGGAAAGCACTATTGGCATTTCCATCCATCTCTAATCAGTGGTGTGGAGAAGGCTGCGGAAAGCCTCTGGACTATCTAGAGGCTACCCTCTACTGAGGTATCTATCTTTAACATGTTTTCATTACAGGTTGTCTTTAATATGTATGTGCATTCTGCCATCATGGTCTGTGAGGGGAAAGGCTGGGCTATAAACCATCAGTTATACAGTTACCTGCTGACTAGAGATGCATGTTTGGATTATGCGGAATTGACATTTCGTATTGGATATCGTAATTTTCCATCAGAACCCCGAAATCAGAAAATGTGAATCAGAAGTCTGTTGAAATCCAATTTACCACAACTCTTTAGCCCAATCACAGAACTAGGAAGTATTGGAGCAATCAGAGAGTGCAGAATTTTTCCTCAAAAATCAGAATACCGTGGAAATTTTAGAACCAACCACAAGACTGATTTTCTGTTTTTTCAAATTTTTAGTCATTTTTTTGCCTTTTCCAAAGCAAAAAAAAAAATGACAAATAAAATAGTCCTCAGGAATTGGAAAATCAACAATCGGAAAAATGGTAAATTAAAAATCGGAAAGTTGGGAAACGGGAAATTGGAAATGGTATTGGCAGAAATCAGGATTTATGCAGAATTGGAAACTCACATTTTTGACCATCCCTACTGCAGACCTGTGCTGTCCTTTCCGTAGATAGAAGAGGCATTGTACATACTACTGCAAAGTAGTATCACATATGCTGTTTTTTTAAAGTTATTTTTTAAATTACAAAGACTAGTTGGACATCATTGAAAGTATTTCAGCATGTAAGACATTGCAGATTAACAGCATATCATCTGTGCATTTAGCTGTCTACTTGGAGTTTAACCTTCACCAGATAATAAATCAGAAGACATTTGCAGCTCTAGACTTCTGATTAAACCTTCGCAGGCTTCAGGTCAGAGAGGGTTTAAAAATAGCCGAGATATGATGTTTGTTACAGATCTTTCTGAGCTTCTTCAATACCCCAGCTACATACAGGATGACTACTAGTGATAAGTGTAATCAGATAGTTACAAGTTGTTAGGAATATGGTCATGCCACTTCCTGCCTGCTGGTGGCAGCATCGTGTTGAACTCTGAACTTCCTTTATTCCACCAGCAGATGGCTCTAGAGACTTTGCAGGACCTGAACTTTCCTTGTTCCACCACTGGGTGGCTCTATGCTGGCTGGAGACAGCTCTGCCACTGCAAGGGGTGCTCTCTATGGACTTTGCTTGCCAATCATGCTGCAGGTGTGTCCTCCTCATTTAAGAGCCCTGCAAGGAGCAACCTTTGCCAGAACTTTGTGCTCGCTAGCTGGAGTATCTGGACAACCCTGGTTCTCTGGTATTCTGTATTTCTGTATCTGTTATCCTGTTACTGAACCTTGATTCTGTCTGACCTCGTTTACTGCCTGCTCCTTTTGTACCGTGATTGCTCGATTGTTGCCGACTTATGCTTTGTTCTGACTGTGATTTTGTGCCTGCCTTCTTGTACTGCGATTGGTGTATATATTGTATATATTTGTCCTGTGTATATGTGTATATATATCCTGTATATATTTAGTTAGATAGATAGGGTTTTGGGGGTTTTGCACCTTGCTTTGGTTGTATGGTGTGTATGCATGTGGTGGTTGCGTTCTTGTATATAGTTGCCACCATATTCTCTGATTGCTGTACATAGTTGTTATGCATGCTGCTGCATTGAAATTGCATAATACTGTATGCACAATTGTAAATAAACCTTCCTGCATAGTATATTCCTGTCTCAGTGTCTGTGTTGCTGCAAACTGCAATCAATCTCAGTTTCTCTGTTCAGGCTCATGACAGAAGTTCTGGCCAATTACTGATTGCTGCAGCTACACTGTATACTGAGTTATCTGTCAGAATGAATCTACAAGATCTTGATTACTATGCATTTTTGGCTGAGGAATCTGAGCAAGAATGCCGCACTTTCTTTGCTGATTATCCTAGGGAAGATCTGCTGAAGTTAATTAGTCAGGTTTATGGACTTGTTAAGGATGGATCGTTTGACTCACAGGATTTTGAATGCATAATCAAAATCTGGTATGATCTTGCGTTCCCTACAGTTTCTGATGGGTATTTACCACCTTACAATTTGCATAAAATTGAAGCCTTAATTAATTTGTTAGAAGATGATCAAGTGGGTTTTTTTGATTATTTTAATAACAAGGATAAACAAACTGTGCAAACATGCATTAACTCTCTGCAATCCTTGATCAATCAAGGCCTATGCAAATCTGGAAAAGCTTCACTTCTATTGTCTGCTTGGCAGAAAGTGTTATCTCCCAGCTCCATATCTCATGCCCTGCCTGTAAGAAATAAATTTGAATTTAAATTTAATTCTGATCAAATTGAACATTTATTTGATTATTTGAGGAAGGATAGGCAGAGGTTTGTTGAATATTATGCCAATCAAGAAGAGGAATTTATAAGGGCCTGTATGTGTGCGACTCAGTCTCTGAATGTGCAAAAACTCTGCAAGTGTGAATCAGCTGCAAAGCTACTTGATGCCTGGTCTGAGATTCTGTCCTCTCATTTTCACTCCCTTCCTTCTGTTAACCCTTCATATACCTCGAACCATGTCCAATACTCACAGCCTGCAACAGTTAAACAATTTGTACCTACATTACCAGTAATAACTAAATCTGTGTATTATGACTTGCCTGTCTCTACTAACCAGAAGAAATGCGCTACTAAGCAAACGGCCATCAGATCTACACCTTGGTCCTCACAGTTGCCAGTATCTGCATTAAAGTCTGTCCCAGTGTTGAGGAAACCAAAACGCAAATACTTCCCTACAGCCTCTATTGCTCCTGTGCAGCCTCCATCCGCCTCATCTCCTGTGCAGCCTCCATCCGCCTCATCTCCTGTGCAGCCTCCATCCGCCTCATCTCCTGTGCAGCCTCCAGTCACTTCATCTCCTGTACAGCCTCCAGCCGATTCCAGTCGTGTGCAGACTCCATCCAAGTCGGTGCAGACTCCATCCAAGTCGGTGCAGACTCCATGCAGCTCCATACAGACTCCAGTTGATTTTTGTCCTGAGCAGTTCCTCGCCTTTTCTTGTGGACTTTTTCATGGACTAGATTTGCTGACTATGGGTCTGCCCGACAGGCCTGCAGAGCCCCAGCATGTTCATCCTGCAGTATCCAGTCCTGCAATCCAGCCCGCAGAGTGTTGCATCCAGCCCGCAGAGTGTTGCATCCAGCCCGCAGAGTGTTGCATCCAGCCCGCAGAGTGTTGCATCCAGCCCGCAGAGTGTTGCATCCAGCCCGCAGAGTGTTGCATCCAGCCCGCAGAGTGTTGCATCCAGCCCGCAGAGTGTTGCATCCAGCCCGCAGAACTTTGCTCCTTGCCTGCAGAACTTTGCTCCTTGCCTGCAGAACTTTGCTCCTTGCCTGCAGAACTTTGCTCCTTGCCTGCAGAACTTTGCTCCTTGCCTGCAGAACTTTGCTCCTTGCCTGCAGAACTTTGCTCCTTGCCTGCAGAACTTTGCTCCTTGCCTGCAGAACTTTGCTCCTTGCCCGCACAGACTGTATTGGGATCTCAGCCAACGGTCCAGCCAAGCGCTCAGCCAACGGTCCAGCCAAGCGCTCAGCCAACGGTCCAGCCAAGCGCTCAGCCAACGGTCCAGCCAAGCGCTCAGCCAACGGCCCAGATCCATGAGGTTATGCAAGCTGCTGCCCAGCCTTCACAGACTTTTGTTGCTGATGTTCCTGATGGTGCCCGGCCTGCTACTGTTCTTGCTTCTCCTGGTAGTGCCTGGCCTGCTGGACTACTTGAGGGCACCCAGTTTACCATCCAGCCTGTTGCTACCTTGTCTGAGACTATTCAGTCTGTTGCTAGTATGCCTGCAGCACTACCTGAAGTTTTCCAGTTTACTGCTCAGATGTCACAGACCTCTGCTGTTGCTTCCAAGTCTGGCGACTCTGCTGTTGCTTCCAAGTCTGGCGACTCTGCTGTTGCTTCCAAGTCTGGCGACTCTGCTGTTGCTTCCAAGTCTGGCGACTCTGCTGTTGCTTCCAAGTCTGGCGACTCTGCTGTTGCTTCCAAGTCTGGCGACTCTGCTGTTGCTTCCAAGTCTGGCGACTCTGCTGTTGCTTCCAAGTCTGGCGACTCTGCTGTTGCTTCCAAGTCTGGCGACTCTGCTGTTGCTTCCAAGTCTGGCGACTCTGCTGTTGCTTCCAAGTCTGGCGACTCTGCTGTTGCTTCCAAGTCTGGCGACTCTGCTGTTGCTTCCAAGTCTGGCGACTCTGCTGTTGCTTCCAAGTCTGGCGACTCTGCTGTTGCTTCCAAGTCTGGCGACTCTGCTGTTGCTTCCAAGTCTGGCGACTCTGCTGTTGCTCCCAAGTCTGGCGACTCTGCTGTTGCTCCCAAGTCTGGCGACTCTGCTGTTGCCTCCAAGTCTGCAGTTCCTGCTCCTGCTGCTGCTCAGCCACCACAGACTCCTGCTGCTGCTGCTGCTGCTCAGCCACCACAGACTGCTGCTGCTGCTGCTGCTCAGCCACCACAGACTGCTGCTGCTGCTGCTGCTCAGCCACCACAGACTGCTGCTGCTGCTGCTGCTCAGCCACCACAGACTGCTGCTGCTGCTGCTGCTCAGCCACCACAGACTGCTGCTGCTGCTGCTGCTCAGCCACCACAGACTGCTGCTGCTGCTGCTGCTCAGCCACCACAGACTGCTGCTGCTGCTGCTGCTGCTCAGCCACCACAGACTGCTGCTGCTGCTGCTGCTCAGCCACCACAGACTGCTGCTGCTGCTGCTGCTCAGCCACCACAGACTGCTGCTGCTGCTGCTGCTCAGCCACCACAGACTGCTGCTGCTGCTGCTGCTGCTGCTCAGCCACCACAGACTGCTGCTGCTGCTGCTCAGCCACCACAGACTGCTGCTGCTGCTGCTCAGCCACCACAGACTGCTGCTGCTGCTGCTGCTCAGCCACCACAGACTGCTGCTGCTGCTGCTGCTCAGCCACCACAGACTGCTGCTGCTGCTGCTGCTCAGCCACCACAGACTTCTGCTGCTCAGCCACCACAGACTTCTGCTGCTCAGCCACCACAGACTTCTGCTGCTCAGCCACCACAGACTGCTGCTGCTCAGCCACCACAGACTGCTGCTGCTCAGCCACCACAGACTGCTGCTGCTCAGCCACCACAGACTGCTGCTGCTCAGCCACCACAGACTGCTGCTGCTCAGCCACCACAGACTGCTGCTGCTCAGCCACCACAGACTGCTGCTGCTCAGCCACCACAGACTCTTCCTGCTGCTGCTGTTGTGGTCCAGCCATTACAGACTCCTGCTGCTGTGTTGGTCCAGCCACTACCAACTCCTACTGCTGCTGCTGTCCAGTTACCTCAATCTGTTGCCGATCTTCCTCCAGATGGTTTCCTGTCCATTGCCCCGATTGATGGTTTCCTGTCTTCTTTCCAGCCTGATGTCTGCCAGTCCACTGCCAAGCTACCTCCTGAACCTGCTCTTCCTCTTGATGGCACCCAGTCTACGGCTAATGCTTGCCACTTCACTGCCATGCCTAAGGTCTACCAGCCTGATATGTGCTTGAGTGAGGACCTGCCTATTGCCTGGCAGGGCACTTTCCTACCTGATGTTTACCAGACCACTGCTCTGCTTGGTGCTTTGTCTGATATATGCCAGTTTACCATGCTGTCTGATGCCTACCAGCCTGGTGTTCTTCTTGATGTCTTTTGTCTCCAGTTCCTAATTCAGCATCCTGAGATACAAAGTGAAAAATTAAATTTTCTGTTTCCCTCCCTGCCCACCCAGTGTTGGCAGAAATTGTCAACCTTCCTGTATGATTTCCTTTCTGCCGCCTCTTGGGATCCTGGCGGTAGTGGTATATGGTCTTGTTGGAGCGTCCTGAGGCCGCTCCTTAAGGGGGGGGTTATGTTAGGAATATGGTCATGCCACTTCCTGCCTGCTGGTGGCAGCATCGTGTTGAACTCTGAACTTCCTTTATTCCACCAGCAGATGGCTCTAGAGACTTTGCAGGACCTGAACTTTCCTTGTTCCACCACTGGGTGGCTCTATGCTGGCTGGAGACAGCTCTGCCACTGCAAGGGGTGCTCTCTATGGACTTTGCTTGCCAATCATGCTGCAGGTGTGTCCTCCTTATTTAAGAGCCCTGCAAGGAGCAACCTTTGCCAGAACTTTGTGCTCGCTAGCTGGAGTATCTGGACAACCCTGGTTCTCTGGTATTCTGTATTTCTGTATCTGTTATCCTGTTACTGAACCTTGATTCTGTCTGACCTCGTTTACTGCCTGCTCCTTTTGTACCGTGATTGCTCGATTGTTGCCGACTTATGCTTTGTTCTGACTGTGATTTTGTGCCTGCCTTCTTGTACTGCGATTGGTGTATATATTGTATATATTTGTCCTGTGTATATGTGTATATATATCCTGTATATATTTAGTTAGATAGATAGGGTTTTGGGGGTTTTGCACCTTGCTTTGGTTGTATGGTGTGTATGCATGTGGTGGTTGCGTTCTTGTATATAGTTGCCACCATATTCTCTGATTGCTGTACATAGTTGTTATGCATGCTGCTGCATTGAAATTGCATAATACTGTATGCACAATTGTAAATAAACCTTCCTGCATAGTATATTCCTGTCTCAGTGTCTGTGTTGCTGCAAACTGCAATCAATCTCAGTTTCTCTGTTCAGGCTCATGACACAAGTGCACCAGATTTCATGTACATTGTCGCAATTACGCCTATACGTAATTACGATTTGTAAATTCAATTGATTTCGTATAGTCATTTGTAATTTAACTTAAAATGTTGCGTAATTATGTGCAGACTTTAGCAGTGAATAGCAAAGACCCCATACATGCTATTGACACAGAAAATTGCTACATATGTAGGGATGGTCGGAATGCCAATTTCCGATTCCGCGGTAAATCCGCATTCCGCCATTGCCAAATTACCGATTCCGCTTTCCGCTACCAATTTCCGCATTCCTATGCGGAATTTCTGCCAGAAATCGCAGAAATTCTGCCCGACTTTAACATCGATTTTCTCAAAAACTATAAGGTCTTTTTGAAAACTTTTTTTGCATCTTGTTCAGAAGATTCTGTTTAATAAACCCTGAAAATTTGGTGTTTCTAGGACTTACGGGGGCTTTGCTAATAACCGTTAAAGTCGGCAAATTTTTACAGTAATGTAAAATGCAGAAAATAGGCAGATGCGGATTTTCTGCATTTTAAATTACAGTAAAAATCCACCGACTTTAGCGGTTAATAGCAAAGCCCCCTTAAGTCCTAGAAACACCAAATTTTTAGGGTTTATTAAACTGAATCTTCTGAACAAGATGCAAAAAAAGTTTTCAAAAATGCCTTATTGTTTTTGAGAAAATCGATGTTAAAGTCGGGTGGAATTTCCGCGATTTCCGGCGGAAATTTCCGCGATTTCCGGCGGAAATCCGCCTACCGCACTTGAATTACCAATTTCCACATTCCGATGCGGAAATGCAATTTCCGATCGGAATATCGGAAATTGCATTTACGCGGAATCCGAATGAGCATCCCTAGTTAAGAAGAATATTGGGTATAAGTCAAAAAATTGTTTTTCAAAAACACCTTGTAGTTTTTGGAAAAGTCGATTTTAAAAATGCAAAACTCATAAAAATTACATATTTAAAATTGATTGTCTTCTGATTTATTATCTGATACCCCCTTTTCCATGAGAAATCTCTACCTTTTCTCAAATAGATCACCTGTATGGTTGATATTGTAGTGAAATCCCTCCCACAGTGTGATGTCAACACACTTACCTACCTGTGAACCTTGTTGTAGGTTCCTCTCTGTGAACCTTATTGCATTGTGGGAAATAATGGCTTTTTGTAACCTTTTAACCTATCACATTGTTAGTGGGTGAGCTAATAGATCATGACAGTTGGTGCTGTGTTTTTTTATCGTCTGCCAGCAGTGAAGGTGACGACCTGCAGCCTCATGGGGGCTCTTTGTTGGTGGGGTCTGATCGCCCCCAGGTGTTTTTTTATATATATAAATATTTATTTCTTTATTGTAATAATATTTTGTACTATTTTTTAATTTATTTTATAACCCTCCTCCCTCCCTCCCCCCGCCAGCCAATCAGCGTAATTGTCTGTCATAGGCTTCAGCCTATGACAGCGGATCACTTCCATAGCAACAGAGCAGATCGCAGCACTTTACCAAGTAAAAAGATGGCGGTCTATCAGTCTCCCGAGCGGTGATCGCTGCTGGGAGACTGAAGGAGCTCCGCCTACCAGGCAGGAGATGTTCACGCAGACTGTGCGTAGAGATGAGCGTAATGACCTAATTACGATTTTGCGAAATTTCGCGTAATTAGTGTAATTACGATTATGGCCGTAAGTACATAATCGTAATGAAGAAGGATTTCGCGAAATTTCGCGTAAGCGTAATTTTCGCGTAATTTTCGCATTACAGTCGTATCATGCCGTAATTTCGCATTAAACGCTACCGTAATTTCGCGTTAAACCGTAACGCTCCGTATAATATAAAAAAGCCGCCGACTTTAAGGGTTAATAGCAAAGCCCCCTTAAATGCTAGGAGCCTCAAATTTGGAGAATATATTAAGGAGATCAGGAGGAATAAGAGGAGAAAATTTTTTTTCAAAAAGACCTTATAGTTTTTGAGAAAATCGATTTTTAAGTTTCAAGGGCGAAAATGTCTTTTAAATGCGGAAAATGTCAGTTTTTTTTGCACAGGTAACAATAGTGTATTATTTTCATAGATTCCCCCAAGTGGGAAGAGTTTTACTTACTTCGTTCTGAGTGTGGGAAATATAAAAAAAAAACGACGTGGGGTCCCCCCTCCCAGACCTCTTTAACCCCTTGTCCCCCATGCAGGCTGGGATAGCCAGAATGCGGAGCACCGGCCGCGTGGGGCTCCGCACCCTGACTATACCAGCCCGCATGGTCCATGGATTGGGGGGTCTCGGAAGGGGAGGGGCAGCCAAGCTTTCCCCTCCCCCTCCGAGCCCTTGTCCAATCCAAGGACAAGGGGCTCTTCTCCACCTCCGATGGGCGGTGGAGGTGGAGGCCGCGATTTCCTGGGTGGGGGGTTCATGGTGGAATCTGGGAGTCCCCTTTAAAAAGGGGTCCCCCAGATGCCCACCCCCCTCCCAGGAGAAATGAGTATAGAGGTACTTGTAGTACCCCTTACCCATTTCCTTTAAGAGTTAAAAGTAAATAAACATACAAACACATAGAAAAAGTATTTTAATTGAACAAAAAACATAACCACGAAAAAAGTCCTTTAATATTCTTAATTAACCATTAATACTTACCTGTCCCTTTAAATAAATGATCCCACGCAATATCCTCGGAAATGTTCTATCAGTTACAATGTAACAAAGTTATTACAATATAACAACTTTGTTACATTGTAACTACGCCGCACCCGACGTCACTCACCGCCGCCGCCGCCGCCGCGTCTGCGCTGCAGGACCCGACAGAGCTCTGAGCTATAGCTCAGAGCTCTCAAAAGCATCTTTGTATTTGGGCTCCAAGGAGCCCCATTGGTCCTTAGCAGACCAATGGGGTTCCTTCTGATTTGAAGGAACCCCATTGGTCTGCTAAGGACCAATGGGGCTCCTTGGAGCCCAAATACAAAGATGCTTCTCAGAGCTCTGAGCTATATAGCTCAGAGCTCTGTCGGGTCCGTGCAGGACGCTAAGTCCCCGCCGGCTCCGCTGCCCTCCCCGCCTCTCCCACATGTCACCCACATGTCACCCACATGTGGGTGACATGTGGGTGACAGATGTGGGCGGGGTGGACAGCGGGAGCTGCGGGGACTTAGTGTCCTGCACGGACGCGTATGCGGCGGCTGAGCGGCGAGTGACGTCGGGTGCGGCGTAGTTACAATGTAACAAAGTTGTTACATAATAACTTTGTTACATTGTAACTGATAGAACATTTCCGAGGATATTGCGTGGGATCATTTATTTAAAGGGACAGGTAAGTATTAATGGTTAATTAAGAATATTAAAGGACTTTTTTCGTGGTTATGTTTTTTGTTCAATTAAAATACTTTTTCTATGTGTTTGTGTGTTTATTTACTTTTAACTCTTAAAGGAAATGGGTAAGGGGTACTACAAGTACCTCTATACTCATTTCTCCTGGGAGGGGGGTGGGCATCTGGGGGACCCCTTTTTAAAGGGGACTCCCAGATTCCACCATGAACCCCCCCACCCAGGAAATCGCGGCCTCCACCTCCACCGCCCATCGGAGGTGGAGAAGAGCCCCTTGTCCTTGGATTGGACAAGGGCTCGGAGGGGGAGGGGAAAGCTTGGCTGCCCCTCCCCTTCCGAGACCCCCCAATCCATGGACCATGCGGGCTGGTATAGTCAGGGTGCGGAGCCCCACGCGGCCGGTGCTCCGCATTCTGGCTATCCCAGCCTGCATGGGGGACAAGGGGTTAAAGAGGTCTGGGAGGGGGGACCCCACGTCGTTTTTTTTTTATATTTCCCACACTCAGAACGAAGTAAGTAAAACTCTTCCCACTTGGGGGAATCTATGAAAATAATACACTATTGTTACCTGTGCAAAAAAAACTGACATTTTCCGCATTTAAAAGACATTTTCGCCATTGAAACTTAAAAATCGATTTTCTCAAAAACTATAAGGTCTTTTTGAAAAAAAATTTTTCCTCTTATTCCCACTGATCCCCTTAATATACCCTGGGAATTTGGTGTTCCTAAACTTTAAGCAGGCTTTGCTATTAACCGTTAAAGTCGGCGGGTTTTTAAATGTTTACATTTTTCCTTTGAAACTTTAACATCGATTTTCTCAAAAACTATAAGGTCTTTTTGAAAAAAATTTTTTCCCTCTTATTCCTCCTGATCTCCTAAATATATTCTCCAAATTTGAGGCTCTTAGCATTTAAGGGGGCTTTGCTATTAACCCTTAAAGTCGGCGGCTTTTTTATATTATACGGAGCGTTACGGTTTAACGCGAAATTACGGTAGCGTTTAATGCGAAATTACGATATGAACGAAACGCGAAATTTCGCGTTGAAAATTACCCTTACGGTATTTTCAATTACGATTTTAATGGCAATTTCGCTACGCTAATTTCGCATCGTAATCGCAAATTTCGCATGCGTAATTATAGTAATGCGAAATTACGAAAATTTCAGCTCAACTCTAACTGTGCGGAATCTCCTGCAGTAGCCAGCTCCAGGACTTGGCGTGACCTGGTCTTTAGGTAGTTATTACTTCCAATTGAACTCTTACCTAAGCATGGTAGTTTACAGCAGCATAGTTTGTCATTGTCAAACTTCATCCCATAATGGCCAGCATGACCTCTGACTAGTGATGAGCTCAGATTTCGTATAGATGTAATTTTGCCTCGAAATGTGCAATTACAATGCAAAATCATAATGTGAAATTTTGAGCATAAGCCTAATTAAATTTGTCTGTTATTCATAATTTTGCTGAATTTTCACATATTTTCTAGTAATTTTTTGCTGACTATAGCAAAACCCCCATACATGCTACTGCTACAATGCTAAAATGTCTACATATACATATATTAATGAGAATAGTAGGTACAAGTCAAAAAATATTTTTTAAAAAGACCTTGTAGTTTTTGAGACATCCAATTTTAAAAATGCAAAGGAAAAAATATTTTTTAATTGAAATTTTTAGAATTTAAAAAACATTTTTCCTTTGCATCTCCTTTGCATTTTCAATCGATTTTCTCAAAAACTACAAGGTGTTTTTGAAATATTCTACCTAATGTATGTAGCAATTTTGATGGCAATAGCATGTATGGGGGCTGTGCTATTTACCGCTAAAGTCGGCAAGAAATTACATGAAATTACAAATTATTATACAAAATCAATTAAATGTACAAATCGTAATTACCGATAGGTGTAATCGCAAAAATGTACGTAAAATTTCTTGTAATCGTAATCAGCTGATTATGATCATCACTACTTCTGACCAAGGCTGGATTTGTACTTTTTTCCGCCCAAGGCCCACTATCACCAGCTGCCTCCAGACCGACAGCATAGTAAACTTTCCCCCAACAGGGATGGTAGGCAGCTATAAGGACAGTCAGGGCCAGTTTAAGGGGCCCCAGTGCCCTGGGGCACACTTAAGCGTGAGGCCCCCCTGTCCGAGATGTCATACCCCCCCTCCCAGTGCTGTCACCCGATTGCTGCCCGGGTCCCTGCGAGTATGCTTCCTGTAATTACCTATCTCAGCGGACGGGCAGGAAGTGGCTGCACATTCCGTGCCCTCTGCTCTGAGGCTGGCATGCTGTCTTCTTCCTTCTCTATGACCCGGCGCGTAATGTGTAAACACGCACCAAGTCATAGAGTGGGAGGGAGACAGTATGCCAGCCTCGGAGTGCACGGTATGTGCAGCTGCTTCCTGCCTGCCCGCCGAGATAATTACAGGAAGCATACTCGCTGGGACACAGAAAGCTGCATTTGACAGGGAGGGTGGTGTGGGGCCCCTGCAGAGGTCAGTGCTCCAGGACAATTGTCCTCTTTGCCTCTATGGCAGCGCCGGCCCTGAGGACAGTTAGTGACATGATGGCAGGGGTCAAATTGTAAGCTCCTTGACGAGCGCCATATGAGTGAGTGACAGGCGGCTCAGAGATCACTGTAAGTGCTTGTCAGCTGCCCCTACATCCCCCGGTTGCAAGAGTTGGCTGTCGGTAGCTGCCCACCGCTTTATACAAACTCTGTGTAGCAGGACGAATGTTCGGCAGGCTAAATGCTACTGCCACACTGCTGCCCCAGCCCACCCCTTGCTTTCCTGGCGCCCTAGGCCATGGCCTTTGTGGTCTTGCCTTAAATCCGGCCATGCCTCAGACCTGAAGCCATCTGCCTATCGGCATTGCCAAACCAGCATATCCCTTACTACTACTATCTTTCGATAAAGTTCCTATTTCATTCTATTAATTTTATTCGATATCTATCTATCACTTCAAATCATACATAAATGTAAAAAAAAATGTTTTTAAAGTGAAAATGGTTGATTTGGAAACAATGCTCATATGAATGTTGCAGCGGTGAGGATAATCTGTAAAGGTTAACACTAACAAGTGTGCTTGCTTGGCTCGTCTGCGGCCCTCGGCCTCTGACCGACCCCGTGCTTCAGCCTCGCAGCAGTAGTGAGATTTACATACGTCCTGTGTCGATACATGCGGTTTCACCCTTTAGGCGCTCCTATGAGAGAAGCGACAAATGCACAGCAGCCATCTGGGAGCATGCGACCTTTCCTCTGCATGTAAAATTAGCAGCTGCTTGTTATTCATATATGTCGTCTCTTCTATGTGTTCCTCATTTCCATGCGCTGTGCTGGGAGTTGTACAGGAGGCTGCAGCCTAGGGGGGCTTCATGTAAAACCTGTTCTCCACTTCTCCTTATGTAAATAGGTGATTTTTTTTCTCTCCTTTTATTCAATTTCAGTTTATTACACTGACCTTACACAGCATTCCCAGGGATGGAAACTGCAATGTTAAGATCTCATTTTTTCACACACTATCTTATTTTTCTTATTATTTTGTATTTATTTATTTGTCACACTTCCTCTTCTGCTGCTCTACTACTTCCACTACCTTTCCTTTTTTTCCTATGATAATAAATAAATATAAAAGAATTTTGTGAAACTCAAAAAATTAGAGTATGGAGCAATAGTCTATTTATTTCAGTAATTCAACTTAAAGTGGAACTGAAAGTGTGCTAACAAAATAAGAGTTTCACTTACCTGGGGCTTCTGCCAGCTCCCTGAAGCTGATCTGTGCCCGTGAAGTTTCCATACAATGCTCCGTTTCCACGCCATGGCTCACTTTCACTTCAAGCAGTTGGAGGGAACTGCGCCTGCGCAGCCCTGGCAGTCCTCGTTCACTGCAGGCGCAGTAAAGATTTTCTAGTACTGCACCTGCACAGAACACTCCTGGCTACGGGAATGCGTATGAGGATACGCGTGGCCAGGGTGCAGTGATCATCGACTTAGAAGTCGGATTCCACTGCGTGAAGAAAAGTGAGCCGCGGCAGGGGAACGGAGACTCGGTCCAGGATGACATGGGCACAGGTCGGCTGCAGGAGCTGGCAGAAGCCCCAGGGAAATGAAACTCTTATTTATATATTTTTTGCACACTTTCAGTTCCATTTTAAGTTGAATTACTGAAATAAATGGACACTTCAGGTGCGCTTTAAAGGACAACTATCAAAGTTGAAGATTTTGGCAGACGCCGTGAAAAAGAAAGGAGAGACTTGGAAATGATAGTTGTAAGCATTTTTCTTTGTAATGTGTCTCCAAATAGAGATGGCCCAAACAATTCGCAGGCGAGCAGTATTCTGCAATCATCTGCTGTTTGGCATGTTCGAGTCACCTCCTATACATCGTCATTGAGCTAAACTTTGACCCCTTACCTCACAGTCAGCAGACACATGGCAGCCAATCAGCTAGCATCCCTTCCTGGACCCCACAACCCCCTATCAAAAAAGCAGTTGTGGTGGCCATATAGGATCAATTCTCTGCTGGCTGCTGACTGTTAGTGAGAGCAGGGTCAGACTTGCTGCAGATAGGTAGGGAAAGCATTAGCTAGTCCTGTGTTCTTGTTCCTTACTTGCCATGAAAGCACCCCAAACGGCCTCTGCAAGGGGTAGCACATCGGTCTCCTGTGTTTTTTGGTGTGTGACACTCCACAGCCCACTGACACCCAGAGCTGTGTGCACACTGCACACTACTGTTGTTGCCTCATTAAGCTACAGGCACAGAAAGACTCCAATGCATTATTATTTCACTGTAATCTGATAGTACTATTGTATTTCTCTGTGTGTGATAGTCCACAGCCCACTGACACCTAGAGCTGTGCATAATGTGATTTCTGCCCATACAGTAATTCTGAGAATACAAAGTTTGTTTTTGAGCCATTTAGATGGCTCGATAGATAATTTCCGACATGGCTGATCTCCCTTTCGAGTGTTTTGCCGTTTGATTTTTAATAGAAGTGAGTGGAAAAAGATAGGAAAAATGAGAGGAAGATAAGACAAACGACTGCAGAATCAAGCAACAAAACGATCGAGCTGAGAATTGAGCGCCTGAAACGAACCGTGTATTCCCAGCATTAGGGTTTAAACCCCAACTGCGTCAACTCTGTCATTTTTGGTGAGGCTTTTGGCATGGATACCGTTCTGGCGTGCCCCTATCCAGGTGTTAAACCCCTTGAAAGAACTTTTTCATCACTTTTGTGGCCAGAAAAAGTCTTTGTAGGTTTTAAAATTTGCCTGCCCATTGAAGTCGCCAGATTCACCTGTTTGCAAACATTTTGCGGAAGTTCGCGGTTGCAAATGGAAAATTCTATGTTCACGACATCTCTATCCCCAAACTGCACCGTTCAAATGTAGCAGAGGCCATTCATCATAGGGGTCGCCCGTTATGTGTGGAATGACTCTTCAGACTCTGCCACACTACAGATTCTGCACATAATGGCCGTTCCCGATGACATTCTGCTACATTCCAGTGCCCACTCTTTTTATATGGTATGCCCTTTGAGCGATGCAGTTCCCTTTGAGTGGTGCAGTTCGGGGGCACATGCAAAAGCAACAATCAGCATACAACTATTTATCAATCCCAAGTCTCTCCACTCTATTAAAGGGCTTCTGCCAAAATCATCAGCTTTGATAGTTGTCCTTTAATATGGGATCCGTGTAGACATCCACTTCTGCTCCGCTGGATCGCAGCGTTTTTAGGCCCAGTGTGAACTGTCCCTTATTCAATGTAATTTTTAAGGGAGAAGAAAAACAAGAAACCTTCAGCTTTCATAGCTTATTTATTTTACTAGCTCATTTGATTTATTTAATTATGTTTCATTTTCAAAACAAATTTAAATTAATTATAGAAAAAGAAGGAGAGACAGAAAGCATGAGAGAAGATAATTATTATTTTCATTTTGCAAAAAAAAAATTAAATTGTTATAGTCTGTTTTATTTACCTGTGTTTAATATTAGCCACAAATTTGAATCAATTAAAATAGAGAGAGAGAAAAAGAGAAGGAGGTTGGAATGTGCAAAGCTCTTTATTTAGAACAAAGAATATTTTTATTTTCAACAGCAGATTTAAAGTGTACCAGAGCTGAATGTAATAAAAAGATTTACCTGGGGCTTTCTCCAGCCCCATCCGCTCAGATCGCTCCCACGCCGCTTTCCTCCGCTGTCCGCAGCTACCGGAACTCCCCGCACTTCTTTCAGTCGGCTCCAGTCTACGCAGAAGAAGTGTGCCCTCTTTGTATCTCGCCAGCAGCTTTCTTTAGAGACGGCCCAAACCTCCGATTTTCCTCCCGCGAAAGTTCGGTTTGCGCAAACTTTCGCCAACCAAAATAGACTTCAATGGGGAGGCGAACTTTGAAAACTAGAAAAATTTATGCTGGCCACAAAAGTGATGGAAAAGGGGGCATGGCGGAGTGGGATACACACCAAAAGTCCCTGGGAAAAATCCGGATTGGACGCAAAGCAGCGTTTTAAGGGCAGAAATCACATTGAATGCTAAATTGCAGGCCTAAAGTGCTTTAAAACGTCTTGCATGTGTATACATCAATCAGGGAATGTAATTAGAGTACTGCTTCACACTGACACACCAAACTCACTGTGTAACACACCGCAAACAGCTGTTTGCGTAGTAACGGCCGTGCTGGACCGGTACGCACCATGGCCAGAGTGCAGGCCTTGGCGGTTTTTAAACCCATATGGTCGCCAGGCTGTGGTAGCTCAATGATAGAACAACAGTGACTGTCCAGCTGATCAAATTTGGTCTGTCCACAATGAAGCACTTTATTATCTTTGGTGTGCCACCCCCCGAGACACTCATATAGCCGGCGGTCATTGCTTCATTGTGATACGCAAGCCCCTTCACCGCGGCAAGGTAATGATCATGAAGGGGAATGGGCACATGTACATGCCTTTTGTTTTGTTGTTGCAGCTGCACTGCATCCAGAAAAATTAGGCAGACATGTACACGCACCAGAAAAATTACTTTAGCAGCCGCTGCTAGCAGCGGCCTTAAAAATTCAGGAATCCGCCTGGAGTCCTGGACCCTGTTGGTGGTGGCGGAAAAGGCAGTCAAGCGGCCTGCGGGCAGATATGCTGTGTGGGGAGCGACTTAGTCTTGGGGCAGGCCTGAGCGTGCTTTGCAGACCAGGCATCCGTGGTCAGATGGACCCTTGACCCAACGCTGTGTGCCAGAGATGTCACCACTTGCCTTTCAACATCATGGTACAGTTTAGGTATCGCCTTATTTGAGAAAAAATTGCGGCCTGGTATCTTCCACTGCGGTGTGTGGCTTTGCTTTTGTGTGCTGCTTTTCTTCAGGTGGTCATCCCATTGCAGTTTCTGCTTTGTAATAATGTGCCTTTGTAAGGCAGTTGTCCCTACGCGGGTCTTGCTCTTTCCACGGCTCAGTTTTCGGTGGCAGAGAGTACAGATGGCATTGTTCTCATCTGAGGCAGACACACAAAAAAATTTCCACAGCCCTGGGGTGATGGCACTTTGGTGGTGGCGGCTGACTGAGTGTTAAGTGGGGTGCCAGAATCAGAGCAGGAGGAGGAAGATATGTCACGCCTCCGAGCGGACGCTGAGAAAGGTGAGGTTTTCTGTGTTAAATAGTCAACTATGTCCTGACAATATTGGGGGTTGATGGCACGTGCCTTCTTCTGAACACTGTACTGTGTACGTGGTGTCATGCGGTCGAGGGCCGCACGACACCACGACAGCGTGACCTTGAACAGGTAGTGGACAGGCACAGTGACACTGCGTGCGCTCAGCTCACGTAGGTAGGTGGGTGCACTGTGAACAACAGGTAGGTAGATATATGCAGTAATGGGTATTACAATGTGCACCTGTCACACACAGACAGGTAGCGGACAGGCACAGTGACACTGTGTGCTCTAAACTCACGTAGGTAGGTGGGTGCACTGTGAAAAACAGGTAGGTAGGTATATGCAGTGATGGGTATTACAATGTGCTCCTGTCACACACAGACAGGTAGTGGACAGGCACAGTGACACTGTGTGCGCTCAGCTCACGTAGGTAGGTGGGTGCACTGTGAACAACAGGTAGGTAGGTATATGCAGTAATGGGTATTACAATGTGCACCTGTCACACACACAGGTAGTCACTGAATGTGCTGGACCTGGCAGTAGCACACACACAGTATGAATTATCAAGGCTGTCTATGCAACACAAGTGTCAGTGGGACACACAGAAAAAAAAAATAGATCACAAGAACAAGATTAGCTCTCAAAAGAGCTGCTGTGGGGTGCTATTTTAGCAATAAGAATCAGCAAGGAGCAAGCTAACAAGCCTACAAGGGCCTAACTAATCTTTCCCTATGAGAGTCTGCAGCAGCAACAGCAGCAGCTGTCCCTTCTCTATCTACTGCAGGCACACAAGTGAGTAAAATGGCAGCGATGCCTGCCTTTCATAAGGGGGGGGGTTGCTCCAGGAGGGAGTGTAGCCTGATTGGCTACAATGTACCTGCTGACTGTGATGTAGAGGGTCAAAGTTGACCCTAATGGTTCATTATGGGGCGAACCGAACTTCAGGTAAAGTTTGCGGTTCTCCGCGATCGCTAACCCCCGGAAGTTCGCCGGGAACCGTTCGCCAGCGAACCATTCGGGCCATCTCTACTTTTCTTATGTCGGACTGGAGTCGACTGACGGATGACCCGCTTCCCATAGCTGCGGACAGAAGAGGACAGCGGCGTGGGAGTGATTGGAGTGGATGGGGCTGGAGGAGGCCCCAGGTATGTATGAATCTTTTTATTACATTCTGCTCTGACTCCCTTTACGCAATCCTTGGCCTACTTGTAACCAGAATTGCCCTAAAATTTTATTCTTGGGGAAAAAAGAGGTTCTCTCTTCCTTTCTCTTATTTTTTTTTTCAATAAACGTCTACCTCAGTTATAAACTTAAAGAGGAACTTTAGTGAAAAGTGGCAAAAAAAAAATAAAAATAAATCAATACATTGCACGGTGAAAAAAAAAAATAGAAGAGGGATCAAGGAGTGATTGATATTCATCATGTAATTTGTTCATATTGTTTGAGCCACCATTAGCCTGCATGTAATTATCTACTACTGGCAGACAAGGAAAAAAAACGAACAGCACCAACTGCCATTATCTATAACCACACACCCTAACAATGGGATAGTCTAAAAGGTTTTTTTTGTTTTTTTTTAATAGATATACTGTACATATGCACAGAGGGAGATACTGGTTGCTTTGGCAGTTGGAAACAGCTATTATTTCCCACAATGCATCGAGGCTCACAGACAGGAAACTGTCAGGACTTATGTCCTGACATCACACTGTGGGAGGGGTTTCAACACAATATCAGCCATATAGACCCCCTGATGATCTATTTGAGAAAAGGTAAAGACTTCTCATGGGAAAGGGGGTATCAGCTACTGATTGGGATGAATTTCAATCCTCGGTTACGGTTTCTCTTTAAACAAATAGAATAAGGCAAGGAACACACTTGTTTAAATTGTGCATTTTTTTTTACATCCATTTCTCCGTGGTAAAAAAATAGACAACCTTCTACTTTTTTGCCGCAAAATAAAAAATAACAAGAAAAAAGAAAAATTGTGTAGTAGTGGTAGTTGTAATGTTAAAGTAGAAGTATTGTTAATATGTAAAAGAAGTACTAGTAGCAATAAGTAAGTTGTCTCAGTAGAAGAAATAGGTGGAAGGAGGCACCCCAGAGGGGTGAATTGTAAATGAGATAAAAACAAGCCTTACCTCATACTAAGCATTTGTATGCTTGTCACTGTACATACACGTGTCTATCACATCCTGTCACATGACACTTAAAGAGGAACTCCAGTGAAAATATTGTAATAAAAAAAAGTGCTTCATTTTTACAATAATTATGTATTAATGATTTATTCAGTGTTTGCCCATTGTAAAATCTTTCCTCTCCCTGATTTACATTCAGACATTTATCATAGGGTGACAATGTTACTGCTGGCAGGTGATGTCACTGCAATGAGATGCTGCTTCCTTTTTTGGCAGCTGTAAACAGCTGTTATTTCCCACAATGCAACAAGGCACTCGCAGTGTGATGGCAGGACCTCAGTGCTGTGAGGCACTGACATCACACTGTGGGAGGGGTTTCACCACAAAATCAGCCATACAGAGCCCTGTGATGATCCGTCTGAGAAAAGGAAAACATTTCTCAAGGGAAAAGGGATATCAGCTACTTACTACAATAACGTTCAATTCTTGGTTGCGGTTTCTCTTTAAAGTGCCCTTTAAGTAGATGGGGACCCCCGCAGTTTTTGGCCCCCTCTAGTTGTGACCCTTTAATAGTAGTAAGTTATATAATGTTATCGTCCTGGAAAAGGAGAGAACATGGCACGAAAACCTAGATCACAGTTTCCTGAAACAGTTCATAAGCTCCAGATAATAAACAATGTCTCTCAAACCTATCTTTGATCTCATATCTTCATTTAGCTAGCGTCAAATATAAAGCAATATCATCATTCCTTTCTTTTTTTTTCCCCTCTGTCGTCTGAAAAGATACGGTATGAGCCTGACTGTCTGCTTTCACAATACGTGTAGGAAAATGAACAGATTTCAGTAGTATTTCAGGAACATTGTCTGCCGATTGTTTGCTGTAACGGTGGAACAAAATCACCATATAAGCTATTTCATTTATATACCGTTACAGATTATTTTACAGAAATTGTTTTGTCGGAAATTCAATTTGAAACATAAGATGAAAACTCAGGAGGAGACTTAAATCTACAGAAATGGAGTTTTTGCACCCAATGTGAATTCTGATATGTGTTATAAAGGATGAAACATAGCCATCTGCACAGTCTAGTGGAAAAAAATCCTGATCTTTCTCAAATCTAGTTTGCTTATTTTTTTGTCTTTTGTTTTACTTTTTTCCAGTTTTGTTTTGTTTATCATTTCAATTTCAATCTATGTATCTATTTGCTTTTTTATTTTTTTATTTATATCTTTGTTAAGTTTAATGCTAAAAGAGATTTTAATGACTGTATTTTTCTGACTATAAGATGCTCTGGATTATAAGATGCACTTAGGTTTAGAGGGCAAAAACCGAGGAAAAAAATATATATACTAAACCTGGTGCGCCGTCCATGGTCCAGGAGCCTCTTGAAGATGTTCTTCCCTAATTATTGTGTCCTCCTGTGTCCCCTTCTGTCCCCATGTGTCCTCTTGTGTGGAGAGAGACACAAGAGGACACATGGGGACAGAAGGGGTACCCTTGTGTTTTCTTCTGTCCCCCTGTTTCCTCCTTTGCTGACCCCCGTGTGTCTCCTTCTGTCCCCCTATGTCCTCCTTGGTCCCCCTGTGTGTCCTCCTTTGCCCTTCTGTCACCTCATGTTCCCTTCTGTCCTCCTTGAACCCACTCTGCCTCCCCTGTGTCCTTCTTTGTCCACTTCTGTCCCCTTGTGCCATCCTCACCCCCCCCCCCCCCCCCCACATGTCTCCTCCACTCCCCATGTGCAACACGGCTCACCAAATCCACAGTTCCAGCAGCAATCAGCAGAACTCTCCTCTTCTGCATGGCTCCCCCTAGTGATGGCTTTTGCTCATCGTGTCATCAGCAGAAGCCGTCGCTAAGGGAAGCCACCCATTAAAAAAAAAAGTCAGCAGGGAGACCCGACAGGCACGCACAGATTTTCCATAGATTTTATACTGAAATCTATTGCAAATCTGTGTGTAGTGTGTGGAGAGAGTCAAGCAAACAGATCCCTCTCTAAATAGGTAATGATCAGAGAGAGATCTATCTGTTGGCCATTTTAGTCTATGGCTGCCTAAAGTGTACACACTTCTGCACACTTTACATTATGGTGGGAGAGGTGCCTCCAGGTATTCAAGGCTTGCTGTAATTGTTTATATAAAAAAAACTATGAGGCTATGCAAACATAAAAATGCAGTTGTGAAACAAAGTTCTGTAGGGGTGCAGTTATAGTTTGTGTGTGATGTTGCTTTAATATTGTTTTTTACATGTAATATTTTTTTTTTATTTAGCTCATATTTTTTTTTATTTGTTTGAAGTCAGCATCAAACCTCGGGTGGTTCCACACATTTTCACCAAAACACTGTCGGAAATTGCATTGAAGTCAATGGCCCCGAATTCAGCAGTTAATAGCAAAGCCTCCATACATGCTATAGCCACTAAATTTGCTGGGTCTGTTAGTTGCTTGTGGTCTGGTATTAGTCATGGAAATAATCCGAAGATATAACAACAAAAGCTGTTTAGGTGATACCTTTAACCACTTTGTCCTCCTTGACGTAGTTCTACATCAAGGAGGACATGTGCGCTCCCGCGCGCTCCCACGTGCTTCCGATTGCGTGTGTGCACGCATGCTCCCAGCCGTGGATCGTTAGCCCAGGAATCAATGAATCAGGCCATGGTGCCCGATCACTGATTCCTCTCCCCCGCAGAAAAAGCGACAGCTTCTCTCGGAAGCTTCGCTTTTTCTGCCTCGTATGTCCCTCTAAGCATACATTGTATGCTTAGAGCGACATCATGTAAACAAACTCAAGGTTGCCATCTTGTGGCCAAAAAGTAAAACTACATCTAAACGTAAAAAAAAACAAAAAAACTACACATACATTTACCCCAAACAAATACTATTTACATCCCACCCTCCCAAAAATACCCACATAAAATATGTAATAATGAAAAAAAAACTTTACAATAAAAAAACAAAACACATAAATATTTACCCAAGGGTCTAAACTTTTTAAATCTCTATGTAAAGATGAAATATTTCTATTTTTTTTATTTTTTATAAGCTTGTAAATAGTGATGGATGCAAAACGGAAAAAATGCTCTTTTATTTCCAAATAAAATATTGTCGCCATGCATTGTGATAGGGACATAATTTAAATGGTGAAAAAACCTGGACAAATGGGCAAATACAATACATGGGTTTTAATCATGGAGGCATGTATTATTTTAAAACTATAATGGCTGAAAACTGAGAAATAAGGATTTTTTTTCAGCTTTTTTTTCTTATTCTTACTGTTAAAATGTATTTACAGTAAGGTAACTCTTAGCAAAATGTACCACCCAAAGAAAGCCTAATTGGTGGTGGAAAAAACAAGATATAGATCAGATCATTGTGATACGACTTAAACCCCCCCCCCCCCCCCAAAAAAAATGGCTGTCAATTAACATTAGGCCTAGGTTCCAGATAGCGGTCATGCAGCCCACATTGTGTCCAAAGTCCAACCGCACAACTGGGACATGACAGTTTTCAGCCAAAACACCTCCAAAAAATTATGCAGCAATTGTGTTTTGGGTTAAATATAGGTGGTATCAGAGGCCTGTAGCACCCTAGCCTGGCGGTGGGAGCTGCACAGGCATCAGGAGCAGGACAATGCAGCAGCAGCAGGTGTAATGTGTGCCAGGAGCATGACGGACGTGGCACGTTGCGATTGGCACTTAGCACGTGCCCCGTGGCATTTGACATGTGTCACGTGTCAAGTGGCATTTGGCACGTGTCACATTGCACTTGGCACGTGTCACATTGCACTTGGCACGTGTCACTTGGCACTTGTTGGCACGTGTCACATGGCACTTGCCAAGTGTCACGTGGCACTAGTCACGTGTCACGTATCACTTGCCAAGTGTCACGTGGCACTTGCCACGTGTCACGTGGAACTTGCCACGTGTTACGTGGCACTTGGCACGTGTCATGTGGCACTTGCCAAGTGTCACGTGGCACTTGCCACGTGTCACGTGACACTTGCCACGTGTCACTTGGCATGTGTCATGTGGCACTTGCCAAGTGTCACATGGCACTTGCCACGTGTCACGTGTCACTTGCCACGTGTCACGTGTCACTTGTCATGTGTCACTTGCCACGTGTCACGTGCCAAGTGCCACGTAACACGTGGCAAGTGCCACGTCACACATGCCAAGTGCCACGTGACACGTACCAAGTGCCACGTGACAGTCAGACATCAGAGGAGAAGACACTAGTGCACACTAACTGTCACACTGCCACTGCTCACAGCACAGCAGTTCTGTAGAAAGCTAACACAACAGTAGTACTACTACTCTAACAACTACTAGCAATGACTGCAGTACTACAGTACTAACTACACAATAACACAGTAATCCTATCCCCTAATCCCTAACCTAACTTATACCTAAGGCTAATAGCTGGCCAGCAGGCAGCAGCTGGCCTGGTCTGTGCACAGCACACACACAGACACATAGCAGCTGCCTGCAGCACACACGCTGACTGGCACACAGACACATAGCAGCTGCCTGCAGCACACAAGCTGACTGTCACACAGATGATTTAATGATTTAACAATAGTGTAGTGATAGTGAAGGGGTTAAGCTAATTAATGATTTAACAATAGTGTAGCGATAGTGAAGGGGTTAATAACGGAACAGCTTTCGGTTTATCACTGCTAGGCCAGCAGCACTGGAGCACACACTCTGACTGTCATACAATGACATCAATCAAGCTAATTAACGATGTAACAATAGTGTAGTGATAGTAGTGAAGGGGTTAATCACTGAACAGCTTATCACTGTGTACAGCCCTTGCTACTAGGCCCAGCAGCACTGGAGCACACACTCTGACTGTCACACTATGACATCAATCAAGCTAATTAACGATTTAACAATAGTGAAGTGATAGTAGTGAAGGGGTTAATCACTGAACTGCTTTAGGTTTATAACTGTGTACAGCCCTTGCTAGGCCACCAGCACTGGAGCATGTCTCTCAGTGAACGTTCAGCAAGCTAAGACGATATGTCTCATCATGGCAGCCCTCCTTATTATACAGGATGGCTGGCCAGTGTTCCTTTCTGTGATTGGGTGCCAGGGTTTAGGCTGGGAGCCCTCTGATTGGCTCAATGAGGTCAGGTGGGACTGGCCAGGGTTCCCCTCTGTGATTGGTTGCTAGGGCTTCTGCTGGGAGCCCTCTGATTGGCTCCAGGACGTCATCGCCTTGCAGATTACAGATTTTTGACAAAAATCTGACAGGATGAGCTGCATGCTTTCTTCAGGGCTGGGATTCAGACTCTACAGAGCAGAAAGATCAGCAGGACTGCCAGGCAACTGGTATTGTTTAAAAGGAAATAAATATAGTTACCTTCATCTGTCTCTCACCTTGGGTTCCAGATCAGAAGACTCAGTGACTTCAAGAAATGAATGACAAGGGAGTTCCAGAGGCAGGGTGCAGCATGTGAGAAATCACAAAGTTCTCCTAAAAATAGGGAAAACAGTCAGATAGTAAGTACCAAGATGGATATTAAAAAGATGTCTGGGATCTTGCACACATGACAAATCATATCTTGGCACTCATCCTACTCGATTTTAAAAAGCCTTCCAGTAACAGAGACGCAACTCTGAAACCCAATCAAGTTTGCTATGCAGTTTATGTCAAAAGCAGTGACTTATGGCTCAGCTCCAGTTTATGATGCAGAATGATTTGTGGCGTGTTATTTGACGCCGAAATAAGAAACATAAATGCTTGATTTTTGATTGATTACGAAGGGAATTGAGTATGAATTTTAAAACCACCGAGGAGGCTGTGAAAATCAATGAAGACTTCCTCAAGGCTTGTCACCATAAACAGGGGCCTCATCTGTGTAATAACAACATTAAAATGACTTATACACATATGAATAAACGGCGCTGAAGGGGACATGCAAACGTGATTTATTATAAACATTAGGAGCTGCTAACCCCACAGATGGACAGGGTGAATGCCAAGCTGTCCCCATTTGGAAACTATTAAAGGTTGGCAGGCCTACTTTTTACATCTTGTTTATGCTAATGCCACCTTATTAACTTTTCTCCAGTTTACTTCTGTCTGGAAGGAGCTACGGAATTTTTTATGTGGAAATTTGTAATTTGAAGACCTAGAAACACAGAAAAAAAGTAAATTCTGCTTGAGATATTCACATATTTAGGGAACAGGTGACAACTTTGTTGCTAAGATTGAGGCAACGTCTGTTAGTAAGGGTTGATCTGCAAAGTTTTTCTATTGAATTATCTCACCCAAAGGTTTAAATAGAGGGGAGCAACTCCGAGACAGGGGACTATACTTCAGATCAGGTATTTTTGTGGCTACACTTGTTACGGGTGTGAAGATCATGATGGCCACGCTAGTTTTATGACCCTTGTGGGATGGGCCCCAAGGCCAGGAAGGGCACCAAGGGGAGGCAAGGGGTGTGAATATTGGTGGGCTCCATCAACATTTTGTTGGGGTGACCCATGAATTGTAGTTCCGCCACTGATCTCACCTTAGCTATTTTTAACCTTAACCACTTCTTTGCTATGTATATTTATGCTCAGATTTACCATAAGGCACTGTAGGCTCATGCCTACAGGCGCATTATGCAGGATAATGTCCCCTTACCTATTGAATGAGGGGCTACTGAATACTGTGATGGTAGCACATCTGGCTATACATGAGGTGAGGGGGCACATCTACTACCTAGATTAATAGAGTTGCAAGATACTGTTGAAAATCTTACTACCTAGTCTGGGGAGGAGGGAAGTCTACCTAATATGGGTGTGTGGCCTAAATGGAGGGGTGGAGTTTAGGGTGCCAGAATGCCTGCACTTACAGGCTCCTAAACTGAAAATGTGGCTCTGGCTCCTGTATACTTTACTTGCGGATCAGGGGCGTAGGTATACATATTGTTTATTTACCCCTGCCATTCACTATCGCTGCACGTTTCTGTTCATATTCATCGCAATCCCGCCGATCTGTGATTGGTGAATGGAAAACAAACCCAATCGAAGTGCCCGTGATGAATGAGAGCCGGCATCAGTGAGACACAGGCTCTTATTCACAAATCCGTAAGTAAACAGTTACACACACAGGTTCCCTGCCACTGTAGACTTCTACTTTTTAACGAACTGTGTTTAGTAAATTGAAGCCATAGTCACAACAAATAAAGTCCAATTCAATTGCAACTGAGGCAATGGTTTCATAGTCAAAGAGCATCCAATTATACATATTAACAGAGATAATATTAAAACTGCATACTAAAGTAAACATATGAAAGAAATTCAAGGTGAATTAATAGAGCTCAACAAGCAAAATAATGAGTATTTACAATCGTTATACTCAATATAGCTTAACATTTTGAAGTGACTGACGTAAGATGCACAAGGTCCTTAGACTAATTGAAACAAGATTATGAGCAAGAAGAACAATTCTTATACTGTAATATATAAAACAGAACAACAACAACAATAAAGTACTCAATGTACAAGTGGTATACACAAGAACTGGTATCAAAGAGTCTGATGCATAAAAGGACAGTAATCTTGCTGTGCACAGGTAAATGTACCTGTTCAAACGCCAGTGGAGCACTACCGCTTTCTATTAGTGCCACCCGAGTTACCCTGGTCTCTAATTTTTTTTCTTACTTTAAGGACTGATTTTAAAACTGGATTCCAAATAGCAGCCATGAAAAATCTGCCTTGCTGAGCCGAAAAATAAAAAGAAGCAATGACTTTCCAGCACTAAAACCTTATCAGAAGCTATTTCTCATTGAGAACTTTCTCTTTTGGCATTCATTTGCTTCGAAGAGGACTACATTTAACCTTCCTGGCGGTAAGCCCGAGCTGAGCTCGGGGTAAGCCGCCGGAAGGCACCGCTCAGGCCCCGCTGGGCCGATTTGCATAATTTTTTTTTTGCTGCACGCAGCTAGCACTTTGCTAGCTGCGTGCAGTGCCCGATCGCTGCCGCTACCCGCCGATCCGCCGCTATCCGTCGCGGCGCAGCCGCCCCCCCCCCCAGACCCCGTGCGCTGCCTGGCCAATCAGTGCCAGGCAGCTCTATGGGGTGGATCGGAATCCCCTTTGACGTCACGACGTCGATGACGTCGGTGACGTCATCCCGCCCCGTCGCCATGGCGACGGGGGAAGCCCTCCGGGAGATCCCGTTCTTTGAACAGGATCTCCGGATCTCCGATCGCCGGCGGCGATCGGAGGGGCTGGGGGGATGCCGCTATCATGTAGCGAGACTTTGTCTCGCTACATGAAAAAAAAAAAAACAATTTAAAAAAAAAGATTTGCTGCCCCCTGGCGATTTTTTTGCAAACCGCCAGGAGGGTTAACAAGCTCATTTGATTAGATAACATCTGCTTATTTTTATTTTTCTTGACACTTGCTGTACTGAAAAAAAGAAAGGAAGTTCAGACAATTTCTCAGTAAGGCTATTGCTAAAGGTACCTATGTTTATTCCATCATTAGAGATGGCCTGAACTGTTTGCCGACGAGCAGTATACTGTGAACATCCGTTGTTCACATTTGTGGCAAATAGCGAACATTTGGCGTGTTCGATTCACCCCTATTTTTATTATTATTTATTATTTATTGTATTTATAAAGTGCCAACATATTACGCAGCGCTGGACATTAATTTAGGTTACAGACAATATTTAGGGGTGACAAACAGCAATATGACAATACAGGAATACAAGAAAACCAGATTACACAGCACAGTATGAGTACAAGGTAATGCTTAGTCAGTCACTGGAGGGGAACATGGAGATTAGGCAAGTTAGGTTCACTCAAATGCATAGCATGGGTGCACCATAATGGAGGTGCATGATCAGGTAGGACACAAAAGGAGGAGGACCCTGCCCAAAGGCTTACAATCGAGAGGGAGAGGTAAGGACACGAGAGGTAGGGGACAAGAGTTAAGGGCCTTCTTGAAGGTGTTGAAGGAGGGGGCTGCCCTAATGGGTGGAGGTAGGGAGTTCCATAGTGCTGGAGCGGCTCTTGAGAAGTCTTGGAGGCGTGCATGGGACTGGGTGATGCGGGGGACGATCAGGCGAAGTTCATTGGAGGAGCGGAGTGAGCGGCTTGGTGTGTATCTCTGAGTAAGATCAGAAATGTAGGTTGGACAGGTTTTGTGGACGGATGTGTAGGTCAGACACAATATCTTGAATCTGATTCTGGACTGGATAGGAAGCCAGTGGAGGGATTCACGGAAGGGAGCCGCCCTGGTGGAGTGATGGGAGGAGTGGATAATTCTGGCTGCCGCATTCATGATGGACTGCAGTGGGGCTATTCGGGTCTTAGGGAGACCAGACAGAAGGGCATTGCAGTAGTTGAGGCGGGAAATTATGAGGGCATGGATGAGGAGTTTGGTGGTGGCAGGGGTCAGGAAAGGGCGAATCTTACAGATGTTACGAAGGTGGAAGTTGCAGGACTTTGTGAGGTTTTGGATGTGGGGAGTGAAGGAGAGTGCGGAGTCCAGGGTTACACCCAGACAGCGGGCTTGAGAGGTAGGGTGAATGGTAGTGTGGTTAACAGTGACCTGCACATCTGGGAGGTCCGGGGATGACCGGGGTGGGAAGATCATAAATTCCGTTTTGTCTAGATTCAATTTCAGGAACCTAGCGGACATCCAGGAGGAGATGGCAGATAGGCAGGAGGAGAACTTGTCCATGGTAGTGGTGGATATGTCAGGGGTGTGGAGGTAGATTTGGGTGTCATCTGCATACAGATGATAGTTAAAACCCATGGAGGAGATAACCTTGCCAATGGAGGATGTGTATAGGGAGAACAGTAGAGGGCCAAGGACCGAGCCTTGGGGGACTCCCACTGAGATGTGTTTGGGGGTGGACGAGGACTCATTGAAGGCGGTCGTGAAAGAGCGGTTGGAGAGGTAGGATGAAAGCCAGGTCAGGGCGAGATCGTGAATGCCCATGGATTGGAGGGACTAGAGGAGTAGGGGATGATCTACTGTATCAAAAGCTGCTGAAAGGTCAAGGAGGAGGAGAATGGAGTATTTACCTTCAGCTTTAGCTAAGGCAAGGTCATTGACCACTTTGGTAAGAGCCGTTTCGGTTGAGTAGGCAGGCCGAAATCCAGATTGCAGTGGGTCTAGTTAGTGTTGGGCGAACACATAGATGTTCGGGTTCGCGAACGTTCGCCGAACATCGCCGCGATGTTTGGGTGTTCGACCCGAACTCCGAACATAATGGAAGTCAATGGGGACCCGAACTTTCGTGCTTTGTAAAGCTTCCTTACATGCTACATACCCCAAATTTGCAGGGTATGTGCACCTTGGGAGTGGGTACAAGAGGGAAAAAAAATAGCAAAAAGAGCTTATAGTTTTTGAGAAAATCGATTTTAAAGTTTCAAAGGGAAAACTGTCTTTTAAATGCGGGAAATGTCTGTTTTCTTTGCACAGGTAACATGCTTCTTGTCGGCATGTGTAGGCTTAAAACTTATCTTAAACAAATATAAAACAATTATAAACTAACTTTAAATTTGATTAGTCAGATAATTTGGTCAGCGCATGGCATGCCAAGTGATTCTGACTATATGAATTAATACACAGACAAGAGCGGTCAGGTACCAATAGCCAGAATGAAATTTAATAGAACTGGGAGTGGTATATATAAAGTTTCTCAAACCACAAATTTGAAACATGCGCAGAAGCTACAGTATACATCTTATAGGGAAACTTATAAAAAATCTCTAAACCTTTTGTTACAGGAAATCAACAAGTGTGAAACTGTTTGGCTGTGCACCCAGAACATGTGGTGGGCCATTAGGGGAAATGTAGCATAGGTGTGACAACGGATATAAGCTTGTGGTTTAGGCTTCAAAAGAATGTATCTGTTTAGCGACATTTAATATAATGGCTAACTCATACTATTACATCCCATCCTATCATATGGAGATACAAAATATATATGATTAACCTAGACTGGACAATACGGTGTCCCTAGGACTATGAAGCACCCTTTGCTAAGCCTCAGTGCCAATTACCTTAACTAACAGTTTCAACTAATAAAGCAGATATCATAGTTTCTTATATATGTGTTCTATTGACTATTATGCAGGATGCATGGGGTGGTAGGGGTTTTATTGTTGGGTGTGTTACTATCGGATAGGCCGTGATCATATAGTATTGTCAATATATGTCCTTATATGTGACTAATATAACCAATATGGACGCCTCTGAACAACATGGCGTCTGAACAGTTGCTAAGCACTGCAAAGCCTTATGATATGCCTTGCAGGTTACAGAACTAAGCAAATCCTAACACTATGTTTATATGAGTATATGTTCCTGTCTATCTTATTATATGGTTATACGTATGAGCAAGCAAAGGAATATGTGTTAGATATATTAGGTATAATAAATGAGTAATAAGGGTCCCAGGCCCCCCCCACATTCCCCTCTTTCCAGTTATGCCAATAACTGGACATCCAATCAGACCTCTATAGGTGAACTTCTCATTAGAACCCTGTAGGTCCTCCCTCTTTGCTAATAGTGAGATGCTCTTGAGCCCTAAGGGCTAAATACTGCACGTAAATGTGGGTAGGAGTAGGTGTGGGTGCTGTACACCTTTGAATACAGCACAGGAGCAGTCTATATCCCAGGTAAATAAGTAAAATCAAAGCTATGATACATAGAATAAATATCAACAGTTTTAACCCACCCGGTCAGCCGGTGGAAACTAAAGAAGTTTAACCAGGAAGAGTCTACACCAGAGTTCAGCTTTAGTTTTGCCCCTCTTGTACCAATTCCTCTGAGGATTTACTATGCCGTGAAAGGAATTAAACTCCGGGCCCTTATCAGGTCATTTCTACGTGTTTCTGTCATGTGAAATGCTTGAATGTCATCAGGTATAGAAATATACAAATGTTAAGTGTTGGTACTGTAGGAGAAAAGGGGGTGTCTGTAACACAAAACCTCAACTACCTCAAAACCTCAACTAACTCTAAGGGTCCTAAATCATAATGACAACTTGCTATTATCAATGATAGTTGATCGCAGGTCATAAGAACTAATTATTAATAAGAAAAGCAAACAGGGGCCCGGGAATATCCTCCTCCTGGTTTCTTCAGGCTCTAGGTAGCCGGTCTTCAAGGACTTTATAACTGATTCACCTCCTTTGTTCATGGCCTGGCTACCACCTTTGCCGTTGATCTCCTCAACCTCTGTGATTGTTCGTGGCCTGGCTACCACCTTTGCCGTTGATCTCCTCAACCTCTGATTGGAACCTTCACTCTGCTCACATGGACCCAAGTGGGGGTCTCCTCCATCAGGACAGCTGTCACAGCCACAACCTTGGTGAGTGGCCCATAGGGGAAAATGGTCAGCCTTTCTCCCTCTGGTCAGCCTCTGGACTACTACCACATCTCCAGGATGGAACCCTTCGGTTGGATCCTGTGAACAAAAAGGAAAAGTGTGAGCCAACGTTTCTTTCAATTTGGGCAAAAGTCAGAGATGTAGGGACCCCATCTTTGGAATTCAAGTCTAACAATATGTCTTCTACCTGCATGAGACATTTCGTGAAATTCAGACGTTGCTAACGGCCATGGCTGAGATTTATGTACGTCAGCATCACTACCATTGAAATTGCCCAAATAAACAGGTTTTTGTGACCCTAGGCTATGACCTCTTTGGCCTAGGGGCCCGAAACTCACCAGTCATGTTCCCCCTAACGGTCCCAACAATGCTAGAAAATTTGCCACTGCTGAGCAATTGCCCTTTGAAAAGATGTGAGATTTTGGAAAGTGAAATAGGGAGGCAATGAAAGCCTATGGGGGATTTTACCAATTTTGGACCCCTGTAACTCTGGTTTGCAGAGATGTAGGGACCCCATCTTTGGAATCCAAGTCTAACAATATGTCTTCTACCTGCATGAGACATTTCGTGAAATTCAGACGTTGCTAACGGCCATGGCTGAGATTTATGTACGTCAGCATCACTACCATTGAAATAGCCCAAATAAACAGGTTTTTGTGACCCTAGGCTATGACCTCTTCGGCCTAGGGGCCCGAAACTCACCAGTCATGTTCCCCCTAAGGGTCCCTACAATGCTAGAAAATTTTCCACTGCTGAGCAATTGCCCTTTGAAAAGATGTGAGATTTTGGAAAGTGAAATAGGGAGGCAATGAAAGCCTATGGGGGATTTTACCAATTTTGGACCCCTGTAACTGTGGTTTGCAGAGATGTAGGGACCCCATCTTTGGAATCCAAGTCTAACAATATGTCTTCTACCTGCATGAGACATTTCGTGAAATTCAGACGTTGCTAACGGCCATGGCTGAGATTTATGTACGTCAGCATCACTACCATTGAAATAGCCCAAATAAACAGGTTTTTGTGACCCTAGGCTATGACCTCTTCGGCCTAGGACTGCATTGAACGCGACCCATGCATTGTGCGCATTCTGGACAACACCAATTACTGGGTTTATACCCTTCTGGATCCACGGTACAAGCACAATGTTCCAAAACTGCTTGAAGAAAGAGTCAGACAGGTCAAAATGGAAGAATACCAGCAGGCCCTTGTGGAGACTTTAGAGAGGAGATTGACATCCTCCCCCTCCTCTAGCCAGTTGTACGCCGACAGACTGACTTCCGCAAACCCAGGACGACCAAGAGGGCAGCAAACAACACAAGCCGCAGCTAGTGCCCAAAAGGGAATGGTATCGGCAGTGTCCTTGGAGTGGGAAAATTTTCTGACACCCATGCAGCAGCACACAGAACAGCAAGCGTGCAGATCCAACACCGATCGCCTGGAGAAGATGGTCAAGGACTACATGTCAGATGGCATAGCTGTGTTGAACAATCCATCTGCACCCTTCAACTATTGGGTATCGAAGCTAGACACCTGGCACGAACTGGCAATGTACGCAATAGAGGTGCTGGCTTGCCCGGCAGCCAGCGTTATGTCGGAACGCTGTTTCAGTGCTGCCGGAGGCATCGTCACAGATCGGCGTATCCGCCTCTCCACAGAAAATGCAGACCGTCTGACTCAAATTAAAATGAATCAATCCTGGATTGGAAACGACTACGCAACACTCCCGGACCCCAACCAAGTAACATGAACAATGAACATCTGTGATGGGTTAGCGTTTCCGGTCCCTGTTTATTGAACCTCTCATCTGTATTACATTTCTGACTGCATGGCGACAAAATGCAAATTGCTATCCGCACGCTTCTTGTCCTCATGCAAGGCCTGGGTTGTTGTGTCTCAAAGCGTGGCCTTCTCCTCCTGCACCACCTTCCTCCTGTTCCATCACGTGTGCTGCTGCTGGGTTAGCGTTACCGGTCCCTTTTCCTGGAACCTCTTATATGTATTACATTTATGACTGCATGCCGACAAAAAGCATGTTACCTGTGCAAAGAAAACAGACATTTCCCGCATTTAAAAGACAGTTTTCCCTTTGAAACTTTAAAATCGATTTTCTCAAAAACTATAAGCTCTTTTTGCTAAATTTTTTTTCCTCTTGTACCCACTCCCAATGTGCACATACCCTGTAAATTTGGGGTATGTAGCATGTAAGGAGGCTTTACAAAGCACGAAAGTTCGGGTCCCCATTGACTTCCATTATGTTCGGAGTTCGGCTCGAACACCCGAACATCGCGGCCATGTTCGGCCTGAACCCGAACATCTAGATGTTCGCCCAACACTACACGTGACCCGTTCGGCCAATCACAGCGCTAGCCGAACTTTCGGGTAACGTTCGGCCATGCGCTCTTAGTTCGGCCATGTGGCCGAACGGTTTGGCCGAACTCGAACATCACCCGAACAGGGTGATGTTCTGCAGAACCCGAACAGTGGCGAACACTGTTCGCCCAACACTAGGTCTAGTATTGAGTTGGCATTTAGGTACTGGGTCAGGCATTTGTGAACCAGATGCTCGAGGAGTTTTGAGGCGAAGGGGAGGAGGGAGATCGGGCGGTAGTTGGAGGGTAGCGAGGGGTCGAGGGAGAGTTTCTTGAGCAGGGGCAGTACTGTGGCCTGCTTGAAGTCTGTGGGGAAGGTGCCTGTGGATAGGGAGAGGTTAAACAGGGTAGTGAGGACTTGGGCCAGATCCGAGAAGTAAGGCTGAAGTAGATCAGAAGGGATAGTGTCAAGGGGGGAGGTAGTGGTATGGGAAGTCTGCAGTAGGTGGTTGACTTCCTCAGTGGTAATAGGAGTGAAGAAGGTGAGGGGAGGATTATTATTGAGCTAAACGTTGACCCCTTACCGCAGTCAGCAGACACATGGCAGCCAATCAGCTAGCAACCCTTCCTGCTCCCCCACCCCTCTATCAAATAGCAGTTGCAGTGGTCATACTGAATCAATTCACTGCTGGCTGATGACTGTTAGTAAAAGCAGGGTCAGACTTGCTGCAGATAGGTAATGAAAGTATTTTCTAGGCCTGTGTTATTATACCTCACTAGCAGTAAAAGCACCACAAACGGCTCTTTTGAGGGCTAGCGCATTGGTCTCCTGTGTTTTTTTTGTGTGTGTGTGTGTGACACTCCACAGCCCACTGACACCCAGAGCTGTGTGCACACTATTGCTGTTGCCACATTAAAGAGAATCTGTACTCTAAAATTCTTACAATAAAAAGCATACCATTCTATTCATTATGTTTTCCTGGGCCCCTCTGTGCTGTTTCTGCCACTCCCTGCTGCAATCCTGGCTTGTAATTGCCAGTTTTAGGCAGGTTTTTTTTTAAAAAAGACATGGCATGTGATAGGCTGAGAGGAGCTCAGTCTGTGACTCACACAGAGCCTGCAGGGAGCGGGGAGAGGGTGTGTATAGCTTCTATCCTATCACAAGCAGAGCTGCACATTCTTGCCTGAGCCCGACAAAGCCGTCAGAGGAAAGAAGATTAGATTATATAACAGAGATAATACAGCCACTGTGCAACTAGGAAAGGCTGCAGTAAGACAGACCACTTTAGAACATGTATAGGAACTTATAGTATAGAAGAAATAAGGCTAAAAATGTTGTATTTTGAATTATTATTTCACTGTATTCTGATAGTACTATTGCATTTCTCTGTGTTAGACACTCCACAGCCCACTGACACTCAGAGCTGTTCATAATGTGATTTCTGCTCCTTAGGGATTAAAAACAGATTTTGCATTAACTCTGTAATTTTTTATGAGACTTTTGCCATGGATCCACCTCTGGCATGCCCCTTCCAGGTGTTAGACCCCTTGAAACAACTTTTCGATCACTTTTGTGGCCAGAAACAGTCTTTGCAGGTTTTACAATTCGCCTGTCCATAGAAGGCTGTGGTGGTTCGCCAGATTCGCATGTTTGCGGACATTTTCAGAAGTTCGCATCTGCTGTTCACGAACAGGAAATTCTATGTTCGTGTCACCTCTATCCATCATGCAATATGTCACTTCAGGTCCCTTTTAATGAAACGTTTAGTTGTGTATAATGGACCCATACATCTATAAATGAAGGCCAGCAGGGCTGCTCATCAGGATTCTGGATATCCGGGTAACCCGGATATCCAAACTTTTTTACGCTATCTGGATCGGATTCCGGATTTCTCTAGAAATCTGGTTAGCTAACTGCGGATATTTGGATATCCGGATCCGAAATACTGTAACTAAGGAGATGACATCCTGGAGCCAATCAGAGGGCTCCCAGCAGAAGCCCTAGCAACCAATCACAGAGTGAAACCCTGGCCAGTCCCACCTGACCTCATTGAGCCAATCAAAGGGCTCCCAGCCTAAACCCTGGCACCCAATCACAGAAAGGAACACTGGCCAGCCCACCTGTATTATAAGGAGGGCAGCCATGATGAGACATATCGTCTTAGCTTGCTTAATGCTCACTGAGAGACATGCTCCAGTGCTGGTGGCCTAGCAAGGGCTGTACACAGGACTGTACACAGTTATAAACCTAAAGCTGTTCAGTGATTAACCCCTTCACTACTATCACTACACTATTGTTAAATCGTTAATTAGCTTGATTGATGTCATAGTGTGACAGACAGAGTGTGTGCTCCAGTGCTGCTGGGCCAAGGGCTGTACACAGTGATAAGCTGTTCAGTGATTAACCCCTTCACTATCACTACACTATTGTTAAATCATTAATTAGCTTGATGTCATTTGCGTGACAATCAGAGTGTGTGCTGCAGGCAGCTGCTATGTGTCTGTGTGTGTGCTGTGCACAGACCAGGCTAGCTGCTGCCTGCTGGCCAGCTATTAGCCTTAGGTATAGGTTAGGTTAGGGATTAGGGGATAAGATTACTGTGTTATTGTGTAGTTAGTACTGTAGTACTGCAGTCAGTGTGCTAGTAGTTGTTAAAGTAGTAGTACTCAATTATACAAACAATTATACAAATAGTATAATATGGTCAGTGATGGGGAAACCTATACCAAACTGCGTGGTGATCCCACCAGAACATACCTTGGTGAATTAAGGTCTCTGCTTAGGGGTGGCCTGGATGCGGGGCTCCTGGGCGACGCCGAATTTAGGTTCCTCGTGCCTTCAGCCCCCCGCATCCCGGTCATCTACCAGATTCCAAAGATTCATAAGGATATGAATAAACCGCCTGGTAGGCCCATAATCAGTGGTATTGAATCTGTAACTCATAGACTGGGCCAATACTTGGATAAATTCCTCCAGCCCTTGGTTGTCAAGTTACCTTGTATTCTGCAGGATACCAAACACACCATACAGGTCTTGGAGGGAATGGTGGTGAATAAACAAATGATACTGGTGATGGCTAGGGATACTCATTCGGATTCCGCGGAAATGCAATTTCCAAAATTCCGATCGGAAATTGCACTTCCGCATCGGAATGCGGAAATCGGTAATGCAAATGCATTAGGCGGATTTCCGCCGGAAATCGCAGAATTTCCGCCGGAAATCGCGGAATTTCCGCCGGAAATCGTGGAAATTCCGCCCGACTTTAACATCGATTTTCTCAAAAACTATAAGGTCTTTTTAAAAACCTTTTTTGCATCTTGTTCAGGAAATTCTGTTTAATAAACCCTGAAAATTTGGTGTTTCTAGGACTTACGGGGGCTTTGCTATTAACCGCTAAAGTCGCCGGATTTTTACTATAATGTAAAATGCAGAAAATCTGCATCTGCCTATTTTCTGCATTTACATTACAGTAAAAATCCGCCGACTTTAGAGGTTAATAGCAAAGCCCCCGTAAGTCCTAGAAACACCAAATTTTCAGGGTTTGTTAAACAGAATCTCCTGAACAAGATGCAAGAAAAAGTTTTCAAAAAGACCTTATAGTTTTTGAGAAAATCAATGCTAAAGTCGGACGGAATTTCCGCGATTTCCGTCGGAAATTCCGCATCGGAATGCGGAAATTGGTAGCGGAAAGTGGAATCGGTATTTGACAATGGCGGAATGCGGATTTATTGCAGAATCGGAAATTGGCGTTTCTGACCATCCCTAGTGACGGCCGATGTATCTTCACTGTATACAAATATACCACAGGATAAAGGTATTAAGGCAGTGGAATATTTTATGAAAAAGGAAGGAGTAATATCAGAAATTCAGATTAATTTTCTTATGAAGGTTTTACAGTATGCCATGGAAAGAAACTATTTTTGGCACGCAGGGGATTTTTATAGACAGCACAGGGGATGTGCCATGGGGGCGGGCTTCGCCCCAAGCTTGGCGAACCTGTTCTTGGGTCTATGGGAAGAAGAAGTTTTGGCAAGTAGGGAAGAACGGGGTGTAGTAACATGGAAAAGATATATTGATGATTTATTTATTATTTGGGGGGTCACTAGGGAAAGTTTGAACATTTTTTAGAATTTTTGAATAGGAATGATTCAAATATCAGATTGACCTTTGAGGCCAATGAATACGAGGTGAGCTTTTTGGATCTCACGGTTAAAGTGGAGGGGGAGGGGGGGGGGGTTGGTCACTAAAAATCACTTTAAGAGTACGGACCGTAATGGATATATTTCAGTCAAAAGCGGTCATCACCCTAATTGGATCAGGAGTGTGCCTCGAGGACAGTTCACATGTTTGAGACGTAATTGCACGAATATAGGGGAATTTGAATCACAATCTGGCACTCTTATAGACAGATTTAAGGAAAAAGAGTATGATGGGCATTTTTTTAGAAGAAGAGTTGAATAAAGTTAGAAATATGGATAGAAACACATTGATCGTGGGTCACAGTGGTGATAGGCAAAAAAAAATGGCAATTTTGAAATGGCATTTATATCTGACTATAGCAATCAGTATCAATCGATGCAGAAAATAGTATCCAAGTATTGGCATATATTGAGAGCGGATAATGAATTAAAAACTATATTGCCTGATGTACCTAAATTCATCTATAGAAAAAGTCCTAATTTAAGGAACATACTGGCACCAAGCTGTGTGGGTGGACCCAATAGAGGTCCCACCCTCCAGGGGTGGCAACAGCCAGGATTTTATCCCTGCAGACGGTGTAAAGGATGCAGGGAAGCCTCCACAACAAGGACCACCCAGGTGGTGAGTTATGCCAATGGGAGAACAACGAGAATTAGACAGTTCATTTCTTGCAATGATAAGAATGTGGTATATCTTTTATGGTGCCCAATTGGGTTACAGTACGTAGGAAGGACCACCAGGCCCCTCAAAGAACGCATTGATGAACATCAGCGTAATGTGGCGAAGGGCCTGGTGGGACATACAGTGTCAGCCCACTTTAGAGAAGTACACCAGTCCAATCCAGCATTATTATCCTTTTGTGGACTGGAAAAAGTGAAGCAGCATTGGAGAGGGGGGAATATAGTGAGGGAGATATCCAAGAGGGAAACATGGTGGATACACCACATGGGGTCGTTGAGACCTAGAGGGTTGAATGCTGATATTGACCTGGTATGTTTTTTGAGTAATGACTAGAGGGTTAATTTTAATTGAGTACTTACATAATGTACATAGAATTGGCTAGTGTCCCTAAAAAGTGAGTAATGATACTTAGGTAAAAGGAGGAAAGCCTTTCTTATGTTTTTAGGTGTAAGATAATATGATTAAGATGTAATGCCTCATGCTATCTGCGCGACTTGGGTTATTGTACACAAAGGTGATGGTATTCTGGGCACATGAGAAAAAATTTAGAATGGAGGGAAAGGTGTAACGAATGCGGAATAATCTCCGTGATCAGCGCACAAGGCATGCGCTGACACGGCGGAAATCCTCCACAAGCGTATGAAGGGGGGAACCCAGGCTATGCCACCAGCAGAGGGCAATTCCCACCGGTAGATGGCGTTGTGGAGTGCAGACGAGCACAATCGCTGCACGGCCACAGATGGGGATTGTACAGATCTAAGACACTCAGGGCTGAACAGCTCTAAAAGAGAAAGAGCACAGATATAGGATGAATGTGTATCCACCAATCTAGTCGCGACCCAGCAACGGTGAACACACATCAGCAGAAACCAAAGCAAGAACGCAATCGCAGAGAATGGCGATTGCCAAGAGACACCAGACAGAAAAAGGACAGGGCACGAGAGGAGCAAAGGCACAGCAAACGACAATGAGAAGTAACGAAAATAACAAACGCTAACTAAACGCGAACACCGCACTCATTCGCAACAGCGAACGTGTTTACAGCGCGGTCTCCGTGTGTTAAGCACAACAGAGACAAGCACGCCTAACTAACCACCGACAGACAAACACGAAACAGAGAACACGAGCGCTTGCTTAACGGTTACCTCACCGAGCCTACAGCAAGCATTCATATCAGACAAACGGAAAACAGGAATAAGCTAGGAAGGATCCACAGCCGCTACCGCTAGGGGCTAGTGCGATCCAAGCAAGACAGGCAGATGAGATAGCTGGTAGCAACCGCTGCTCCAGCTATACTCCAGGAAAACAGAACAGAAGGATCCACAGCACTAGCGCAAGACTAGTGCAATCCAGGCAACACAGAACAGAAGGATCCACAGCGCTAGCGCAAGACTAGTGCGATCCAAGCAAGACAGATTAGAAGGGACTACCGGTAGCAACCGCTGCCCCGGTTAGCACCCAGACAAACAGAACGATTTCCTGTCGACCACCACTGGGACAGGACAATCGCAACAGACAGACAAAACAGATACGCAATCTAACTGCACTAGGGAAGCTGCCTAGTGCAGTCCAAGGAATTACTCTAAGATAACTTCGACAAGAAATAGCATGGCTGACACTCTAGGAGTGTTTCAACAAACCCAGAAGGAATGACCAGCAAAGGACTCTGGGAAACATAGCTTTTTATAGTGCCAGTCATCACAGGAGGCAGGTAGGTGATTTGTATAACCAATGTATGCAAATCCCTCAGCAGCAGAACAGGCCTGGAACTTGCAAGACAAAGCCAGGTCTCTTATCCAGAGACCTGCATCCCTCAGATACAAGGAATGGTCAAACAGCTGTCTGCCTGTGCAGCCAGCTGAGCGGATCCTTACAAAAGGTTTATAGGGGTTAAAGAGGGTATATATGTATATATGGTTAATTATTCATTATTCATAATATAAATTTGATGTGGTATGGTGTAGTTACGGCACTGCAGTTACATACCCATAGAGTTGCGCAGAACATTTGAGGCACGTATTGTCGATACACTACTGAGGCATGTATTGTTGATACCTTTTCATCTGTAACATATAGATAATCGTGTATAGATATACAAGCTGGCATGTAGCTTTAAGAAGGGTCCATCCCACATGTCTGGACGTCACGTCATGCGGGTGCCATTTACGAGAGTGGAGAATGGCGAATACGTTGCCATAGCAATAGTGCTATTACTCACCCAGGGTGCCCTATCAAAGAGCACCAAGAGATAGACCACCTAAACATTTTGGGTATCAGAAACCTAACAATTATTTTCCAACGCACAATCGCTTTGAACCATTAGCACCGAGAACCCCTGGGGATTTTCGGGACTGGAGACCACCCCGTCCACCGCGGAGGAATCCGTATGGGGGCATTCCCTTTCAAAAACCCCCATCCCGCAAACCGAGACCACCCCGAGTTTACAACAACACACCAGAGTCTTACATGCTGCCATCACATCGAGTGGGACAATTAAGAAACGAGGAGCAAAGGGAAATACTTTGGGACAGAAAAAGACTCAGAGAAAACGAGGAAAGCGAGGAGGAAAGAGATTACACTCCAGGAACAAAAAGAGTGAGGGAGTGAAACCCTCCAACCATCAGGGTCTCTTTGAAGTAGGCGATGTAGAATTACCAGAATCCCATAAAGAGATACTGGATAAGGGACTCAAGTTTATTCCAGATGTGGGCCTGGATAAATTTCACACATATATAGACATCCACAAGTTTGTCAGGAAATTAAACCTTAAAAAGAATTTCATTTTAAATACAGCACCAGTAAAGAATGTTAAAGCAACCACTGACCAGTTTTTACATACGGGTTTTAAGAAACCATCAGTCTTCAATCCTAATTTAACAAATAACAAATTCATTGATGTTTTCAAAAAATCGATGTGCGAGAAATTGCAGGACATGACCATTAATCCCATCCACCCCTCAAGATCAAATTTCACTGTAGAAGAACGTAAAACCATGAAAGAAATGGAGAAACAGAAATCCTGGACTGTTAAACAGGCAGATAAAGGGGGGGGGGGGGGGGGGCTTGTGGTATGGGAGAAAGATTGTTATCTGGGAGAAATACATAAACAGCTGAAGGATACAGAAACTTATCTTTTACTTAAACAAGATCCTACTACAGCATTCCAGAATGACTTAGAGATGATTCTAAAAAGAGGTTTGGAGCGGAACATTCTGGATCAACAGGAATTTGATTATTTGAATATTAAATACCCACGAAAACTGGTCCTTTACGTCCTACCAAAGGTCCATAAGGACCCAGTGGCCCCACCCCGGAAACCAATAGTATCAGGGATTCATTCCATCACCTACCGGGTGGGGGAGTATATCGATTTCTTTTTACAACCCATGGTACAGAAAACTTCCTCATATTTAAAAGATACTCTTGATACTTTAACTTACCTCAATAATCTTCAGAATAGTATAAAGGAATGGGATGACTGTTACTTATGCACGGCAGATGTGAAGTCCTTATACACGTGTATACCCACTGAAAAAGCAGCAGGGGTGATCAGATTGGCCCTACAGGATATGAACCACTTGGCAATCAGCCAGGTGGACTTCATTTGTGAACTTTTTCATTTTTCTACAGTGTGTAACTATTTCTGGTTCGATGGGAGTTTCTATTTACAGAGAAAAGGTGTGGCGATGGGGGCCAAGCAAGCTCCGAGTGTAGCTAATCTGTACATGGCAGCGTGGGAAGACACCTTCCTACCTGCCTATTTGAATAAATCCCTACTTTTTTGGAAACGTTTCATCGATGATTGCATTTTTGTATGGCAAGGGGATGAATCCTCCCTCAAATTATTCATTGAGTATATTAATACCAATGATTGGAACTTGGAGTTCTCTGTCGACTACAGTAGGAAGGAGGTAAACTTCCTTGATCTGAACATCTTTGTGGAAAATGGACGTTTAAATACTAAATGTTTTTTTAAAGAAAGCGATAGGAATTCTTACATAGAAGCCAATAGCTGTCACCATGCCCCCGGCTGCAGAATGTACCACGAGGACAATTCTGCAGAATTCGCAGAAATTGCACGAAGGACTCCGATTATTGGTCACAATCCCAGATCTTACAAGATCGTTTTGTGGAAAAGGGATATGATGAAATGCTCATATATGAGGAGAGATTGAAGGTTCTTAAAGAGGGAAGAGAAGTGAGGCTTATCAATAAAACCAGCAGAACCACCGCCACCAAGAGCAGCTCTGGTGGGTCAGAGTTTGCTTTTGTTACCACTTACTCTCGTGATCACAAGAGATTCAAGAAGTTGCTGTCAGAAAATTGGGATATCTTGAAAGAAGATCCTGTATTAGGGCCCACACTTCCAGAAAAACCAAAAGTTGTGTTTAGGAGACCCAGAAATCTGGGGAATAGACTGGTAAAAAACTGTATCCGTGAACTAAAACCACGTATGTTCCCGTTCTTGAAAGGTTTTTTCCCATGCAAGAAACCGAAGATATGTAGAATTTGTGAGTTTGGGGGGCAGAAGGTGACCACTTTCACCTCCACAGCCAATGGGAGAAGCTTTAAAATAGACCAATTCATCACCTGCAATACAATCAACGTCATATATGTATTGGAGTGCCCGTGTGGCAAACAGTAGGTAGGAAGAACTGGTAGACGTGCGAAAAAAAGATGCTCGGAACATGTATATAACATTATGAACCCTGAAAAGAAAAAACATAGTGTACCTGAACATTTCCTGAAATTTCATAATCGTGACCCTACAGGGATTAGATGCTATGCCATTGACACCATCACGCCTCATTGGCGTGGGGGCAATGTGATAAAAACTCTGTCCCAATTGGAAACTCGCTGGATTTTCCAGCTTCAGACTCTAGCACCAAATGGTTTAAACGCTAATATTGACTTGAATTGTTTTATTAGGGATGAATAATTGTTTTTAGGGATGAGTAATCTTCTTTAATTGTGGATATTTCATGCAATTGATTGTTGGTTTTTGATGTTTTTATTATTTTATTATTTTGTACTATTTTACTGTAAGCTGTTGCTTATCACTGTTTTACTATTATTCATTGAAGATCTGTGTTGCTCCCCTCCCTCCGCATTTGTTCAGCAAGGGTTAACTGCCCTTTGAGGAGGAGGAGCTTTATGTACTTAATCTGCTCACTGGGACTGTAGCCCCACCCCCTGACGAAGGCATAATGCCGAAACTCGAGTCGGGTAGTGAGGCTGCAGATTTTTTTATGTGCAAATAAACAAGCTCTTATCTAGTAAGTGATAACCCCCTGCGTGGCTTCTTTAAGCGCACAGTGTACACTATTTCTGCTCATTTTCCCTCAACCAGGAAGTGCTGCTGTTTGCCTTCACTGCTACTGGGATTGGAGCCACTGGTGGAGTGCAGAGAAGCCAGGAACAGGAAGTCTGGGTATCAGCTGACCAGGAGATCACGTGGTCAGTTTCCATCCACGCTGAGCAGAGCACCAGCGTGTCCCTGGAAATCGGGATTACAGCAAGATTTATGCACAGAAAGAGGTACCATCCACCACACACACGGTTGGAAGAGGTACTGTATTGCTCCTTATGCTCACTATATCGGCTGACCTGTCTTGTTGAGACATCACTGCCCCTGCAGGAATAGCCATCCACTGTCCATTAGTGCGCTTAGGTACATTGTTGCTTTTATTTATTTTTACTTTTGGGGCTTGGGACTCGCCCCCACCTTGTAGCTGCACACCACTCTTTGATTTTGCGCTGTGTCTCATTGCTCCAGGCAGATGAGATAGCTGGTAGCAACCGCTGCTCCAGCTATACTCCAGGAAAACAGAACAGAAGGATCCACAGCACTAGCGCAAGGCTAGTGCGATCCAGGCAAGACAGATCAGAAGGATCCACAGCACTACCGCTAGAGGCTAGTGCGATCCAGGAAAACAGAACAGAAGGATCCACAGCACTAGCGCAAGACTAGTGCAATCCAGGCAACACAGAACAGAAGGATCCACAGCGCTAGCGCAAGACTAGTGCAATCCAAGCAAGACAGATTAGAAGGGACTACCGGTAGCAACCGCTGCCCCGGTTAGCACCCAGACAAACAGAACGATTTCCTGTCGACCACCACTGGGACAGGACAATCGCAACAGACAGACAAAACAGATACGCAATCTAACTGCACTAGGGAAGCTGCCTAGTGCAGTCCCAGGAATTACTCTAAGATAACTTCGACAAGAAATAGCATGGCTGACACTCTAGGAGTGTTTCAACAAACCCAGAAGGAATGACCAGCAAAGGACTCTGGGAAACATAGCTTTTTATAGTGCCAGTCATCACAGGAGGCAGGTAGGTGATTTGTATAACCAATGTATGCAAATCCCTCAGCAGCAGAACAGGCCTGGAACTTGCAAGACAAAGCCAGGTCTCTTATCCAGAGACCTGCATCCCTCAGATACAAGGAATGGTCAAACAGCTGTCTGCCTGTGCAGCCAGCTGAGCGGATCCTTACAAAAGGTTTATAGGGGTTAAAGAGGGTATATATGTATATATGGTTAATTATTCATTATTCATAATATAAATTTGATGTGGTATGGTGTAGTTACGGCACTGCAGTTACATACCCATAGAGTTGCGCAGAACGTTTGAGGCACGTATTGTCGATACACTACTGAGGCATGTATTGTTGATACCTTTTCATCTGTAACATATAGATAATCGTGTATAGATATACAAGCTGGCATGTAGCTTGAAGAAGGGTCCATCCCACATGTCTGGACGTCATGCGGGTGCCATTTACGAAGTTGGAGAATGGCAAATACGTTGCCATAGTAATAGTGCGTCATGCGCACTTGCAGAGATAGAAGCATATGGCGTCATGATGGGGGCGCGGTTGGCATTCGGAGCAGAGAGCACGTGACGTCGTAGGGTTGGGCCTAGCGTCCCGGCATAGAAGGAGGCAGCGGGCGGCGTCCCTTGGACTTTGCTCAGTGAGTTGCGCCTTCATTGGGGAAGACAGAGGTGACGCGCGGGAGGGAGGGATTAGACTTGCGTATATGGATACCATGACTTACCTCATTGGTCAGCTCCTGATGAGTCGTTATCGACGAAACTAGTAGGACGGAGACATGAATGAGGAAGTGAACTGGCGTGGTGGACAAGCGGCGAGGGGGATGAGACGTTCCGAGGTTCGGCTCCACTTCTAGCCCTGCCTGGCAGCCACCATATGGGGAGGAGCCCATTTATAAAACTCTACGCGCTGTTTTATCATATGGACATGTGAGTGTGCATTTTTAACATTTTAATAAACAAGTTGAACGGTTTTACGCTATGAGAGGCCTTGTGCTTTTGTTTTGAGGTGCTTGCTTTGTGAAGAAATTGCTTACCTTTTCAAGTGTGGATCGTAAAGGCTGGGGATCGCCTAAGAGTATCCCAAGGCGCAATAGACCCATCTGGCAGAGGGTCTGTGGATAAGGGTGAGTGCCCAGTCTTAAGGGTGTGGTGGAGGTGTATATACACAGAAGCCTAAGCTGTATTCAACGCCCACTGTCTAGCTTGAAGGAATATATTAGACTTGCTGGACAGGTCTTATGGACAATTGTTTCATATATATGGTAGCAATGACTCACTCAAAGCAGTAGCACGATCTTGTTTGTATAATTGAGTAAACTTTGTATTTTGTATTGAGAAACGCGCGCCACCTGTATTGCAGATATCAAATTAATCCTGCCAGTGCAGTGTATTTTTTATGTTTTTTAAAGTAGTAGTACTACTGTGTTAGCTTTCTACAGAACTGCTGTGCTGTGAGCAGTGCCAGTGTGACAGTTAGTGTTCACTAGTGTCTTCTCCTTCTGCTGTCTAACTTTCACTCGGCACTTGGCATGTGTCACGTGGCACTTGGCACGTGGCACTTGGCACATGTAACGTGCCACGTGGCACATTTCACGTGTCATGTGGCACTTGCCACGTGGCACTAATCAGTTGGCTGATGGTGTAATGGTTAAGGGCTCTGCCTCTGAAACATGAGACCAGGGTTCGAATCTCAGCTCTGCCTGTTCAGTAAGCCAGCACTAATTCAGTAGGAGACCTTTGGCAAGTCTCCCTTACACTGCTACTGCCAATAGAGCGCGCCCTAGTGGCTGCTGCTCTGCTCTGGCGCTTTGAGTCCGCAAGGAGAAAAGCGCAATATAAATGTTATTTGTCTTGTCTTGTCTTGTCACGTGGCACTTGCTATGTGTCACGTGGCACTTGCCAACTGCCACATGACACTTGGCAAGTGCCATGTGACATTTGGCAAGTGACACATGCCAAGTGACACGTGACACGTGTCGAGTGCCACGTGACACGTGCCAAGTGCCACGTGACACGTGCCAAGTGCCATGTGACACATGCCAAGTGACACGTGCCAAGTGCCAATAGCCACGTGCCACGTCCTGCATGCTCCTGGCACACTTTATACCTGCTGCTGCATTGCCCTGCTCCTGCTGCCTGTGCAGCTCCCACCACCAGGCCAGGGTGCCACAGGCCACTGATACCACCTATATTAAACCCAAAACACAATTGCTGTGTAATTTTTTGGAGGTGTCTTGGCTGAAAACTGTCATGTCCCAGTTGTGCGGTTGGACTTTGGACACAATGTGGGCTGCACGACCGCTGTCTGGAACCTAGGCCTAATGTTAATTGACAGCCATTTTTTTTTGGGGGGGGGAATTTTAAGTCCCCACATCATCAATTAGTGTTCCGCTTTAAAAAATAATGATGCTACATGCCTCATTTACCCTTAAAAACGTTTTTAAAGCAATTTAAAGGGCACTTCCGGTTTTTCTATCCGGATATCCGAATCCGCCTGGATAGCCCGGATAATGTGTTCGGATATCCGCATGAACGCGGATATCTAAATGTTCGGATTCGGATATCCGATCCGGATATCTGGGTATCCGGATCCGGATCAATTCAGTTTTTTAAAAAGTGGTATCCGAGCACCCCTGATGGTAACAGCTGTCGAGCTAACAGTTCCGCCAAGCCAGCTGTCAGACGCCGGGCAAGGGGGTGACCGGCAGACATTGGCTTCTTCCGCTCAAAGATTTCCTTCACAGACACCTGGCTGCTGCTGTGTGGGCAAAGGAGCAGGAATGGCTACCACCACACATCCAAGGAAGACAGCAGGCACGGCATGCAAGTCCCGACTCAGGGATGTAGTGATGAAAAATAACAATACAGGAGAACTCTTTCGAGGCCCTGCTGTATATGAGATGAATAAACTTTAAATCCTTTAACGACAATCTGTTATGGAGGGCAAGTCTGCCATCCATTCAAGTGAAAGGTATGCACTGATGCCAGTTATAATATAATGTGCAGTCACAGATGCAGTGAAAGGTATGCAGTGACTGCAAGCAGCTGTTTCTGTAGTTATAGTCATGTTGGACTGGTGCGCGCCATGACGAGAGTGCAGGTGATGGCAGGTTTCCAGCCCATATGGTCGGGCTGAGGTAGCTCAATGACAGAACAACAGTGACTGTCCAGCTAATCAAATTTGGTCTGTCCACAATGAAGCAGCGACCTTATTATCTTGGGTGTGCCGCCCCCCCCCCCCAAGACAATCATATAGCTGGCAGTCATTGCTTCATTGTGATACGCAAGCCCCTTCACCGCGGCAAGGTAACAATCACGAAGGGGAATTGACACATGTACATGCCTTTTGTTTTGTTGTTGCAGCTGCAGCGCAGCCAGAAACATTAGGCAGGCATGTACACAAACCAGAAAAAAATTGCTATTGGATTTGTTAGCGGACGCTGCTAGCAGCGGCCTTAAAAATTCAGGAATCTGCCTGGAGTCCTGGACCCTGTTGGTGGTGGCGGAGAAGGCATTCAAGTGGCCTGCGGACAGAAATGCTGTGTGGGGAGTGACTTAGTCTTGGGGCAGGCAGTCCCATGGCGTGCAGGTAGAGATGCTGTGTGTGGGGACTGACTTAGTCTTCGGGCGGACAAAAGCCCTCCGGGATCCATGCCTCATTCATTTTGATAAAGGTGAGGTACTGAACACTTTTTGACCGAGGTGACTTCTCTTCTCAATGACAGTGCCTCCAGCTGCGCTGAAGGTCCTTTCTAACAGGACGCTTGAGGCAGGGCAAGACAGAAGTTGGATGGCAAATTGTGACAACTCTGCTCACCCAGTAGTCCAGGGGTTCATCGCTGCTCATAGTGTCTACATCCACAACTAAGGCCAGGTAGTCAGCTACCTGCCGGTCGAGCCATTGGTGGAGGGTGGTTCCGGAAGGGCTACGGCGAGGCGTTGGAATAAAGAATGTCTGCATGTCCGACATCACCATGAGATCGCTAGAGTGTCCTGTCCTTGCCTGCATGGACATGGGTGAAGGATTACTGGCAGTGGTACCTTTATTCCGCTGTGCTGTGACATCACCCTTAGACGCACTGTCAAGCATAGTTGCCAGCTTGTTCTGCAAGTGCTGCATCCTTTCTGCCTTCAGGTTACTTGGTAACATCTCTGTCACTTTGTGCTTATACCGAGGGTGTAGTAGCGTGGCCACCCAGTACAGGTCATTTCCCTTAAGTTTTTTTATCGGGGGTCCCTCAACAGGCTGGACAGTATGAAAGATGCCATCTGCACAAATCTGGATGCAGACGTACTATCCATCTCCTCTAGCTCTTCCTCAGTGATGTCAGGTAAGTTCTCCTCCTCCCCCCAGCCATGAACAATACCACGGGAAAGTTGAGCAGCACAAGCCCCCTGCGACGCCTACTGCGGTTGTTCTCCTAAAAAAAAACCCACCTTCCTCATCATCTGACTCCTCTTCCCCACACAACTCTTCCTCCTCCTCCTCCTCCTCCCCTCTGTGCTGCCGCAGGTGTTGAGGAAACATCTGGTTCTGCTGAGAATTTATCCCACAATGCTTCCTCCTGTTCTTGTTAACGCTCTTCCACAGCTTGATCCACCACTCTACGTACCGGCACGCTCCAGGAAGAAAGCATATGGGATCAAGTCACTGATGGTACCTTCAATGCGACTCACCATGTTTGTCACCTCCTCAAACAGCTGCATGAGCCTGCAGGCATTTTGCATGAGTGTCTAGTACTTTGGCCAGAACATACCCATCTCCACAGAGTATGTCCTTTTACTGTAGTTGTAGAGATACTGGTTGTCGGCTTTCTCCTGTTGTGGCAGGCAGTTAAACATCAGGAACGTTGAATTCCAGTGAGTCGGGCTATCGCAAATCAAGCGCCTCACCGGCAATTTGTTTCTCCGTTGAATATCGGCCAAGCCTGCCATGGCTTTGTAAGACCGCCTGAAATGCCCACACACCTTCCTGGACTGCTTCAGGATGTCCTGTAAGCCTGGGTACTTACACTCAAATCTCTGAATTATTAGATTCAGTACATGTGCCATGCAGGGTACATGTGTCAACTTTCCCAAATTCAAATCCGAAATGAGATTGCTGCCGTTGTCACACACCACATTGCCGATTCTGTGGGATCAGCCACTGATCCACCTGTTTGTTAAGAGCAGCCAGAAGATCTGCTCCAGTGTGACTGTCCGCTTTGAGGCAAGACATGTTTAGGATGGTGTGACACCGTCGTACCTGGCATGCAGCATAGGCCTTGGGGAGCTGGGACTGTGTAGCTGAACAGGAGATCGCAGCACCAGCAGAGTACCACTGCCACTCAGCCAAGGAGGAGGACGACAGCGAAGAGGATGTAGCAGGAGGAGTAGGAGGAGAAGAAGTAGAGGAGGTGGCAGGAGGCCTGCCTGCAAGCCGTGGAGGTGTCACAACTAGGTCCGCTGCACAGTTACATACTCCCTGCTTGCCAGCGGTCACCAGGTTGACACAATGGGCTTTGTAAGTAATGTACCTTGCCTGCCCTGACTGTGCTTTGCAGGCCAGGCATCCGTGGTCAGATGGACCCTGGGCCTTGACCCAGTGCTGTGTGCCAGAGATGACACCACCAGTGGTGCTCAAATACCCCATTTTAAAATTCGAGTTTGGTCGAATTCGAATAGTAAATTATTCGAGGTCAGTCGAATATTCGAGTCGAATAATTTTTACTATTCGATTCGACCTCGGACTTCGAGCTGACTATTCGAGTCGGTATTCAAGCTCATTATTCGAGCTGACTATTCGAATTGGCCTTAAATAGCTTCCAACACTTGTTTTGAGGGTGAATGATGCAAGAAACGTCTTTTTTTCCAAGTAACAACAGCAAGTGATTATGTGGGGATGTTCCTTTAAAAAAAAAGGTGGAAAGAGAAGTTGTGTCCAGAATTTTGTTCAGTACTGTATATGCTTCTTCTTCTTCTTCTTCTTCTTCTTTATCTTCTATATCTTCTTCTTATATATCTTCTTCTATATCTTCTCCTTCTTCTTCTATATTGTCTTCTTCTTTTTCTTCTTCTTCATCTTCTTCTTCTTCATCTTCTAATCTTCATCTTCTTCTTCTTCTTCATCTTCTTCATCTTCTTCTTCATCTTCTTCATCTTCTTCTTCTTCTTTTTCTTCTTCATCTTCTTCATCTTCTTCTTCTTCTTCTTCATCTTCTTCTTCTTCTTTATCTTCTTCTTCTTCTTCTTCTTCATCTTCTTCTTCTTCTTCATCTTCTTCTTCTTCATCTTCTTCATCTTCTTCATCTTCTTCTTCTTCATCTTCTTCATCTTCTTCTTCTTCTTCTTCATCTTCTTCATCTTCTTCTTCTTCATCTTCTTCTTCTTCATCATCTTCTTCTTCTTCATCTTCTTCTTCATCTTCTTCTTCATCTTCTTCTTCATCTTCTTCTTCATCTTCATCTTCTTCTTCATCTTCTTCTTCATCTTCTTCTTCATCTTCATCTTCTTCTTCTTCTTCATCTTCTTCATCTTCTTCATCTTCTTCTTCTTCTTCTCCTTCTCCTTTTTCTATATCGTCTTCTTCTTCTTCACTTATTTCTCTTTCCATTTTTTTTTTAAAGAAATGCAACTATTTTTGAGCGTAACAAATAGCTGGTGGGCGCACGCATGTTGGAAGCGCCATTGTATGTGCTCCCTGGCAGTGGAAACACACAGACAGCAGGAGGTAAATTCAGCAGCAGGAGAAGGAGGATGAGTGTGTGGCAGCAGGCAGTCAATGAGGCAGGCAGCGTGACATAATAGCCCTGGTACCTAGCGGTGATACCAGGGCTGTAAATAAACACAACAGGAGGTCCCAGACAGCGGTCGTGCAGCCCACATCGTGTCCAATACACAACTGGGACAACACATTTTTCAACCCGGGCACCTCAGAAAAATTAAACCTTTTTTTTTTTAATGGTTTTTTGGTTTTGGTTTTACAACCAATTACACAGATATAGCTATTATTTGACGTAATAGCTGGTGGCAGAGTGGCAGCAGAAGGTAATTCTGTGTACCCTGGCAGTGGGAAACACAGACAGACAGCAGCAGCAGCAGCAGGAGGAATGGAGGAGTAATTATGTGAGCAGCTATTGTTTGACGTAATAGCTGGTGGCATAGTGGCAGCAGAAGGTAATTCTGTGTACCCTGGCAGTGGGAAACACAGACAGACAGCAGCAGCAGCAGGAGGAGGAATGGAGGAGGAGCAGTGTGAGTGTGGCAGCAGGTAGGCAGCGTGACATAATAGCCCTGGTACCTAGCGGTGATACCAGGGCTGTAAATAAACACAACAGGAGGTCCCAACCAGCGGTCGTGCAGCCCACATCGTGTCCAATACACAACTGGGACAACACAGTTTTCAACCCGGGCACCTCAGAAAAATTAAACCTTTTTTTTTTTAATGGTTTTTTTAGTTTTGGTTTTACAACCAATATAGCTATTGTTTGACGTAATAGCTGGTGGCAGAGTGGCAGCAGAAGGTAATTCTGTGTACCCTGGCAGTGGGAAACACAGACAGACAGCAGCAGCAGCAGGAGGAGGAATGGAGGAGGAGCAGTGTGAGTGTGGCAGCGGGTAGGCAGCGTGACATAATAGCCCTGGTACCTAGCGGTGATACCAGGGCTGTAAATAAACACAACAGGAGGTCCCAGACAGCGGTCGTGCAGCCCACATCGTGTCCAATACACAACTGGGACAACACAGTTTTCAACCCGGGCACCTCAGAAAAATTAAACCTTTTTTTTTTTTAATGGTTTTTTTAGTTTTGGTTTTACAACCAATATAGCTATTGTTTGACGTAATAGCTGGTGGCAGAGTGGCAGCAGAAGGTAATTCTGTGTACCCTGGCAGTGGGAAACACAGACAGACAGCAGCAGCAGCAGGAGGAGGAATGGAGGAGGAGCAGTGTGAGTGTGGCAGCAGGTAGACAGCGTGACATAATAGCCCTGGTACCTAGCGGTGATACCAGGGCTGTAAATAAACACAACAGGAGGTCCCAGACAGCGGTCGTGCAGCCCACATCGTGTCCAATACACAACTGGGACAACACAGTTTTCAACCCGGGCACCTCAGAAAAATTAAACCTTTTTTTTTTTAATGGTTTTTTTAGTTTTGGTTTTACAACCAATATAGCTATTGTTTGACGTAATAGCTGGTGGCAGAGTGGCAGCAGAAGGTAATTCTGTGTACCCTGGCAGTGGGAAACACAGACAGACAGCAGCAGCAGCAGGAGGAGGAATGGAGGAGGAGCAGTGTGAGTGTGGCAGCAGGTAGGCAGCGTGACATAATAGCCCTGGTACCTAGCGGTGATACCAGGGCTGTAAATAAACACAACAGGAGGTCCCAGACAGCGGTCGTGCAGCCCACATCGTGTCCAATACACAACTGGGACAACACAGTTTTCAACCCGGGCACCTTAGAAAAATTAAACCTTTTTTTTTTTAATGGTTTTTTTAGTTTTGGTTTTACAACCAATATAGCTATTGTTTGACGTAATAGCTGGTGGCAGAGTGGCAGCAGAAGGTAATTCTGTGTACCCTGGCAGTGGGAAACACAGACAGACAGCAGAAGGGCAGTACACAGCAGCCCACTGTAGGTGTAAAATGTGTGGCTGCAGGCGACGTAATAGTCAAAGTGAACCAGGCTGGCTTAGTGAGCAGGAGCCAGGAGGTGGTAAAGGGTGGTAAGGCACACTAACGATGGTTCTAAGTTCCGGCAGCCAGTTCATGTCCCCCTCTCGCCGACAACAGGGGCCAGGAACTCGCCTTCCACCCACGCCTGGTTCATCTTGAGAAACGTCAGTCTGTCCACAGACTTGTGAGACAGACGTGAGCGTTTCTCGGTGACCACGCCACCAGCTGCACTGAAGCAGCGCTCGGACAGCATGCTGGAAGGGGGGCAGGACAGCACTTCCAGGGCGTACTGCGCCAGCTCGCTCCAGATCTCCAGGCGCTTGACCCAATACTCCATGTGATCAACAGGGGCATCGCTGTCAAGCCCGCTGTAGGACCCCATGTAGTCAGCCACCATGCGGGTCAGGCGCTGGCTGTGACCGGAGGAGGATGCTGCTGCATGCACCTCCTCTCTAGTCACTGCTGCCGGAGCCTCTACAGTCCTGTAGAGCTCGTGGCTGAGAGACAGCAGGTCTGTGGGGCGCTTGCTGCTGGATGCAGGCACCTGCTGCTGCCTCTGTGCTGGCTGCTGGACAGTGGGGGTGGAAGGCTGGAGGAAGGCTTCCTCCAAGCGCTCAACAAGGGCCTGCTGCAAGCTCCTTATTTGTTGCGCTGGGTCTCCTCCTGCAGGCGGCAGGAACTGGCTCAACTTCCCCTTGAGGCGTGGGTCCAACATCATGCTGATCCAGATGTCCTCCCTCTGCTTCATCTGGATCACCCTGGGGTCCCTGCGCAGGTACCTCAGCATGTGCGCTGCCATTGGGAAGAGGCGGGCCACGTCTGCTGGCACATCGACGGCAGTGCTGCTGTCCTCATCCTCCTCCTCCTCCTCTGCCTCGTCAGCCTCATCCTCTCTCCACCCCCGCACCAACTCAGCTGCACTGTGCTGCTCCCCCTCATCAGCAGCAAGGTCAGGGACCTCCACCAAGTCCTCCTCCTCCTCCCCCTCAGAGGTGGACTGTGCAGCTGCTTGCCGCTCCTGCTGGTCCAAGGCTGCCGCTCCCGGTTCCAGCAAAGCATCGAGGGCCCTGTTCAGCAGACAAACCAGGGGCACCCACTCGCAGACCATAGCATGGTCCCTGCTCACCATGTTAGTGGCCTGCAGAAAGGGAGCCAGCACTAAGCACACCTGCTGCATGTGCCTCCAGTCATCATCGGGGACGATGGACGGGATGTTGCTGGTCTTGTCCCTTCTCTGAGCGGCGGAAACAGTGGCCAGGGCAAGGTACTGGTTGACAGCGTGCTTCTGTTCAACCAGACGCTCCAACATCGCCAGGGTGGAGTCCCAGCGAGTCGGAACGTCAAGGATCAGCCGATGGCGTGGCAGCTCCAGCTCCTTTTGCACGTCTTCCAGGCTCGCACAGGCTGCAGCCGAGCGCCGGAAGTGACGCACAACGTTCCTTGCCGTTTCCAGCAGTTCGCCCATCCCCTGGTAGGTGTGGAAGAACTTTTGCACCACCAGGTTCAGCACGTGGGCAAGACAGGGGATGTGGGTCAGGTTTCCCCTGTCTATTGCGGCAACCAGATTGGCCCCATTGTCGGCCACCACCTCTCCGAATCTGAGGCCTCTGGGGGTCAGCCAAATCCTCTCCTGCTCCTGGAGTTTGGCCAACACATGGGTTGCCGTCAGCTTGGTCTTCCCAAGGCTGACCAAGTGCAGCAGCGCTTGGCAGTGGCGGGCCTTCACGCTGCTGCTGAGGCGGGGGGTTTGGCCAGGTGTGCCGGAGGATGGCAGAGGATCGGAGGAACCTGCTGCAGTTCCCCTGACCCTGCGGGGTGGCACCACCCACTGTGTTGCTGCTGCTGCTGTGCCCGCTGCTGCTCTCCCATCCTCACCCCCTTCCACCAAGCTGACCCAGTGGACAGTGAAGGACAGGTAGCGGCCTGTCCCGAAGCGGCTGCTCCAGGAGTCCATGGTGACGTGGACCCTTTCACCAACCGCGTGCTCCAGCCCTCGCTCCACATTGGCCATCACAAAGCGGTGCAGTGCAGGAATGGCCTTGCGGGAGAAAAAGTGTCTGCTGGGGAGCTGCCAGTCTGGGGCTGCGCAAGCAAGCAGCGCACGAATGTCGCTCCCCTCCTGCACGAGCGTGTACGGCAGGAGTTGGGAGCACATGGCCCGTGCCAGCAAGCCGTTCAGCTGCCGCACGCGACGGCTGCTGGGAGGCAGAGCCCTAACCACCCCCTGGAAGGACTCGCTCAAAAGGCTCTGGCGTGGCCTTTTGCTGGCACGGGAATCAGCAGACACAGCGGAGGAGGCCACTGAGGACTGGCTGCCAGAACAGGCCTCAGTGTCGGCGGCAGGAGTTGCAGAGGGGGGAGGAGCAGTGCGTTTCCGCACTCCTGCTGGTGCTGCTGGAGGAGCAGGAGGGCGGGTGGCTGCTGTTGCTGCTGCTGCTGCTGCTGAAGGCTGTGCAGTGATGGGTGTGGTGCCACTGCCAGCACCAGATGCCTTCAGCCTCTGGAACTCCTCATGCTGGTGGAAATGTTTCGCAGCAAGGTGGTTGATGAGCGAGCTGGTGCTGAACTTCAAGGGGTCTGCACCTCTGCTCAACTTCCGCTGACAGTGGTTGCAAGTGGCGTACTTGCTGTACACAGTGGGCATGGTGAAATATCGCCAGATTGGTGACAGAAACATCCCCCTACGGCATGGAAGCGCTGCTGCCTGTCTCCCTGTGGTGGTTGGGGGGGGGGGGGCCTTGGGTGCGGCTGGTGGTGGTACTGGCAGATGCTGCTGCTGCTGCTGCTGAGCCTGAGACACCAGCAGGCTGTGGGACCTGCCTACTGCTGCCAATGCTTGCAATGATGCGCCTCCTTGCAAGGCCCACAAGAGCATCCTCCTCCTCCTCCTCAGAGCTGCTGAGGACGACATCCTCTGGAGGTGGTGGCACCCAGTCTCTGTCTGTCACCGGGTCATCATCATCCTCCCCCTCCTGAAACATGTCCTGCTGGGATGATGACCCCCCAAACTCCTCTCCTGATGCATGGATGGGCTGCTTGACTGTCGCCACAGTCTTGCTGTCCAATCCCTCATCCCCCAAAGTGCCCATCAGCATCTCCTCCTCAAAATCACCAACAACAGCAGACAATACCCTGATGGTGCCTGGGGTAAAAAGACTGCTGAGTGACAGGTCGGCGACTGACGGTGAACTGGCCTCCTCCCCAGGCCCTGCTGGGCGGCTGCTGCGAACAGGGGTGGTGGTGGTGGTGGTGGTGGTGGTGAGGGTGGAGGCCTCGGATGCAGAGCTGATGGCGGGCTGCTTATCCTCCGTCATCAGTTGCACCACAGTGTCTGCATGCTTTTCCTCAATGGGACGTTTCCGACCCGGCTGGAGGAAAATCGGAGCAGGTGCTACACGCTGCTGCTGCTGTGTCTCTGCAGCGTGAGTTGCAGATGCTCCTGCTGGGCAGCGCCCAAGGCGTCCACGGTCAGTGGCTATGGGAGGAATGTTAGCCACTGATGCTGCTGCTGCGGAACTGTGCATGGTGGCGCGGCCGCGGCCTGCCACAATGCTGCTCCCTCTCCTCCTGATTCCCTTGCTGCCCTTCCCCTTGCCCAAACCACGCTGGCTGCCACTTCCAGACATCTTCGATGTTTTGGGCGTATAGACAAAAGTTTTTTAAAAGGGCGGGTGAAAAGTGGGGTACTTTAATGGAGTGGGTTGGTGGGTGAGGTGACTGAGTGAGTGTCCCTAGTACAGTAAGTAAGTAGTAACAGTCAGGAAGTACAACTAGCAGTTACAATAATCAGTAGTAATCACAAGTAAATTTAGTGTGTGTACACTACAGACAGTGAGTGCACGCACGCGCAAACACGCGCAGGAGCTAGCCTATGAACAGTGACTGAGTGAGTGTCCCTAGTACAGTAAGTAAGTAGTAACAGTCAGTAAGTACAACTAACTAATTACAATAATCAATCAGTTATCAGAAGGAAATAGAGTGTGTGTAGTGTGTGTACACAGACAGTGAGTGCACACACGCAGGAGCTGGTAGCCTATGAACAGTGACTGAGTGTCCTAGACTCCTAGTACAGTAAGAGTAAGTAGTAACAGTAAGTACAACTAACTAATTACAATAATCAATCAGTTATCAGAAGGAAATAGAGTGTGTGTAGTGTGTGTACACAGACAGTGAGTGCACACACGCAGGAGCTAGTAGCCTATGAACAGTGACTGAGTGTCCTAGACTCCTAGTACAGTAAGAGTAAGTAGTAACAGTAAGTACAACTAACTAATTACAATAATCAATCAGTTATCAGAAGGAAATAGAGTGTGTGTAGTGTGTGTACACAGACAGCGAGTGCACACACGCAGGAGCTAGTAGCCTATGAACAGTGACTGAGTGTCCTAGACTCCTAGTACAGTAAGAGTAAGTAGTAACAGTAAGTACAACTAACTAATTACAATAATCAATCAGTTATCAGAAGGAAATAGAGTGTGTGTAGTGTGTGTACACAGACAGTGAGTGCACACACGCAGGAGCTAGTAGCCTATGAACAGTGACTGAGTGTCCTAGACTCCTAGTACAGTAAGTAGTAACAGTAAGTACAACTAACTAATTACAATAAGCAATCAGTTATCAGAAGGAAATAGAGTGTGTGTAGTGTGTACACACTACACAGACAGTGAGTGCACACACGCAGGAGCAGCTAGTAGCCTATGAACAGTGACAGTGAGTGTCCTAGTACAGTTACAGTATATAACTACAATACTAATACAATCAGTAGTAAAGGACAGCAGAAATACTGGTATAGATGAGAGAAATAAACAGAGGACAGGAGAGAACAGCTGCCCACACAGGCAGGCCCTGAGGCCTAAAGCTGTAAGCGTGCAGCAGCTGTCTGAGTCTCTCTCTATGTAACACAAAAGCTACTAACTAAAATACAATGTCTAACTAACTAACAACAATATAGGTGTGTATAGGAGGTGTATGTGAGCAAAAACGCTAGGTAAATGACCACAATAGAGCTCTTGCTAAGCCAAAGCACAAAGGAGCAACTCTCTCTCTGTACAAGTCTCAGGCAAGCACGGAGAAACCTAACATGGCGGCCGCTATTTATAGGGTAGGGGCTGGCCAGGGTCCCCCTCTGTGATTGGCTGCCATCAGAGGGCCTGGGAGCCCTCTGATTGGCTCTAAGGACATCACTCTGGCTATGACGCTATTCGAGCTCGGTACCGAGCTCGAATAGCGCCGGTTTGCTCGAATAGCTCGAATAGTGAATGGGCTATTCGAGTGTACTCGAATAGCCCATTCGAATAGCTACAGCTATTCGGAGCTCGAATACCGAGCTCGAATAGCTGAAAAAGAGCTCGAATATTCGAGCTACTCGAATATTCGAGCTCTGCTGAGCACCACTGGACACCACTTGCCTTTCAACTTCATGGTACAGTTTGGGTATCACCTTTTTTGAGAAATAATTACAGCATGGTATCTTCCACTGCAGTGTCCCAATGGCCACAAATTTTCAGAAAGCCTCAGAGTCCACCAGCTGGTATGGTAACAGCTGGCGAGCTAACAGTTTCGCCAAGCCATCTGTCAGATGCCAGGCACGGGGGTGACTAGCAGACATTGGCCTCTTCTGCTCAAAGATTTCCCTCACGGACACCTGGCTGCTGCTGTGGGCAGAGGAGCAGGAACCGCTCAAGGTGAGAGGCGGAGTGGAGGAGGGTGGCTGTGAAGGTGCAAGAGAGAAAGTGGCTGAAGATAATGCACCTGAAGGAGGAAGAGGAGAAGGAGGGTGGCTTTGCTTTTGTGTGCTGCTTTTTCCCAGGTGGTCTTCCCATTGCAGTTTGTGCTTTTTCTCCATGTGCCTTCGTAAGGCAGTTGTCCCTACGCGGGTGTTGGTTTTTCCACGGCTCAATTTTTGGTGGCAAAGAGAACAGATGGCATTGCCCTCATCTGAGGCAGACACACAAAAAAATTCCACATCGCTGACCCCTGGGGTGATGGCACTATGGTGGCGTCAGCAGCTGACATTGAAGGGCATGTTGGCTGGCTGTCCATAGGTGGTGATACATGGTGCCGGACACTGCCACCAGCTGTTTCTCACGACGATCTCCCCCTGCTTCTTTCAGCAACTCGTCTCCTTCTACTCCTCTCTGACTCCCCCTCTGAACTGTCCCCTTGGTCATCTTGTCTATTAGGATCCCACGTGGCATCCATGGCAGTATCATCATCATCATAATCATCCTCCCCAGCTTTGCTTGTATCAGACACCTCCAAAACTGTACCAACAGCAGGTACTTCATCATCCTCCTCCTCGCACCTTACATCCATAGTGTCGCCTAACTCAGACATATGAGGTGGTGTAACTTACTTAGCGCCTTTATCTTGTTGTAACAATAATGGCTGTGCATCAGTGATTTCCCCACCAAATAACTCCTGCGAAGTGTCAAATGTAGCGGATGGGGTGCTTATAGTAGTGCTGGTGGCTGCGGAAGATGAGGTATTCTGTGTTAAATAGTCAACTACGAACTGACAATCTTGGGAGTTGATGTCACGCACCATCTTCTGAGCACTGTACTTTGGTTCAGGGCTGCACGAAATCACGTCAGCATGGCCTCGAACAGACCTGCCGGGTGGCCTGCCTCTGGGTCTGCCCCTGCCTCTGCGTGTTTCGTCCATATCGGGGGAGGGGGATGAAGTGAAAGGTATGCACTGACTTGACTAATACACTGTGCAGTCACACAGGTGCAGTGAAAGGTATGCAGTGACTGGTTGTAACATTTGCGAAATCGTTTCCGTGGTCAGCGCACCAGACGTGCGCTGACACGGCGGAAATCCTACACAAACGTGTAATTGGGAGAACCCAGGTTAGGTGCAATGCACCAGTAGAGGGCAATTCCCACCAGCAGATAGAGCTGTGGAGTGCAGACGAGCACAGCCTCTGCACGGCCACAGATGCCAGATGGGAATTGTACAGATAAAGACAAAGTAGGGCACGATAGCCCTCCAAAAGAGAGAGAGCACAGAGACAGACTAAATGTGTGTTCCCCAATCTAGTCGCCACCCAGCGACGGTGAACACACATCCGCAGAAACAAAGCGGGAATGCAATCGCAGGAGAGAGGCGATTGCCAGAAGTGACACAAGGCTGAACAGAACAGAGCACGAGAGTAGCAAAGGCACAGCAAACAACAATGAGAAGATAAAGGAAAATAACAAACGCTATCTAAACGCGAACACCGCACTTATTCGCAACAGCGAATGCATTTCTGCACGATCACCGCGCGTTAGGCGCCCACTGATAAGCGTGCCACCCTAACTAACCAATGACAGACAAATACTAAATAGAGAACGCAAACGCTTGCTAAACGGTTACCTCACCGAGCCTACAGCAAGCGTTCGTATCAGACAAGACAGACAGACAGGTGGGGCTGCCTGTAGCAACTGCTGCTCTGGCTAGCACCCCTAAGGCAGAGATACAGAAGGAGGCACAGCCACTACCACAAGGGCAAGTGCGATCCAGACAGATTAACAGAAGGGGCTACCAGTAGCAACCGCTGCTCTGGTTAACACCCCAAAGGCAGAGATACAGAAGGAGGCACTGCCACTACCACTAGGGCAAGTGCGATCCAGACAGATAAACAGAAGGGGCTACCAGTAGCAACCGCTGCTCTGGTTAGCACCCCAAAGGCAGAGATACAGAAGGAGGCACTGCCACTACCACTAGGGCAAGTGCAATCCAGACAGATGGAGCAGCCAGTAGCAACCGCAGCTCTGGCCCAGTGGCCTACACTCCCAGACAGAACGATTTCCTGTCGACCGCCGCTGGCAACAGGACAATCGCAGCAGAGATAACACAGGCAAAACAGATGAACTTGAACAAACAAATAGGGCTGATACACTAGGAGAGTTTATCAGTAACAAATCATGAAAATGACCAGCAAAGGATTCTGGGAGAACATGGTATGTATACTGCCAGCCTTTAAAGGAGGCAGCTAGGCAATGTGCATAACAAATGTATGTAAATTCCTCAGCAGCAGAGCAGGTCTGAAACTTTCAAAGCAAAGACAGGTCTCTTTTCCAGAGACCTGCAGCCCTCAGGCTTAAGGAATGGTCAAACAGCTGTCTGTCTGTGCAGACAGCTGAGTGGATCATTACACTGCTATTACAATACAATGTGCAGCTGTCACACAGGTGCAGTTAACAGGTATGCACGGACTGGTATATAAAACAGTGTGTGGTCACACAGTTGCAGTGAACAGGTATGCGGTGACTGGTATTACAAATGTGCAGCTTTCACACACACACACAGGCGCAGTGAACAGTTATGCAGTGACTGGTATATAATATAACACTGAGTGCGGTCACGTAGGTGCTCTAAACAGGTATGCAGTGACTGGTATCAATACAATGTGCAGCTGTCACACACACAGGTACCTTGAACAGGTATGCAGTGACTAGTATTACAAATGTGCAGCTGTCACACACACAGGTACTGTGAACAAATATGCAATGACTAGTATTACAAATGTGCAGCTGTCACACACACAGGTACCGTGAACAGGTATGCAGTGACTAGTATTATGAATGTGCAGCTGTCACACACACAGGTACCATGAAAAGGTATGCAGTAACTGGTATATAATATAACACTTCGTGCTGTCACGCAGGTGCACTGAACAGGTATGAAGTGACTGGTATCAATACCAGGAGAAGCTGCCTGTCACACACACAGGTACCCTGAACAGGTATGCAGTGACTGGTATATAACACTGCGTGCTGTCACAGGTATGCAAGTGACTGGTATTACAAATGTGCAGCTGTCACACATGTGCAGTGAAAAGGTAGGCACTGAATGTGCTGGGCCTGGCAGTGGCACAGTAAGAATTACCAAGGGCCAGCTGCGACTGACTGACAGGGCTGTATATGCAAGTGTCAGTGGGTCACACTAAAAAAAACAAACAGATGACAAGAACAACATTAGGGGCTTGATTCGCAAAACGGCCATTAGCATGGCTTTTCACGCGTAAAAACGATTTTTGGGTGAAAAACGATTATTCGTGCGGTAACGCAAATTGTTAGTGGTCGCATTAACGCGATAACGTGAATTTAGTGCACGAACGCAACCGTTCATTTTTGCGCGCTATAATTGATATTACAAAAACTTTTCACAGCGTGCTAACAGTTAGCACGGTTTTGTGAATCAACCCCTAGCTCTCAAAAGAGCTGTTGTGGGGTGCTTTTTAGCAATAATAATCAGCAAGGAGCAAGCTAACAAGCCTAACAAGAGCCTAACTAAGCTTTCCCTAATGTCTCTGCAGCACCTCTCCCTTCTCTAATTACTGCAGCCACACGAGTGAGTGAAATGGCTGACGCTGCCTGCGTTTTATGGGGCGGGGGCCTCCAGGAGGGAGTGTAGCCTGATTGGCTGCCCTGGGTCTGGTGACTGTGATGTAGAGGGTCAAAGTTGAGCCTAATGATGTAGTAAAGGGGGCGGGTCAAACTCACATATAGTTCGCAGTTCACCACGAACGCGAACCAGCGATGTTCGCATGAATCGTTCGCGGTCGAACCGTTCGGGCCATCTCTAGTCATGACACTGCATAGACTGCTTTTGTCAATGGCGATCTTGTACTTGCAAATCCTCTACAGGAATTCATGTAGCGCTGCGGTAGAACGTAATGGCCTGCCTGAAATAATGGTTTTATCAGTGTCTCGTAAAGAACAATGCACATGATTACACTGCCTAATCACACCACCCATAGACGAGGCTGTGCAGAGGTTTTTATGCTTATGATGATGAGATTTTATTAGGCGGCTTGCATTTCCCAGAAACGCCGTAAAACGCGAGGAATGAAGATGCCCTGTGAACCCAGAATAAATATTATTATGAACTTCTGGATCTCGTGCAGAAAACCCCTGAAAAACTCGATTTTAGTAATGTGAACCTGAAGAAATGGGAGTTAAGTGCTAAAAATGGTATTTTTTTATTTTTTTTTATTTCTTTCTGAAACGTATTTGGCTGGAGATAATTTACGGACGCGCTTTATCTGAAATTGAAGTCGAATAGATTTAGCAATTTCACTAATTTGCTCAGCAGAAGCAAAACAAGGACAATTATTGATACAGTTCTGGGGTTTTCAAATAATGTTGCAGCATTTACAGTCTAACGAACAATGGCTTTTCTTTTCCCTAATTGTAACAGTTGGATTCCCCGCTTATCGTCTCGCTGATGTGGCAGCGGTAATTACCGGCTTTGTGTATCAAAACCGTGCAAAGACAACTGAGGATTTTAGACGTCTCTGCTTCGTCTAGGACTCATAAACACCTAGCGGATGTTACTTGTCAAAAACATTTAGCAAGCTGTTTGTGTGGTGGCGATGTCTAAGGTCATCGGCAGAGACTCATCTAAAAACTAACAGGGCTGGATTATCTGTTAAATAAAAGGTTCACTGTTCAAATAAGACAGCAGGCTGCCTACAGAAATATCTGTTTTTGCATTTTTTTTACTGACAGAAAGTGGCCTGGAAATCTTGCCCAACAGGAACTTCATGATGCATGCAGCTTTCTTATGAACATAACGTGAGGTGCACCACCAGTTCTTATACCCTATGTTTTGTCAGTGCAGCGTTTTATCGTTATTTTACATGTATGGATCTAGCCTAAAGCTCTGCACATAGTTTTGTCACCTGAAATGGCAGCTCACACGTCTATAAGCAGTAATCAGCAGAAATCCCCTGCGGCTGAGAAGTTACACTGTGGAAACATATGTTAAGCATGGTATGTTACTTAAAAGCACATATACCATCATATTTTTTTAAACATGCATTGAACGGAAAATTCACTTTCCTTGTAAAATCGCGAGTAGCATAGACCAGGACTGTCTTTTTTTCTTCTTCAATTGAATGGGGTGAATACGCTGAATGTGAAGGAAGCACACAGCAAAGTTACCAGTACTTCTGACAGCTAGGTAGTGCGCATTTGTGCAATTAGTGCAAGAAAAAAAGACAGGATTCAGACTCATCTCCTCAACTTAGGACACTTAAAGGGGAACTGAAGTAAGAGGTATACGGAGGCTTCCATGTTTATTTCCTTTTAATCAATACCAGTTGCCTGGCAGCCCTGCTGGTCTATTTCTCTGCAGTAGTATCTGAATAACACCAGAAACAAGCATGCAGCTAGTCTTGTCAGATCTGAGTTTAAAGTCTGAAACACCTGATCTGCTGCATGCTTGTTCAGGGGCTATGGCTAATAGTATTAGAGGCAGAGGCTCAGCACAACTGGTATTGCTTAAAAGGAAATAAACATGGCAGCCTCCATATACCCCTTTAAAAGTTCCCCTTTAAAAAAGGCATAATCGTGGTGCAAAAGGGGGGGGGGGGCACAGGGACATATCTAGGTTGCATAGGGCCTACGGTAAACACTGAAATCACCCCCTAGTGAGAGACCCCTTCCCCTCTAAGTACTGCATCCATTCTCAACTATAATTGTTACAGTTGCCTGTGGTTTTTGGTTAGAGATGGAAAAATTACTTTTTTTGTCATGTAGAGTTACATACATGACACCACCATGTTATTCCATCTCTGTACTTTATTTTAACACTAACCTTTCCCTCTTGTAACACCTAACACTTACCTCTCACTCCGATCCTAACCTTCCCCTCTTGACTCCTAACACTAGCCTCCCGTCTCTCCACTCCCAACACTAAACTTTCCCCTCACTAATACAGCATAACGATAAACACAATAAATAGCCAGGTACATCAAGAAAGACAATTAAATAGCCAAGTGTGGCCTACATACTTATATTAAGTAGCCATATTCCCCAGATAACAGAATTATTCTGATCTGAGGTATGAGTGATTAAGTGATGGTGGGGCACAGGGGCAGGCATGGCGATGCTGCACAGGGTTAAGCAAGGAGTCCATGGTGCTATGGCACCCATGGCACAAGCTATGCGTGCCCTGCACCCCTCTAGATATGCCACTGGACCACATCCCCTTTGGCACTTCCATTACACCTTATTCAACCTCCTTAGCAGCAACCACAAGCTAGACTCAGGGTGGAAAACAGCAGCTCAGAGCGGTAACCTCGAGCTACACGCGTGGTAGCCCCTGGGAGGTCCATGCAGAGCATTGCGCTCAGACAGTGGGCGATTTCACTCACCTTCCGGACAATCCAGACGCTGCTGGCCATTCCTCTTCATGTCCACGGAGGCTTTGCATCCCCCTGGTGAGATCACTGACTGTCACTCACTATAGGGTTACAGCGCCACCCGGAGGACGGAGGGAGAACTGCAGCACTGGATCTCAGGGAGGTAAGTAAGTGCAGGGGCTGCTCCAGGCTCTCTCGTGGTATGATTTTTTTCCTTGCTGTTAGAGTCTAAAAGCACATGAAAAAATTGTACCACTTTTAAACCCTAAAATCAGGAAGGAATCATACCGCCAGGAAGATTAAGTGTCCTCACTTGAGGTAATGAGCCTGTATTCTGTGTTTTTTGTTACAATTATACACCTTATGTTTAGGGTTACATCCAGTGCTCTACCTCTTTCTGTAACCCATTTCAGCATTCACACAGCCTATGCTGACGTTTGTATGGTGCACATGGATGTATATTGTAGCTCCCTTGAGGGAAAAGTACTGCCCCAAGAGAAGAGGTCAGGATAGGTGCTCCTAATCTTTAGATAGGCTGTTGCACTGAATGCTTGTATGCTTGCGCTATTTATGTTATAATGCCAGATTTTGGACATATACAAGCTCTGGGGAGACTCTATGCAGCATATGTGAATACGCAAGAGAATATATTCTTTTCTAACAAAGACCATCAGCTTTTAACTTAGCTGTAGATATAGTAGTGGTTCCTGGATGTTTGATTTGCATGAAAGCATTTGTATGTAAGTGTGAAAAAGGTTAACTGATTGCGCAATTAGCACAACCCGCGTTGCCTAGGTAATGCATACATTGCCAGGGTTCAATCTGCAACCAGATAAAAAAAAATAATTAAATATGACCATACTTTTTATACTATTAAAAATGACTTCAATCAAATTATAGACAGATAAGAATTTTCAAAACTGACTACAATAGCAAGATGCAATACTGTTTTAGTTTAAAAATCATAAACTTGTATGAGTCCTTATTCACATCTAAAATCGAAATTGCAATGGCAAGCGTTTTGCGATTTTGTGCGCAATTTTTTTAGCACCTCCCGGCGCTCCACTGTGTGCTACATTTTTTTTAAAAGCGCTCTTCTAAGCGCTTTTTCAGAGCGATTTTTTAACTCACTCCCTGACACAAGTCAGGAAGTGAACTCTTTGACCCGGAAAAGAATAAATACAATGGCCTCAATTCACTAAGCTTATCTCCTGTCTTTAATAATGTTTCTAGAGTGGTCACCATGGTGATAAGGCATGTCGTATTCAGGAAACATTTTACCTCAGGCAAACCTAAAGTTAACTCTTCTATCTTTAAGTTAACTCTTCAATCCTTAAAATAACTCCAGAATTGTAAAGTTAAAGACAGGCTGTTAATCAACTGAGTGTGAAAATAACTACAGAGGAGGTAACTTAAGGAATGAAGAGATAAGATAACTCTCTTACTGTGTGGAGGTAAGTTTTCTCTTGCCTTATTATCTCCACCATGATCTTAGTGAATTGAGGCCATAGTATTTATTCTTAAAAATACGAACATAATCACTGCACAAAGCAATTTTGTGCGCGTTTTGCATTTTTCCTATACCTTCCATTGAGGCAAAATAGCCTCAAAAATGGTACAGGCACTGCTTTGCTGAGCAGATCGGAAATGAACTGCTCAGATGTGAACTCTTTCATAGGGAATCATTGCACAAGCGCTTTTAGGCAGGGCCGGATTTCTGGCAAGGCCACATAGGCCATGGCCTAGGGCACCATAAATTTAGGGGCGGCTCAGTGAGGGGCAGTAAAGCTGTTCTATGCAGTCATCCCTATCTACAAGGACAGATTTACACTTTGAACCCTCTGTCCTGTACTCGTGACGTCCCTGCAAGACCTGTAAGCTCTATCATGCAGGTACACATCAGCCTAACTCTAATGGTGACACAATGGTTCCATCATTAACGAGATGGCAAGCATAACATAAAAGTTCTTAAGGAAAACATAACAAAGTCTATACGCATATTACTAAAATAGTTATTGTCTGTGACATCCAATGATGGAAAGTAAGTAGAATTCTCATTGGGGCACACAGATATAAAAACCAAACAGACAGTATAGTTGGCCTTGGGCAGTAAAAAGTACAAATCCGGCCCTGCTTTTAGGGCGATTTTGAAAAAATGGCAAAAGCGCCCTAGATGTGAACAAGCCCTTACACTAGTTTTCAATACAGAAAAGCCAAGATAATTCTTCTTCCTGAGTGAGTAATTATTTGCACAGGGTGGGAGTCTTTTTACCTATTTTCCACACAGGCACAAACAAAGTAACTAGCAACAGCTCTAAACCTGAAGATGCCTTTAGTTGGGTTTCCTGGTGAAAATTGCTATTAACATGTCTCTGTACTTCACAAATTTTTTTTGCAATATACTATTATTAAAGTTAGCTAGCTACTTCAATTTGCAGCTAACTAAATGTTGCTTGTTTTCCCACAGCTGCATAAACTGAGTGAGTGTCTGGAAACACTTTTACTCCTGAGAGTCTGTTACGAGCATTGTGTAGTGCCTGAACCATTTGCATTAATTTATATAGGGTGAGCAGCAGTCTAAAATAATATGTGGCATTAACCTTAATGTGTAGAGCGGAACAGAAGTGATTGCTTATTTATCAACAGAAGAGGAATTTTATTTAAAACATTACCTGTAATTTCTAGGGGATCCTGGGAACCACATCTTTCCAACTTTAATTGGCATGTTTTTGAAGTAAACTGCTGGAGACGGAAGAACAGATGAATAATTGAAAGGATTTAGATCTAGATTACTTTGAGGGACTTTAATGCAGTTTATTTTTGAAAATAATTGCTTGTTTCTGAGCTTCTTTTGTTCACTGAAAGGACTTTTTTGTGTGTTTACTTTGAATAGAGGATTTTTAATTCACTATGAAAGTATTTCTTTTTTAAGGCCTAATCTCACTTTATTTTTTTTAAACTTTATTCTCTCTTCAGTTTACCTAATAGAATTTTCATCCCACCATATGTCTGGTTAGACCATGGGTCACCTCAATATACTGGAGTGGCCTATGACATAAAAGTCCTTCAATCTGTAACGATTGGTGTCAGCACGCAGAGAGAATCTGATTATTGGTGATCTGCAGTATCACCAAGAATACAGATATATAGCTGATTATTGATGATCTGCAGAATCACCAATAATACAAGTATAACTAACCTCTGGACACCTATATAGTGTAAGTGTTTGGTGCAACAGTAATGACTTTAAGTGGGACCACCTGAGGAGCAGGTGGTCCTTGGCAGTATGAGAAATACCTCCCTCTGGGAAGTGCGAAGACCTTCCAACAGCCTGAGACTTCCAAAGGGGTGGAGCCCCAGGCTGAATAGCAGGAAGGCCCTGTGGCTAAGTGACACCTACAAGGTGGGTGTCACAAGCAGGACTGGAGACTAATCTCTCAATGGAGAGGGATAGCTCGCAAGGTCGGGCAGGCTAGGTCGGCAACACACGGGCAGATAAGGTACAGAGACAGAAGGCTGATTCGGTAACCAGGGACAGGCAGGGTTGGCAACAAGTAATCAGAAATGCATAGGTACCGAATCAGAAAGCAGAAGGATAGTCAGGAATGCAATAGGTCATAACAGATATCAAACAATGCCTAGTCTTGGGTGTGAGGTCCGTGGTCTCAACACCCTGGAACTAGTCTGAAGTATAACACAATGGTAACACAGTATCCCTAGTCTTGGGTGTGAGGTCCGTGGTCTCAACTCTCAACACAGTGGAACTAGTCTGAAGTATAACACAATGGTAACACAGTATCCCTAGTCTTGGGTGTGAGGTCCGTGGTCTCAACACCCTGGAACTAGTCTGAAGTATAACACAATGGTAACACAGTATCCCTAGTCTTGGGTGTGAGGTCCGTGGTCTCAACACCCTGGAACTAGTCTGAAGTATAACACATTGGTAACACAGTATCCCTAGTCTTGGGTGTGAGGTCCGTGGTCTCAACACCCTGGAACTAGTCTGAAGTATAACACAATAGTAACACAGAAGTAATCTGGCTCAGTGTGAATTTCCAGGTCCTCATGGTTCTAACACACTGTGGGATCATCTGACTATGGTCTGAGTGCTTTCATGTAAGTGTTTGCAATGGCAGACAACTTGAGACTGACCAGCAATAACTATATATAGAGCGGCGCTCCCCGGCGCCACCCATCGCTGATCAACCAATAGCCACTCGCTCTGAGATCAGCTGACCAACCTGGTCAGCTGATCCCTCCTCGTTTGTCATAAAGTTTCTGCCTCTCAGCGCACGTGCACGTATTCCTCAATCTGTGTGCACTAACAGGCCCAGCCACATCAGACGCACGCTGCCGCGTGCAAACCGCCGAGCTGGACGCGGAACCAGCTGCCTCGCTGCCGGTCCGCGCGGTGGCTTTTCCGCAATCTATTACACAATCATTAGCGAAAGAGGGAAATGAGTGCAAACCAGTGTTGCTTGCAAATTTTTGCATGGCAAATGCTATTTTCAATTTCAAAAATGTTTTTACAAAAACACCTTGTATTTTTGCGTGTCTGCATTTTTTGGCGAAAATGCAAAAAAAAAAAAAAAAAAAAAAAAATGCACAAAAAATTCTATATTTTAAAGCAAAAAGCGCGAAGATGCGGAAACCAATATTTTTACCGTGAACATTTTTACTGTGGAAACTCTGTATGGGAAAAATCACAAAACTTATTTTCAATGGCATTTTCACTCGAAAATCAAATTTCAGATTATTTTCAGGAAAATTAATGAGAAAAAAGAATTTCACTCATTACTGGTGTAAACTACAAATGTCACCATGGGAGCCTAGATAATTGAAATAATGCAGTGGTCTGCCTCATGAAGCTTATGGGGCCATGGATGAAAGCCCCAGTGTGATGACATCGGTGAAACTTTTAGGGTTCTAAGTGAGTATAATGGCAAGAGGTGAGGTGGAACCCCTTTTATGGGGCTAGTTAGGTTGGGTGAGAGTTTGGCAAACTAATAAAAGGAATTTAAGACGGACTAACTATTTTTGTGAACAGGGCGACTATCTTTGTCACCTTAACCTATTTTGGTTTTTGGACGTAGAAACTACGTCCAGAAACCATGTGCGCTACCGCGCGCCCCCGCGGCCGATCGCGCGCGTGCACGCGCACTCCCGGCCGTGGATTCGGTAGTCAGGGAATCAATATATCGGGCTATGAAGCCCGATTACTGATTCCTCTCCCCCGCTGAAAAAGCGACAGCTTCTCTCGGAAGCTGTGCCTTTTCTGGCCGTTCCCTTCCTGATGCGCCACTCTAAGCGTGTGTTACGCTTAGAGTGACGCCATGTAAACAAACTCATGGCCGCCATCTTGTGGCCAAAAAGTAAAACTACACCTGAAAATGAAAATAAATTAAAATCAACACACATTTACATTATAAATCTATTGTTTACCCCCCACCCTCCCAAAACTACCCAAATAAAATGTTTACTATAAATAAAAAAAACCATTACAATTAAAAAAAAAAAACATGTAAATATTTACCTAAGGGTCTAAACTTTTTAAATATCAATGTAAAGATGAAATATTTCTATATTTTTTTTTATTTTAAACTTGTTAATAGTGATAGATGCAAAATGGAAAAAATGCACCTTTATTTCCAAATAAAATATTGTCGCCATACATTGTGATAGGGACATAATTTTAACGGTGTAATAACCGGGACATATGGGCATATACAATACGTGAGTTTTAATTATGGAGGCATGTATTATTTTAAAACTATAATGGCTGAATCTGAGAAATAATGAATTTTTCCATTTTTTTTCTTATTCTTCCTGTTAAATGCGTTTACAGTAAAGTGGCTCTTAGCAAAATGTACCCCCCAAAGAAAGCCTAATTGGTGGTGGAAAAAACAAGATATAGATCAGTTCATTGTGATAAGTAGTGATAAAGTTATAGGCTAATGAATGGGAGGTGAACATTTCTCTCGTGAAAACCACGGAACCTGAATGGGTTAAATAAGGGAGAGCCCAGTACCTATCATCAATGGCCAGCAGATTTTTCACCTCACCCTTGACACAGTAAACCACAATGCAGAATGCCGGAGTGGACTGGTCTCAGAAAAAGGGAGGCATTTTCACACTTGGCCTCTCTCTCTTCTGTAAGGGGAGCTGCTTGGTGGCCATCTGCATATGCTAATAGGACCACATTGTCACTCATTTAGCAAATCACACCCATGTGGCTTCCTCTCTGGCAAGTAGCAACTCCTGAGAACACAACTTCCTTCTTAGTGATTGGACAACTGTTTAAGGGGAGGTGGAGCTGGGAAGGTTGTGTTGTCAAAAACTGCAACTTAGAGAATAAGCCATGCAGGAGCGATTGGAGCGACAGAGTAGCTTGGCAGTCATTATCAGAGCCACTTAACACTTACAGGGTTATACTCACCTCACAGTTATAGTAATGAATCTTTATTTTGTCACAGCTGCATTATTCTCACAATAGGTGATCCGACCCTTTAAAATCAAAAGAAGCCACTTGCTCTATGGGAGCGCTCCCAGGGATGCTTATTCAGATGCACGACAGCACATTTTCACATTACCACCGGAAACCAGCATTTCAGATTGGAAAACGAAAATGCTGCATTATCGCAACTCTGTAATTTTAACTCAGCCACAGGATTCAGAAGCAATAAACCAATCAGAGAATTTTTAAACGAAAATCGGACTACTGGGGTGATTTTAGACCAATCATAAGATTTGGATACCACTGAGTATTTCCGAGTCTTGTGATTGGCCTAAAATCTCCTTGGTATTTCAATTACCAGTGAGTGCAAAAAAAAAGTCAACAAAAGACTTCTCAGAAATCAGAAATCCATGGAATCGGTAATCGACATTGCCGGAGATTAGAATTTGTTCAGAATCAGAAATTAGCATTTCGACCATCCTTTGTATTTTCTTGATTCACTAAAGCATGCTAACACTTAGCATGGCAGTGATAAGCCGCTTTGCACGTGATATCATGTGCTAAGTATCATTATCACGTGCTCAGTATCATTATCACGTGAAGACATTTCAGATCACGCGAACGGAATGTAGATCATGAATTATTACTGTATACAGGACATAAAGTGGCGCGCGTTAAACTTTGTGCATGCCGTATTACATTAACTCACATGTTAATGTAAGCACATGTTTTGTATACAGTAATAATTCATGATCTACTCTACATTCCGTTCACATGATCTTTAGTGACTTCAAGTGATAATGATACTTAGCATGTGATAATGATACGCTGCACGTGCAAAGCCTTTACACGTGATAACTGAGACATCATGTTTTTTTTTATTCACAGAAACCAGTTCCTACAACCACGTACACGCACACGCACACGCGCACACACACACACACACACACACACACACACACACACACACACACACACACACACACACACACACACACACACACACACACACACACACACACATCGATCAACTGATCACTCTGTGTCTGCACTAGGACAGCCATGCCTGCGCAGTAAGCTGGAACCACTTGTGTGACTCTATTTACCAATGACTTGTGCGTTTTGCTGCTGGGGAAAATGCTTGCAAACCGAGGAAGTCACATTAATAACTGCAAAAAAACAAAACAAAAACACACAGAGCTTTCTTAAAATACCTCCATCTGCCACCTCCAAGTCAAGAAGGCTCTCCGCAGTTCCCGTATAACACTCGCTCCAATTGTTTCCTTCCGGCCCTAAATTTCATTTATAGTCAATTGGTATGCTGTACTTTACGTGCCATTTACCCATTATCCATATGAATATTTGTGCTTTGTGCGATTGTCCTGAGCTTACCTTCCAGCTTGATTTTTTTCTATTTTTCCATTTAAATTCTCTTTGCCGTGCATGTGCAATAAATGGTATGAAACTTAATTAAAGCAGTGTTGATTTTTGCATTTAAAGCAAAACTGAACCGTCCTTCAGGCCGGTTTCACACTTGATTTTTGCGTTGCGGTACGATGCTCCTGCCGCATGCCAATGCAAAAAAAAAAAATTCCCTCACTGACCAGGAAACAAAAATGGGTTATCTTCTAGCTCAGAAGAAGCTAAATATCTCTAAATACCTTTTTTTAAGATGGCAAAAAAAGGCTTTTCCTGCTGCCTCCTGCATCCAGGGCCGGTGCTACCATAGAGGCAAAGGAGGCAATTGCCCCAGGGCCCCTGAGCCTGTAGGGGCCCCCAGTGGCTACAAGAGGAAAAAATGTTTTCAAAAAGACCTTATAGTTTTTGAGAAAATCGATTTTAAAGTATCAAAGGAAAAAAAATACACATTTAAAAACCCGCCGACTCTAACGGTTAATAGCAAATCCACCTTAAATGCTAGAAACCCTAAATTTGCAGGATATATAAAGAAGATCATTGGGAATAAAAGGAAAAAAATTTTTTCAAAAAGACCTTATAGTTTTTGAGAAAATTGATTTCAAATTTTCGAATGAAAAAAGTATATTTTTAAAAAAAGTATACTTTTAAATGCAGTAAATGTCACTTTTAGTAGCAAACGTAACATTAGTGTAATTTTACATGTATCCAAAGAAAGAGCAATTAATTTCCTGACGTGGTTTCCAGGGGGTCCATACGCAGCACGTATGGACCTCCTGGAAACCCCTCCGCAGCTGCAGCGCTTTGGCCAGGGATTGCTATACAGCCACAATATGGCTGTATGAAGATCCCTGGCATTTTTTCCTATTTTCTCAATTTTTTTTTTTATGTTTAGAGAGTGAATTTTTTTTTTTAAATTATGTGGGGTCCCACCTCCTGAAACATTTTAACCCCTTGTCCCCCATGCAGGCTGGAATAGCCAGAGTGTGGAACTCCGACCGATTGGGGCTTCACACCCTGACTATACCAGCTGCAAAAAAGGTCCCTTAATGCCGATTTTTGTTTGTTTGTATCTGTTGGGGCCCCCCGAGGTTTATTTTGCCCTGGGGCCCCATTGTTGCTAAAACCGACCCTGCCTGCATCATGACTTCACGCTTCCCCACCTCTTTCAGCTCTTCCTGCACAGGCTGAGCACACAGTCAGTTGAGAAAGCACCTTCAGGATTTGTTACTGGAGGAGCAGAGACAGGTGAGTATCGTTGTCCTTAATTTATTTTCTCTGCTCTGTTTTTGGATGCTGCTTGGTGATCTCATAGGAATTGAGGATAATGATGAACAGACACTGTCACAGTCTTAGCTGATATATGATTTTCCGACTGCTCCAATCAGAGAGTGCGCAATGATTTACGATTTATCTCCCCACCAGGTCTGACCTGTCTGTACTGTCCACCGAACTTTGCCTTTCTATGCTTCCATGGTTTTTTATAATCACAACAAAAGGTAGAAGAGCAGGCTATTCATTTACAGGTTGACTTTTTATTACAGAGAAAACAACAGCTTAATGAGGAAATAAAGAACGTCTCTTTACATCGGTGAGCTACAAAAGGTTGTCTGTTACATTGGCCTCAATTCACTAAGCTTATCTCCTGTCTTTAATAACTCTTCTAGAGTTGTTACCATGGTGATAAGGCATGTAGTATTCAGGAAACATTTTACCTCAGGCAAACCTAAAGTTAACTCTTCTGTCTTTAAGTTAACTCTTTAATCCTTAAAATAACTCCAGAGTTAAAGACAGGCTGTTCATTAACTGCGTGTGAAAATAAGGTAATGAGGTAAATTAACTACAGAGGAGGTAAATTAACTACAGAGGAGGTAAATTAACTACAGATGAGGTAACTTAAATACAGATGAGGTAACTTAAGGAATGAAGAGATAAAATAACGCTCACTGTGTGGAGGTAAGTTTTCTCTTTCCTTATTATCTTCAACATGATCTTAGTGAATTGAGGCCATTGTCTATTACAGACCTGTGACCAGGCAGAGAGTTAATTCACTTTGTGATCTGTCTATTTCTGTTTGAAGCCACTTACGTTAACTGTAATAGTCAACCCAGACCAAGTTTAGAGCATCCATACAGTGAATCACTGCATAGTGCTAATTGTAGGCTGGTCCACTAAGATGGACATCAAACAAGGATTTGCACAACTGTCCGTTGCTCACTCAAAGATTTTATTCAAAATCAATAGGCAGAATACACCAAAGTGAATATCACGCGTTTCATACCCTCAACAGGCGCTTACTGTTCGGGGTGTGTAAGGTGTTAGAGATGTTCACGCACAACTGTCTGTAGCTCGCTGAAATATTGTATTCAAAATCAAGGCAGAATACACAAATGTGAATATCACTAACGCGTTTCACACCCCCAACAGGTGCTTACCAGTGTTGCTCACAAACTTTCACCAAAGTCATTTTTGCATCAAAAATGGCATTTTTTTATGTTGAGAAAATTTTCACAAAAATACATTGTATTTTCGCAATATGGTGAAAATTTGCAAAAATGAAAAACATCTTTGTTTTACTGCAAAATGTGAAAAATGGTTTATTTTAGCATGGAAACACAAAAGATAGTTTAATATAAAGTGAAAATTCGCAAAAATGCAAAAAATCTTTGTTTTTGTAACGATTGGTGTCAGCACGCAGAGAGAATCTGATCAGTATCACCAAGAATGCAGATATATACCCAATTATTGATGATCTGCAGTATCACCGATAATCAGATATTGCTAACCTCTGGACACCTATGGATAAGTGAGTGTTTGGTGTAACAGTAATACTTTGAGTAATGTACCTGCTGAGCAGGTGGTATACAATATAGAGACACAGCTCTGGGAGAACAGGAACCTTCCAGCAGCCTGAGGCTCTCTGGGGGGAGGAGTCAGGCAGGGAAGGACCTAGGAGTGAGTGACACCTAAGAAGGATGTCACTATCTGATTTGGAGACTATGGGCTTGATTCACAAAAGAGTGCTAACTGTTAGCACGGCCCTTTTTGCGCGAATTTTTGCATTGCGCGCGATCACGAATTTTCGCACGAATCGATATCGTTTTCGCGTGCAAACGCAAATTTTCATGCAAAATTGATATCGTTTTCGTGCGAAAATTCGCGTATCCGCGTGGAAACGATATTGATTCGCGCGAAAATTTGCGAGCGTGCGCAATGCGAAAATTCGCGCGAAAACGCCCGTGCTAACAGTTAGCACGCTTTTGTGAATCAAGCCCTATCTCTTTTAAGGGAAGAGATAGCTCTCGAGGTCGGGCACGCCGGGTCGGCAACACACTGACAGATAAAGTACAAAGACAGAAGGCTGATTCAGTATCCAAGTCAAGCAGGGTCTGGCAACGGAATATCAGATATACGAGGTACCGAATCAGAAGACAGAGGAGTAGTCAGAAAAGCTATAAGTCATAACATATATCAAACAATGCCTATTCTGGGTGCGAGGTCCTTGGTCTCAGCACCTCGGTACTAGTCTAAAGAATACACCGATGATAATACAGTATTCCCTAGACTGGGTGCGAGGTCCGTAGTCTCAGCACCCTGGAACTAGTCTGAAGTATAACACAGATGATAACATAGTTCCCTAAGCTGGGTGTGAGGTCCTTGGTCTCTACACCCTGGAACTAGCTTAAGCATAAACAGAATACAATTCAAATAATCTGGCTAAGTGTGTATTCCCAGGTCCACCTGGTTCAAACACACTGAGGATCTGACTAGGTCTAAGTGCTTCCACGTAGTGATCGCAACGGCAGACAACTTGCAAGTGACCAGCAGGAACTATATATGGAGTAGTGCTCTCCAGTACCACCCCTAATTGCTCAACCAATAGTATCCCGCTCAGGAGTCAGCTGATCGGTGTGGTCAGCTGACTCTTCCTGCTTAGTATAAGAATTCTGCCTCTCAGCGCGCGCGCGTGTATCCCTAAGTCTATGTGCACTAACAGACTCAGCCACACCAGACACACGCTGCCGCGTGCAAACCGCCGCGCTGGACGCGGAACCGGCCGCCTTACTGTTGTTGCATGCGGTGGCTTTTCCGCGTTCTGCCCTGCTACCAAACACACGCTTCCGCGTGCAAACCGCCGCACTGGATGCGGAATCAGCCGCCTGCTCAGTAGCACATGTGGCGGCTTTTCCGCGATCTCTCACAGTTTTACTGCAAAATGCGAAAAATGTTTTATTTTAGCACGGAAACACAAAAGATTGTTTAATATAGAGTGAAAATTCGCAAAAAAATGTGGAAAATCACAAACTTAATAGAAAATAATGGAATTTTTGCTTGAACATTATTTTCGTGAAAATGATTGCAAAAAGAATATCAGCATTTTTGCTCATTCGTTACTGGTGCTTACTGTTGAGTGTGTGAAACGTGTTATGGCTATTCTCATTTGTGTACCCTGTCTATTGCTTTTTGAAGAACATATTAATTGCAGCTATAGCAGCGTCCTGGGGAAAATTTGAGCTTCTGCGGCACCCAATAAATACTGTTTTTAGGCGGCACTATCAGCGAAAGGGGTTTTAGTGGCATTGCGGTGCAGATACCAGGGGAAATTGTACCAGGGGGTCGGTAAGTGTTAGACAGAGGGAGGGAGAGTTCGAGTGTGAATAGACACACACGCAAAATGGGAGGAGGCGCCCCAATATAGTATGCAATGGGTAAACTTGGGTAATGAGACAATCTTACATCAGGTGGGAGGATTAAAGATAATTTTATTGGACATAGGAAAGGATGACGTGTTTTGTGGGCTCTGCCCCAATTCCTCAGGTCTACAGTACAGTGTCTTATTCGGCTGCATGCGTAGACTGTAGAGCATTCGCTTTACAAGGAGCTACAAAGGTTTTCCTAATAGTGATGTTTATAATCTTCTAATTACAATTATATAAAATTTAAGTAATTAAGATTTGGACATTCAGTTGATTAATAAAATCGTAATTCACAAAACTGCATAGCCGTACTGGGCCTGCACAATACACTCCTGGTGACGTCAGCGGGAGCAAGGGCGCGGCCGTGTAGGCGCAGTGGTTTTCCGACTTTAAAGTCGGAAATTCCAGAAGTGAATCAGAGGTGGGTACAGGAGCATCAGTGAGTGGCTACGTCGGCACAAGACGTCTGCCGGGGACCATTAGAAGCCCCAGGTAAGCTCAACTCTTTTTCTCTTACCCCCTACAGTACTCCTTTAAGATTTTTCCTGATAACAAGCCCACCTCTCACGTGTACTTTTTATTGCATGTCCATTCAATAACAAGCTACTCTTTATAGCGGTGCGCTGATTATTGTTCTTATTATGATATTTCCTGGAACGTTGCATTATGATTTTGCATTGTGTTTGTGAATTATAATGCGAAAATAAGATTATGTGAAATTTGTGCTCAAATTTGTGAACGTAGTGGAAGGTTAATGCATGTTTATCTGGAATCTGTGCATGGGGCTTAAAACATTTTATACTTTCAGTTTACATTTGCTGCTCACCTCATGCTTGTTTCCTCCTGCTAACCTCAGACACACGAGCTATATTTAGAACAAGCAGTATTATGGACCTCCCTCTCTATCATGCCAGTTACAACATGCACTTGCATGGTTTCTCTTCTTGACCAATTATAAAGAGGACTTGTCATACCTGTCATACAGCTGTATGTCGTTACGTCGATTTATGAATACATAGAAAGTAAAAAGACCTCATTAAAGCTTCTTTGCCACTTGTCGTCCTACTCTCTTCCGTGAGTGTTTAGTTCTACGTAGATAGTGCTTACTAGAGTTCTTCTTTTCTTTCTTTTTTTTTTTTATTTAGAAAAAAACGAACAAAAAAAGAGCATCAAATGAACAGAGCATTACATGACTGTGCCATGTCCCATTTCCAATTACAGCTTGCCAAGAATGCTAAAAACTCGCTCACTTAAAATTCACCATGTTAGAAAGATTGTTCTCTGCAAGTCATTAAAAGCTCCTTTTATCCTCCTCGAATGTTTCTTTCTCATCTTTCAAAGTGGAACAATGGCATACAATGAGAAGGCTCGGTGCGTGACAGGTCATCCCACTAATTATAAGCCTGTCCCTAGCTTGTCGATTCACCCCATGTATGCGGAGCAGTTAATAAAAGCGTGGCCAAAAATGGGTGCCAGTTAAATAGCAGGCGCTGGGGCCTGGGCTCAGATTGAATTGCTCATTTACATTTTATTTAAAGTGACCACCTCTGATTACATTGTTATTTATCATTTAATTGGGTTCTTAGGGTAAACCACCACCAGGGGGATCTTAGAGTTAGTCACTATCATGGGAGTCTTAGGGTTAGGCACCACGAGGGGGGTCTTAGAGTTAGGCACCACCAGGAGGGGGGTTTAGGGTTAGGCACTACCAGGCGTTCTCAGGGTTAGGCACCACTAGGAAGGGTCTTAGGGTTGTGAACTACCAGGGTAAGTCTTAGGGTTATGAACCACCAGGGGAAGTCTTAGGGTTAGGGACCACCAGGGGATGGCTCTGTGTGACAGTAGGGAGAGGTTAGGCTATACCAATACCGGTAAAAAATTGCCATTATTTAATAATATGATTCAGGTTGTAGAATATCGGTAAATCTACAGATATTCTACTACTGCAATTTAATTGTTGTTTACCGTTTGCGCCTAAATTAGCCCACAACTTTTTAAAATGTATGTTATGCAGCATGGATAGCGTTCCCGGGGATCTTAGAGTATTCTATCTGCAAGCAATTTTTTAAGCCCCGTGCAGTGTTATATAAGATGGAGATGGAACGGGCAGTCAAACAGTCAGCCGAAGCCATCTTTCAAACCAAGCACCAGCACCTACTTGGGCAATAAAATGTCATTTTTCTCATAACTCTGTCCACAGTGTAACGTAGCTTCTGCTGTTTAATGACCGGGCTGGTGTCATTTTTAGCAACTGCTGAGCTAAGGAGGTTGGATACACCTGAAATTAGGACAAGTGTACATGGGGGATCGCTGGCAAATCTATATTCATTGGACAGGAAAGAAGATTGCATGGCTATGAGGGTGTCAGGGATGCCCTGTTTTACTGTAGACTCTAATTACTGTACAGTAGCTCTATTATGGAACCTATTGCAATGCATTGCTTGGACATCTACAGAGGCATACCTTTGAAAAAGTCACGTGCTAGTTTAAGAGCGGCTTTAAATGAAGAAAAAAAAACCCACAGAAAATAAACATTTTATTGTGGTAGTAGAATGTTGGTAAATTTACTGAAATTCTACAACCTGATTCATATAATGAAGTATTGGTAATATTTACCGATATGTCATTATGACCTAACCCCTCCTACTCTCACACAGAACCCTCCCCCGGGCAACTTATAAACCTCCCCTCGGGCTACTAATAAACCAACCCTCCCCCCTGGGCAACTAATAATCCTCCCCCCGGGCAACTAATAACCCTCCTCCCAAGCAACTAATAACCCTGCCCCGGGCAACTAATAACCACCCACAACTAATAACCCACCCCATCCCTAACAATAAATAACCCCCAGCGGCCAAAAATGGGAGCCCACCCACTATAGGAACTGCAGCTACCAACAGCAGACGCTTTGTTCAGGTCCACTTTAAGTGATCAAATCAGAGCAGCTGTAGCTGAGTAAGAACAGGTTGGGGACATAGATGTCATAAAAATATATTAAAAATGTTTACACCCTATAAAAGGGACACGTTAGAGGCTTTCTGGGGCCCCTTGCAAGTGTAAATTATGTGTCTTATGGAGCTTCTGCCCTGAAAGAAAATAGAGTAAAGAAAGGGAGAGACAAAGCATTAAAAGAAGGACAAAAGGTCAACATGATTGCTGCAAATTTTCAGTCTTGCCTTCCTTAGCTAGAGTTACTGCCAAAGTCACTATCTACATCTATACATGTTCCCTTCATGTTTTCATGGGTTATTTTGGTTGCTCAAGCATTAATTTACAACCCAGAAACATAGGATAGATCATGTCGAATCTGTCCAGTAAAAAAAACTGACCCTTGTTTGGGATAAGGACATTTTTGTTTCGGAGAACAGTGATTGATGTAATGTAAATGATCCAAATAAAGAGCTGCATAATAAATCAATCAACTGCAACATTAAAACCACTCACAGATGAAGTGAATAGCATTGATTATCTCATTCCAATGGCCATTGTCAATGGGCAGGCTATATTAGGCAGTGAGGAAGGAGATGTATCAGAACAGAAGTAGAAAAATGGGGCAAGTTTAAGGATTTCGGTGGCTGAATGGAGCCAAACTGTGATTAGATGACTTAGTGAGAACCTATCCAACGTGGCAGAGGTGATTCCAGTGTGCCATAGTGAGGACTTACCAAAAGTGTGCCAAGGAAGGACATCAACCAGCAACAAAGTCATAGAGGCCTGAGGTTCAGTGATGCTTGTTCGGAGGGAAGGCTTACCTGTCTGTTCTGATTCCTCAGAAGAGCTACCATAGCGCAAATTGATGAATCGCTTAAAGCTGTCCATGAGACAAAGTTGTAGATATGTAAAACAAGAAGGTAGACAATCGAGAGCTCCTAATCGTGTATTATTGATAATACAACGTAAATATGGTATGTAGTGAATAATACTTACAAGTGTGGGTTGCCAAGACCAGGCAACCACTCAAAAAGCAAGAGGGGAGAATAGGCCTGCCCCCACTCCGGCTAAGAAGTTGCTCTCCATAGAACAATAAAGAGGGGAGGTCACACCCATCCTCCAGGTGGATAATTATCACTTGGACAATAAGATACAGAGGTGCTAGCAGAGTAAAAATCAAGTCAATACGCAGGTGAGCATCAGCTTGTTTGGACCTTTGAGCAATGGAAAAAATGAGCCTGGTCTGATGGATTATGATTTTTTTAGTACCCATATTTCCCAGCTCTCATTCCAATCATACGCTGCGGCATGTGTTGGAAAAACAGCTCCGATCCATGGAGGCCCTACCTAAAAATGTACAGGCCTTAAAGGATCTGGCGCTAATGTCTTAGTGTCAAATGCAATAGGGCACCTTCAGAGGTTTATGGAGGCCATTCCATGACAGGTTAGAGATGTTTTGGTGGAGCATGGGTGGCCCAGGGCCGATACTTCCATAGGGATAAACTGGGCAAGTGCCCAGAGCCCCAACCTGCTTAGGTGCTGCACAAGTCAGGAACTGTATAGACCATCAGTACAGTATGAACATGTATGAGGCCTCACATTAATTTTTGCAAGGGGCCACGTTTTACCTGTATCCATCCCTGGGGTAACCTACACATTTTTAGGTAGTTCTTAATGTTTTTGCTGAATAGTGAAAAAGGAAGGGAGGTAGGAAGTAGTGTTGGGCGAACAGTGTTCGCCACTGTTCGGGTTCTGCAGAACATCACCCTGTTCGGGTGATGTTCGGGTTCGGCCGAACACCTGATGGTGTTCGGCCAAACTGTTCGGCCATATGGCCGAACTAAGAGCGCATGGCCGAACGTTACCCGAACGTTCGGCTAGCGCTGTGATTGGCCGAACGGGTCACGTGTAGTGTTGGGCGAACATCTAGATGTTCGGGTTCGGGCCGAACATGGCCAAACTCCGAACATAATGGAAGTCAATGGGGACCCGAACTTTCGTGCTTTGTAAAGCCTCCTTATATGCTACATACCCCAAATTTACAGGGTATGTGCACCTTGGGAGTGGGTACAAGAGGAAAAAAAAATTTAGCAAAAAGAGCTTATAGTTTTTGAGAAAATCGATTTTAAAGTTTCAAAGGGAAAACTGTCTTTTAAATGCGGGAAATGTCTGTTTTCTTTGCACAGGTAACATGCTTTTTGTCGGCATGCAGTCATAAATGTAATACATATAAGAGGTTCCAGGAAAAGGGACCGGTAACGCTAACCCAGCAGCAGCACACGTGATGGAACAGGAGGAGGGTGGCGCAGGAGGAGAAGGCCACGCTTTGAGACACAACAACCCAGGCCTTGCATGAGGACAAGAAGCGTGCGGATAGCAATTTGCATTTTGTCGCCATGCAGTCATAAATGTAATACAGATGAGAGGTTCAATAAACAGGGACCGGAAACGCTAACCCATCACAGATGTTCATTGTTCATGTTACTTGGTTGGGGTCCGGGAGTGTTGCGTAGTCGTTTCCAATCCAGGATTGATTCATTTTAATTTGAGTCAGACGGTCTGCATTTTCTGTGGAGAGGCGGATACGCCGCCGATCTGTGACGATGCCTCCGGCAGCACTGAAACAGCGTTCCGACATAACGCTGGCTGCCGGGCAAGCCAGCACCTCTATTGCATACATTGCCAGTTTGTGCCAGGTGTCTAGCTTCGATACCCAATAGTTGAAGGGTGCAGATGGATTGTTCAACACAGCTACGCCATCTGACATGTAGTCCTTGACCATCTTCTCCAGGCGATCGGTGTTGGAGGTGGATCTGCACGCTTGCTGTTCTGTGTGCTGCTGCATGGGTGTCAGAAAATTTTCCCACTCCAAGGACACTGCCGATACCATTCCCTTTTGGGCACTAGCTGCGGCTTGTGTTGTTTGCTGCCCTCCTGGTCGTCCTGGGTTTGCGGAAGTCAGTCTGTCGGCGTACAACTGGCTAGAGGAGGGGGAGGATGTCAATCTCCTCTCTAAAGTCTCCACAAGGGCCTGCTGGTATTCTTCCATTTTGACCTGTCTGGCTCTTTCTTCAAGCAGTTTTGGAACATTGTGTTTGTACCGTGGATCCAGAAGGGTATAAACCCAGTAATTGGTGTTGTCCAGAATGCGCACAATGCATGGGTCGCGTGCAATGCAGTCCTAGGCCGAAGAGGTCATAGCCTAGGGTCACAAAACCTGTTTATTTGGGCAATTTCAATGGTGGCGAGTCTGACGTACATAAATCGCAGCAATGGCCGTTAGCAACGTCTGAATCTCACGAAATGTCTCATGCAGGTAGAAGACATATTGTTAGACTTGGGCTCCAAAGATGGGTTCCCTACATCTCTGCAAACCAGAGTTACAGGGCTCCAAATTTGGTAAAATCACCCATAGGCTTTTATTGGGCCTCCTATTTACAGTTCCAAAATCTCACATCTTTTCAAAGGGCAATTACTCAGCAGTGGCAAATTTTCTAGCATTGTAGGGACCCTTAGGGGGAACATGACTGGTGAGTTTCGGGCCCCTAGGCCGAAGAGGTCATAGCCTAGGGTCACAAAAACCTGTTTATTTGGGCTATTTCAATGGTAGTGATGGTGACGTACATAAATCGCAGCAATGGCCGTTAGCAAAGTCTGAATCTCACGAAATGTCTCATGCAGGTAGAAGACATATTGTTAGACTTGGATTCCAAAGATGGGGTCCCTACATCTCTGCAAACCAGAGTTACAGGGGTCCAAAATTGGTAAAATCCCCCATAGGATTTCATTGCCTCCCTATTTCACTTTCCAAAATCTCACATCTTTTCAAAGGGCAATGGCTCAGCAGTACCAAATTTTCTAGCATTGTAGGGACCCTTAGGGGGAACATGACTGGTGAGTTTCGGGCCCCTAGGCCGAAGAGGTCATAGCCTAGGGTCACAAAAACCTGTTTATTTGGGCTATTTCAATGGTAGTGATGGTGGCGTACATAAATCGCAGCAATGGCCGTTAGCAACTTCTGAATCTCACGAAATGTCTCATGCAGGTTGAAGACATATTGTTAGACTTGGATTCCAAAGATGGGGTCCCTACATCTCTGCAAACCAGAGTTACAGGGGTGCAAAATTGGTAAAATCCCCCATAGGATTTCATTGCCTCCCTATTTCACTTTCCAAAATCTCACATCTTTTCAAAGGGCAATGGCTCAGCAGTACCACATTTTCTAGCATTGTAGGGACCCTTAGGGGGAACATGACTGGTGAGTTTCGGGTCCCTAGGCCGAAGAAGTCATAGCCTAGGGTCACAAAAACCTGTTTATTTGGGCTATTTCAATGGTAGTGATGGTGGCGTACATAAATCGCAGCAATGGCCGTTAGCAACGTCTGAATCTCACGAAATGTCTCATGCAGGTAGAAGACATATTGTTAGACTTGGATTCCAAAGATGGGGTCCCTACATCTCTGCAAACCAGAGTTACAGGGGTCCAAAATTGGTAAAATCCCCCCATAGGATTTCATTGCCTCCCTATTTCACTTTCCAAAATCTCACATCTTTTCAAAGGGCAATGGCTCAGCAGTACCAAATTTTCTAGCATTGTAGGGACCCTTAGGGGGAACATGACTGGTGAGTTTCGGGCCCCTAGGCCGAAGAGGTCATAGCCTAGGGTCACAAAAACCTGTTTATTTGAGCTATTTCAATGGTAGTGATGGTGACGTACATAAATCGCAGCAATGGCCGTTAGCAACGTCTGAATCTCACGAAATGTCTCATGCAGGTAGAAGACATATTGTTAGACTTGGATTCCAAAGATGGGGTCCCTACATCTCTGCAAACCAGAGTTACAGGGGTCCAAAATTGGTAAAATCCCCCATAGGATTTCATTGCCTCCCTATTTCACTTTCCAAAATCTCACATCTTTTCAAAGGGCAATGGCTCAGCAGTACCAAATTTTCTAGCATTGTAGGGACCCTTAGGGGGATCATGACTGGTGAGTTTTGCCACTGCTGAGCCATTGCCCTTTGAAATGGTGTGAGATTTTGGAACGGTAAATAGGAGGCCCAATGAAAGCCTATGGGGGATTTTACCAATTTTGGACCCCTGTAACTCTGGTTTGCAGAGATGTAGGGACCCCATCTTTGGAATCCAAGTCTAACAATATGTCTTCTACCTGCATGAGACATTTCGTGAGATTCAGACGTTGCTAACGGCCATGGCTGAGATTTATGTACGCCACCATCACTACCATTGAAATAGCCCAAATAAACAGGTTTTTGTGACCCTAGGCTATGACCTCTTCGGCCTAGGGGCCTGAAACTCACCAGTCATGTTCCCCCTAAGGGTCCCTACAATGCTAGAAAATTTGGTACTGCTGAGCCATTGCCCTTTGAAAAGATGTGAGATTTTGGAAAGTGAAATAGGGAGGCAATGAAATCCTATGGGGGATTTTACCAATTTTGGACCCCTGTAACTCTGGTTTGCAGAGATGTAGGGACCCCATCTTTGGAATCCAAGTCTAACAATATGTCTTCTACCTGCATGAGACATTTCGTGAGATTCAGACTTTGCTAACGGCCATTGCTGCGATTTATGTACGTCACCATCACTACCATTGAAATAGCCCAAATAAACAGGTTTTTGTGACCCTAGGCTATGACCTCTTCGGCCTTGGGGCCCGGAACTCACCAGTCATGTTCCCCCTAAGGGTCCCTACAATGCTAGAAAATTTGGTACTGCTGAGCCATTGCCCTTTGAAAAGATGTGAGATTTTGGAAAGTGAAATAGGGAGGCAATGAAATCCTATGGGGGATTTTACCAATTTTGGACCCCTGTAACTCTGGTTTGCAGAGATGTAGGGACCCCATCTTTGGAATCCAAGTCTAACAATATGTCTTCTACCTGCATGAGACATTTCGTGAGATTCAGACTTTGCTAACGGCCATTGCTGCGATTTATGTACGTCACCATCACTACCATTGAAATAGCCCAAATAAACAGGTTTTTGTGACCCTAGGCTATGACCTCTTCGGCCTAGGGGCCCGAAACTCACCAGTCATGTTCCCCCTAAGGGTCCCTACAATGCTAAAAAAAGTGGTACTGCTGAGCCATTGCCCTTTGAAAAGATGTGAGATTTTGGAAAGTGAAATAGGGAGGCAATGAAATCCTATGGGGGATTTTACCAATTTTGGACCCCTGTAACTCTGGTTTGCAGAGATGTAGGGACCCCATCTTTGGAATCCAAGTCTAACAATATGTCTTCTACCTGCATGAGACATTTCGTGAGATTCAGACTTTGCTAACGGCCATTGTTGCGATTTATGTACGCCACCATCACTACCATTGAAATAGCCCAAATAAACAGGTTTTTGTGACCCTAGGCTATGACCTCTTCGGCCTAGGGGCCCGAAACTCACCAGTCATGTTCCCCCTAAGGGTCCCTACAATGCTAGAAAATTTGGTACTGCTGAGCCATTGCCCTTTGAAAAGATGTGAGATTTTGGAAAGTGAAATAGGGAGGCAATGAAATCCTATGGGGGATTTTACCAATTTTGGACCCCTGTAACTCTGGTTTGCAGAGATGTAGGGACCCCATCTTTGGAATCCAAGTCTAACAATATGTCTTCTACCTGCATGAGACATTTCGTGAGATTCAGACGTTGCTAACGGCCATTGCTGCGATTTATGTACGTCACCATCACTACCATTGAAATAGCCCAAATAAACAGGTTTTTGTGACCCTAGGCTATGACCTCTTTGGCCTAGGGGCCCGAAACTCACCAGTCATGTTCCCCCTAAGGGTCCCTACAATGCTAGAAAATTTGCCATTGCTGAGTAATTGCCCTTTGAAAAGATGTGAGATTTTGGAACTGTAAATAGGAGGCCCAATGAAAGCCTATGGGTGATTTTACCAAATTTGGAGCCCTGTAACTTTGGTTTGCAGAGATGTAGGGAACCCATCTTTGGAGCCCAAGTCTAACAATATGTCTTCTACCTGCATGAGACATTTCGTGAGATTCAGACGTTGCTAACGGCCATTGCTGCGATTTATGTACGTCAAACTCGCCACCATTGAAATTGCCCAAATAAACAGGTTTTGTGACCCTAGGCTATGACCTCTTCGGCCTAGGACTGCATTGAATGCGACCCACGCATTGTGCGCATTCTGGACAACACCAATTACTGGGTTTATACCCTTCTGGATCCACGGTACAAACACAATGTTCCAAAACTGCTTGAAGAAAGAGCCAGACAGGTCAAAATGGAAGAATACCAGCAGGCCCTTGTAGAGACTTTAGAGAGGAGATTGACATCCTCCCCCTCCTCTAGCCAGTTGTACGCCGACAGACTGACTTCCGCAAACCCAGGACGACCAGGAGGGCAGCAAACAACACAAGCCGCAGCTAGTGCCCAAAAGGGAATGGTATCGGCAGTGTCCTTGGAGTGGGAAAATTTTCTGACAGCAGCAGCACACAGAACAGCAAGCGTGCAGATCCACCTCCAACACCGATCGCCTGGAGAAGATGGTCAAGGACTACATGTCAGATGGCGTAGCTGTGTTGAACAATCCATCTGCACCCTTCAACTATTGGGTATCGAAGCTAGACACCTGGCACAAACTGGCAATGTACGCAATAGAGGTGCTGGCTTGCCCGGCAGCCAGCGTTATGTCGGAACGCTGTTTCAGTGCTGCCGGAGGCATCGTCACAGATCGGCGGCGTATCCGCCTCTCCACAGAAAATGCAGACCGTCTGACTCAAATTAAAATGAATCAATCCTGGATTGGAAACGACTACGCAACACTCCCGGACCCCAACCAAGTAACATGAACAATGAACATCTGTGATGGGTTAGCGTTTCCGGTCCCTGTTTATTGAACCTCTCATCTGTATTACATTTATGACTGCAAGGCGACAAAATGCAAATTGCTATCCGCACGCTTCTTGTCCTCATGCAAGGCCGGGGTTGTTGTGTCTCACAAAGCGTGGCCTTCTTCTCCTCCTGCGCCACCCTCCTCCTGTTCCATCACGTGTGCTGCTGCTGGGTTAGCGTTACCGGTCCCTTTTCCTGGAACCTCTTATATGTATTACATTTATGACTGCATGCCGACAAAAAGCATGTTACCTGTGCAAAGAAAACAGACATTTCCCGCATTTAAAAGACAGTTTTCCCTTTGAAACTTTAAAATCGATTTTCTCAAAAACTATAAGCTCTTTTTGCTAATTTTTTTCCTCTTGTACCCACTCCCAAGGTGCACATACCCTGTAAATTTGGGGTATGTAGCATGTAAGGAGGCTTTACAAAGCACAAAAGTTCGGGTCCCCATTGACTTCCATTATGTTCGGAGTTCGGGTCGAACACCCGAACATCGCGGCCATGTTCGACCTGTTCGGCCCGAACCCGAACATCTAGATGTTCGCCCAACACTAGTAGGAAGGAAGATTAGGTGGATAGATGGAAGAATGGATAGATGGATGCATGGATTGATGGATGGATGGATGGATGGATGGATGGATGGAAAGAACCTACTTACCTCTCCATGGGTGACCGGCTCCTCTCCCCTCATCCATTTAGCTTTCCTCATCCTAGCCATGAGTTTGTTACTGACCATGCTTACAGCATAAAAAGCAATGAAAAGCAATATTAAAAAGCATTAGATGAAAGTACTTTATTACTGAGGAGTGCAGAGTGCTTTATAAGCAACAGGGTTATTAAGGGCCATGAAACAATTTTGGAAACATTACAGTTTATTGCAAACGAGTGTGGCATTTTTAGTAGTGTGGGTTTATTACTGGACCGGAGCAAGGAACTTCTTATTAATATAGCATCATATAATCAAAAAGTCACAGTGAGGTGCTCATAAGCTGTTGTGCTGGTGCGGAGAAAACAAGAACCGGAGGTTATCTAAGGGAAAAGGGATTTCTTGGGTGTGAATTCTATTTAAAGTGGACCTGAACTCTTTGCACAAGGCAGAAGGAAAACCGAGAGAAATGCACCCTGTGTGTATTTAGAGAGCTTAGCATGTCTAATTCCCCCTCATCTGTGTCTAATCACAAGTTGTAATTAGAACTCCCCCCTGTGTCACCTAATTGCCATGGCAGATAAGATCATTTGAAAGCACAGGATGTTAACAATATGTCTGCTTCCATGAGAGCAGGCAGTAGACAAACTGCAAATGTATTACAGGATTTGTATCAGCTGCAACAAAGAAATGTTTTTCTTTAAAGTTTATTATGCTGTTGTGTATCTTTAAGAGCAGAGAGGAAGCTCTGAGTTCTAGAGTTGGGCCGAACCTCCGATTTTAGGTTCGCGAACCGGGTTCGCGAACTTCCGCGGAAGGTTCGGTTCGCGTTAAAGTTCGCGAACCGCAATAGACTTCAATGGGGATGCGAACTTTGAAAAAAAAAAAAAATTATGCTGGCCACAAAAGTGATGGAAAAGATGTTTCAAGGGGTCTAACACCTGGAGGGGGGGCATGGCGGAGTGGGATACACGCCAAAAGTCCCCGGGAAAAATCTGGATTTGACGCAAAGCAGCGTTTTAAGGGCAGAAATCACATTGAATGCTAAATGACAGGCCTAAAGTGCTTTAAAACATCTTGCATGTGTATACATCAATCAGGTAGTGTAATTAAGGTACTGCTTCACACTGACACACCAAACTCACCGTGTAACGCACCGCAAACAGCTGTTTGTACTAGTGACGGCTGTGCTGGACTGGTGCGCACCATGGCGAGAGTGCAGGTTTTGGTGGCTTTACAGCCCATATGGTCGGCCTGGCTGATGTAGCTGAATGACAGAACAGTGACTGTCCAGCTGATCAAATTTGGTCTGACCACAATGAAGCAACGACCTTATTATCTTTTGTGTGCCCCCCGAGACACTCATCTAGGCGCCGGTCATTGCTTCATTGTGATACGCAAGCCCCTTCACCACGGCAAGGTAATGATCACGAAGGGGAATGGGCGCATGTACATGCCTTTTCTTTTGTTGTTGCAGCTGCCCTCAGTGCAGCCAGAAAAATTAGGCAGTCATGTACACGCACCATAAAAATTATTACAGCGGCCGCTGCTAGCAGCGGCCTAAAAAATTCAGCAATCCGCCTGGAGTCCCGGACCCTGTTGGTGGTGGCGGAGAAGGTAGTGAAGCGGCCTGCAGGCAGACATGCTGTGTGGAGGGACTGGGAGCGACTTAGTCTTTTTGGGGCAGGCCAGGCAGCCAGTCACACGGCGTGCAGGCAGAGATGCTGTGTGTGCGGGGACTGACTTAGTCTTGGGGCGGGCAGCAGCCCTCCGGGATCCATGCCTCATTCATTTTGATAAAGGTGAGGTACTTAACACTTTTGTGACTTAGGCGACTTCTCTTCTCTGTGACAATGCCTCCAGCTGCGCTGAAGGTCCTTTCTGAGAGGACGCTTGCGGCAGGGCAGGAGAGAAGTTGGATGGCAAATTGGGACAGCTCTGGCCACAGGTCAAGCCTGCGCACCCAGTAGTTCAAGGGTTCCTCATCGCTGTTCACAGCAGTGTCTACATCCACACTTAAGGCCAGGTAGTCGGCTACCTGCCGGTCGAGGTGTTGGTGGAGGGTGGATCCGGAAGGGCTACGGCGAGGCGTTGGACTAAAGAACGTCCGCATGTCCGACATCACCATGAGATCGCTGGAGCGTCCTGTTTTTGACTGCGTGGACACGGGAGGAGGATTAGTGGCAGTGGTACCTTGCTGGCGTTGTGCCGTCACATCACCCTTAAAGGCATTGTAAAGCATAGTTGACAGCTGGTTCTGCATGTGCTGCATCCTTTCCACCTTCCGGTGAGTTGGTAACAGGTCCGCCACTTTGTGCCTGTACCGAGGGTCTAGTAGTGTGGCCACCCAGTACAGCTCATTCCCCTTGAGGTTTTTTATACGGGGGTCCCTCAACAGGCAGGACAGCATAAAAGACGACATCTGCACAAAGTCGGATCCAGTACCCTCCATCTCCTCTTGCTCTTCCTCAGTGACGTCAGGTAAGTCAACCTCCTCCCCCCAGCCGCGAACAATACCACGAGAAGGTTGAGCAGCACAAGCCCCCTGCGACGCCTGCTGCGGTTGTTCTCCTGCCGCTGTCCCCTCCTCCTCCTCCTCCAAAGAAACACCTTGCTCATCATCCTCTGAGTCTGACTCGTCTTCTGCACACGACCTCTCTTCTTCCTCCTCCTCCCCCCTCTGTGCTGCCGCAGGTGTTGAGGAAACAGCTGGGTCTGATGAAAATTGGTCCCATGCCTGTTCCTGCCGTAACGGTTCCTGGTCACGCTCATTCGCAGCTTCATCCGCCACTCTACGCACAGCACGCTCCAAGAAGTACGCGTAGGGAATTAAGTCGCTGATGGTGCCCTCACTGCGGCTCACCAGGTTGGTCACCTCCTCAAACGGCCGCATGAGCCTGCATGCATTTTTCATCAGTGTCCAGTTGTCGGGCCAGAACATCCCCATCTTCCCAGACTGTTTCGTTCTACTCCAGTTGTAGAGGTACTGGGTGACGGCTTTCTTCTGTTCTAGCAGGCGGGAGAACATGAGCAGGGTCGAGTTCCAGCGAGTGGGGCTATCGCAAATGAGGCGTCTCACCGGCATGTTGTTTTTACGCTGAATTTCTGCAAATCGTGCCATGGCTGTGTAAGAGCGCCTCAAATGCCCACAGAACTTCCTGGCCTGCTTCAGGACATCCGCTAAGCCAGGGTACTTTGCCACAAATCTTTGAACCACTAGATTCATGACATGTGCCATGCAGGGTATGTGTGTCAGCTTCCCCATATGCAAAGCGGCAAGCAGATTGCTGCCGTTGTCGCACACCACGTTGCCTATCTCCAGGTGGTGCGGGGTCAGCCACTCATCCACCTGTTTCTTAAGAGCAGCCAGGAGAGCTGCTCCAGTGTGACTCTCCGCTTTGAGACAAGCCATGTCTAAGATGGCGTGACACCGTCGTACCTGGCATGCAGCATAGGCCCTGCGGAGCTGGGGCTGTGTAGCTGGAGAGGAGAACTGCCACTCAGCCAAGGAGGAGGAGGAGGACAGCGAAGAGCATGTAGCAGGAGGAGAGGAGGTGGCAGGAGGCCTGTCTGCAAGCCGTGGAGGTGTCACAATTTGGTCCGCCGCTTTCTGCTTGCCATCGTTCACCACCAGGTTCACCCAATGGGCTGTGTAGGTAATGTAGCGGCCCTGCCCGTGCTTGGCAGACCAGCCATCCGTGGTCAGGTGTACCCTTGACCCAACGCTCTTCGCAAGAGATGACACCACTTGCCTCTCAACTTCACGGTGCAGTTGGGGTATGGCCTTTCTCGAAAAATAAGTGCGGCCTGGCATCTTCCACTGCGGTGTTCCGATGGCCACAAATTTACGGAAGGCCTCAGAGTCCACCAGCCGGTATGGTAACAGCTGGCGAGCTAACAGTTCCGCCACGCCAGCTGTCAGACGCCGGGCAAGGGGGTGACTGGCCAAAAGTGGCTTCTTCCGCTCAAACATTTCCTTCACGGACACCTGACTGCTGCTGTGGGCAGAGGAGCAGGAACCGCTCAAGGGCAGAGGCGGAGTGGAGGAGGGTGCCTGTGAAGGTGCAAAGGAGAAAGCGGCAGAAGCAGATGATGCACCTGAAGGAGGAAGAGGAGAAGGAGGGTGACTTTTCTTTTGTGTGCTGCTGCTGCTTTTGCTCAGGTGGCCATCCCATTGCTGTTTGTGCCTTTTCTCCAGGTGCCTTCGTAAGGCACTTGTCCCTACGTGAGTGTTGGCCTTTCCACGGCTCAATTTTTGTTGGCAGAGCGAACAGATGGCTTTGGTCCGATCTGAGGCACACACATTAAAACATTTCCACACCGCTGAGCCACCCTGGGATGTGGGCACTATGGGGACCTCAGCAGCTGATGCTGAAGGGCAAGTTGGCTGGCTGTACATAGGTAGCGATACATGGTGCCGGACTCTGCCACCAGCTGTTTCTGACGAAGAGCTGCCCCAGCTTCTTTCAGCAACTTCTCTCCTCCTACTACTCTCTGACTCCCCCTCTGAACTGTCCCCCTCTTCATCTCCTCTATTGGGAACATACAGAGGATCCCTATTACCGTCATCATCGTAGTCATCCTGCCCAGCTTCGCTTGCCTCAGACAAATCCAAACTTGCACCATCAGTAGGTCCTTCATCCTCCTGACACGTTACATCCATAGTGTTGCCGCGTAACTCAGACATATTAGCTGGTGAAAATTCATCTGGCTGTAACAACAATGGCTGTGCATCAGTGATTTCAACACTAAATAATTCTTGCGAAGTGTCAAATGCAGCGGAAGTGGTGCTAGTAGTAGCGCTGGTGGCTGAGCAAGATGAGGTGTTCTGTGTCGCTAAATACTCAACCACGTCCTGACAATCTTGGGAGGTGATGGGACGTGCCTTCTTCCGAGCACTGTACTGTGGGCCAGGTCCACACGAAATTACATTTACACGACCTCGCGCAGACCTGCCGGGTGGCCTTCCTCTGCCTCTGCCACTACCTCTTCCTCTTCCTCTACCTGTTTTGTCCATATTGGGTATGCACGGAGTGGTATATCACACTGCGTGCACTCACGTAGGTAGGTGGGTTCACTTAACTGCACAGGTATGCGCACTGATGCGGTGGGTTCACTGAACAGAACAGGTATACAGTGGCGGGTTCACAGAACAGGTATGCAGTGGCAGGATCACTGAACACAATAGGTATGCAGTGGCGTGTTCACTAAACAGGTATACAGTGGCGGGTCCACTGAACAGAACAGGTATACAGTGGCGGGTCCACTGAACAGAACAGGTATACAGTGGCGGGTCCACTGAACAGAACAGGTATACAGTGGCGGGTCCACTGAACAGAACAGGTATACAGTGGCGGGTCCACTAAACAGAACAGGTATACAGTGGCGGGTTCACAGAACAGGTATGCAGTGGCAGGATCACTGAACACAATAGGTATGCAGTGGCGTGTTCACTAAACAGGTATACAGTGGCGGGTCCACTGAACAGAACAGGTATACAGTGGCGGGTCCACTGAACAGAACAGGTATACAGTGGCGGGTTCACAGAACAGGTATACAGTGGCGGGTCCACTGAACAGAACAGGTATACAGTGGCGGGTTCACAGAACAGGTATGCAGTGGCAGGATCACTGAACACAATAGGTATGCAGTGGCGTGTTCACTAAACAGGTATACAGTGGCGGGTCCACTGAACAGAACAGGTATACAGTGGCGGGTCCACTGAACAGAACAGGTATACAGTGGCGGGTCCACTGAACAGAACAGGTATACAGTGGCGGGTCCACTGAACAGAACAGGTATACAGTGGCGGGTTCACAGAACAGGTATGCAGTGGCAGGATCACTGAACACAATAGGTATGCAGTGGCGTGTTCACTAAACAGGTATACAGTGGCGGGTCCACTGAACAGAACAGGTATACAGTGGCGGGTCCACTGAACAGAACAGGTATACAGTGGCGGGTTCACAGAACAGGTATACAGTAGCGGGTCCACTGAACAGAACAGGTATACAGTGGCGGGTTCATAGAACAGGTATGCAGTGGCAGGATCACTGAACACAATAGGTATGCAGTGGCGTGTTCACTAAACAGGTATACAGTGGCGGGTCCACTGAACAGAACAGGTATACAGTGGCGGGTCCACTGAACAGAACAGGTATACAGTGGCGGGTTCACAGAACAGGTATACAGTGGCGGGTCCACTGAACAGAACAGGTATACAGTGGCGGGTTCACAAAACAGGTATGCAGTGGCAGGATCACTGAACAGGTATGCAGTGGCAGGATCACTGAACAGGTATGGAGTGGCAGGATCACAGTACAGGTATGCAGTGGGCTGAGGGCTCACTGAACAGAACAGGTATGCAGTGGCAGGATCACTGAACAGGTATGGAGTGGCAGGATCACAGTACAGGTATGCAGTGGGCTGAGGGCTCACTGAACAGAACAGGTATGCAGTGGCAGGATCACTGAACAGGTATGCAGTGGCAGGATCACTGAACAGGTATGCAGTGGCAGGATCACAGTACAGGTATGCAGTGGGCTGAGGGCTCACTGAACAGAACAGGTATGCAGTGGCAGGATCACTGAACAGGTATGGAGTGGCAGGATCACAGTACAGGTATGCAGTGGGCTGAGGGCTCACTGAACAGAATAGGTATGCAGTGGCAGGATCACTGAACAGGTATGCAGTGGCAGGATCACAGTACAGGTATGCAGTGGGCTGAGGGCTCACTGAACAGAACAGGTATGCAGCCAGGAAGAAGTTAAGCCTAACTAATCTTTCCCTATATGAGAGACTGCAGCAGCTCGCCCTACTCTCACTAATGCAGGCACACGAGTGGCCGTAATGGCCGCCGCTGCCTGCCTTATATAAGGGGGGGTGGGGCTCCAGGGGCTAGTGTAGCCTAATTGGCTACACTGGGCCTGCTGACTGTGATGTAGAGGGTCAAAGTTGACCCTCAGTGCATTATGGGGCGAACCGAACTTCTTCCGCAAAAGGTTCGCGTGCGGTACCCGCACGCGAACCACCTAAGTTCGCGCGAACCACGTTCGCCGGCGAACCGTTCGGCCCAACTCTACTGAGTTCAGGTCCACTTTAACAAGTTACAGTGCATATTATCCCAGGAAAAAAACACACATATATAAGTAGATAATTACTTGCTCTACTTGCACAACATATGTAGGGCTTGATTCACAAAAGAGTGCTAACTGTTAGCCTGGCCTTTTTCGTGCAAATTTGCACGTTTCACTCGAAAATTCGCGTATGCGCGCGAAAAGGACAACAATTTTGCGTGAAAAATTCGCGTTTGTGCGCAAAACCGTTTAATTGCACGCGAAAATTCACGATCATGCACAAACGCGAAAATTCACACGAAATCGGCCGTGCTAACAGTTAGCACTCTTTTGTGAATCAAGCACGTATTGTACTGTCCACATTTTGTCATTTCATAGTCATTTCAGTGAATATTACATAGAACACAAAAAGAAAACTGTTTCAGGCATTTTCCATTTTTGCTGCCTCTGACAGAAGCCAATCCTGATGTCATTTCCTCCCTTACTTTTTTTTCCCTCTCCTAGAAACTGCACTGTCATATCTAGCTTGCTTTGTAAACAGATGTGTGCACAGCATAGATTGTATTTCAGCAGCTTCTCAGCCTTGTGTCGCACTAAACTGCCCTCAGCCAATCAGTGAGGAGCATGAATGTGGGAAGGGAGATGAAAGGCTTCCTTCTCATCGGCAAGGTGCCAAATAGAGCCAGACTGACTCAGACTGAGATAAGATGCATTACAACAGAAACATTTCTAAATATATTGGAATGCTTGCAATGCAAGGTCGGGTTGGAGGCTGCATAATAAACACAAAGCAGTGGGTAAGTGGAATTTGATTTTATGACTGACAATCCCGCTTTAAATTGGTGCACAAACAAAACAAGCATGTTAGCTTCTTTGAGCCTAATTCCATTGCAGGTGTTAAAGAGAACCCGAGGTGGGTTCTTAGAATCCTATTAGCACAGAGAGGCTGGGTCTGCATAAAATGCCCAGCCTCTGTTGCCCCCCCGCCTCCTGTATTGCGCCTCTACTCGCCCACGTCCCTTCCCTCCCCGCTGATTGGAGGGAAGGGACGTGGGAGGGGAGCGGCGCAATACAGGAGGCGGGGGAGCGGCGAGAGTGACGCTGCACATGTAAACAGCCTGCTGGCGACACGCTGTGTGTCGCTAGCACAGCGGTTTAGTTTGGGGGGGCATAGCAGAGCGCAGGGGGGGAGACTGGGGGAGACAGTATAGCAACAGAGGCTGGGCAGGTATTATATGCAGACCCAGCCTCTGTGTGCTAATAGGATTCTAAGAATCCACCTCGGGTTCTCTTTAAAATAACTTTCTTCTTTGCCGCAGTTTAACAGCTGTTAAACTAATCGGCTATGATATGAGTTATCACGGTTTAGTGAATGAAGCCCTAGATGTGCAGCGAATGGGAATTCACAAATGGAAAACATGCACATGAAATCTGTTGTGTGTGAAACGTGCTTATCGTGGACCTGATCTCTTGCACAGGACACAAGGAAAACAGAGAAATGCACCCTGTGCGTATTTAAAGAGAATAACCTGTCTACATTCCCCCATCTGTAAGTAATGACATATGTAATTTGAGCTCTCAGCTGTGGCAGCACAGAAACTCAGCAGTCCTTGGCAGACACAGCTAATATGTAAAACCAGGATGTTAACCCTTTGTCTGTTTCCATGAAAAGCAGGAAGTAGACATATATCAGATTTATTGCAGTTCTATTCAGTTGTAACAAAGACCTTTAACCACTTGACCACTGAGGGGTTTTACCCCTTGAGCACCAGAGCAATTTTCACCTTCCAGCGCTCCTTCCATTCATTCATCTGTAACTTTATTATTACTTATCGCAATGAAATTAACTATATCTTGTTTTTTTCGCCACCAATTGGGCTTTCTTTAGATGGGACATTATGCCAAGAATGATTTTATTCTAAATGTGTTTTAATGGGAAAATAGGAGAAAATGTGGGAAAAAAATCATTATTTTTCAGTTTTCGGCCATTATAGTTTTTAAATAATGCATGCTACTGTAATTAAAATCCATGAAATGTATTTGTCCATTTGTCCCAGTTATTACACAGTTTAAATTATGTCCCCATCACAATGTTTGGAGCCAATATTTTATTTGGAAATAAAGGTGCATTTTTTTCAGTTTTGCGTCCATCCCTAATTACAAGCCCATAGTTTATAAAGTAACAGTGTTGTACCCTCTTGACATAAATATTTAAAGAGTTCAGTCCCTAAGGTAACTATTTATGTTTTTTTTATTGTATTTTTTTTTCTTTTTATTACAAAAAATAAATACATTGGGGAGTGTGGGAGGTAATGCGTTAATTTATAGTGTAAAAGTATGTATTTGTATATGAAAATGTTTTGGATGTAGTTTTACTATTTGGCCACAAGATGGCCACAGTCATTTTTTGTAAATGAGTCCTGTAAGCGTAGAAAGTACGCTTCCAGGAAGTTCAATGAGGCTGGGAAACTTTTTTTTTTTTTCCACAATGATCGCGCTGCTTCTCATAGAAGCAGCCGATCATTGCTGTGGGGCTGAGATCAACGAGCGGGAACGGTTTTTCCCGTTCATTGATCTCCGGGCGAGCGGCCGGCGGCGTGCACGAGCGCGCGCAAGAGCGAGGACAGCGGCGGTAGCGGCAGGAGGTACGTATATCTACGCACCTGGTGGGCAAAGGGTGTTAAAAGGAGCGTAGATATACGCACCCGTGGTGGTAAAGTGGTTAAAGGTTATCGTGCCGTTGCTTATCTTTTAGTGCAGATAGGAAGTTCTGAGTGCAGGTCAGTTTTAAGGTGTTGGTTGGCAATTTATATTGTTTTGGCTGGCTTTCATCAGTACCACACATCACTTATCACCCATTGCTTACTAATCTCTTTATCAGTTTCTGGGCTTCTTAATGTTTCTATTTTGTTTCCTCTGTTTCCCCTGCAAAGCAATTTTCCAAGCAATTTTGATGGAATGTGTGTTTTTTAGTATTCCGTCAAGTGCAGCCGCTCAGAAAATGCTGCATGTAGTGCAATTGTTGTGATTTCATACAAATTGCAACACTGCAGTGAGAGCAATTCCATTGTATGACATTATCACAGCACTATGGCGAAAAATTGTAACATTTAAAATATGTGCAAACATATACAAATAAGTACATTTTTTCCAGAGTAAAATGAGCCATAAATTACTTTTCTCCTTTGTTGCTGTCACTTACAGTAAGTAGTAGAAATCTGACAGAACCAACAGGTTTTGGACTAGTTTATCTCTTCACGGGGGATTCTCATGGATTTATTTATTTTCAAAAGCACTTAATGAATGGCAGTTGCTCAGCCTAACTGCCAAAAAACTGTATAGCGAGCAGGGAAGCTGGCCAGCATTATTGTTCTAGGATTTGTTTTTAGGGAATCCTATATAATAAAACCCTACCTGTCCCTACGTCCCGTGTATTGTGGCTACTGTAGCCGTTGGGGCAGGAGGAGGGGTGGACAGGTGCCCACGTGCGGCGGTGGCGGTGGTGAGATAGACCTAGAGCCCGTTTTTAAACAGGCTTAGGTCTACTAGTGTCATAATAAAGATTAAAAGCCTTGCTGAGAATCCCCTATGAAGAGATGGACTAGTCCAAAACCTGCCGCTTATGTCAGATTTCTACTACCTACTGTAAGTGACAGCAACATAGGAGAAAAGTAATTTATGGCTCATTTTCAGGGATGAGCAGAAACTACGCCAGTGCGAATTTACGCATCGTAGTTCGCATCTACGCATCGTAGTTCGTAGGTGAAGTTTCAAAACTACACTTACGAATTTATGCGTAATGAAGTACCGCTACACGTAGCTTATGCCCACTATGCATAGTTAACATGTGTATTGCGTACTAAACTACGAATGCGTTACTCGCGTCTAATTTTCCGCGTGCGATTGTATGCTTACAAATTTACGCATTGGAAAGGAGAATGTACGCATAGAGTTCCCGGTGTAAGCATTTACGGAGGAATTAATGCGTAAAGTTTACTGCATACGGGCATAAGCATCCACATACACTACGCTTCACACTACGCATAATTGTGTATTTTAACACGTAGTCTACGAAATGCATACAAAGCGAATATTTGATTTTTAAGCCGTAATTTTGCAAAGCGTAATTGCGTAAAACTACGCGAAGTTCCATCGTAGGCGAAGTTGGCTGACCTCGACCATCCCTGCACATTTTACTCTGGAAAAAACATACTTCTTATTTGTCTATGTTTGCACATATTTTAAATTTTACAATTTTTCACCACAGTGCCCCTTTAACCAATCACCGGTGATCAGCCAGGTGCAGAACATCTCTTAAAAAGCATTGCAGTGTGAACTAGTAGTGTTGGGCGAACACCTGGATGTTCGGGTTCGGGTTCGGGTCCGTTCGCCAAACATGGGCCAGATGTTCGGCATGCTCGGCCCGAACCCCGAACTCCCCCGAACATCCCTTTTTTGGGGGCCCTATGGGGTCGCAGGCATAAGGGGGGAGCATGCCCTGGTCGCGGGGGGGGGGGGGGGGTCGGAAATTCCCCTCACCCCCTCCGCTAGCACTCCCCCCTCTGCCCGCTTCCCCATACAAAAAATTTGCGTAAAGTTCAATAGTACCTTGCTGGCACTGTGGTGTGAGTGAGTAGGAGGAGTCCGAGTAGGACGCGTTGAGGCCGGGCAGCGGGCGGTTCAGCGGTAGTACCCTTGTGGTACTTCCGCCCTTTCTCTGACCTCACGTCCTCTGCATACGAGGGTACGCGTCACGCGTACCCTCGTATGCATCATCACATAGAGGACGTGAGGTCAGAGAAAGGGCGGAAGTACCACAAGGGTACTACCGCTGAACCGCCCGCTGCCCGGCCTCAACACGTCCTACTCGGACTCCTCCTACTCACTCACACCACAGTGCCAGCCAGCCACTGAAGATACTATTGAACTTTACGGAAAATTTTTGTATGGGGAAGCGGGCAGAGGGGGGAGCGCTAGCGGAGGGGGTTTCGGGAATTTCCGACCCCCCCGCGACCGGGGCATGCTCCCCCCTTATGCCTGCGACCCCATAGGGGGGCAGTATTCGGCCGAACAGGGCCCTGTTCGGCGCGAACAGGGGCCCTGTTCAGCCTGTTCGGCTGGGCATTGAGCTGTTCGGGCGAACCCGAACTAAAAAGGCCGAACACCATGAGGTGTTCGGCCGAACTTGAACATTACTCGAACAGGGTGATGTTCTGCAGAACCCGAAGAGTGGTGAACACTGTTCGCCCAACACTATGAACTAGCCCTCATAAAGTGAGATTAAAGGGCCACTATCACAAAAAATTATAATACGTATATATAAAATGTAGATTTGTCCCAGTGTAAAAATTGCTGTTAAATCACTTGCATTTGGCAATTTCTGGTGTGAAATTACCTTCACTGTAAGTATTAAAAACTTTAGTACTTTCGAGGAACTTTACTGAAAAATAGCAGTAAGGGGGAACATCAATACATTGCAAAGTGAGAAGTTAGAAGAGAATAGAAATGATTGCTACTTGCCGTGTAATTCGTTCATGTTGTCCGGTGCACAGTCAGCCTGCAGATCATCATCTTTACTACTGGTAGACAAGAAAAAACTAGACAGCACCAACTGCTATTATCTATAACCACACCCACTAACAATGTAATAGGCTAGGTATACTGGTTGCTTGGCAGTTGGAAACAGCTGTTATTTCCCACAATGCAACAAGATTAACAGAAAGCTAACTGTCACGACCATGGTGACGACATCACACTGTGGGAGGGATTTCACCACAATATCAGTTACACAGATGCGCTTGATGATCTATTCGAGAAAAAGTATGTATCAATTGTTATTTATAGAGTGCTTGGTGGGCCCCATTGTAAAACTTGCATCAGGGCCCACAGCTCCTTAGCTATGCCAATGTTTGCTATATGCTATGCACCTTGAGGAGATGCCATACTACCCAACTCCCACAGCGTACTCTAGTCCCTTGGTATTTTGTATTCAATGAACAGAGTCGTAACTGGGGAGGGTCAGCAGCTCCTGCGACTCTGGGTGGCCCAGAGGTGTGGAAAAATAAGAGAGAAATAGAAAAAGCACAGTATTTCTCTATTTACAGCCATTAAAGCTTTACAATAAACAGTGCTAACTATGCGTTAAACCCACAAATGTTATTTGCTTATTGCTTATCCATCCTGGTTATTACCACTTTTAGATTACGTTCGTAGTACAATGTATGGTGACTATATTGTATTTGGAAATAACAGTGTCTTTTTTCTGTTTTTTGCTAGCTCATTGTACAATATTAATGATTTTAAGTTCTTATTTGCAAAAATAATAGTAATATAACCTAATGGCATACATATTTAAAAATCCAAGTTCCTAAGGTAACAATACAGTATATGTTTTTTCTTAATATTCTGTCACTTTGTTTTCATTTTAAAAGTCGTTTATTTTGGTACAGAATATGCAAAAATGTAAAAAAAAAAAAAAAAAGAATACACAAGACATGGGCCTCAACCCTAAAACTCTCTAAACTCTATTTTACTTCTTGTCACGGTTGAAATGTTACCACATATGTCTCTTATAGTTTTGCGTTCCCAAGTTTTATCATCATTTTGAAAATGACTTTTTATGTTTGATTGAGTTTGTCCCTACCTATTTTTTATGTGTGTGGGTCTAAGCTTTAAAACATACCAAAATATATTCTACAACTTGACACGGTTAAATGATACCACGTGTGTCTCATTTAGTAACAAACTGGGGGTGCACTCTCCACAACCACAGTGGACAAATATATCTGTCCAGTTGTCATTAAATGGTTAAGTGGCCCCATCAAAGATTTGCTGGGGACCACCAAGATTTGTAGTTACGACCCGTTAGTGCACTTGTTCATTAAGTGGTTAGCTGGCCTCATCAACATTTTGCTGGGGGGCCCCAAGATTTGTTGTGACGCCTGTTAGTGCACTTGTTCATTAACTGGTTGGGTGGCCTCATCAAAGTTTGCTGGGGGGCCCCAAGATTTATAGTTATGCCACTGTCAGTGCACTTGCACTTTTTAGTTATGTAGCCTCCGATGATGGTTTGAGTGACTCATTAGTAACTCCGTTTTATATCTTGAGTTGGCTTTTAGTGTTTTTGACACTGTATTAACTATTTATTGCCCATTGCTACTTGATAGTTTGTATCTCTTGCTGTGTGTATTATTTATCTTCCAGAAAGAAATGAATAAATAAATATATATAGAACAGTAAAAAAAAAAAAAAGAGAGAGAGCTGTGCAGAGTTTGAATTTGGTCATATCATTTTAACATGTGAAGAGACTACCCTTTAAATAACTTAATGGAAACATCGATGTTTAAAAGTATTAATCACACTTTGCCTGAAAGCTTATAGACGTAATTTCACTTTCCATGAAATGGGCCGTAATAAATGGCTTTTATGATTAAAAGTTATGCGGTTTTAAGAGAGTCGTAGTCCGCGCGGGACTCAAGTTAGATTTCCTAGATCCAGCAAATGAAATAAAAGCATGCTGTATTGGGCTAAGCTTTTTTCCCGTATTATTAATAATGCCACCAAGCTCATTATATTCTAATTTAAAGGAAGAGATGTGGAATTGACATATGAAGGATGAGCTGAATTCAGGGCCCAAAGCAAATTGTTTGAGTCTTGATCTAATTACGTAAGAACATTCATCTCCAGACACTTTTCAAATAGGACATGGTGGTTTTGGTTATTGACTTAAGTGTTTCAGAAAACAGTCCCGGGAGATTAAAATATCTGATGTTCGGAATGTGGGCTCTCTTTCTGGCTTTGTAATTAAGCTTTCGACGATTAGTGAAACCAACCCATCTGTCATTTCTTAAAGTGACACAGAAGCGAAATAAAACTTCTGAGTCTTATATTTTTATTTTCAGTTATATAGCTTTTTTTATGTTTCAAAATCTCTTTATTAAACAAAAAAGTTAAGTCATAAAGTACATAAAATAATTAAAGCTCAAATATAACAATAGAACCCAAACATGGGTGAACCATGACATCTTGAGTCATTAAATTCTCATAATAAGACAACAAATATATAGGCATTCAAAGGTGGTATTCATCATTCAAAAAGGTCAGAAGTCCATAATAGAGGCACATACATGAACTATGTAAGACACAGAATATAATGATCAAATAGGGGATAAGAAATGTAATAGTCAGGTCATAATCCAGAACCTGAGGCTGCCAGACCCCTGAATGAGATCCAAGGATCCCAGGTTTTCTCAAATACATCTAAACGTTCAGCTATTTTAGCATGGATATGCTCAGATATCATAGTCAATATTCCAAAGGACTGTTGAGAAGGATAGGAAACAGGAATGCCACGAAGTAGCAATGTGAACCTTAGCGGAATTGACAATATGTTGAGTTAAACTATGTTCCGGGTGCTTAAACCCAGGAGGCCTATAACCCAGCAGTAGAGTTTTAGGATCCCTTGTGATAGCCTTTTTGAACACTCTAGTGAGAAGAGTGTTAATTTTAGACCAAATCCTGGAGACTTTCGGACAAGACCAAAAAATATATATGGACGAGAGTTCCATCGGCTGAGCAATTCTGATAACATTCCTCAGAGTCTATTAAATATTACCAAACAGGGGTGAAATAAGTCCTGTGATGGAGCCTGAGGGAGACTTTTAAAAGCTAAATCCTGTTGACTGATGTTCGGTCAGGTGGACTTTTATGGCTCTATAATTTTAGTGTCTGAGTAAAACCAAAAGCAAACATACAGCTAATCTGTTAGTCCCAGTGCACACCAAAACCTCTAGCAGATCAGCAAAACGCTAGCGGTTTTGGTAGCAGATTTCAGAGCGATTTGAGGCATGTTTAGAGCGGATTTCTAAACATGCCTAGCGGTTTTGGCTGCGTTTTTGTGTAGCAGAGTACACGAATTGTTACAGTAAAAGCTGTACTGAACAGCTTTTGTAACAAAAACGCCTGGCAAACCGCTCTGAAGTAGCGTTTTTCAGAGCGGTTTGCGTTTTTCATGTACTTTACATTGAGGCAGAAACGCTTCTGCAAACCGCAAATGTGCAGCAGGAGGCACGTTTGCGGTTTGCTTCAATCCTCAAACCGCCGGTGTGGGTGTGCACCATACCATTGAGATTTGAGATACATCAACCGAGCGGTTTGACAGGCAGATGCGGCCGGCGGATTGCATCAAAAACCGCTCGGTGTGCACTGGGCCTTAATGTGAGAAACACCTTATTTGTTGCATGCTTGTTCAGGGTCTATGGCTGAAAGTATTAGCGGCAGAGGGTTAGCAGGGTTACCAGGCAACTGGTATTGCTTAAAAGGAAATAAACATGGCAGCCTCCATATACCTCTCTTTTCAGTTGTCTTTCAACCTGTGCTGTCTGCACGTTAAGTATACTGCATAAATTATAACCTCTCTATCAGGAGGAGGCGGTGCTCCCAATCAGTCACATGACCCCAAGGATAGGGAGCAGGTCACCTGTACTGTGACAGGTAGACAAAAAGTTGTTCTGAAATAGGAGCAGCAGACCTTGCAGCTGCACAGCCTCAGCCCGCTCTTTCAAAGAAACACGTAAACAGCTATTAGGACTGATTGCTGCAAAGTTAAGTGACTATCTAACGAGGATCTCGTTCGAGAAGGTAATTAATAGTCTGTGTGCTCATATTTTTCTGCTCATTTAACTCTATCTCATAGGATGATCAGCCGAGAAATGTTACTGTACGTTGAATGCATAAAGCATTACCCAGTATACCTTCATCTACCCACTGCCATGAATCATGAAAGGACCAGAGAGAGAATGCATTGCTATGTGTCATTCTGTGTATACGGGTGACATGTCACAGGCACAAAGGATTGTAGAGAGCAGACTGATGTCACAGATGGGTGTGTGTGTGCATGTGCCCTGCATTCTATACAATGCACATATCATTTCAGGTAAAGTATGAAATGATTCACATTTTATACATTGCCTAGGCAATATCCTATAGAATGCTTAAAGAGGAACTTCTTTAACCACTTAAGCCCGAAGGGTTGTTTATTTTTTGCATCTGAGCAACTTTCACCTCCCATTCATTTGCCAATAACTTTATCACTACTCGTCACAATGAATTGATCTATATCTTGTTTTTTCCGCCACCAATTAGGCTTTCTTTGGGTGATACATTTTGCTGAGAATTAATTTATTCTGAATCCATTTTAATAGGAATATTAAGAAAGAAATGGAAAAAAAATATTTCTCAGCTTTTGGCCATTATAGTTTGAAATTAATACATGCTACCATATTTAAAATCCATGTATTTTATTTGCCCATTTGTCCCGCTTATTACACCATTTAAATTATGTTCCTATCACAATGTATGTTGCCGATATTTTCTTTGGAAATAAAGGTGCATTTTTTCAATTTGCGTCCATCACTATTTACAAGCCCATAATTTTTAAAAAAAAATATATTAATACACTCCTTTGACATGCATATTTAAAAAGTTCAGACCCTTAGGGAACTATGTATGTGTTGTTTTTTTTTATTATTGTAATTTTTTTTTATTAAAAATTGTATGTGGGTAATTTTTGGTGTGGGAGGTAAACAGCTACTTTTAAACGTTAAAAATGTTTTTAATTTAATAAAAAGTGGATGTGGGTGTAGTTTTACTATTTGGCCACAAGATGGCCGCAGTCAAAAAGTCCTGGGAGCGATCGATCTCGCTCCCAGGAAGAAGAATGATGACGGGGAACTTTTTGAACTCTGCGGGGGGCTTCAATCAATGAAAGGGATCTATAATCCCTTTCAATGATCGCTGGGCTAATGGCCGGCGGCAGGAGTGCGCATGGGAGACCCCATGGGAGCGCGTGCAGCCCACCGGAGTGCGCGCAGCCCAACTGGACGAGAATGTTCATCCAGTTGGGCTTAAGTGGTTAAAGTGTAACTGTCGGGCATAAAATCAAAAATCAATTCTTTATTTTTATCTGGTAAATCCATATATATATAAAATCGGATGTGTGTATGTATGTGTGTGTGTGTGTATGTATGTGCCGCGATCATGCAAAAACGGCTTGACCGATTTGAACGAAACTTGGTACACAGATCCCTTACTACCTGGGATGATATGTTCTGGGGGTCTCGCAGCCCCCCTACACACGTGGGTGGAGCTACAAACAGCAAATCAGATTTCACCCATTCAAGTCAATGGAAAAAATGTAAAAGGCTGCCATTCTCACAGTAATCAAGCCAGAGTCCCCACACATGGCACAGTTGGTCACTTGGTGACCGAGGTTACAAATCCAGGAAAAGTGGGCGGAGCATAAAACTGCATTCAAAATGTGGACAGTGCAATACATATGTTATGTAAGTAGAGTAAGTATTTATCTATCTATATATATGTTTTATTCTTTTTTTTTCTTAGATAGTATGGCTGACAGCTCCTCTTTAACACAAGACTGAACTTCATCCCAATCAGTAGTTGATACCCTCTTTCCCATGAGAAATCCCCTTTTCTCAAATAGCTTATCTGTGTGGCTGATATTGTGGTGAAACCCCTCCCACAATGTGATGTCATGACTATGTTCCTGACAGTTTGATGTCCGTGAACCTCCTTGCATTATGGGAAGTAACGTTTTTTTTCCAAACGCCAAGCAAGCAATATCTTCCTCTGTGCATAGAACTCTCAGTAAACAAACATTCCGTACAGATCACCTGGCAGAACTAAAGATGTCACCACTAGTGGTAAATTTCAACATGTAAATCAGGGAGAGGAAAGATTTTACAATGGGCAAAAACTGACTACAACAAAATCTATAAATGAATATAGTAAAAATGAGCAGTATTATTCATTATTTTAATTTAACTACAATACAATATAATACAATACAATAACATTTCTATAGCGCTTTTCTCCCATAGGACTCAAAGCGCTTAGGCTCTCTCAGATTCAGTAATTAGTAGGATGAAGTATTCACACAACAAAAGTTATATTTCTGCAAATGCCAAACTGAACAGGTGGGTTTTCAGTCTGGATTTAAACACGTCCAGGGATGGAGCTGTCCTGATCTGTTGAGGTAAGGAGTTCCAAAACGTAGGGGCAGCATGACAGAAGGCTCTGGGACCAAAAGTTTCCAAGTGGACTCTGGGTATGACTAGATTATTAGAACCTGTTGATCTGAGAATGCGGGGATTGCTACGCAGCTGCAACATATCTTTCATGTATCCAGGGCCTAAATTATTCAGGGATTTAAATGTCAGTAGGCCGTCAGTAGTTCCTCTTTAAAGTGAACCTTAACCGAGAAACATTATTTAAAATAAACACATAATGTACTTGCCAATGAATATTACATACTTGCCTCATCGTCAATTCCATTCAAGCTCACTATTTTCTTCTTGCAATGATTCCTTCCAGTTCTGACACCATTTTATCAGAACAGATATATAGCAGTTGCTGTCAGTTGTAGATCAGTTGCTGTCAGTGAAATATCAATTGCTGTCAGTTATAACTGAAAGGACAACTGAAGTGCAAAGTAATATCCATTAAACTTTATGAAATTCTAAGAAAGAAATCTGTATGCATGTACAGTATTTTTCACGTAGGCCTATATATACAGTATATACAGTGGGTTGCAAAAGTATTCGGCCCCCTTGAAGTTTTCCACATTTTGTCACATTACTGCCACAAGCATGCATCAATTTTATTGGAATTCCCTGTGAAAGACCAATATAAAGTGGTGTACTCGTGAGAAGTGGAACGGAAATCATACATGATTCCAACAATTTTTTTACAAATAAATAACTGCAAAGTGGGGTGTGCGTAATTATTCAGCCCCCTGAGTCAATACTTTGTAGAACCACCGTTTGCTGCAATTACAGCTGCCAGTCTTTTAGGGTATGTCTCTACCAGCTTTGCACATCTAGAGACTGAAATCCTTGCCCATTCTTCTTTGAAAAACAGCTCCAGCTCAGTCAGATTAGATGGACAGTGTTTGTGAACAGAAGTTTTCAGATCTTGCCACAGATTCTCAATTGAATTTAGATCTGGACTTTGACTGGGCCATTCTAACACATAGATATGTTTTGTTTTAAACCATTCCATTGTTGCCCTAGCTTTATGTTTAGGGTCATTGTCCTGCTGGAAGGTGAACCTCCGCCCCAGTCTCAAGTCTTTTGCAGTCTCCAAGAGGTTTTCTTCCAAGGTTGCCCTGTATTTGGCTCCATCCATCTTCCCATCAACTCTGACCAGCTTCCCTGTCCCTGCTGAAGAGATGCACCCGCCGAGCATGATACTGCCACCACCATATTTGACAGTGGGGATGGTGTGTTCAGAGTGATGTGCAGTGTTCGTTTTCTGCCACACATAGCGTTTGGCATTTTGGCCAAAAAGTTCAATTTTGTTCTCATCTGACCAGAGTACTTTCTTCCACATGTTTGCTGTGTCCCCCACATGGCTTGTGGCAAACTGCAAACTGAACTTCTTATGCTTCCTGTTAAAAGTGCCTTTCTTCTTGCCACTCTTCCATAAAGGCCAACTTTGTACAGTGCATGAATAATAGTTGTCCTATGGACAGAGTCTCCCACCTGAGCTGTAGATCTCTGCAGCTCATCCAGATTCACCATGGGCCTCTTGAATGCATTTCTGATCAGCGCTCTCCTTGTTCGGCCTGTGAGTTTAGGTACACAGCCTTGTCTTGGTAGGTGTACAGTTGTGCCATACTCCTTCCATTTCTGAATGATCACTTGAACAGTGCTCCATGGGATGTTCAAGGCTTTGGAAATCTTTTTGTAGCCTAAGCCTGCTTTAAATTTCTCAATAACTTGATCCCTGGCCTGTCTTGTGTGTTCTTTGGACTTCACGGTGTTGTTGCTCCCAATATTCTCTTAGACAACCTCTGAGGCCCTCACAGAGCAGCTGTATTTGTACTGACATTAGATTACACACAGGTGCACTCTATTTAGTAATTAGCACTCATCAGGCAATATCTATAGGCAACTGACTGCACTCGGATTAAAGGGGGCCAAATATTTATGCACACACCACTTTGCAGTTATTTATTTGTAAAAAAATGTTTGGAAACATGTATGATCATTCCACTTCTCACGTGTACACCACTTTGTGTTGGTCTTTCATGTGGAATTCCAATAAAATTGATATATGTTTGTGGCAGTAATATGACAAAATGTAGAAAACTTCAAGGGGGCCAAATACTTTTGCAAGCCACAGTATATTATTATTATTATTATTTAGTATTTATATAGCGCTGACATATTACGCAGCGCTGTACAGTGTATATATATATCTTGTCACTAACTGTCCCTCAAAGGAGCTCACAGTCTAATCCCTACCATTGCCATATGTCTATATTATGTAGTGTAAGTACTGTAGTCTAGGGCCAATTTTTTTTTTTTTTAGGGGGAGCCAATTAACTTATCTGTATGTTTTTGGAATGCGGGAGGAAACCGGAGTGCCCGGAGGAAACCCACGCAGACACGGAGAGAACATACAAACTCTTTGCAGATAGTGCCCTGGCTGGGATTCGAACCAGGGACCCAGCGCTGCAAGGCGTGAGAGCTAACCACTTCGCCACCGTGCTGCCCCACATATATATATATATATATATATATTAGGATTTCTACTCATGGGAGGAGGTTACAATCAAGCTCAAAAGTCTTTTCAAGTGAGTGGAGAAGATGCAGTGCAGGAGGATGCACATAGCACTCTGAGAGTCAGTTTCTGCAGAGGCCATACAGGTCATGGCTTGGGGCAGGTGTTGCCCTAAAGGAGTGGCTGGTCATGGAAGAGGAGATTACTGTATGTGGAAGAGGAGGCTGTAGATGGGGATAAACACATGGAGGAGTGAAGCTGCCAGCATAGAGTCTGTACATTAAAGCGAAGGAGTGCTGCACACAGATTTTTCGTATAGAGAAGTGGGTTGGACATAAAATAGGAGGGGGTTGCTGATTGCTGAACACACAAGGGGCAATTTCAATATACTGGAGGAGGGAGGGCTGCACATGGAAGGAAAGCTACAAAAAAAATTGCTTTAAAGAAGAAAAAAAAGTATAAAGCTGGAATGAGCTTATAAACATTCTCCCCATAACTAATTGAATTGTACTGCTGAACAACTACATTATTATCCGTGTCCAAAAATAGGAGATTTTTCATTTCTATTCCTGTCAGGAAATGGGTAAATTCTTCCAGATGGGATAAGACAGCGCACCAAAGACAACCTAGTCAAGCTCATATTGCTGCACCTTATTTATGCCCCCTGATCCCTCCAAAGATCACATTAAAGTGTCCCCGAGCTGAAGCTTGGGTGCAAAATCACATACTTACTGTGTATTCTGGTGTATAAGACTACTTTTTAACTCTTGAAAATTTTCTGAAAAGTCAGGGGTCCTCTTGTATGCCGGGTGATACACGATGTGCGTACGCGACATGCTGATGTTTAATTACCAGGTGCTGGAGATTCGGCAGACGCCGCATATGCTGGGGGGAACTCACCACTCACGCTGCAAGGTCTGGGATGCCCAGGATGTGCACATAAAACACGCCTCTTCCACCCGTCTGGCACGCCCTATCCTGGTTCCGCCTCTCAGATCTTGCTGCTGAGGACTGTAGTGAAGCGGCGCAGGCGCACATGTGCGAGATCTGAGAGGCAGAGAAGGAGGTAAATAGGATACAAGGGCGGGCCAGAAGGGTGAAAGAGGCATTTTTTATGGGCACAGCACGATCTATTCTTCCATACTGCTCTGATAAACAGAGACCTGACCAATCCGCTTAGGGAGAGGGAGAGTTGACCAATCCAACCAGTCAATCGCCTATATACTATTATACAGTTATATACTGGGAACCACATACAGTACTGCACCAGTATCTGTTAATACATAGTAGAGCACCGGTATATGATGCTTTTTTTAATTTTTATTTGGTGTGCGTTGGAAGAGGGGTAGTCTTACTCGGCGAGTATTTATTATTATTATTTATTTATAAAGTGCCAACATATTCCGTGGTGCTGTACGATGTAAGAAAACAAACAAGGGATACATAATGATACAGACAATGATATACATCAAATATGAGCACTGATACAAAATACAGAACTGCTGATTACAATAGCAAATTTAACATGATGACTAAAATGTATAAATGTCCAACAGTGTGCAAGCAATTAAATTAATAACATTCCATGACACAAAAGGGTGAGAGCCGTGCTCTTGCGAGCTTACAATCTAAAGGAATGGGGTGGAAACAAGAGGTGGGGAAGTATACTGTATATGTACAGGCAGTGCTTAATTAGGTTACTTAGTGGGTGCATGGCCTAAGCTAGAGAATATGCTTGTCGGAAAAGGTGGGTTTTGAGGGAGCGTTTAAAGATTTCAAAGGTGGGAGAGTGGCGGATGTGTTGTGGAAGGGCATTCCAGAGGAGGGGTGAGGCACGTATTTCCCAAACGCTATATTTTAACTGGAAAAGTTGGGGGGGTCGTTTTATACGCCCAGTCGTCCTATACGCCGGAAAATACGGTACCTAAGACGAGGATCCTAATCACCTGGATCCTCTGGATCCTAATGAGGCTTCCCATGGCATCCTCCGATCCCAGCTTGCCGACCCTCCAAAGATTCCTGACAAGGGCTTTGCAGTAATCCAGTCGGGGCTGTGCTGTGCAGGGGTGTGGCCATACTGAACCTGCACAAGTATGGCCACGCCTCTGTAGTAATCCAGGCCTCTTGTACACAAGCAGCTCTATACTACTGCACAGGGGTGGTTGAGCTTGAGCAACTGCAGCATGGCTTTACTCATGCCAGTAGAGGAACGCAGCCCCGATGTTTAATAGGGCAGCTATGAAGGACAGCGTGGGAAGCGTCTCGGGGGTCCAGAGGCTTCCCTCCCCTTAGGTAAGTATTTTTTTTTGTTTATTTATTTATTGATCTTTTACATTTTTGAGGCCTCAGGTTCTCTTTAAAGGCCAACTGAAGTGAAAAGAATATCGGGGCTGCCGTATTTATTTCCTTTCAAACAATATCAGTTGCCTGGCATCCCTTCTAGTCTATTTGGCTGCAGAAGTGTCTTAATCACACCAGAAACAAGCATGCAGCTAATCTTGTCAGGTCTGACAATATTGTCAGAAACGCCTGGTTTGCTGCATGCTTGTTCAGGGTCTGTGATATAAAGGGTTAGAGGCAGAGGATCAGCAGGGCAGCCAGACAACTGGTAAAGCTTAAAATGAAATAAATATGGCAGCCTCCATATCCCACTCAATTCAATTGCCCTTTAAAGCCAAACGGCCATGAAGATATAAAGGTCCCCTTCCACACATTGTACGAAAACCAAAACATGTCTTCTTCCCCCAGTGCTTCATTAACCAAATAAACTCAAGTGGTGAAATCTCATTTAAAGTTAAAATCTACATTTAATATTCATATACTGTATGTACATATATCTCAAAGAAAAATCGGCTTCTTTTTCCTAAAATTGCCCGAATCTTACATTTTAACTTTCTGTAACCATGGCTACAGTCTACTGATGTATACCAGAATTCTCAACCCACCACTCATAAATCTGGCCTTTTGCTTTCTGCAGAAATATGCACACAGCGTGAAGGAAAATGATGATAGTGCTCTCAGACTCCATCCTTAGCTTAACAACATTAAAGGCTAAAAATGTACCCAAAGGGATGTCAAGTTCTCTGACTGGGTGATTACAGCAGGCAGATCCTCCCATTAAGTATGTCTTGCTAGGAACACAGTAAAAAGCAGCCAAAAAATTCTAAAGGATGTTGCACGATACCATGTACTGCCTATATAGCTGATTAGGATGGAATAGTTACAGAGGAACTGTAGTGAAAATAACATAATGAATACAATTGCTTATTGCTTACAATATTGAATGTAATATAATATGTCAGTGTTTGCCCATCTCCATGTAATTAAAGAGAGACAGAAGCGAGTATAAAACTCGCTGCAGCTCTTATATTCAACAGGGGCATGTGAGCCCCTGCTAAAACGCCGCTATCCCGCGGCTAAACGGGGGTCCTTTACCCCCCAAATCCCCTCGTCTACTCACGGGGATCTCTTCCTGTTTGAGGCAGGGCTAATGCACGCAGCCCTGCCTCACACACGTCTATCATCGCGTATCTCCGCCTCTCCCCCGCCCCTCTCTGTCTTCCTTCGCTGAGAGGGGCGGCGGAGAGGCGGTGATGCGCCGCTGATAGACGGCGCTGAGAGGCAGGGCTGCAGCCGTTAGCCCTGCCTCAACAGCAGCAAAATCTATGACCAAGTTGGTCGTTGATTTTGCAGGGGGGGATTTGGGGGGTGAGGGACCCCCATTCAGCCGCGGGATAGCGGCGTTTTAGCAGGGGCACACATGCCCCTGCTGAATATAAGCTCTGAAGCGAGATTTATTCTCGCTTCAGAGTCTCTTTAAGGCCTCTTGCACACTGCATGCGATTCCAATTTTTTTTATCTGATCTGATTTTTGATTCCCATTAAAAAACATACTGCATGCTGCTACGTTTTTAAAACGTACAAAAAAATCGGAATCGCATGTAGCGTGCAAGAGGACTTAAAGTGTAATTTGATCTCTCAGCTGTCACAGGTTGCTACATCTTTAGTCCTGCCAGGTGATCTGTACCGAATGCTTGTTAGTGAGAGATTTATGCACAGAGGGAGATACTGCTTGCTGGGTAGTTGGAAAAAGAAGTTATTTTCCACAATGCAACAAGGTTCTCAGATAGCAATCTGTCAGGAGCATGGTCATGACATCACACTGTGGGAGGAGTTTCACCACAATATTCGCCATACAGACTCCCCTGATGATCTATTAAAGAAAAGGTAAATAGTTCTCGTAGGAAAGGCGGTGTCTGCTACTGATTGGGATGAAGTTCAGTCTTTACTGTATAAATTCTCTACTCTGAAAGTGATCTAATAAAAGAGTTTTAACAGCTTTACAATGGCTTTTTTGTGATGTCCTAAAACCCAGCCAAACCAAAAACTGAGCAAAGCCAATTTCGAAAGGAATCACATTGAGTATTATAAATTATAAACACACTCAAAAATGTTTTTGTATTTGTTTTTAAGACCTCTAGGACCTTTTATTTCCTGTTATCAGAGATGCGATCTTAAACCTTCTTCCTGCGATCTACAAAGAAAAAACAAATAATTAGGTGCAAGTGGCGTCTGGGAAATGTTACAACAGAGAAAAATAACTATAGCTGGAAATTTGGGCAGGGTGGGTACTCGATAATATAGTGGGTGCCAGAGATGGCCATGAAAAAAAGCAGCAGCATAGTTCTGCTACATAGTGTAATGAATAGCGGAGATGCCGCCGTATTGGCAAGCGGCATGGCGGCTAGCTCCGCGTCCCAGCCGGCGGCTTCTGCCGCGCAGCGGCATGATGTTGGGTTGCCTGGTCCTTCTAGTGCACACAGATGGAGAGCTACGCGCGCGCCAGGTGACAGGACCTTTATGCTAGTAGAAGGGGAGTCAGCTGATCAGGCCGATCAGCTGACTCCAGCTATGCTCCGGATTGGCTGAGTGACTGGGGCGGCGCTGTGGAGCGCTTTTGTTATATATAGGATGGTAAGTCCTATATATGTCAGTTGCAAGTTGTCTGCTGTTGCGAACATTTACGTGTGAGCGCTCAGACCTGAGTCAGATCCCACAGTGTGTTAGAACCAGCCGGAGCTGGGAATTCACACTGAGTCAGATTCCGTTGATAGCTTTAAAGTACTATTGCTTGCTACTGTTTATGTGTTAGACTAGTTCCCAGGTGTTGAGACCAAGGACCTCACACCTAAGACTAGGAGATTGCTACATTGCTACTGTTTATGCATTAGACTAGTTCCCAGGTGTTGAGACCAAGGACCTCACACCTAAGACTAGGAGATTGCTACATCGCTACTGTTTATCTGTTAGACTAGATCCCAGGTGTTGAGACCAAGGACCTCACACCTAAGACTAGGACTGAGATACGTTACTGTTACCTGTTATGACCTTTGGCTTTCCTGACTACTCTCCTGTTCTCTGATTCGGTACTTCTGCCCATCTGATTATCTGTTGCCAACGTTGCCTGTACCTGGATACCGAATCAGTCTTCAGCCTCTGTACTTTATCTGTCTGTGTGTTGCCGACCTGGCTTGTCTGACCTTTCTGGCTGTCACCTAGCCCTTGGGTGATCAGCCTTACTGTACATCTGTGACACTTGCTCTTCAGGTGGTTACTAGCTGCAAGATCAGGCCTATGGTCACCGGCTCCTCTGGAGACCATATTGCAGCACAGTCAGTGGGTCTCTACCTCTCTAAGGTCCACTGGCTACAGTGCAGTCTGATTCCCTGCCTCTCAGGGAATCCTTGGCTGCAATACAGTCTGATTCCCTGCTCCTCAGGGAATCCCTAGCTGCAGACCAATCCTCATCACATTAATCCAGTCAGTGATCCCTGCTCCTCAGGTGGCTGCAGTACAGTCTGATTTCCTGCTCCTCAGGAAAGCCTCGGCTGCAGGTCTATCTGAATCACTCATTCCATTACCTGGCAGCACAGTCAGTGGGACTCTGCCTCTCAGAGGTCCACTGGCTGCAGTGCAGTCTGATTCCCTGCTCCTCAGGTAATCCTTGGCTGCAGTAGTGTCTGTATCTCCTGCTTCTCAGGAGATAACCTCTCCGATTACTGTTGCACCAAACACTATACCACATTGGGTGTCCTGTGTCTAGCTATACTAGTATTATTGGTGATTCTGCAGATCACCACATAATCAAGTATAGCATCTGTATTATTGGTGATACTGCAGATCACCAATAATCAGAAAAATCTGTGTTGCTGACACCAATCGTTACACATAGTAGTGGAACTCTATAGAAACCATGGGTATGCTTGGAGCAGTAGTTCCCCAGACATTGGATATGGGTGGGTGCTGGGTGGTTAGCGCTAGAAGTAGATGGGGGGGTGGTTAGAGTTAGGCATAAATACAGGGAAATTTAAGTGAGAATTAGGGTACAGATGATAATAGTAGAATATCCGTGAAAATACTGATATTCTATAACTACCAATTCATGTCCATTTTTCCTTGCACCTCTTTTGCATAGATGCCTACAAAGTCTGCCTCTTTAAATAGATGAATGCTTTTTACTGTAATGCGGAGATTCTGGGCTGCTGGGCATGTAGTCTTGTAACTGAACCCAGAGAGCGGAGGAAGCAAGATTTGTTTGGAGGCGTTGGACCCAGTAGCCATCCAATACAGTACTCCAAAGTAGGGTTTGGACACCATTTGCAGGAACTCACAGGTTTATTGTTCCATCACACACACAACATGCCACCTGACCTTGTTATCCGATGATCATTTCGAGGCCACCAGTGGTCCTCTTTGTTAAGGCACTGGTGAGCTTGGGAGTGACAGCAAAGGAGGCCAGGAGTCAGCACTAGAGATGGCCCCGAATTGTTCACCGGCGAGCAGTATTCTGCAAACATCAGCTGTTCAAATTTGCAGCTAACATTTGGCGTGTTCGATTCGCCCCTATACATTATCATTGAGCTAAACTTTGACCCCTTACCTCACAGTCAGCAGACACTTGGCAGCCAATCAGCTAGCACTCCTTTCTGGACGCCCAACCCCCTATCAAAAAGCAGTAGCGGTGGCCATATTGGATTAATTCTCTGCTGGCTGCTGGCTGTTTTTAGTGATAGTAGGGTCAGACTTGCTGCAGATAGGTAGGGAAAGCATTAGCTAGGCCTGTGTTCTTGTTCCTTACTAGCTGTGAAAGCACCTCAAAGGGCCCTTTTGAGAGCTAGCACATCGGTCTCCTGTGGTTTTTTTGTGTGTGACACTCCACAGCCCACTGACACCCAGAGCTGTGTGCACACTACTGCTATTGTTTTATTAAGTTGCAGGCACAGAACCACTCCAGTGCATTTTTATTTCACTGTATTCTGATAGTACTATTGCCTTTCTCTGTGTGAGACACTCCACAGCCCACCGACACCCACTGTGCATAATGTGATTCCTGCCCTTTAAGGATTAAAACCTGACTTTGCGTCAACCCGACTTGCGTCACTTTTGTGGCCAGAAAAAGTCTTTGTGGGTTTTAAAATTAACCTGCCCATTGAAGTCTATGGCAGTTTGCAGATTCGCCTGTTCGTGATCGTGAACATTTACGGAAGTTTGCGTTCGCGAACAGAAAATTCGATGTTCGCGACATCTCTAGTCAGCAGGACAGGTGAGATTTTACACTGCTGTGGGGCAGTTACATTTTGGGGGTGGCCTGGCATGCAGTGGCCAGGCAGGCAGCTGCCAGGCAGGCGGTGGTCAGGCAGGTAGCAGCCAGGCAGGTGGCGTCAGTATCCTGCTGAAATCTATTGTGAATGGACCTGTGGTGTATGAGCAGGCAACATATCTCTCTCCAATCAGATATGATCAAGGAGAGATTTATCTTTTGGTCAATAAGCCCATACAAAGCTAGGTATATGTGCATTGGTCGGGCACCTTAAAGGATACCTGAAGGGACATGTGACATGATGAGATAGACATGTGTATGTGCAGTGCCTAGCACACAAATAACTATGCTGTGTTCTTTTTTTACTTTCTCTGCCTGGAAGAGTTAAAGGGGTTTTGTGGGGCTTCCTGAGGAGAAAAACTGCCACTTACCTGGGGCTTCTATCAGCCCCCTGCAGTGGTAATGTCCCACGCCGTCCTGCTCCCATCTGCCGTTCCCCGCAGCCGGCACCGGGCTATTATTCGTCTGTCACACAGACGAATAATGCGCGTTGCCGTGCCTCCGCTCGCGTCATCTGAGGCTTACTGCGCAGGCGCAGTACAACGGAGCCTTGTACTGCGCTTGCGCAGTAAGCTTCCGATGACGCAGGAGGAAGCGAGCGGGTGCGCGGCGACTGCAGCGCAGCCGCAGTTCGATCCCATGCCGCTTAGACCGGGGCCGGCGGCGGAGAACAGCAGATGGGAAGAGGACGGCGTGGGACATTACCGCTGCACAGGGCTGATAGAAGCCCAAGGTAAGGGTCTGTTTTTCTCCTCAGAAACCCCTAACAGAACCCCTTTAAATATCAGGTATGTAAGTCCTGACTAAGACAGGAAGTGACTACAGTGTGACCCTCACTGATAAGAAATCCCCCTTTTTATCTCTTTCCTGCTCTCAGAAGCCATTTTCTGCTAGGAAAGTGTTTTATAGTTGGAATTTCTTATCAGTGAGGGTCACACTGTAGTCACTTCCTGTCTGAGTCAGGACTGAGTCAGCTACTTAGACACCTGTTGTTTAACTCTTTCAGACATAGAAAGAAAAAAAGGAACACAGCATAGTTATTAATGTGCTAGGCACTGTACATACACATGCCTATCTCGTCATGTCACATGTCAGTTCGGGTATCCTTTAATCAGGGCAGTGAAACAGTTTGTTAAAGATTATCACTATTTAAAGAGAAACTCCAACCAAGAATTGAACTTTATCCCAATCAGTAGCTGATACCCCCTTTTACATGAGAAATAGAATGATTTTCACAAACAGACCATCAGGGGGCGCTGTGCGACTAATTTTGTGCTGAAACCCCTCCCACAAGAGGCTCTGAATACCGTGGTACTCTGGGCAAACTGCCACAATGTAACAATGTTCACAGACAGGAAATGGCTGTTTAAAGCTGTCTGTAACAGCCAGAACAGCTAGAAACCGCTACATAACTTGCCCACAGAAACAATGTCACCATGTAATACATGTCAGAATGTGAATCTGGGAGAGGAAAGATTTTACAATGAGCAAACACTGACTAAATCATTTATACATAATTATTTTTTTTTATTAAATTATTTTCACTGGAGTTCCTCTTTAAAGCACATGCAGTATAAAGGTGACCATTCCCAGCATAGGACCAATGAAGACTTAGTACAGTGGTCATAGCTGGGAGGGAGAAGGCAATTAATCATCTAAGTGTCAGGTTATTGCCCCTTCTTTTCAGAGCTAAGCCAGTGGTTTTATTCACTATAACATTCATTATTATTTTGGGGGGCTCCTTCTCCCTTCCAGTTATACTCTCTACAGTCCACAACTGTTTTTTTGGGGGGGAGGGGGTCATTTGTTCGTTTCACGAGAACTGAACAATTATTTTTTTTTTTATCTTTGAACGCGACCCACACATTTGAATATCAAAGAACTCGAGTAGGGACGGGATTTCCTCACCTGCTATTGTAATGTGGTTGCTGGTCTTGAAACCAACACTTGTGAGTACCTTTACTACTCTCTCCTATCACAAGACCTGATCCTAACCTACCACACCAGGGGATCCTGGTGTCTCTGTGTTTTTTCACTTGAATTCTTAGGAAGTCCTCACTCCTCAGACACCTCCAGACAACAGCACATCTTCAAGTACAATGGTTTTAGAGGGCCCGTTTTGGGCCCCGAAGCGGTCATCCCTGCATGAATATAACAGAAGCACAAAAGTATGGTAAAGTTAGAATTGCAAGGGTAAAACATGCTAGGCTACTGGCGTAGTGAGCAAGCATTACACTAACAATGCTTGCGTTACCTAGGTAACATGGATTGCGGTAATTGCCCAATGTCTGCTACCTTGTCAATGTATGCAATGGTAACATTTTACCATACTTTTGTGCATATGACCCTTAGTCAACTGATTTAGATACCTCTCAACATGCCACTTAAAGTGGACCTGAACTCTTGATCAGAACAGAGGGAAAACATGGAAAAATATTTAGAGAGTTTAGCCTGTCTAACTCCCCCTCATCTGTGTCTAATGAGGAGTGTAATTTGATCTCTCAGCTGTGTCAGCTAAAGAATCTCCTCTGCCTCGGTAGAGCAGGTAATTTGTAAACACAGGATGTTAACCCTATGTTTGCTTCCATGAAAGCAGGAAGTAGATCCATTGTAGATTTATTGCAGGATTTGTATCTGTAACAAAAAAATGTTTTCTGTAAAAGGTTATTATGCTGTTGCTTAACTTTTAGGCTTCTTTCCCACCAAGACGTTGCGTTTTAGGGGACGTTATAGGTCGCATAACGTGCCCCTAACGCAACGCCTGGTGGTGCTGGAGGAGGACGCTACCAAGAGCTGCGTTATGCAGCTCTTGGTGCGCCTTTTTTGTGCTGTGCGATGCGGAGACCACGTGATCCGCATCACGTGGTCCCGCCAGCCAATCGCCGCATAGAGCGGCGCTCCAGGAAGTAAACACTGCACGTTGTAAGAAATCACCTTTAGCTCCGGCACCTGCAACTCATCAGAGCTGCAACTCACAGCGACAGCATACAGGAGATAGAGCGGAGACAGCCTTCTTCACCTTTCAAAGGGGTTTATTAAGCATCTTGTGTTACAGTTTGATTTCTTCAAAGTATAAATAGTCTTTCCTATGTCCTATGTACATCACATATATTTACAGCATACATACAGGAAGCTAGTATTCTAACTAGGAAGCATAGAGAGCCGGATAGCTGGAAAGTAGAGTACAGTACCCTTTCCCCTCCGTGCTCCCTCTTTATATGAACATCAAAGAGTTAAATTCTGACATCATCTGAGCCATACCTCCACACTGACAATTGGCTCAGACCCCTTATGGTGTCATGCTACACACCTATCTGATTAATATTCTATGAGCCCCTTTCCCCTAGTCGCAAAGAATCCCATGTTGATAAATATGGCCTATGTGTAATGTTCCCGTGGTCTGCCTGTCGGGGACAATTAGACCTGTGGCCTTCTACAAAGGAACATATTCCCAGTACATGACTGTATCATTTCTCTCCGAGAAACTCTGCTTAAAGAGACCCTGTATTTCAAGTCTTTAGACTTCAGTACCTGAGGCCTAGAATTCAAGTATACTTACATTCTAACACACGTCACACCGTGCAGTGAATATTAATTAGCCATGTGGCTGGCCGCAGAGGAGGAGGGGAGACCTCCTCCTCCAACATCACTGAGCATGTGCGCACAGTCTAACGTGGCTTAGCCACGTATAACGCACAGCATGCAGCACTTTCTTTTAACTTACTGCGTTACAATGTAACGCAACGTGGGCACTGTGAACAGCCCATTGATTTTTCATTGCTGTGCGGTGGGCTGCGTTACAGGCTGCACTAACGTGCGCCTGTAACTTCCCACTGTAAAAGCAGCCTTAGAGCAGGGAGGAAATTCTGAGTTCAGGTGCGCTTTAATACAGAGGGTCATGGCACTCACTGCCCCAAAATAAGACATACACAGAGAAAAAGCTTTGCCACACTGAGAAAACATTACTGTGATACCCATTTAGGATTACATTTCACAGTTCTTACCAATACCCTTTTGGGATAGAGCCTACTTAACAGAAAAATAATACAAAATCAGATGTTTACCTGATAATAGATTCTTGTGTGGGATTTAGAAAATGAATTGATCTGAACAATCTGGCACACTCTGTTCTCGTTGAGAAAAGACATTTAGAAAAAAAAAAGTTAATAACCATTACAGCCCCTTGAATGTTACTTTTTTTAATTTGCAAAACTTTATCCATTTATTATTGTCTTATGTACATACACAAACAAACTCCCTGCAGAAATCGGTAAGCCTATTGATCTCACGTAGTCTCTCCGCTAAGCACCTCATGAACTAATTGGTTTTTTTTTCTGTCTTCCTCGGTTTAACGCAGATGATTTTCAATGAAACCGCGCTTTGCAAATTCCTCCTGCCACGTTCCTTTATGTACTGCAATAAGCGCTGGAGAAAAAAAATCGATTGGCAATCTTTTCTTTTTACTTTTGTGTATTTACATTTTATTTATTTCATTTTTTTGGCATTTTTAGCTTTTTCCTTTTAAAACTATAAACAACCCATATGGGTAAAACGTTTTTTGCTTTTTTTAATCTTCCTACGGCGTTGTCGATTTGGGCTTTATATCGCGATTTGCAAGCAAGTACGAGACAAAGAAGAATTTCCAGATGGTATTTAAGAGATCCTGTTATCAGCAATGAAATTCTTATTGATAATAATTTTGGCTTGTGCTGCCTTTTCGCATCGTGATTTTTTTTTTTAACATCTCCGCAGCTAATGAGATTTTTAATAACTATTAAACAGCACCTGGTGCTCTGATACTACCACATCTTTAATTAACGAGAGAGAAAAAGAAAAGGATTGTTGCACGGGTTGTAAAGTAACCAACTAAACCTCTTGTTTGTTTTACAACTATTAGCTGCATTTTTACGTCTTTCCTTCACAGAAAGTCCTGTTAATTATGAAAGTGTATGGTGTTATTGTTTTGTTTCCCATATAATGGGATGTGCGTAATTAGTATTATTAGTATTGTGCATTCATATGACTCTGACGGTTTATCTGCAGAGCTGTACTGAGGGTATTCAACAGCCCATACCGCTACAGGAAGCTCCTATTTGAATGTTCTTCTGTTCCTTAGATGTATATGCATTGGTGTAGCTGCAAAGTTCACATTTTACACTGCTTCCCAGTTCCTCTAAGTACTCTACATAATATTGACAACCAAACAGGCTTTACAAGGACTGCCTCAGTGTGAGAGGTTTCAGCCAAAGGAGAGGAATGGTCCGTTTCTCTGTGTGAGTTGTGTAAACAGGGCCGGTTATAGACTTTTTGCTGCCTGATGAAAACTTGTGAGGATGCGGTCAGGACAACAGTGCTACCTACTCCCTTCTGCTGTGCAAGTCTCTGGGGCCCGCTCAGGGCTGTTTTGGGGGACAGGAGGGGTCGCAGCATGAGGGGAGAGCATTGCACATCGGCGGGGAGGGGGGACAGTCCCCCCCCCTCCCTCACCTCAGGCTCTTCTCTCGGCGCTCTCCTCCTGCATCTATCACTGACAGACACGGCAGGCAGGACACATACCTCAATCTACCGCCGGAGGTTCCAATCTCCAAGTGTTTCACACTATTTCCTGTTTAAACAGGAAGTAGTGTGACACACTTAAATAGGAAGTAGTGTGAAGCACTTAGAGATCAGAACCTCCGTGGTGGATGGAGGTATGTGTCCTGCCTGCCGCCGCTGACATTGATAGATGCAGGAGGGGAACGCTGAGAGGAGAGCCCAAGGTGAGGGGGGCTGTCCCCCCTCCCCGCTAATGTTTGGCTCATGCTGCGACCCCTCCTGCCCCCCCCCCCAAAAAAAAAACGGCCCTGAGCAGGTACCTGGGGGGGGGGGGGCATTCAAATTCTTGCAGGGGGGCTCAGTGACTTCTAGCTATGCCCCTGCTCCTGTCTCCCCCCGCCTGACTCGCTGCCAGGCTTCTGACACAGCACAATAAGCTGCTGTTCCCCATTACTGACCTCTTCACCTTGCTTTCCTTTTGCTTCTCCTCCTACTCTGACTGCATGCTGCCCCTGTAATCTCTGCGCCTGATGCAAATATTTCACCTTGCTTCATGAGAGAACTGGCCCTGGGTGTGAGTTACAAAGTACCCAGCAAGCTCATGGTGAACCAGAAATCCTAGAGCTGTGTAAGGGGCTACAATGGACCAAAAAGCCCTCTTACTAAAATGCTATGGAAAACAAAAGTTTGCTTTCTTAAAACAGAAAGTATTTGCAATAATTCAGGTTGTAGTGAGCTCCGGAGATGTCCCCCATGATGCATCACTTCTGAAATATGCAAATCACCCATTGTTGTCCCTGTAAGCTAACTACACCTCCAGATCCATTGGCATGCAATGATGAGTCAGTTAATGGTGTGAACAGATGGAGAGGAATGTTCTGTTGAATGATTACGCCAAAGCACATATAGAAGTGATCATTGCCAGCATAGCACCAATATGCAGCAATTAGAGGTGTACTGTACAGGACCAGTCACAATGGGTCCCGGGGCAAAATTAACCTCCCTCCCCCATAAGCAGTTTTATTTATTAATTCAGTATACAAACCCCGCAATAAACAACCCCTACCCCCCTAAAAATCACAATCCACAGCAGATGCACTGAGAAAGCCCACGTGACGACTAGTGGGCATAACGCGTATGCGAGGCGTGGTACATGCCGCTGGAAGAGAGAGTGTGACGCTACGTACCCCTCCACCCGTACATAGATTTAGCAAGTCTGGCCGGTCAGAGAAGACTACCCCTCAACTCGTGGAGTATCATTCAGTGATGGCAGAGGAAGCCGCGGGACGCCGCGGACACAAGTCTACAAGCGCTGAGATGATCTTATAAGAGACGAGACGTGACATGAGGTGGTGAGTGCTGCTGAGCAGCATTGGAACAAGCATCATATAAGGACTATGCGTAATTAAGAAAGCTCAAGGGAGCCCTAACCATGCTGTGTGAGTGCAGCCCATTGTAGAGGAACTGTGATGCGGAAATTATACTGACTAGATCTCAAACAGAATTCCATTGATAAATGCGATGCTGCAAAGAAAACTAGATAGATCTTGAATTGCTATTCAAACTGAGCATTTTTTGTGCTGACCAGGCCATAATTTGCATGTGCATGTATTGGTGTGAATGGGGAGCGCTCCAATCCAATATAGGCATTGTTTTTAGGGGGGGTAGGGGTTGTTTATTGCGGGGTTTGTATACTGAATCAATAAATTATGAAGCATTGTGAGAAATTGGTTCCCTTGTTTTGTTGTTAAGGATATTGGCACCCTTTGCTCCTCCTAAAGGGGTAAATGCACATTAAATAACCTGTTCTCCAGTATTTAATATGGTTCTAATGTTCCCAAAAACTCTGCAGGGGCCAAAAATAAAGGTTGTGAGTTCAAATACAGAGAAATCTTAATTTAGCTGCCTGCTTATTCACAAATATGTAATGTTTTCACCAGTAAATACACAGCATAGCACACTGTCAGAGCCCTGTGTGCAGGGAGGAATTCACTTGGCAAATGGCTGCCACTGCTTGGTAAAGAGATACAAAAGGCGACCTCATACCCCTAAAGTATAGATTGGTATTATTTCAGATATTGGCTTCATCCAGACATCTTATATGTAGTTACTGGAAAAACTCCGGAGGTCCCCTCACTCACCCAAATATTATAGGCTACTAAATAACCTAGAACTGGAGAATATTTTGAGGAACAAACACAACGTAACTGAAAATAGATATATTATGGAACTCCCAGATTAAGCTAACCTGTTAACGTCCGTACCCTAACACCAGCACTATTTCTAACTCCAATCTTCACTCAGTTTATTATTGATTAAGTACCAAGACTTCTATTTCCCACAGGTTCTTTGGTTAATTTGCCTTTGTCTTTTTTTTTATTTCTAGTCTACTCTTAAGGTGGCCACACACCATACAATTTTTTAAATATCTGTTCAATTTAAGAATTGCAATCAATTTTTCTGACTGATTGCAACATTTCAAAAATATGACCAATGTACCACACACGTATATATACGTTCAATTTTTCCCTCAATTATGATAAAAATGATTGGAAACTCTGAAAAAATTGCTAGGGTGTGTATATTAATAAATTGACAATCCAACACACACCATACAATCTTTAGAAAGATTGAAGAAAAATATCTGGCAGTACGGATCGATTAAAATCGAAGAAAACAGGAAATCCGATCGGATTTTTCAGTCAAATGAAAAAAAAGCTTTCGATTTTTTCGGGGGATCCGATCATTTTTATCGAATTACCGTAAAATCGGATCATTTTATTGTATCGTGTGTGACCACCTTTTAGCTCTAATAAGGGTGGGCTTGTAGAGTTAATAGATATTGATATAGTGAGTTCTACTGGTTTAATAGTGATGCTGTATAGTATGTTTTTGAACTGATTTAATCTTCTGAGATCTTATGATATTATGTCTGTGCTTTGGCAAGGCCAAAAGGTTGCTATGATTTAAAATATGGTCAGTAGATGTTTGTTTTATATCTCACAGTATTGTATTATGATCTGAATGGCTTTCATTGATCTTCTTTATATTATACTGTTCTAAACTGCTGTATTTTGCTACATTTTCAATAAAAAAATTACAGTTTAAAACAAAAAACAAGAGAGATACAGAAGGAAGTTAGAGCAAACCAAGAGGGGAGGAGACTCCACGTCAGTAAGCAGCCTTACTGACGGGAGAGCAGCTGTCACATGTTGTAAATCAGCACTTCTACAAGACTTATCAACAGAAACCTCTGCTGAAAAACTAATGCGTTTCCAGTTATGTATATGTTAGCAGAGTTATCAGTAAATCATTTTTTCACCATTAAAAATTCACCATTTTTGTTTTCCGTTATATAGTTGTTTTTTGTTTAAAACATTGTATCATTCTGTCGCAGTTGCAGGTATAAAACCACACTCGGGCTGGAGGAGGAGGAATTATTACCCCGGGGGCGTAACTAGAGGGGAGCAACCCCTGCTTCTGCAGGGAGGCCCAGAGCTGTAATGGGGCCCCAACTACTGCTTCATTTCCTCTGATACCTTTGTTCATCCTTCAGATCAGTGGTTTTTGTGGCTACACTTGTTATGGATGTGAATATTGGGGTCCCCATAAAAGTTTCACTGGGGGACCCCATGTTTTGCAGGTACGCCCCTGTTATCCCTTTGAACTTTCCTGCAGTAAAACATTATCTCAAGCTGTCTCTTACTGTCTCTTGGCTGTTTAACTACCTAATGACCACGTCACGCTGATGGGCGTGGCCGTGGCGGCAGCCCCAGGACCGCCTAACGTTAATCGGCGTAAAGTCCTGGGGCTGCAGTTTGCAGGAGATCGTGTGCAGGCTGTGTGCGCATCTCCTGCTAGGTAGGTGGAGCGGAGCTCTGCCTTCAGTCTCCCAGCGGCGATCGCCACTTGGAGACTGTTAGACAGCAAAACCACTGCCTAATTAGCATGTACAGCGCTGCGATCTACAGCAGCGCTGTACTGGGGACAGCCGTGTGACACGGCTGTCCCTCTGGGGACACAGAAGCGATCCGCTGTGATAGGCTGCCGATTGCTGTGATAGGCAGGCGGGGGGAGGGGAATTTAAATAATTAAAAATACAAGCAAATTTAATAAAAAACAACACAATAAATATTGTATGTATTTAAAATAAACAAACAAACCTGAGGGCGATCTGAAACCACCATCAGAAAGCTCTGTTGTTGGGGAGAAAAGGAGGGGGGGGGGGACATCTGTGTGCTGTGTTGTGCGGCCCTGCAGCTTGCTTGGCCTTAAAGCTGAAGGGGCCTATTTTACAATAAATGGTCTAGTCTTTAAGGGAGGGGGGGGGGGGGGTGTTAAAGCCTGTGGTCATCAAGTGGTTAAGTACTTCAGAGATATCAGGACTATATTTGACCCATTCGTGTCCAATAACCCAGAGAAGCTCTTTTGCCTACAGTAGGTAACAACTGAAGTTTTTTTTTTTAACTCTTTCTGTACTGGAAAATAATATGAGGCTCTTTTCTTTGCTACTTATGTGCTGTTTCGTAGCTGTACTACACATACAGTACAATTCATTATCTCATAAGTTTATTTTCACCTCAGGTTTGCTTTAACTTTACACAACACAAATGTAGGCCTTTTTTTTGTTATCTTAAATGGTGGCCTCAAAGGGGCTCGATTCCCGACAGTCTTTATAATAAATGTTGGACTGCCCCTCTTCTGAAATTTGGCACCACATGGCACAAAGCCTGATGATTAATTCTATGATTATCTGCCGTTCTTCAAACTTAGGGGGGGGGGGGGGGGGGGAACCCACAACACATCAAAAATTATTTTAAAAAAGAAAAAAAGCTTTCGTCTCTTTTCATGTCCCAGAATCAAATTCCGCAGCTCTGACAGAGGCTCCCTTTGTGACAACGATTTCAGAAAGTAGCTTTTATCCACAAACCGCCTGGACATAATTATCAATTAGCCAAGTTTCTCGTCTGAGGGAAAGTGACACATGAGTAGAGTCGGTGACTCCGCCGGAGACATTTCAACAAGGGAAATAATATGGAACTTGACATAATTCCTTCAGCTTTATATAGGTTGGAGGTGTTTGCTGGTTGAATTAGCACATAAAACTGCGTGGAACAGCTCAATTAAGTGTACAGTTAAACAGATAGCAGGAATCCCTGACTGGAGCCCAGCACTGTGTAAAATTATTCAGGCATGGTGGGAGAGAATGAAACACCTGATGTATGAAATTGGCCCAAATGCCCTTTCTTTATTAGACAATCTCTCTTCTTCTTCTCCAGACTACGCAGTGCCGTCAAGGAAAAAATAAGAAAGAAAGAAAATGACATTTAGGGACGTGTGTGAGTAATCGGTAGGTTTACTCTCCATTACCCCTCACGAAACCCAAGAAAACACTTCATGCTTCTTCATGGAAGAGATGAAGAAAAATCATTTTCTGTAAAGAGGCTGGAAATTAGTAGAGAAATTTACCTTGCAATTTTGTGATTTGGCAGAACGCAGGGCATGACTGGCAGACCTATAGTCAGTGTGTATGTGCATGCAGTGTATAGTACTAAGGTGAAGGATCTGGTATGTATACGGGGTGCAGTGCATAGTATTTTGGTAAATGTTCTAGTATGTGTGTGCAGTATGCAGTATTATGGTAAATGTTGTGACATTTGTATGCATAGTTTTAAAGAGGACCCGAGATGGGTTTTAAAAATCCCAATTGCACACAGAGGCTGGGTCTGCATATAATGCCCAGCCTCTGTTACTACATTGTTCTCCCCAGACCCCCCCTGTGCTCTTCTTGCCCCCATAAATCAAACTGCCGTGCTAGCGACACACAGCGTGTCACTAGCAGGCTGTTTACATGGCCACTGTTACTCTCTGCTGCTCCCCCGCCTCCTCCATATTGCCGCTCCCTGCCTGCGTCCCTTCCCTACCCGCTGATTGGAGGGAAGGGACGCAGGCAGGGAGTAGCGATATAGAGGAGGCGGGGGAGTGACAGTGTGGATGTAAACAGCTTTCTAGCAACACGCTGCAATGTCGCTAGCACGGCGGTTTGATTTATGGGGACCAGCAGAGCGCAGGGGGGGGGGCCTGCGGGAGAACAATATAGTAACAGAGGCTGTAAATAAATTCAGACCCAGCCTCTGTGTGCAATTAGGATTTTTAAAACTCACCTCGGGTTCTCTTTAATGTAAAGCAGTGGTGCTCAGCAGAGCTCGAATATTCGAGTAGCTCGAATATTCGAGCTCTTTTTCAGCTATTCGAGCTCGGTATTCGAGCTCCGAATAGCTGGAGCTATTCGAATGGGCTATCCGAGTACACTCGAATAGCCCATTCACTATTCGAGCTATTCGAGCAACCCGGCGCTATTCGAGCTCGGTACCGAGCTCGAATAGCGTCATAGCCCAGATTGATGTCCTTAGAGCCAATCAGAGGGCTCCCAGGCCCTCTGACGGCAGCCAATCACAGAGGGGGACCCTGGCCAGCCCCTACCCTATAAATAGCGGCCACCATGTTCCGTTTCTCCGTGCTTGCCTGAGACTTGTACAGAGAGAGAGTTGCTCCTTTGTGCTTTGGCTTAGCAAGAGCTCTATTGTGGTCATTTACCTAGCGTTTTTGCTCACATACACCTCCTATACACACCTATATTGTTGTTAGTTATTTAGACATTGTATTTTAGTTAGTAGCTTGTGTGTTACATTAGAGACAGGCAGCTGCTGCAAGCTTACAGGTTTAGGCCTCAGGGGGGCCTTGCCTCTGTGGGCAGCTGTCCTCTGTTTATTTCTCTCATCTATACCAGTATTTCTGCTGTCCTTTACTAATAGTATTGTAGTTATACTGTACTAGGAGTAGGACACTCACTGACTGTCACTGTTTATAGGCTACTAGCTAGCTCCTGCGTGTGTGCACTCACTCACTGTCTGTGTGTACACACACTCTATTTCCTTCTGATTACTGATAGATTATTGTTAGTTAGTTGTACTTACTTACTACTTACTCTTACTGTACCCGTAGGGACACTCACTGTCACTGTTCATATAGGCTACTAGCTCCTGCGTGTGCGCACTGCACTCACTGTCTGAGTGTACACACACAACACACACTCTATTTCCTTCTGATCGCTGATTGATTATCGTAATTAGTTAGTTGTACTTACTGTTACTACTTACTCTTACTGTACTAGGAGTCTAGGACACTCAGTCACTGTCCATAGGCTACTAGCTCCTGCGTGCGTGCACTCACTGTCTGAGTGTACACACACAACACACACTCTATTTCCTTCTGATCGCTGATTGATTATCGTAATTAGTTAGTTCTACTTACTTACTGTTACTACTTACTCTTACTGTACTAGGAGTCTAGGACACTCAGTCACTGTGTTCATAGGCTACTAGCTCCTGCGTGCGTGCACTCACTGTCTGAGTGTACACACACCCACACTCCATTTCCTTCTGATCGCTGATTGATTATCGTAATTAGTTAGTTGTACTTACTGTTAATACTTACTCTTACTGTACTAGGAGTCTAGGACACTCAGTCACTGTCCATAGGCTACTAGCTCCTGCGTGCGTGCACTCACTGTCTGAGTGTACACACACCACCCACACTCTATTTCCTTCTGATCGCTGATTGATTATTGTAATTAGTTAGTTCTACTTACTGTTACTACTTACTCTTACTGTACTAGGAGTCTAGGACACTCAGTCACTGTGTTCATAGGCTACTAGCTCCTGCGTGCGTGCACTCACTGTCTGAGTGTACACACACCCACACTCCATTTCCTTCTGATCGCTGATTGATTATTGTAATTAGTTAGTTCTACTTACTGTTACTACTTACTCTTACTGTACTAGGAGTCTAGGACACTCAGTCACTGTGTTCATAGGCTACTAGCTCCTGCGTGCGTGCACTCACTGTCTGAGTGTACACACACCCACACTCCATTTCCTTCTGATCGCTGATTGATTATCGTAATTAGTTAGTTGTACTTACTGTTACTACTTACTCTTACTGTACTAGGAGTCTAGGACACTCAGTCACTGTCCATAGGCTACTAGCTCCTGCGTGCGTGCACTCACTGTCTGAGTGTACACACACCACCCACACTCTATTTCCTTCTGATCGCTGATTGATTATTGTAATTAGTTAGTTCTACTTACTGTTACTACTTACTCTTACTGTACTAGGAGTCTAGGACACTCAGTCACTGTGTTCATAGGCTACTAGCTCCTGCGTGCGTGCACTCACTGTCTGAGTGTACACACACCCACACTCCATTTCCTTCTGATCGCTGATTGATTATTGTAATTAGTTAGTTCTACTTACTGTTACTACTTACTCTTACTGTATTAGGAGTCTAGGACACTCAGTCACTGTGTTCATAGGCTACTAGCTCCTGCGTGCGTGCACTCACTGTCTGAGTGTACACACACCCACACTCCATTTCCTTCTGATCGCTGATTGATTATTGTAATTAGTTAGTTCTACTTACTGTTACTACTTACTCTTACTGTACTAGGAGTCTAGGACACTCAGTCACTGTGTTCATAGGCTACTAGCTCCTGCGTGCGTGCACTCACTGTCTGAGTGTACACACACAACACACACTCTATTTCCTTCTGATCGCTGATTGATTATCGTAATTAGTTAGTTGTACTTACTGTTACTACTTACTCTTACTGTACTAGGAGTCTAGGACACTCAGTCACTGTCCATAGGCTACTAGCTCCTGCGTGCGTGCACTCACTGTCTGAGTGTACACACACCACCCACACTCTATTTCCTTCTGATCGCTGATTGATTATTGTAATTAGTTAGTTCTACTTACTGTTACTACTTACTCTTACTGTACTAGGAGTCTAGGACACTCAGTCACTGTGTTCATAGGCTACTAGCTCCTGCGTGCGTGCACTCACTGTCTGAGTGTACACACACCCACACTCCATTTCCTTCTGATCGCTGATTGATTATTGTAATTAGTTAGTTCTACTTACTGTTACTACTTACTCTTACTGTACTAGGAGTCTAGGACACTCAGTCACTGTGTTCATAGGCTACTAGCTCCTGCGTGCGTGCACTCACTGTCTGAGTGTACACACACCCACACTCCATTTCCTTCTGATCGCTGATTGATTATCGTAATTAGTTAGTTGTACTTACTGTTACTACTTACTCTTACTGTACTAGGAGTCTAGGACACTCAGTCACTGTCCATAGGCTACTAGCTCCTGCGTGCGTGCACTCACTGTCTGAGTGTACACACACCACCCACACTCTATTTCCTTCTGATCGCTGATTGATTATTGTAATTAGTTAGTTCTACTTACTGTTACTACTTACTCTTACTGTACTAGGAGTCTAGGACACTCAGTCACTGTGTTCATAGGCTACTAGCTCCTGCGTGCGTGCACTCACTGTCTGAGTGTACACACACCCACACTCCATTTCCTTCTGATCGCTGATTGATTATTGTAATTAGTTAGTTCTACTTACTGTTACTACTTACTCTTGCTGTACTAGGAGTCTAGGACACTCAGTCACTGTTCATAGGCTACTAGCTCCTGCGTGCGTGCACTCACTGTCTGAGTGTACACACACCACCCACACTCTATTTCCTTCTGATCGCTGATTGATTATTGTAATTAGTTAGTTCTACTTACTGTTACTACTTACTCTTACTGTACTAGGAGTCTAGGACACTCAGTCACTGTGTTCATAGGCTACTAGCTCCTGCGTGCGTGCACTCACTGTCTGAGTGTACACACACCACCCACACTCTATTTCCTTCTGATCGCTGATTGATTATTGTAATTAGTTAGTTCTACTTACTGTTACTACTTACTCTTACTGTACTAGGAGTCTAGGACACTCAGTCACTGTCCATAGGCTACTAGCTCCTGCGTGCGTGCACTCACTGTCTGAGTGTACACACACCACCCACACTCTATTTCCTTCTGATCGCTGATTGATTATTGTAATTAGTTAGTTCTACTTACTGTGACTACTTACTCTTACTGTACTAGGAGTCTAGGACACTCAGTCACTGTGTTCATAGGCTACTAGCTCCTGCGTGCGTGCACTCACTGTCTGAGTGTACACACACCCACACTCCATTTCCTTCTGATCGCTGATTGATTATTGTAATTAGTTAGTTCTACTTACTGTTACTACTTACTCTTACTGTACTAGGAGTCTAGGACACTCAGTCACTGTGTTCATAGGCTACTAGCTCCTGCGTGCGTGCACTCACTGTCTGAGTGTACACACACTAAATTTACTTGTGATTACTACTGATTATTGTAACTGCTAGTTGTACTTCCTGCCTGTTACTACTTACTTACTGTACTAGGGGACACTCACTCAGTCACCTCACCAACCAACCCACTCCATTAAAGTACCCCACTTTTCACCCGCCCTTTTAAAAAACTTTTGTCTATACGCCCAAAACATTGAAGATGTCTGGAAGTGGCAGCCAGCGCGGTTTGGGCAAGGGCAAGGGCAGCAAGGGAATCAGGAGGAGAGGGAGCAGCATTGTGGCAAGCCACGGCCGCGGGCGCGCCACCATGCACAGTTCCGCAGCAGCAGCAGCAGCGTCAGTGGCTAACATTCCTCCCATAGCCACTGGCCGTGGACGCCTTGGGCGCCGCCCAGCAGGAGCATCTGCAACTCACGCTGCAGAGACACAGCAGCAGCAGCGTGTAGCACCTGCTCCCATTTTCCTCCAGCCGGGTCGGAAACGTCCCATTGAGGAAAAGGATGCAGACACTGTGGTGCAACTCATGACGGAGGATGAGCAGCCCGCCATCAGCTCTGCATCCGAGGCCTCCACCCTCACCACCACCACCACCACCACCACCACCACCCCTGTTCGCAGCAGCCGCCCAGCAGGGCCTGGGGAGGAGGCCAGTTCACCATCAGTCGCCGACCTGTCACTCAGCAGTCTTTTTACCCCAGGCACCATCAGGGTATTGTCTGCTGTTGTTGGCGATTTTGAGGAGGAGATGCTGATGGGCACTTTGGGGGAGGAGGGATTGGACAGCAAGACTGTGGCGACAGTCAAGCGTCCCATCCATGCATCAGGAGAGGAGTTTGGGGGGTCATCATCCCAGCAGGACATGTTTCAGGAGGGATATGATGATGATGACCCGGTGACAGACAGAGACTGGGTGCCACCACCTCCAGGGGATGTCGTCCTCAGCAGCTCTGAGGAGGAGGAGGCGCTTGTGGGCCTTGCAAGGAGGCGCATCATTGCAAACATTGGCAGCGTCCCACAGCCTGCTGGTGTCTCAGGCTCAGCAGCAGCAGCAGCAGCATCAGCCAGTACCACCACCAGCCGCACCCAAGCCCCCCCCCCCCCCCAACCACCACAGGGAGACAGGCAGCAGCACTTCCATGCCGTAGGGGGATGTTTCTGTCACCAATCTGGCGGTTTTTCACCATGCCCACTGTGTACAGCAAGTACGCCACTTGCAACCACTGTCAGCGGAAGTTGAGCAGAGGTGCAGACCCCTTAAAGTTCAGCACCAGCTCGCTCATCAACCACCTTGCGGCTAAACATTTCCACCAGCATGAGGAGTTCCAGAGGCTGAAGGTATCTGGTGCTGGCAGTGGCACCACACCCATCACTGCACAGCCTTCAGCAGCAGCAGCAGCAACAGCAGCCACCCGCCCTCCTGCTCCTCCAGCAGCACCAGCAGGAGTGCGGAAACGCACTGCTCCTCCCCCCTCTGCAACTCCTGCCGCCGACACTGAGGCCTGTTCTGGCAGCCAGTCCTCAGTGGCCTCCTCTGCTGTGTCTGCTGATTCCCGTGTCAGCAAAAGGCCACGCCAGAGCCTTTTGAGCGAGTCCTTCCAGGGGGTGGTTAGGGCTCTGCCTCCCAGCAGCCGTCGCGTGCGGCAGCTGAACGGCTTGCTGGCACGGGCCATGTGCTCCCAACTCCTGCCATACACGCTCGTGCAGGAGGGGAGCGACATTCGTGCGCTGCTTGCTTGCGCAGCCCCAGACTGGCAGCTCCCCAGCAGACACTTCTTTGCCCGCAAGGCCATTCCTGCACTGCACCGCTTTGTGATGGCCAATGTGGAGCGAGGGCTGGAGCACGCGGTTGGTGAAAGGGTCCACGTCACCATGGACTCCTGGAGCAGCCGCTTCGGGACAGGCCGCTGCCTGTCCTTCACTGTCCACTGGGTCAGCTTGGTGGAAGGGGGTGAGGATGGGAGAGCAGCAGCGGGCACAGCAGCAGCAGCAACACAGTGGGTGGTGCCACCCCGCAGGGTCAGGGGAACTGCAGCAGGTTCCTCCGATCCTCTGCCATCCTCCGGCACACCTGGCCAAACCCCCCGCCTCAGCAGCAGCGTGAAGGCCCGCCACTGCCAAGCGCTGCTGCACTTGGTCAGCCTTGGGAAGACCAAGCTGACGGCAACCCATGTGTTGGCCAAACTCCAGGAGCAGGAGAGGATTTGGCTGACCCCCAGAGGCCTCAGAGTCGGAGAGGTGGTGGCCGACAATGGGGCCAATCTGGTTGCCGCAATAGACAGGGGAAACCTGACCCACATCCCCTGTCTTGCCCACGTGCTGAACCTGGTGGTGCAGAAGTTCCTGCGCACCTACCAGGGGATGGGCGAACTGCTGGAAACGGCAAGGAATGTTGTGCGTCACTTCCGGCGCTCGGCTGCAGCCTGTGCGAGCCTGGAAGACGTGCAAAAGGAGCTGGATCTGCCACGCCATCGGCTGATCCTTGACGTTCCGACTCGCTGGAACTCCACCCTGGCGATGTTGGAGCGTCTGGTTGAACAGAGGCACGCTGTCAACCAGTACCTTGCCCTGGCCACTGTTTCCGCAGCTCAGAGAAGGGACAAGACCAGCAACATCCCGTCCATCGTCTTCGATGATGACTGGAGGCACATGCAGCAGGTGTGCTTAGTGCTGGCTCCCTTCCTGCAGGCCACAAACATGGTGAGCAGGGACCATGCTATGGTCTGCGAGTGGGTGCCCCTGGTTTCTCTGCTGAACAGGGCCCTCGATGCTTTGCTGGAACAGGGAGCAGCAGCCTTGGACCAGCAGGAGCGGCAACCAGCTGCGCAGTCCACCTCTGAGGGGGAGGAGGAGGAGGACTTGGTGGAGGTCCCTGACCTGGCTGCTGATGAGGGGGATCAGCACAGCGCAGCTGAGTTGGTGCGGGGGTGGAGAGAGGATGAGGCGGCAGAGGAGGAGGATGAGGACAGCACTGACGTCGATGTGCCAGCAGACGTGGCCCGCCTCTTCCCAATGGCAGCGCACATGCTGACGTGCCTGCGCAGGGACCCCAGGGTGATCCAGATGAAGCAGAGGGAGGACATCTGGATCAGCATGATGTTGGACCCACGCCTCAAGGGGAAGTTGAGCCAGTTCCTGCCGCCTGCAGGAGGAGACCCAGCGCAACAAATAAGGAGCTTGCAGCAGGCCCTTGTTGAGCGCTTGGAGGAAGCCTTCCCCCAGCCTTCCACCCCCACTGTCCAGCAGCCAGCACAGAGGCAGCAGCAGGTGCCTGCATCCAGCAGCAGCAAGCGCCCCACAGACCTGCTGTCTCTCAGCCACGAGCTCTACAGGACTGTAGAGGCTCCGGCAGCAGTGACTAGAGAGGAGATGCATGCAGCAGCATCCTCCTCCGGTCACAGCCAGCGCCTGACCCGCATGGTGGCTGACTACATGGGGTCGTACAGCGGGCTTGACAGCGATGCCCCTGTTGATCCCATGGAGTATTGGGTCAAGCGCATGGAGATCTGGAGCGAGCTGGCGCAGTACGCCCTGGAAGTGCTGTCCTGCCCCCCTTCCAGCGTGCTGTCCGAGCGCTGCTTCAGTGCAGCTGGTGGCGTGGTCACCAAGAAACGCTCACGTCTGTCTCACAAGTCTGTGGACAGACTGACGTTTCTCAAGATTAACCAGGCGTGGGTGGAAGGCGAGTTCCTGGCCCCTGTTGTCGGCGAGAGGGGGACATGAACTGGCTGCCGGAACCATCGTTAATGTGCCTTACCACCCTTTACCACCTCCCGGCTCCTGCTCACTAAGCCAGCCTGGTTCACTTTGACTATTACGTCGCCTGCAGCCACACATTTTACACCTACAGTGGGCTGCTGTGTACTGCCCTTCTGCTGTCTGTCTGTGTTTCCCACTGCCAGCTATTACGTCAAACAATAGCTATATTGGTTGCAAAACCAAAACCAAACAAACCATTAAAAAAAAAAAACCTTTAATTTTTCTGAGGTGCCCGGGTTGAAAACTGTGTTGTTCCAGTTGTGTATTGGACACAATGTGGGCTGCACGACCGCTGTCTGGGACCTCCTGTTGTGTTTATTTACAGCCCTGGTATCACCGCTAGGTACCAGGGCTATTATGTCACGCTGCCTACCTGCTGCCACACTCACACTACTCCTCCATACCTCCTCCTGCTGCTGCTGCTGCTGTCTGTCTGTGTTTCCCACTGCCAGGGTACACTACACAGATGATTTACCTTCTGCTGCCACTCTACCACCAGCTATTACGTCAAACAATAGCTGCTCACATTACTCCTCCATTCCTCCTGCTGCTGTTGCTGTCTGTCTGTGTTTCCCACTGCCAGGGTACACAGAATTACCTTCTGCTGCCACTCTGCCACCAGCTATTACGTCAAACAATAGCTATATTGGTTGCAAAACCAAAACCAAACAAACCATTAAAAAAAAAAAAAAGGTTTAATTTTTCTGAGGTGCCCGGGTTGAAAACTGTGTTGTCCCAGTTGTGTATTGGACACAATGTGGGCTGCACGACCGCTGTCTGGGACCTCCTGTTGTGTTTATTTATAGCCCTGGTATCACCGCTAGGTACCAGGGCTATTATGCCACGCTGCCTACCTGCTGCCACACTCACACTGCTCCTCCATACCTCCTCCTGCTGCTGCTGCTGCTGTCTGTCTGTGTTTCCCACTGCCAGGGTACACAGATGATTTACCTTCTGCTGCCACTCTGCCACCAGCTATTACGTCAAACAATAGCTGCTCGCCTACTCCTCCATTCCTCCTCCTGCTGCTGATGTCTGTCTGTGTTTCCCACTGCCAGGGTACACAGAATTACCTTCTTCTGCTGCCACTCTGCCACCAGCTATTACGTCAAACAATAGCTATATTGGTTGTAAAACCAAAAACCAAAAAACCATAAAAAAAAAAAAAGGTTTAATTTTTCTGAGGTGCCCGGGTTGAAAACTGTGTTGTCCCAGTTGTGTATTGGACACAATGTGGGCTGCACGACCGCTGTCTGGGACCTCCTGTTGTGTTTATTTACAGCCCTGGTATCACCGCTAGGTACCAGGGCTATTATGTCACGCTGCCTACCTGCTGCCACACTCACACTGCTCCTCCATACCTCCTCCTGCTGCTGCTGCTGCTGTCTGTCTGTGTTTCCCACTGCCAGGGTACACAGATGATTTACCTTCTGCTGCCACTCTGCCACCAGCTATTACGTCAAACAATAGCTGCTCGCCTACTCCTCCATTCCTCCTCCTGCTGCTGCTGTCTGTCTGTGTTTCCCACTGCCAGGGTACACAGAATTACCTTCTTCTGCTGCCACTCTGCCACCAGCTATTACGTCAAACAATAGCTATATTGGTTGCAAAACCAAAACCAAACAAACCATTAAAAAAAAAAAAAAAGGTTTAATTTTTCTGAGGTGCCCGGGTTGAAAACTGTGTTGTCCCAGTTGTGTATTGGACACAATGTGGGCTGCACGACCGCTGTCTGGGACCTCCTGTTGTGTTTATTTACAGCCCTGGTATCACCGCTAGGTACCAGGGCTATTATGTCACGCTGCCTACCTGCTGCCACACTCACACTCCTCCTCCATACCTCCTCCTGCTGCTGCTGCTGCTGTCTGTCTGTGTTTCCCACTGCCAGGGTACACTACACAGATGATTTACCTTCTGCTGCCACTCTGCCACCAGCTATTACGTCAAACAATAGCTGCTCACATTACTCCTCCATTCCTCCTGCTGCTGTTGCTGTCTGTCTGTGTTTCCCACTGCCAGGGTACACAGAATTACCTTCTGCTGCCACTCTGCCACCAGCTATTACGTCAAACAATAGCTATATTGGTTGCAAAACCAAAACCAAACAAACCATTAAAAAAAAAAAAAAGGTTTAATTTTTCTGAGGTGCCCGGGTTGAAAACTGTGTTGTCCCAGTTGTGTATTGGACACAATGTGGGCTGCACGACCGCTGTCTGGGACCTCCTGTTGTGTTTATTTACAGCCCTGGTATCACCGCTAGGTACCAGGGCTATTATGTCACGGCGAGCTGCCTGCCTCATTGACTGCCTGCTGCCACACACTCATCCTCCTCCTCCTGCTGCTGAATTTACCTCCTGCTGTCTTTGTGTTTCCACTGCCAGGGAGCACATACAATGGCGCTTCCAACATGCGTGCGCCCACCAGCTATTTGTTACGCTCAAAAATAGCTGCATTTCTTTAAAAAAAAATTGAAAAGAGAAATACGTGAAGAAGAAGAAGACGATATTGAAAAAGAAGGAGAAGGAGAAGATGAAGATGAAGAAGAAGATGAAGAAGAAGATGAAGAAGATGATGAAGAAGAAGATGAAAAAGAAGAAGAAGATGAAGAAGATGAAGAAGATGAAGAAGAAGAAGATGAAGAAGAAGAAGATGAAGAAGAAGAAGATGAAGAAGATGATGAAGAAGATGAAGAAGAAGAAGAAGAAGATGAAGAAGAAGAAGAAGAAGATGAAGAAGAAGAAGAAGAAGAAGATGAAGAAGAAGAAGAAGATGAAGAAGAAGAAGAAGATGAAGAAGATGAAGATGATGAAGAAGAAGAAGATGAAGAAGATGAAGATGAAGAAGAAGATGATGAAGAAGAAGAAGAAGATCATGAAGAAGAAGAAGAAGAAGATGATGAAGAAGAAGAAGAAGATGATGATGATGAAGAAGAAGAAGAAGAAGAAGAAGAAGAAGACAATATAGAAGAAGAAGAAGAAGAAGATATAGAAGAAGAAGATCTAGAAGAAGAAGAAGAAAGATAAAGAAGAAGAACAACAAGTATATACAGTAACACTACTGAACAAAATTAAGGACACAACTTCTCTTTCCACATTTTTTTTTAAAGGAACATCCCCACATAATCACTTGCTGTTGTTACTTGGAAAAAAAGATGTTTCTTGCATCATTCACCCTCAAAACAAGTGTTGGAAGCTATTTAAGGCCAATTCGAATAGTCAGCTCGAATAGTGAGCTCGAATACCGACTCGAATAGTGAGCTCGAAGTCCGAGGTCGAATCGAATAGTAAAAATTATTCGACTCGAATATTCGACTGACCTCGAATAATTTACTATTCGAATTCGACCAAACTCGAATTTTAAAAAGGGGTATTTGAGCACCACTAATGTAAAGGTTGTATAATGTGTATGCAAGCACAGTGTATAGGATTACTGTTCTATAAGGTGTATTTGAGTGCAATGTACAGGTCCTTCTAAAAAAAATTGCATATTGTGATAAAGTTCATTCTTTTCTGTAATGTACTGATAAACATTAGACTTTCATATATTTTAGATTCATTACACGCAACTGAAGTAGTTCAAGCCTTTTGTTGTTTTCATTTTGATGATTTTGGCATACAGCTCATGAAAACCCAAAATTCCTATCTCAAAAAATTAGCATATCATGAAAAGGTTCTTTAAACTAGCTATTAACCTAATCATCTGAATCAACTAATTAACTCTTAACACCTGCAAAAGATTCCTGAGGCTTTTAAAAACTCCCAGCCTGGTTCATTACTCAAAACCGCAATCATGGGTAAGACTGCCAACCTGACTGCTGTCCAGAAGGCCATCATTGACACCCTCAAGCAAGAGGGTAAGACACAGAAAGAAATTTCTGAATGAATAGGCTGTTCCCAGAGTGCTGTATCCAGGCACCTCAGTGGGAAGTCTGTGGGAAGGAAAACGTGTGGCAGAAAACGCTGCACAACGAGAAGAGGTGACCGGACTCTGAGGAATATTGTGGAGAAGGACCGATTCCAGACCTTGGGGGACCTGTGGAAGCAGTGGACTGAGTCTACAGTAGAAACATCCAGAGTCACCGTGTACAGGCGTGTGCAGGAAATGGGCTACAGGTGCCGCATTCCCCGGGTCAAGCCACTTTTGCAGCAGAAACAGCGGCAGAAGCGCCTGACCTGGGCTACAGAGAAGCAGCACTGGACTGTTGCTCAGTGGTCCAAAGTACTTTTTTTTCGGATGAAAGCAACTTTTGCATGTCATTCGGAAATCAAGGTGCCAGAGTCTGGAGGAAGACTGGGGAGAGGGAAATGTCAAAATGCCTGAAGTCCGGTGTCAAGTACCCACAGTCAGTGATGGTCTGGGGTGCCATGTCAGCTGCTGGTGTTGGTCCACTGTGTTTTATCGAGGGCAGGGTCAATCAGCTATCAGGAGATTTTGGAGCACTTCATGCTTCCATCTTCTGAAAAGCTTTATGGAAATGAAGATTTCATTTTTCAGCATGACCTGGCACCTGCTCACAGTGCCAAAACCACTGGTAAATGGTTTACTGACCATGGTATTACTGTGCTCAATTGGCCTGCCAACTGTCCTGACTTGAACCCCATAGAGAATCTGCGGGATATTGTGAAGAGAAAGTTGAGAGACGCAAGACCCAACACTCTGGATGAGCTTAAGGCTGCTATCGAAGCATCCTGGGCCTCCATAACACCTGAGCAGTGCCACAGGCTGATTGCCTCCATGCCACGCCGCATTGAAGCAGTCATTTCTGCAAAAGGACTCCCGACCAAGTATTGAGTGCATAACTGAACATAATTATTTGAAGGTTGACTTTTTCTGTTTTAAAAACACTTTTCTTTTTTGTTTTCCTATATAAATTCCTGAAACTTTACCTCCATACGGATGTCCACTGGATCTTCACGACATCTGATGTTCCCTGGACGTTATCTGTGACCTGAGCCATTTCACAACCTTATAATGTGGGTTGTTGGGAGCTGGTAAGCCTTTTCTAGTTTTGATGTTTGGCGGATACCTACCTCTGAGCATTTGATATATTGTGGTGAAGAATTTACCATTCCCTACATACAATGACTTTCTAAACCTGCGCTGACCTTTGATGCATGCCTGACTTCTGAACTTTTGGACATTGTTCTTCTCAGCTGCGGTTCCATTGTCCCTTGGCGCCGATATATTTGATATATTTGCTACTATATATTACTTTTCATTTATTGGTCGGATGAAATATGCTAATTATTTTTAGATAGGAATTTGGGGTTTTCATGAGCTGTATGCCAAAATCATCAATATTAAAACAATAAAAGGCTTGAACTACTTCAGTTGTGTGTAATTAATCTAAAATATATGAAAGTCTAATGTTTATCAGTACATTACAGAAAATAATGAACTTTATCACAATATGCTAATTTTTTGAGAAGGACCTGTATAGTATTATTGTAAATGTTGGGAGATGTGTATACAAATGCAGTGCATAGTACTAATGCAAATGATCAGAAATGTATATTTGAGTGCAGTGCATTATATTAAAAGAGGACAACTGAAGGGAGAGGAATACGGAGGCTGCCAGGAAACTGGTATTACTTAAAGGGGCACTAAGGCACAAAAATTGTAAAATTTCAAGTATGTGCAAACATAGACAAATAAGAAGTACATTTTTTCCAGAGTAAAATGAGCCATAAATTACTTTTCTCCTATGCTGCTGTCACTTACAGTAGGTATTAGAAATCTGACAGAAGCAACAGGTTTTGGACTAGCCCATGTCTTCGTAGGGGATTTTGAGAAAGGCTTTTAATCTTTATAAAGACATTCCCCAAAAAGGATTTAAACAGTGATGCTGGCCAGCCTCCCTGCTCGCTGCACAGTTTTTTTAGCAGTTGGACAGAGCAACTGCCATTCACTAAGTGCTTTTGAAAATAAATAAATCCTCCATGAAGAGATGGACTAGTCCAAAACCTGTCGCTTCTGTCAGATTTCTACTAACTTCTGTAAGTGACAGCAACATAGGAGAAAAGTAATTTATGGTTCATTTTACTCTGGAAAAAAATGTATTTCTTATTTGCTTATGTTTGCACATATTTTAAATTTTACAATATTTCACCATAGTGTCCCTTAAAAAGGAAATTAATATGGCAGGATTGGCAGCCTTCATAGTCTTCTCAATTCAGTTTTCCTTTCACCAGTTAATCCTATCACTCATTCCTGGCAGCACTTACAGTGGATCAATTGGTAAAGGGGATCATGTGTTCCCTAGACTTACCGAAGCCCCTATGAATGGATCAACATACCTCGAATCACAAAGGATGTTGATTCATAAAATGAAAGTTCAATCACAGTAAAAAGAAAATAAAAAATTATTGAGCACTTTCTGGTAACTACCAGGATAGTGTGAAGCACCAAAAAAGTAAAAGTAAAGTTAAAAAAAAATTAAAATAAATAAATTGAATATTTAACAAAACCTTATTAATCCCCTACCAGTGGGGTATGGTTAATATGGCACAAGGGGCGTGTCACTCTGGGTGACGGGCAAAATGGGGGGTGTCAAAAAGGCCAGCAGAGCCAGGGCTGGACTGGGCTGCCAGGAGGGCGGGAAAACCTCTGGTGTGCCTCACCCCAAAGTCCCGTGCTGCATGCTGTGGCATCCTGCCCACCCCCCTCCCTTCCTGCCCAATGCTCCCTTACCTCCTTGAGTCGGCGGCATCCTCCTCTCAGGGCTGGTTTTAGACTTTTTGCTGCCTGAGGCAAACTTGTGAAGATGTGCCCCCCATTTGGAATGATCACATAGGTCCCAACACTTTATTTTCATTTAATGTTCTCACATGACATGCTGCAGCTCAACACAATGGCACTCTTGTGGGCTGTAAGTCTGTAACAAACAAACTGTTCATCCTCAGCCCCTCCATTCCTCCTCAGTCAGGACAGCAGTGCCACCTCCTTTGTTTTGCTGTGCAAGTCAAATGAAACACTGCTGATTTCCTGCCTCCCCCCTGTTCACTCACTGTCAGACTCCTCACACAGCACAACAAGCTGTTGTTCCCTAATGATGACCTCTTCGCCTCGCTCACTCTCCTCTCGCTTCTACTCCTTCTCTGACTGCATGCTGTTAGTGTAAACACTTTACAAACATGCTGTCCCTGTAATCTCTGCTGCCTGATGCAAATGTTTCACCTTGCTACATGAGAGAACTGGCCCTGCCTCCTCTATCACATTGTCCCAGACTTGCCTGATTCCCGTTTTCCTTCCCGTCCTCAGCATGGTGATGCTTATGTCCGCAGACAGTCAGAGAGTAGAGCGGCTCCTCCTAGTAGCAGTGTGTATACAGGAAGTACCTCCTGTATATGCGCTGCCACCATAGGAACTGCTCGTCTCTCTGACTGTCTGTGGGCAGGCACATCACCATGCTGAGAACTTTCCATTCAAGCCGCGATACAGTGATCATGCAAGTCAGGGACAATGTGATAGAGGAGGATGGCCACTGACTCCAGGAGGTAATGGAGTGGCGGCCGGGAAGTGATGGGGGTGGGTGGGATACCTATACTGGGAGCATCTACAAAGCTAACCTATACTGGGGACACCTACCTGGCTAAGCTATACGCAGGGCAACTGGCATCTACCTGACTACCTATACTGGAGGCAACTATTACAGGCTGCCTGCACTGGTAGCAACTATTCCAGGTTACCTGTACTGTGGGCAACTATTACAGGCTACTTATACTGCGGGCAATTATTTCAGGCTACCTATACTGCGGGCAACTATTCCAGACTATTTGTACTGGGGGCAACTATTCCAGGCTACCTACACTAGGGGCAACTGTACCAAGCTGCCTATTGTGGAGGCACCTATACATGGCATTACTCACTGTGCATGCTTAGCATGCCACACTCACTCTTTTTCTTTTTTTATTGGGTGGGGGTCATTTAACATCATGCATTGGGTGTCAAATGGCCTAGGTGTGCCACTGCCCCTCCCCCTTCCCGTAGCTCCAAAAAATAAAACATGTTTAAAAAAGTGGCAGTTTAATAAAAAAATAAAAAACCTAAATAGGGTCTGAACTTTATAATAGTAATATGTATGTAATGAGGGTATATGACTGTTATTTTAGCAAATAAGGAGCTTGTAATTATTGATATGGTAGAAACAGAAAAATACACGTTTATTTCCAAATAATGTATTATCACCATACATTGTACTAGGGACACCATTTAAATGTTGTGAAAGCCAGGACAACTGGACAAATAGAACATGTGGGTCTTTTCTATAGTAGCATTGTTTATTTTAAAACTATAGAGGATGGAAATAGAAATTGCGTAATTTTTTATTTAATTTTTTTCATTTTGTTTCTTGTTTTCCCCTATAAAATGCAAAGAAAATAAAGTAATTTCTTAAAGTAAGTATCACCTCCAAAAAGCCTAATTTGTGGCAAAAAACAAAACAAAAAAAAAAGATCTACAGTAGATAATTTAGGTGTTATACATAGAGATAAAGTTATTGGTGAATAAATGGGAGGAGCAATACAGGGTAAAATTGTAGCCATCTTGAAAACAACCCGCAGGCTGAAGTGATTGATGTAAATGCTGTGAAATGTGTATTCAGGTGCAGTGCTTAGTGTTATTGTAAATGCGGTGATAGGTGTATGTGGGTGCAGTGCATAGTATTAATACAAATGTTTTGAGATATGTATGTATTTGTGATTTGTTTGTATGTGCATGTATGTGCCCTACTGCCTTTGGTTGTGTGTTGCTATGTGTGTGATGTGTATGTGTGTTGTTTGTGTATGAGTGTGTGTGTGGTGTATCTTCCTGTACCATGTGTATGTTTGTTGTATGTATGTTTGTGTGTCTGTGATGTGTGAGCGGTCTGTGTGTGTCTTTGTGTATCTGTGTTTGTGTTGTGTCTGTGTGTTGTTTGCATGTGTGTGAGTGTTTGTGTGCATGTGTCATATGTCTGTGAGTTATCTGTCAATGTGTGTATCTGTGTTGTTGTGTGTGTGTGTATGTGTGTTATATGTTTGTATGTATGTGTCTGTGGAATGTATGTGTGTGTGTATGTACGTGTGTAGTTTGTATGTATGTGCGTGTGCATGGTGTGTGTATGTGTGTGTGTCTGTGGAGATTGTGTGTATGTATGTGTGTAGTTTGTTTGTATGTATGAGTGCATGGTGTCTGCATGGCGTGTTTGTATGTATGTGACTGTGGTGTGTGGTGTGTGTGTGTGTGTAGTTTGTGCGTGTGCATGGTGTATGTATGTGTGGAGTGTGTGTCGAAGTATGTGTGTAGTTTATATGTATGTATGTGTGCATGGTGTGTGCATTGTGTGTGTGTATGTATGTGACTGTGGTGTGTGTGTGTATGTGTGTAGTTTGCATGTATGTGTGTGTGCATGGTGTGTGTATGTGTGTGTTTGTGTGTGCGTGTGGGTGTTGCATGCAGGCAGCAGTAACAGTTTGTGAGTTTTCCAGGGGCGTGTGTATAAATTGGTTGGTTTACAGATCTAGCTTCATTCGGGCTATGCAATATTTGCTGTGCTTGTTTCTGCAAATGCTTTAAATCCCCCGGATAGCGCGCCAGCATTTTATTCACCACATCTGAACCTCCGCGGAGTTAATAAGCTACTGTACAATGCGCGGTTACATTTGCAGAAACGTGTACACACAAAGTCAGTTAAGAACATCTTACACCTAATTTGTGGCGTCGTTCGGAGGCACTTTCTATTTCCTAAATGCGCTTCTCACTTATCCTGGATCTTTACTAGTCCCTGAGGTTTACTCTGAAAAGCAAACTGCTGCCAACGGTTTCACTTTCAGAAATTGTACAATGAAATTGCGTTAAACATGTCTGAGCTGAGAGATGCTCAACACCAACTCACACTGAAGAATTTTTTTTCCCCCTCAAGCTGTCCTCATTTCCCCTGTCAGTGTGACTTCAAGGAAAGACGTTCTCCTCCCTCACTTTGTGTTGCATAGAAACATAGTTTGGTTGAAAAAAGACATCCGTCCATCAAGTGTTGTCAAATACTGTCAGGTAAACACTGAAGCGAAAAAAACCCCAAAAAACCTAACTACGATATGATGAATTGTATATGTGGTACGGATAGTTAATAGAACATTAGAAGCAAGGAAAAGAGTCTCATATTTTTATTTTCAGTTATATTGTTTTTGTTTTTATAACATTGCATCATTCTGTCATATTTGCAGTTAACAAATCAAACTCTAGGGTTGATTCACTATAACAAATAGTGTGCCTTATCAGATGCGCGGAGGTGTACAGAGGCGCCGGTAGGATAAAAGCCAATAAAAAGTTTAAAATTGTTTCGGTTGTGGTGGTGGACCAGCCAACCAAAAATAGACACATGTATTTGTAATAATCCAAATAATATACAATTTATTCGTTTACTCCTAATGACAGTCGCAGCGCGTTTCACGGGCGAGAACCCGCTTCTTCAGGCAATAAAAGACAGGAGCAATACACAACATGTATCCGATGAGTTGCTTGGCACCTCTGTGTCAGAGTTAGCATGCCTTATCAGAGTTAGCATGCCTTATCAGAGTTAACTTGCCTTATCAGAGTCGACGTGTTTTATCAGCGTTAGTGTGCCTTATCAAAGTAGCATAGCGAGCGCTATGAACTTATGCCTGCTAATTGGCAATGACGAGAGCTCCACTCGTCCTGCCCTGAGGCCCTGTGGGTCCAATCACTTTAAGGGACATTATCCCCGCACTTTGATTGGCCCATAGGCTGCCTGTCAAGTTTCCTGTCAAGTGACAGGTAAGTTATGTAGTGTCAAATTGTAAAAAATGGCCTGGTCACTAGGGGGGTATAAACTTATGGGGCTCAAGAGCTGAAAGAGGACATTTTAAAGTAGAAACCTGAGAGCTCTCCAACAGAAACAACAAAAAACAGGTCATGGTCTTGGCCAGTATTTGTGTCTGGGAAAGCACTCACTGGCTGCATATTATTGTTTATTGCATATTGCATTATGTCCATTCTTACTAGGTTATTTGTTTATAAAACGATGTAACGCTAGGTATCTATCTAGAACTGAACTTAAGAAGTAATTGAAGTGAACCCGAGGCGGAATATTTAAATCTTAATAGGACCCAGAGGCATGTCATGTGCACAATGACATGCCTCTGTGTCTCTCTATTGCCGACACTAGTCTCTCCTCCCCCCCCTCGGCCTGTTGTGCCCCCCTGAAACTATCACCACAGATTAAAAGCCAAGCTGTGACCCAGGAGTACTTCCTGGGTCGTGGCTTGGCGTCCGATTGGAGGAAGCTAGCAAGGCAAGGAGCGGTGGGGGGAGCCTGTCATGGAGACGGCAATGCAGAGGAGGCTGATTGACAAGCCTTAGGTAAACAGACGGCTAGCGACAAGCAGATTATTGTTAGCCCGGTGATAGTTTCAGGTGGCCACAGCAGACCGGTGGGGAGGTATGTGTGTAATTTAGACCCAACTGACCAGAAAGATCAGCAGGATAGCCAGGCAACTGGTATTGTTTAAAAGGAAATAAATATGGCAGCTTCCACAGATCTCACACCTCAGGTTTTAAAGGGATCCTGAGCAAGTGATAAAAACAGAATTTACACTTACATGGGGCTTCCTCCAGCCCACCGTAGGCTGCGAGGTCCCCGGGAGTCCTCCTGGATCCTTCCCTGGTCCCAGTCTTGGCTCCGGTTAAAGGATGACTTCGGCCTGAAGTCATCAGGTCTGTTTCCCGCTTCCATGGATTGATGTGTTATGACGCCCGGCTACGCGTCATCACGCTGGCTGGCGTGACAGTCCTGCTCATACATGCATCAATCTTAGAGAACAGTGTCATGACGCGTAGCCGGTCGGCGCAATGTCGCAATCCACAGAAGCAGCGCCTGATGACTTCAGGCCGAAGTCATCCTGTAACCGGAGCCACGGAAGCGGGAAGCAGCGCCTTTTCAAATGCTCGAAAAGAGGGGTGCTTGTGGAGGAATCTCCCCACTACTTAAAGCGGCTCATCTCACAGGTTGGCTCAAAGGTGGTGGATTTCACTCCTCCTGATGTTACAGAGGCATTTGAATTTAGATGCCAACTACAGTACTTACTCATTATATGACAGCCTGTGTGGTGAGCCACTTTGAGGGACAATTCATTTCTTCCCTCATATATTAACCTATATTTTAAAGTGGTATGAAGCTCAACATTTCCTCTTTGTTCTAAAAAGATTATGTACAGCATGAAATCAACAACAACAACAACATTGTAGCAGAAAAGAATACCAGCAGTTAAACACAGCACTTTGTTCTTCAGTGGGAAGCAGTGATGGGCCGAAATTTCGCATGTACGAAATTTCGCATCGAAATTCGCATTTTGCATCATAATAGCAATGCGAAATTTCAGGGAAAATCGTAATTGATTTCATATGTAATAGTAGTATTTCAATAATTTTGTGTAATTTTCGCGCAATTTTGTGAAATTTTGTGCCGCCTTTGGCAGTTAATAGCAAAGCCCCTATACATGCTATTGCTACCAAAATTAGTACATATGTTAACCTTCTTGCCGGTTATCCAGAGCTTAGCTCGATGTAACCTGCGCAGGAGGATTTCTCCGGCCCCGCTGGGCCGATTTTCACACTTTTTTTTTACTGCACGCAGCTAGCACTTTGCTAGCTGCGTGCATATCCCACTCGCCGATGATTCGCCGCTACCCGCTGCCCCCCCCCCCCTCCAGACCCCTTGCGCAGCCTGGCTAATCAGTGCCATGCAGCGCTGAGGGGTGGATCGGGATTCCCTCTGACGTCCCGAAGTCCATGACCATGGCGCCAAGGGAAGCCCTGCAGGAAATCCCGTTCTGAACGGGATTTCCTGCTTGCAAAGATCGCCGGTGGCGATCGATCTAGGTAGGGGGATGCCGCTTGTCAGTGGCTATCATGTAGCAAGCCCTGGGCTCGCTACATGATGTAAAAAAAAAATTTAAAGTGCTGCACCGCCCCCTTGCCGTCAGAATTGGACCTGCAAGGGGGTTAAGGAGAATAGTGGGTATAAGTCACACTAGAGCAAAGTTTTTCAAAAAGACCTTGTCGTTTTTGAGAAACTCGATTTTAAAAATGCAAAGAAAAATGGTTTTTAAACTGTCTTTTTTCCAAGTTGTTCCATTTGTTCTTTGCATTTTTTAAATCAATTTTCTCAAAAACTATATGGTCTAGGGATGGTCGTAGTCAGCCAACTTCGCTACGCTGGAACTACGCATTGTTTTACGCAATTACGCTTCGTCAAACTACGGCTTCGAAATCAAATATTCTCTTCATATGCATTTCGTAGACTATGCGTTAAAATATGCAATTACGCGTAGTGCGAATCGTATTGTTTGCGGTCGCTTATGCCATTATGCGGAAAAAATTACGCATTAATTCCTTAGCAAATGCTTGTACCGGGAACTCTTCTATGCGTACATTTGCCTTTCCAATGCGTAATTTTGTAAGCATACAATCGTACGGAGAAAAATAGACGCGAATAACGCATTCATAGTTTACTTCGCAATACACATGTGAACTACGCGTAGGGGCGTAAACTACGCATAACGGTACTTCGCTATGCGTAAAATCATAAGCATAGTTTTGAAACTTCGCCTACGAACTACGATGCGTAGATGTGAACTACCATGCGTAAATTTGAAATGGCGTAGTTTCTGCTCATCCCTGATATGGTCTATTTGAAAAATTATTTTTTTACCCTTGTACCCACTATACCCTTTAACATAGGTAGCAATTTTGGTGTCAATAGCATGTATGGGGGCTTTGCTATCAAGCTCCAAAGTCGGCACAAAATTACGCAAAATGTCACGAAAATTATGCAAATTTTTATGCAAAATTACGAATGACTATAAAATAAATTTAGTTTGCAAATCATAATTATGTATAGGCGTAATTGTGAAAATGTATGCAAAATTTTGCGAAATCGCAATTTTGCCGATTACGATCATCACTAGTGGGAAGCTCCTTGCTTCAGTGGAAAGCTTCTGGCCACATCCAAAGAGATGATAGGGTTATCTTTTGTGTACATTACTTTGTCAGATCCATTTAGTAAGCATTAGCACTAGGCTGAGAAACAGAAAGAGTTGAAAAGTGATCACTAGATTTTAGTATATAAATACAGCAGCTATGCAATAAAATGCAAAGGCATCTTTCAGAGCAGATAAACTGTACTTTGCCCCATTTATGTTAGTAATAAAACTTGCCAGTCAAACCAACAGATGCAGCTCTGAGAACAAAACATTTATTTGTAATTAATAAAATAAATGTGTCTTTTTTATTTTTATTTAAATCCAATAAATAAGATACAAATGAAGAACTCAGTACATTTTCCCTTTATTATAAATAAATAATAGCTGGAAGAAATGAATCACTCCATCCAAGCTCATTGTATAAAACCACCGAGACCTACACTATACTGTGCTTTAATTAATGTCTCAGGTACAGGCTCTAGGCGCTAACAACCCATCAGCCTTCAGGTTAAATTAAGGCACTTGACAGCTAACTGTTGGCGTCTGATTTGGTGCTATGCGCTACAATGGACATCTGCCTGTGGTCAGCTAATTTGGCCCCGCTTTCGTGTGTAACAGTAAAATTACAAAGAGAAGAATGACTTGACTGGCTTTTTCCCTTCCTAATCTCGGAGTTAAGTGGAGAACGCACACTTAGAAGGCTTTCCATTAAGTGTAAAGAAAACATGAGGGAATCTTTACGGTGTAAATTGTAAATAAGACAGTGAAAGAGCAGTGACTTCTAAGACACAAACATAGCAGAGAGAAGAGAAAGAAAGAGAGTTTCTAGCAGTACGTAAAATCAGGCCTGGCAAGGGATCCGGACCTAGCGGCTTGATTTACTAAACCGTGATAACTGATATCACGGTCGCGGTAGTGTTTTGCACGCGTTATAACACACATAACATTTTTCACGCACAATAGCAAATTTTGCACATGAAAAACATTATGCATGTTATAATGCGCGCAAAACGCTACCGTGGCCGTGATATAAGTTATCATGGTTTAGCCCCTAGAGTGAAAGCTTGCATTTTAACCACTTAAAGACAAGCAGGCGTATTAAAACCTCCTGCTGGAGCCGCTTAACGGCTCCAGGACAGTTTTATAAGTTAAGCAGCGATGCGGCCGCTGTGCGTGTGCACGCTCCTGTGCGCTCGGGCGCGCTCCTGTGTGTGCACATGTGTGCTCCCGCACGTGTACGTGTGTTCCAATGCACAAGCGTTCCCGTGCACGTGAGATCAGTAAAAAAAAAAAACAACAGAAAAAATACACCTTTATTTCCAAATAATATACTGTCACCATACTTTGTACTAGGGACATAATTCAAATCTTGTAATAACCAGGAGAAATAGGCAGATAAAATGTGTGGGTTTTATGTACAGTAGCAGTGTTTATATTAAAACTAAAGGGGACAAATTGGAGAAATAGTGTATTTTTTCATTTTTTTCCTTGCTTTTCCCTTAAAAATGACAAAAAAGACAAATATCAACCCCCAAAAAGCCTAATTGGTGGAGAAAAAAACCTAGATATAGATCATTTCATTGTGATTAGTAGTGAATAAAGGAATACTGTAGGGGGGTCGGGGGAAAATGAGTTGAACTTACCTGGGGCTTCTAAAGGTCCCCTGCAGACGTCCTGTGCCCGCGCAGCCACTCACCGATGCTCCGGCCCCGCCTCCAGTTCACTTCTGGAATTTCAGACTTTAAAGTTTTAAAACCACTGCGCCTGTGTTGCCGTGTCCTCGCTCCCGTCGATGTCACCAGGAGTGTACTGCGCAGGCACAGACCATACAGGACCTGCGCAGTATGCTCCTGGTGACATCAGCAATGTCATTTTCCCCTGACCCCCCTACAGTATTCCTTAAAGCTATTGGCAAATGAAAGGGATGAGCACTGAAAGGTAAAAATCGCACTTGTCCCTTAAAAACCGGTAAAAACGCCTTTGGGGTGAAGTGGTTAAAGGAAACACAAGGTGGAAATAAACTGATTAGATAAACAATTGCATCTGTTCTCCTTGGCCTAAAAATTGCCTTTTTTTTTTTTTTTTTTTTTTTTTTTTTAGATATTTTCTTTCTAAATCTACTTTTTAAGTTTTTACTGTTTCATGGTCTCTGCTCAATGACACATGCATTGAAGTATGCCAGAACTAAGATCTATGAACTATTGACCAATTTTTTATTTTCCATGCCTGCAGAAGCCATTTTCAGCCAGGGAAGTGTTTTATGGCGGTGATTCCTTATCAGTAAGCTATTGTCCGACTCGGTCCTGATCCACATAGAAACTGTTATTTGCATACCTGATTTTTAACTCTTTCATGCAGAGAAAGAATAAAAGGAACACAGCATACAGTATAATATTAGTGAGATTTTATGCATCACAGAATTGTGTTTGCTTTAGCTGCTGCTGTTTGGCATTGAATATGGTTGCTTGACATATTATCATCAACCAGTATTCCCAAGTCCTTATCCAAGTCTGATGTTTCCAGCTGTGTACCATTTATCTCATATGGGGCTTGATTCACTAAGACAAATAGACTTATCAGATTTAATACAGAGTAGTCAGAGTAATCAGAGTAGCCTAGCGTAGCGAGTGCTACGAACTTATGCCTGGCAATGATAACAAGAGCTCCACTCATCCTGCCCTGAGCCCCTGCGGGTCCAATCACTTTAAAGAACATTATCCCTGCACTTTGATTGGCCCAATAGGATACCTGTTTCGTGTTAAGTGACAGGCAGCCTATTGGGCCAATCAAAGTGCTAACTCAGTTAACACTTTGATAAGGCGTTAACGTAATTAACTTTGATAATGCGTGTTAAGTCGGTTAATGGACTTGATTCACTAAACCATGATAACTCATATCACGGCCCCGCTAGCGTTTTTTGCGCGCAATTTCACAGTGCAATTGCGAATTTTCGACTTTGCGCACAACTGTGAAATTGTGCGCGAAAGCGCAAGCGGCTGTGATATGAGTTATCAGGGTTTAGTGAATCAAGCCCTATGTGTGTTAACTCTGATAAGGCATGTTAACTCTGATAAGGCATGCTATTTGTCTTAGTGAATCAAGCCCATGGTGCTCTGCTCAACCTTTGGAATGGCCTGACTAATAAATAATAAGCATTCAAAAAACTGTTACATTTCAAGGGAAATCTACATCTCCAATCTTCGTTTCATAGAAACCCACTAGACTTCAAAGCATAGAAAAAACATGACGGTTTTAACCTTGGACAGATATATGTAAGCTCCATAACAAGAATGACACAAAGAAAGTAAGAGGCACAAGGTGACCCGGCTGATGTGCCATTATTTGATTCTGGAATTCAATATTATTATATTTTGTAACGCGCGCCGACAATGTAAATTCATCTTTAATAAGCAGTTTTGTAATATTTTTGGGCTCAGTAGCTCACAAAGAAGAATAGGCATTATGGATGATTACATGAAATTTTGAGACTTCACTTCATATTCTGTACTAATGTCTATACTCTGATCATAAATGCCTCATTATCTTTATCCCTGACAATGTTGCTGTCTGTGGCAGCTATCAGTGGTAATTAGGATCCTCATAGACCCACTAATAATACACTGCAGTTTGCTTGTCATTCTCAGATTCTTGTAAAATAATTAGCATCAGGTGATTTTGGGCCACGCGGAGACATCATGTTATAAATAATTCTGTTTCATATTTATTCGGCTCTGTAATGGACAGATGGGATGCAACCTCCGTCATTTAATAACTCAGTTTGGCATAATCTAAGAATTAGTTCTGTATTTTATTTATTTTTTCCAAAAAGTGATAGTCTTGGATAAGATGCATTACCTATAGTTTATGTCAACTGGATCAGGCCTACTATTTAATTTATTCGGTTGGGTAAAATCTAAATCTTAAAAAAAATGACAATGATAGAAATTGGGGAAAAAAACACATGTATTTAACCTATTAGAAGCTTCAATAGAGTTATTTTGTTTAAGATAAGTGCACTGGTTTTGACCTCTGTCAGCAGAACTCCTTGTGCTGTAAATTCTTGGAATGCTTTGATGCCTCTCTGCTATCAGAAAATATAGAAACTGAAAGCAGAAGTCCCCTGTTATTGACTCACACTAGCCCCTTGTGACATAAATACATATTACAGCAGTACTGAAAGGAAATGTAACACATAAGGAATAAAAAATAAATTGGCCTGGAGCACTTGCAAGGCTCTAAATAAATTTGCCACAAAAGGTCTAAAGGATTGCCTTACAAAAAACTGTAAAACTTAAAATATATTTGTAGGCAAACACATGTGATGCGTTTCACAGGTTTAGGCCCCGTTCACACTGCACGCATTTCCAGCCGCGTTTTGGAAACGCGTGCAGGTGGCCGACACGCACGACATCAGACAGTGCATAGAGTGCACTGTCTGATGTTCACACTGCATGCGTTCCGGACTGCACACATTTTTTGTAAAAACGCATGGCTGTCCAATCACTTTTCAGTGATGGGATCAGCCACGCAACGCACACAAACGCGGATGGCGTGCGTTCGTACGCGTTGCGTTCCGCACGCATGGCCATCCGCGTTTGTGATGTGAACAGGGCCTTAACAAGCTTCTTCAGGCAATAAGGGAGTAGCTTGTGCTATATATCTCTGCGCTTGGGTGCCTCCGGAAGCGCCTGTGGGTTCGACCCAGGAAATGCGTTACAGCAAAGTGAAGTGCTCTCCAATAAAGTGTTTTTCTTTCTCGATACAGACCTATTGTGTCATTGTGTCATTTGTTGGGAGGCAAGTCCACCACTACTTTCCATTTTTCAACTGTTTTTAGTGTATTTAAAGCGAACCTAAACTCAGAACGTGCTCTCTGCTCTAAAAAATACACAACAGCATAATGACCTTTAAACAGAAAACATTTCTTTGTTACAGCTGATACAAATCATAAAACTGCACTGTTTCTACTTCCTGATTCATGGAAGCAGACCTACTATTAGCATCCAATGCTTCAAATGAGCTTATCTGCCATCATGTGACACAGGAGAGAGATCAAATTACAGCTTGTTATTAAACACATGAGGGGGAATTAAACAGGCTAAAACCGTCTAAATACATACAGGGTGCATTTCTCTCTGTTTCTTTCTGTCCTGTGCAGTGAGTTTATCCTTTTTTTGGTGCGTCTGTTTTACTTATATCAGTCTTGTTGTTGTCCACCTTTAGTGGAGGGTTGCTACCCTATTTCCTCAGCTACCACAGAGAGTGACTTAAAGCGGAATATAACCCTGCATTTCAACTTTGCTCTAAAACATTATTTACAGTATATTATATGCAACCAGCATTTTTTTTTTACTAGACCAGCATTGGAAGGGTTACACAGAGATACATTTTGTTTACATAAATGTATCTAAGTGTTGAATGTGCCTCGCTATCTCTGACTGAGAAGGAGCTGGAAGACAGCCAAAGAGTGTGTAACATTTCTCAATAGATACATTTAACTAAATAGAATGTAACAATCTGAACTTCTGCATATCTCTCCACTGAACTTTAAACCTCTGTGTTTACCCTTCCAATGCTGGTCTAGTAAAAAAAAAAATGCTTTTTGCATATAATATGCTGTAAATAATGTTTTAGAGCAAAGTTGAAATGCAGGGTTATATTCCGCTTTAACAGGATCGGGTTTATTCTCCCCCGCTTTTGTGTCTCTCAAGCATATATGTATAGTTGACTGCAACGTGTCCAGGTACAGTGGCTGCAAAACAAGGCCAAAACATAACCTCGAAATGTGGTGCTATGCATTGCATTAGTGCCAAGCACAGGGCCGGATTTACCACTAGGCACTGTAGGCACGTGCCTACAGGCGGCAAGCATGTGACAGGCGGGGAATGTCGGGTTGGATCAGCCGGTAATTCGCATCTTTCCGGTAAATGCAGAAAAGGTTTAGAGCGGCGCCTGCAGTATCCCCATCGAGTCGAGACAGTTCCACTGAAGTAGGGGAGGACGAATAATGCTACTGACTCTGACCATGTTAATTCAACCCCAGACCTTTCCTACGTTTACTTATGGCAGAGCAAATTACAGGGCAGTGGCTGAGATTCCGCCTCCCTGGCCCCTCTTCCACGCTTCTCTCCGTTATCAGCTTCTAATGTTTTCCGCTCCCCCTGCTCAGTGAAATAGTTGTGGCCACTTAACTCCGCCCCCGCTCTTTCCCTAGGCAACACGTGGTTTGTAATGCCGCTGGGGTTGATTGAAGAAAGCCCCGGCAAGTGCTTACTGTAGAAGTCCTTCAGCTGAGCCCTGAGGGAGGGATCGTGGGGCAGCCAGACATGGCAGGTGAGAGACTGGGCTTTATAAGCAGCACACACACAGGCTGTGTCTGCAGAGAACGAGGGTCAGGCTTCTCTGCTTCTGGCTGTTGCATGTTTATGTTTGCCACCTCTGACCTTTACTGAACTTGTCAGCTGAGATCCCGGCCCAGCCTGGTTTGTATCTGCACAGGATTTCTTTGCACTGTCCAGCGAGCATCATGAATGATGTCTGGTTCAGTGACTGCTGTAACTAGGAGATTCCTATTCATCCCCTAGCATTCCTGTCTGCTTAGCATTACTGGACTTCCTGTCTGCAGCATTTCTGGACTCTGCAGCACTGGCAGGTAGAAGCTGCAGAGAACCTAGACAGTAGTGTAGTAGCTGATATTTAGACAGAGAGGGATTCATATATCCAATTATGCACATAGCGTGACAAGATAAGGAGATCAGGAGGTCTTGTGGTCCATCCAAGTGGCTGTGGCAGACCTGTCAGGTGGTTCGAACCTCAGGAGGGGAGTGGAGGTAGAATATGTTTTTAGAAAAAATAGCAAAATATTTTATTACAGTGCACCTGGGTAGAAAATGACATACTTGTCTAAGGAGAGGAAGACCTCTGGAACCTAATAAGGTTTCACTCACTGTCCTTTCCTCCATTGCCGCTCACGGACCCTCCAAGGATTACCAACAAGGGCACCTCAATAATCTGATTGGGGGGGCGCGCCCCTCACCTGACACAAATGCAGCCATACTTCACCTGTGCAAGTACAGCTGTGCCTGCGCAGTAGGCCAGAGTCATTCATGCACAAGCAAGCTTACTGAGTATGGCTGCACTTGTCCCAGGTGAAGAGCGCCGCCCCGATCAGATTATCGGCATGCCCTCAGCTGGAGGGACCCAGGCAGAGGACAGTGTGGGAAGCTTCTTCTTAGGTAAGTATGTGTTTCTGAAAGTTCTGTTTCTCCTTAGAGGATTCAGAAAGTGTGGCCGTGCCTGCGCTCGTGATAAAAAACTAAACTTAAAAAGCTGAGTGTGAACCAATCCCTTACTTCTGCTGCTGGAGGAGGTAAAACGTTAAATACATGTGCTTATGTACACAGGGTTTCAAAAATGTGTGGTGAAATGCGAACCTGAAGCGAGAAGTGTATGGAGGATGCCATATTTATTTCCTTTTAAACCATACCAGTGGCCTGGCAGCCCTGCTGATCTCTTTACCCTCAGTAGTGTCTGAATTGCACACTTGAAACAAGCATGCAGCTAATCCAGTCAGAAACGGCAACTGATATTGCTTTAAAGCAGACCTGAACTCAGAACTTCCTCTCTGCTCTAAAAGATACGAAACAGTACAATAACATTCAAAGAAAAACTTTTCTTTGTTACAGCTGATACAAATCCTGCAATTAATCTGCAGCGCATCTTCTTCCTGCTTTCATGTAAGCAGACATATTGTTCACATCCTGTGCTTTCAAATAAGCTTAACTGCCTTATCTGCTGTGGCATTCAGGTGACTCAGGGGAGAGATTAAATTACAATTTGTGATTAAACACAGATGAGGGGGTAATTTTACTGGCTAAATTCTCTAAATACATGCAGGGTGCATTTCTTTGTTTTCCTTCTGTCCTGTGCAAGAGTTCAGGTCCACTTTAACGGAAATAAACATGGCAACCTCCATATAATTCTCGTTTCAGGTTCCCTTTAATCCCACCAGAAAGAAGGGGTGTGACTTAGGGGTAGGGTGTGGCCTTGTTTTTGGGCGGAGTTTAGGGCGCCACAACTTCTGTGCCTATAGGCTCCTGAGGCGTAAATCCGGCCCTGGCCAAGCATTTCAACATGTGTATCATATGTCTTAATTTAACATGTAAAATGCTAACTATGACTCTTGGGTTCTTGCAATTTTTGTACGCATTGCATATTCTAATTTTAGGGTGAATTTGTTTTGGATCACTTCCACTTGTGAGTAATCTTTCCGTCTGGAGAACAGTAGACTTGAAATTGTTTGGAGATCGCCTTATAACTCTTCCTACATTGATGGGAAGCAGCAATTGTTTCTCTAAGATCATTGCTGGTGTCCGTCCTTCTTGTCATTGGCCTCAATTCATAAAAGTCTTTGCGGTAAAAAAATCTAGGAGGGAAAATACTGCATTCGCTATTTTAGACCTTTGTGTGCTAATTCATAAAGATTTTCACAGCTGTCTTTGAAGTTTAGTAAATTACCGCAGCCCATTGAGCGGTACAGCAGCAGAAGTGTGGTGATATCTCTCTTTGTTACAAGCTGTAATTACGGTTCCCTGCACAGACTCACAGAGAGGTTGGTTCCCTGCACAGACTTACAGAGACTTCGGCTCCCTGCATAGACTCACAGAGACTTCGGCTCCCTGCACAGACTCACAGAGACTTCGGCTCCCTGCATAGACTCACAGAGACTTCGGCTCCCTGCATAGACTCACATAGACTTCGGTTCCCTGCACAGACTCACAGAGACTTCGGCTCCCTGCACAGACTCACAGAGACTTCGGCTCCCTGCATAGACTCACATAGACTTCGGTTCCCTACACAGACTCACAGAGACTTCGGTTCCCTGCACAGACTCACAGAGACTTCGGCTCTCTGCACAGACTCACAGAGACTTCGGCTCCCTGCACAGACTCACAGAGACTTTGGCTCCCTGCACAGACTCACAGAGACTTTGGCTCCCTGCATAGACTCATATAGACTTTGGCTCCCTGCATAGACTCACATAGACTTCGGTTCCCTACACAGACTCACAGAGACTTCGGCTCCCTGCACAGACTCACAGAGACTTCGGCTCCCTGCATAGACTCACAGAGACTTCGGTTCCCTACACAGACTCACAGAGACTTCGGTTCCCTGCACAGACTCACAGAGACTTCAGCTCTCTGCACAGATTTACAGAGACTTCGGCTCCCTGCACAGACTCACAGAGACTTCGGCTCCCTGCACAGACTCACAGAGACTTCGGCTCCCTGCACAGACTCACATGGACTTCGGCTCCCAGCACAGACTCACAGGGACTTCGGCTCCCTGCACAGACTCACAGAGACTTCGGCTCCCTGCACAGACTCACAGAGACTTCGGCTCCCTGCACAGACTCACAGAGACTTCGGTTCCCTGCACAGACTCACAGAGACTTCGGCTCTCTGCACAGACTCACAGAGACTTCGGCTCCCTGCACAGACTCACAGAGACTTCGGCTCCCTGCACAGACTCACAGAGACTTCGGCTCCCTGCATAGACTCACATAGACTTCGGCTCCCTGCATAGACTCACAGAGACTTCGGTTCCCTACACAGACTCACAGAGACTTCGGCTCTCTGCACAGACTCACAGAGACTTCAGCTCTCTGCACAGACTCACAGAGACTTCGGTTCCCTGCTCTGACTCGCACAGACTTCGGCTCCCTGCACAGACTCACAGGGACTTCGGCTCCCAGCACAGACTCACAGGGACTTCGGCTCCCTGCACAGACTCACAGAGATTTCGGCTCCCTGCACAGACTCACAGAGACTTCAGATCCCTGCACAGACTCACAGAGACTTCGGCTCCCTGCACAGACTCACAGAGACTTCGGCTCCCTGCACAGACTCACAGAGACTTCGGCTCCCTGCACAGACTCACAGAGACTTTGTCTCCCTGCATAGACTCACATAGACTTCGGCTCCCTGCATAGATTCACAGAGACTTCGGCTCCCTGCACAGACTCACAGAGACTTCGGCTCCCTGCACAGACTCACAGAGACTTCAGCTCCTGCACAGACTCACAGAGACTTCGGCTCCCTGCACAGACTCACAGAGACTTCAGCTCCCAGCACAGACTCACAGAGACTTCGGCTCCCTGCACAGACTCACAGAGACTTCGGCTCCCTGCACAGACTCACAGGGACTTCGGCTCCCAGCACAGACTCACAGAGACTTCGGCTCCCAGCACAGACTCACAGGGACTTCGGCTCCCTGCACAGACTCACAGAGACTTCGGCTCCCTGCACAGACCCACAGAGACTTCGGCTCCCTGCTCTGACTCGCACAGACTTCGGTTCCCAGTACAGACTTATAGTAAATTTGCATTGTTAAGACTTCACCAGAGGTTTTACCGTTTGTTGAAGGCTTTATGAATTGACATTTGCTGACAATTTACTGACATGTGTTGGAGGTAGTTACAGCCAAGTCAGTAATTTACCTCACTGTTCGGTAATTTCAGTTTTTCATACGGTCGGTAACAGCCTTTATGAATTGACACTTTGCTAAGTGCTCGGGAAAGTCTGCTGTTTTCAGCATTACCGCATGCGGTAATGCTTTATGCATTGAGGCCATTGTATTAAAACACACCTCAATGTTTCAGACCAACAAACGTAAAACATTCTTGCTTTTAGAGAGTTGGTGGTCACGCCTTCTTCCATTCCCTCACAGCATCTCCCAGTGAGGCTGCCATACAAATGAACCCCATTCCAGTAAATCACAGACTAATTAGAAAACTCCCATCAATAGAGTTTATAGGATGGAAAAATATATACAATTTTCTAAATAAAGCCTTTAATTGGCACAATAAAACAGTACATTCATAAAAAAAAATTAAATATTTATGTATGCGATTGTAAAATCTTAGAGTGTTTGGTGCAAGAGTCACTTGTCAAACAGCCTCTTTAGAGAAAGGCGCTTTCCAGACTAAACACTAAGGGCCTGAACCCACTGATTCATTTGCAGCTATATCATGTCTTTATTTTAAATAATTTTGCTCAGTTCAGGTTCCCTTTAAAGTGAAGTCATGTGGTGTGTACCATCTGCCACAGCTGTCGACTAGCCGTTATGCCTTATACTAAGAGGAGGAAGGGAACAGAATCTGGCCACACCTCTTAGGACAGAAGTGTGTCAGTGCGCTCAGGGCCTTACTGAGACAGGAGCGCTTGTTCCAGGTGGGAAAAAGTGTAGATGCTGCCCTGCATATATTTATTCATCCCCCGCAGACAACCTACTCACAAAGTATGTGTGTGCATGATGGCACAAGCATGACACCACACCCACTGTTCAGCTTGCTGCTGCCTGCATGCTTTGGTCCACCCCACTGCCAGTGCACATGGCCGAAGCTGAGGAAAAGTCCCATCCGGTGCAGCTTCACCTCTCGGCCTCTGCCTCTTAGTGGGGTCTGGATAGTACCTCTCTCTCTCACTCTGCACTGCACTGCCCCCCTCCCCCCTCCCTTCATTTATACTGAATGGGATTGCAGTGCAAATGTGCAGGAATGAATGCAAACATTCACTTCCATAGTGAATCCAAACTGATTCTGATTCTGATTCTGATTCTGAATCGCAATGCATGGATGGAAGGAGCATTATAAGCTGGGCTGCGCTATAGCAGTAATGCTATAGTGCGCAGAACACGTAAGGGTAATTTGGTGATCCAGCGATCGCCAAACCCCAAATTACTTTGAGTTGCTACACTCAGAGGAGGAGGAGTGTTTAGCGCCTGCGGGCATTTGAGTGGCAGCAGGGTGAGACGTCATTTCAACTCACCCTGCGCCCAACTCACCGGTGGCATACTAATACATACACTGGTTGGGGACCAGTGCAAAATTCAATTTTTGAGCGAAATTTCCATTGAAAATAACTTTTATTTTTCACTTTTTTTTGCATATGTCGCACATTTTAGCGGGAAAAATATTGAGTTTTCACTGAAAAATAGCAGTAGGAGAACAGAGGCGCCAGCAGGATAAAAGTGGATAAAATCTTTAAAATTAGCTGGGAGCGGTGGACTCACCTCCAGAAAGCAGACTCAAAAGACTGATTAATAATAAACACATTTATTATATAGTACCCCAAGGATGCAAGAATTTTGGCAAAAGCAAGTAAAGCGCTACTTGCTATTGCAGAAATTCTGTTTGTCCCCACCTTATTGCCTGATGAAGCGGGCATTGCCTGCGAAACGCGTTGCATCCTTGGGGTACTATATAATAAATGTGTTTATAATTAATCAGGCAGTCTTTCGTGTCTGCTTTCTGGAGGTAAGTCCACCACTTCCTCCCAGCAAATTTTAAAGATTTTATCAACTTTTATCCTGCTGGCTCCTCTAGTTCTCCTACTGCTTTACCGTGTCCACCCCTGGTGGAGGGGTGACCTACCCCTTTCTTTCCGATCTACAGAGAGCGACTTCTTAACCCTGAGTGAGGACAGGTCTAATCTCCTCACCTGCCCATACAGTGGTTGCCAAAGAGGTAACCCATGTATGTGAGTATACCTATCTCACTAACCATTTTCTCCTATTGTTTTTGACATACTACACTATATTGGGCTCTCGGTTTCTCAACTTTTGTTTTTCACTGAAAAAGAGTTGTGGTAAAAATATCGTTTTCCCACGTTTCTGTGATTTTTGCTGCGAAAAAATAGATTCTTTGCGTTGAAAAGATAGATTTTTTACGAAAGCCTGAGAATACAAACTATTTTTCACAAAAATTTTATTGAATCGCAAATAAGATTTTCAATGTGAAAATGACTTTGGCAAAAGTTTGCAAGCAACACTGATGGGGACATCAGACAGTGAAGTTTATGCACTTCTTCTGTACCGCGGATCGTGTACACTGCGCGTTGCTGAAAACGTGATCAGCAGCAACACGCAGATGAAATGAGACTTTACCAGCCTGCTTTACAAAGCAAAATAGCTTCATTCTGCTTGACAGATGAAATTAATAACGGCCGAACTTAGTAGTGAAGTGGCTTCATCTTGATGGTGAATACAGTAAGAGTTATATGTTGTCTGTTTCATAATTATCCAGTAATAACCAATACGCCACTCAATAAAGGATAAAGGGCGTTCAGAATTCAGGTGGATAATGCAGTTCTTGACTTAAAGCATTGTGTGCATTTCCATCTATACTGCACATGGTCAGTGCAATCCATGACCTCTTCTCAACTGTAGCAGCTGAGGAAAGGAATTGTGGAGTTTCCATGACGACCTATAGAATGTTGAGTCATGAAAGTGTTCTAATTTACCCGAGGTTTGAGATGACCCAGGCCAGGCTCAGGAGTCCAGTCACTTGTGGGTGAGCAGGCCTTGTCAATCTCCTGCTCTGACAGCCATTAGAGAAGTAGTTCGACTAAAGCCAGAGGGCTACTGTCCTCAGTGTCACCAAAATACAGTTCCTAATAAGGCACAAAAGAAAACAAAGAATCGTATTTTTATCACATATTTAGGTCAAAAATATAGACAGTCTGTATTTAAAAAGAGCTGTGTGATGGACTAAACAAAAGTATTCCCAAAGTTACATCAGATATTATATTGCGTACATCGAAAAAGGGCGACGCGGTAATTTGGGCGCTAGGGAGAGCCGCTAGGAGAATATTGGTAAAATAACCGATATTCTACTATAAGGCAATGGGTAGGAATGGTTGTAAATGCTGTTTTCCGATTCTGCTGAAATTCCGATTTACTTCAATGCTGATTACAGATTCTGTGGATTTCTAATTTTCATTTTCCGATTTCTGAGGAGTCTTTTTTTGAGTAATTTTTTTGCATTCTCTAATTGGCCAAATACTTCCGCGTTGACTCTGCGTTCTCTGATTGGTTCAATGCTTCTGAGTTCTGTGATCGGGCTAAAATGACAGAGTTGTGGTAATGCAGTATTTCCCCAGAAATCTGACTTCTGTTTTCCGAATGCCGATTTTGGATCCGAAATGCAAAAATTTTATTTCCTCAGAATCCGATTGAGCATCGCTAATGGGTAATAGTACGGTAGTAGAATATTCTTACTGATATTTTACTATTGCTAAATGTAACCCTTTTCTCAAAGTTACACTCCTTGTACCAGTGTCTAACCCAGGCATGGGCAAACTTGGCTCTCCAGCTGTTGAGGAACTACAAGTCCCACAATGCATTGCAGGAGTCTGACAGCCACAGTCATGACTCATAAAGGCAAATGCATTGTGGTATTTGTAGTTCCTTAACCCTCCTGGCGGTCTATTAAATTCCGCCAGGAGGCAGCGCAGCAGTCTTTTTTATTTTTTTAAATCATGTAGCGAGCCCAGGGCTCGCTACATGATAGCCGCTGTGCAGCGGCATCCCCCCGCCCGCTTCGATCGCCTTAGGCGATCTCCGATCAGGAAATCCCGTTCAAAGAACGGGATTTCCTGGAGGGCTTCCCCCGTCGTCATGGCAACGGGGCGGGATGACGTCACTGATGTCAGCGACATCGTGACATCATTGGGAGTCCCGATCCACCCCTCAGCGCTGCCTGGCACTGATTGGCCAGGCAGCGCACTGGGTCTGGGGGGGGGGGCGGCACAGCGGATAGCGGCGATAGAGCGCGGGGGCGGCTGCGATCGGTGTGCTCACGCACATAGCAAAGTGCTAGCTGCATGATGCAAAAAAAATTATGAAAATCGGCCCAGCAGGGCCTGAGAAAACCTCCTGCGCGGCTTACCGGGGTTACCGCCAGGAAGGTTAACAGCTGGAGGGCCAAGTTTGCCCATGCCTGGTCTAACCCTAACCTCCCCCTTGCTGCAATATCAGCCAATCCAGTCCCCACTTCACCACTAAACTGACCCTCTGCCAATATCTAATACTGTGTATTCTGATATTTATTGGGCACCTCTGGCATCCAAATTGCTCACTGCATGCCAGTATATGCGGCACCCATTTTTCCTATGTGCGGCCGGCACCCAAATTACCTGCTTTTGCAACCTGAAGTGAAAATGACTTAGGAGATAAATAACTCTGTCTGTAGAACTATTACTATTTCTAGTAAATGCTTCTGCACCAATGGTGATTGGACGTGCAGCGATCAACTCTGGAGTAACAAGTGCTTGCAAACACTCCACAAGATCTGCACCATCAAAGTTCCATCTTCATTAATCCATAAAAAACTGGTTAAAAGCTGTGTGTGTAAGGCTAAGGTGACGCACAGGCATTTCGGGATGTTTGAGTCCTTTCTCAAACCATCACAGACCCACATTAAACATCACATGCTAAAACACACATTTATATAGGAAACAAGTGGACCAAATAGAGAACTATAACATTACCATATATGCATATGTATAAGATACCATGCACCAATCAGAAGCTGCCAAACAGTACAGCAAGAGTGCACGGCAAATATATGTATATTATTAGTATATAAAGGCACAAAAAATCGCCTGAATCCACGCCATCAGATAAAGAATGACTCACCAGTCACAGCCCTGTGAAAAACACCGGGCAAACGCTAAAAAAGGCTCACTGTGCTCTCTTAGCACCACTGACCAATCATAGTGGTGTAAGGTCTTCCTCTGAGAAAGGACTGAAACAGCCCGAAACGCCTGTGCATCATCTTATACTTACCCACACAGCTTTTAACCTGTTTTTTTATGGATTAATAAAGATGGAAGTTTGATGGTGCGGATCTTGTGGAGTGTTTGTACAACTATTACTAAGCAGAACTTTCTGAGAGTCCCTTATTGCTATTTTCATTTGAGAATTTCTCGACTTTTATAGCTGTGGCCCAAGGGTCTGGTAGAAATTCCTTTATTTCCTGTCCTAACAGGATAATCAGGGCTGGGTTTATCATAAGGCACTGTTGGCACGTGCCTACAGGCGCCTGATGATGGAAAGGAGACTCACACTCCTCCACTAGTGCCTCCTTCCCTGTGCAGAGTCCCGAACAGAGTGTAAATGAGAGGTTACTCACTCTGCTCTCAGAATTCCACTAATGAGATCTACCTCCAGTCAGGGGCACCTCTAGCAACTTAATACTGAGGGTACCGCTAGCTACTTAATACTAAGGGGCACCTGTATTTACCTATGACGGGCAAGGGAAGTAAGGGAGAAGTGACAGCTGGGCCAACCAGCACACTTGTGGTGGAGTTTGTAGGTTCAGGGAGGACAAAGTCTAAGGTGCTCGGATAGGGCATCTATGTCTGTAGGCTCCTCCTGTGAAGTAAATCCGAACCTGAGGATAATATCTTCTTTTGTAGGACAGGGGAGAGTTTGAACCCCAGTTTCCCCATCAAACCTATTTACTATGTATTGCCTATATTTTGCTATATATTGGGAGGGCAAGTTATATAGTTTGGAAATGTAGCGAATGGTTTCCAATGAGAGTTAATTACGATGTCCTCTGGCTACACACTGACTTGTAAAGTTTACAGGCAAAATGGATCCTGAAAGTGCCATCCGCCAACATGGAAGGGACGAGAGAGAGAGAAGTCATCTTGCCCCTCTGATATAAAAGGTATGATGGAGATGAAATGAGCTACTTCATCTGTAAATTCTCCTTAATGTCCATTTATCACCAAGGAAAGGGATGGTCTGGCTAATCATGACTGAAACACTGAATGACAAAGGTTTTTCTGAATCCCACTTGAATGTGATAAAAGAGGCTCTAGCTTATGTATTGGGTGCTTTTTCTAAACATAAAAATGTCTACAACATCTTCACTGAATGTGATTTAAAAGTCCTTAAAGGAAAACTACCCAAGCTAAGCAAAGAGGTATATTCATGCTGGATCCACATACCTCTGTGCATTGTCCGCTCCAAATCCCCCCACCCCGTCCCTCATAATCATTCCTTAAAAGTTTGACTTTTGGCTAAAGTCACACCTTCAGATGGAAAGAGTGAAGAAAGGATTGCTATGATGTTCAGACACCAATGGCTGTGTGCTGATTTATTTTGTTAGGACAGCAATTTTACACTGTTATACAAGCTGTACAGTGACTACTTTACATTGTATCAAACTGTCATACCTTCAGTGTTGGCCCAAGAAAAGGTATAATAAAATATTTACAAAAATATGAGAGGTGTACTCACCTTTGTGCAGAGCCAGCATTAACACACCTCTGTGCTCATCTTAGGTAGCTTTGCTTTGGGTCTAGTGTGCTTATTAAATAGTTCAAATAATTTCCAACTCTAATTTCACCCCCCCCCCCTCCCCCGCACTCATGCACACACAACACACACACACAACACACACAACACACACACATACACACACGTTTTCCATCACCCACTGTCTTCTTATGTGTGGTATGAAAATACACTGCCCCCTTTCATGATGAACTTATGAACTTGCAACTGCCTGCATACTGTTAAGGCGTGACAAGGTAGAGGAGGGAGCAGGCTGCAGACTCACCTTCCTTGAACATTTATTTGATCATTCCAGGCACAGCTCACCAGAACTCATGGTCCTTCTCTCCTCCCTTTTCTGCTGAAGAGGGATGGCAATGCTTAGGAGAGCTCATGGAGAAGCATGTGATCTGTTTGATCAGCTGAAAGATTTGTATGATCCTGATTTGCTGCGATGACTTCCTGGTTTAATGATCTTGACCAGCAAATCAGAACCTTACAAAATCTATCAGCTGATCACACTGATCACATGCGTCTCCATTAGTTTCCCTAAGCGTTGCCATCCCGACTGCTAAAATCCGCACCTACTGCTGAGAGTGACAAATAAATATCCTGGCTATACAGTGAGAAGGGTAGGCGGGGACCAGAGCAGTGCTACAGTCCATGGGAGAGGAAAGCTGTTGTGCTGAAAATATTTTTTAAAGTAGTTTTTAGTTTTAGCTATTTTAGGGGGATATCTGTGTGTGCAGGTGACTATTACTGTGCATAATTATTAGGCAACTTAACAAAAAACAAATATATACCCATTTCAATTATTTATTTTTACCAGTGAAACCAATATAACATCTTAACATTCATAAATATACATTTCTGACATTCAAAAACAAAACAAAAACAAATCAGTGACCAATATAGCCACCTTTCTTTGCAAGGACACTCAAAAGCCTGCCATCCATGGATTCTGTCAGTGTTTTGATCTGTTCACCATCAACATTGCGTGCAGCAGCAACCACAGCCTTCCAGACACTGTTCAGAGTGGTGTACTGTTTTCCCTCCTTGTAAATCTCACATTTTATGATGGACCACAGGTTCTCAATGGGGTTCAGATCAGGTGAACAAGGAGGCCATGTCATTAGTTTTTCTTCTTTTATACCCTTTCTTGCCAGTCACGCTGTGGAGTACTTGGACGTGTGTGATGGAGCATTGTCCTGCATGAAAATCATGTTTTTCTTGAAGGAAACAGACTTCTTCCTGTACCACTGCTTGAAGAAGGTGTCTTCCAGAAACTGGCAGTAGGACTGGGAGTTGAGCTGACTCCATCCTCAACCCGAAAAGACCCCACAAGCTCATCTTTGATGATACCAGCCCAAACCAGTACTCCACCTCCACCTTGCTGGCGTCTGAGTCGGACTGGAGCTCTCTGCCCTTTACCAATCCAGCCACGGTTCCATCCATCTGGCCCATCAAGACTCACTCTCATTTCATCAGTCCATAAAACCTTAGAAAAATCAGTCTTGAGATATTTCTTGGCCCAGTCTTGACGTTTCAGCTTGTGTGTCTTGTTCAGTGGTTAAGCTGGTGCCCCCTGCTGGCCATATAGCCATTGTCTATATGCAACTGAAGCCCTCTCCAACGACTGGCTGAATTGCTCAGCCTCTGCTTAATTGATTACTGCAGACTAGGTGTAACGTGTGTATGCACTTCTTATTGGCTTACAAGCAGCCTGCCGGCTTTATATAAGCAGCAGAGAACTGTTTGGGAGTGAGTATTTCCCTTTGTGTGTTTGGTAAGTTTCAGAGCAGTTGGGGACAGGCTCCTGGTGGTGGCAGCTCCAGGGCTTGACTGCGCTCACATATAGTGTTACATGCTGGTTCTGGGGCCCCGGGCAGTGAGAGTTCCCGGGCCCCAGGCTGGCGTGTGCACTATTGTTTTTAATTTTATTGTAGATTCCCATGCAGGTTAGTTAGGAGGGGGGCAGATGAGAGGGAATATCCTGCACGCTGGTGCCTCCTGCTGGCCATATAGCCATTGTCTATATGCAACTGAAGCCCTCTCCAACGACTAGCTGAATTGCTCAGCCTCTGCTTAATTGATAACTGCAGACTAGGTGTAACGTGTGTATGCACTTCTTATTGGCTTACAAGCAGCCTGCAGGCTTTATATAAGCAGCAGAGAACTGTTTGGGAGTGAGTATTTCCCTTTGTGTGTTTGGTAAGTCTTGTTCAGTGGTGGTCGTCTTTCAGCCTTTCTTACCTTGGCCATGTCTCTGAGTATTGCACACCTTTTGCTTTTGGGCACTCCAGTGATGTTGCAGCTCTGAAATATGGCCAAACTGGTGGCAAGTGGCATCTTGGCAGCTGCACGCTTGACTTTTCTCAGTTCATGGGCAGTTATTTTACACCTTGGTTTTTCCACACGCTTCTTGCTACCCTGTTGACTCTTTTGAATGAAAAGCTTGAATGTTCGATGATCACGCTTCAGAAGCTTTGCAATTTTAAGAGTGCTGCATCCCTTTGCAAGATATCTCACTATGTTTGACTTTTCTGAGCCTGTCAAGTCCTTCTTTTGACCCATTTTGCCAAAGGAAAGGAAGTTGCCTACTAATTATGCACACCTGATATAGGGTGTTGATGTCATTAGACCACACCCCTTCTCATTACAGAGATGCACATCACCTAATATGCTTAATTGGTAGTAGGCTTTCGAGCCTATACAGCTTGGAGTAAGACAACATGCATAAAGAGGATGATGTGGTCAAAATACGCATTTGCCTAATAATTCTGCACTCCCTGTATATGCATGCATGTGTCAATATGTATCTCAATAAAGAGAGAGAGGAAGCGAGGAAAAGGACGTGGAGAAATAAAGAGTGAGAGGAACGGAGGGAGAAAGGAGAGGGGGCAGAGGGAAAAAGAAAGTAGGAAGGAAGAAGAGAGGAGAATGAAGTGGAGAGAGATAGAATGAGAGGGAAGGAGGAAAAGAGGTTCAGAGGGTGGGGGAAAAAAAGATAGCTAGAGAGAAGAAAAGAGGAGAAGGAAGTAAAGATAAATAGAGTAGGAAGGAAGAATGGAGTGAGAGAGGGTGATGGAGAGGGGGGGGAGGTTGGAAGATAAGCAAGGGAGTGTGGAGAGATAGAGAGTGGGAGGGAGGAGAAAATTGGGGGGGAAGAGGGGGTAGAGAAAGAAAGGATTTAAAATATATTTGGGGGAGATCTGCTTTAAAAATGAATAATGTTACAACTAACCCTGGCAGACTCATAAAACATAAATGAAAACAAAACATTAACTTAAAATTTAACTACTCGGGGTGGTTGGAAATGCCGATTTCTGATTCCAAAGAAATTCTGTTTTCTGCCAATGCCAATTACCGATTCTGCAAATTTCCTATTTTGTTTCCCGATTTCTGATTTCCAAGGGATCTTTTTTTAATCATTTTTTGAATTCTCTGATTGGCTAAATACTTCCAAGATGACTTTGCATTCTCTAATTGGTCCATTGCTTCTGGGTTCTGTGACTGGGCTAAAATTCCCGAGTGGCGGTAATGAGGTATTTCCGCAGAAATCGGATTTCCATTTTCCGATCGAAAATGTTATTTCTGCAGAATCCGAATTAACCTCCCTAATAATTACTTGAATGATGAAATGCCTCTGTAAAACACCTGGAGTGGGCTGAACCTGACAGGAATTGAATCCCTGTGATGAGAGCTGATTGGCTACAGTTAATCCCCTGATCTTTCCTGACCGGTTACAACAGAAGCAAACAGACACACTTCAGCTAAATGTGAAAGATCACCACGTCAGCAATCGGTACAGGAAAATCAATGCCATTGCAGGAAACACTTATGAAGACATAACAGGAGTATAATGGCACCGCCTCGGAAAGCTCTCATCTTTTTAAAACCCTATGTGCTGCCTTAATATGCCGCATTAAGGCTTTCATTTGATTGTCACTTTTCACAAAGAAACGTATTCTGCTCAATTGTTATGTCATGTCGCAGCTAAACGAGAACGGAGAGACCCCCCGCTTTTCTGTTGTGTCTGAAATTCCGACGGTTACCACACTGATATAATGTCTCGAACAATCACAGCGAAATGCGTCGGGGGACTTTTAATCCAATCTGGTGATGAAGCAAAGTATTAAGTGTATTGAGCCATGACAAAGATGTTGATTATAATATACTTCAGCTGTGCTATGTGTTGACCATGAAGGAAAAAGTAAAATAGAAAAATAGAATGTTATTAGCTCCTGATGAGATGAAATTCCTTCGGTGTAAAACGGCACGCGGAGAATTTTTATCAATCTTTTTCTTTTTCTTTCCCCACCGAGATATTTCCCCTGTGCACTTTCCCAAGCAGGTTATAAAGAATCTGTAGGGGGTCGTACATAATAGACAGATACAGGTAGGCAGCCTTTTTAATTTACTGTTTGTAACATGGTAATGTTGGGTGTAGGGCGGAGTGGGGGTGGAATACAAACGCTGGGGAGCGTCATTGTTGTTCAGCAATGCTAATTATGTAATGTGTTAAGTTATTATATCTAAAGTATACATAAAGGTAGAACTATACTTACGCATATAAGTACAGTTACAGATTTGCCTCCTGAAGTGCAGTAAAAGCTAAACTGGGCTTCCAATCTAAATTGTAAAAAAATAAAATAAAAATAAAACAAACAATGCAGAGTACCTGACTATAGTACATAAACAAAGGGGAGGGGTAGAAGTTGGTAATATATTCAGGATACTCACAAAACAAGGTCACACATGTAGTACACAGGGTCAGATTTACCATAAGGCACTGTAGGCATGTGCCTACAGGCGTCTGATGATGGACAGGTGACTCACTCACCTCCCTTAGTGCCTCGCTTCCTCCTCCTCTAAGCAGAGTCCCGAGCAGAGTGCAAATGAGAGGTTGCTCACCCAGCTCTTTGCATTCCATTGATCAGATCTACTTTCAGTCAGGGGCACCACTAGCTAATTAATACTGAGGTTCCTCTGGCTACCTAATGATAAGGGACACCTGTAGCTGCCTATGAAGGGCAAGGGAAGTAAGGGAAAAGTGACAGCTGGGCCAGCCAGCACACTTGTGGTGCAGTTCGGTGGGGGTTTTCAGGTTTATGGAGGTCGGAGTCTAGGGTGCCAGGACATGTGTGCCTATAGGCTCCTGTGATGTAAATGCGGGCCTGTAACCACATATAAGTTATCTATATTTGATGGATAAAGGAAAGGTTGGCTACAGCAGTGTGACAGCTGATAGTGGAGGGTTCACACTTCTTTCATCTAGGTGCCGCTTGCATGCTCTGATCGAGGTACTATAGCATATGTATTGAAGGAAGAGGAAGAAAGATCGGCACTGCAAATAGCATTTATTCCTTAGTGAGGCACTGTGACAGAATAACATCATGGTGAAATGTAGTAAATACATAAATGAACATGCCAGTGCAAATGGATAGTGTGATGCCGGTGGGTGCTGGGCAATGAACGCCCAATGGCCATTTCCAGCTGAGAGCGCTTCTACTCAACTGCTCAACTGCCTCTGTAGAATCGCTGTTAGCATGAAACGGCCATCAGGCGTTCATAGCCCATCACCCACCGGCATCATTCAAGCTTGTATTAAGCTCTTTTACATAAAACAGGATACAGCAGGTAGGGCAAGCAATGACGACATTTCAAGAGGAGCTCCTCTCTTTATCAAGTCCACTTTTCCTCTGAATATAGACACTCACAGCAGCCTTATATAGTGGCTGCTCCACTGGGGAGCCAATCAAAAATGACCAGGACGCCCTGTTGCCAGCCAATCCCTTCAAAGTCTACTTCCAAAAACACTCCCACTTGCAGGAAGAACTGATGGGGATCTGCTCCTGTTCAGGAGCACCAATCCCCATCAAGCAAACATTAAAACGCAGACCAATGGTCATAAAGGAATAGCCCACAGTCCAAAAGTGTGAGACGCATGACGTAAAATACGCCAAAAAATATGCATGCATAAAACAATGCATACATGTCGCACGCGTAGAAGCGAAAGCATATATACCCGGAAGCGTCAATCATCATATACATAGACGTATCAATAAACGACCAATCTGGTATATTAAAAAATTGCCATAATACAACCCGAGTCTACGATGTGGGCTATTACCTCTCACCAAATGAAAGGGCAAGTGGGAGATGTAAATTAAACCACAAATATAATTACAAAAATCGTCGCTGAGTGGCGACCGCCAAGATACGGCGGCCAGTCACAGCGCACAAATAACAAAAATGAAAACCCTTTTGCACATTCCTGAACCGGCGGCCGCACCAAGATGGTGGCTGGTTCGGGATGACAAAGGAAACATTTGTCACTGACTGGTGGCCGCCCAAGACGGGAGCCAGTCAGTGCACAATAAAACAAAAATTCTTTGTACATTGCCGAATCAGCAGCCGTCATCACAACGGTGGCTGGCTCGGGATGTCAAAGTAAAAAAAAAATACATATATATGGTATCCATTCCCTGACTGATGGCCAATCCAAAGATGGCAGCCAGTCAGTGGTGTAAACCCTAGAACCAATGTAAGCATTACAAAAATAGTGTTCTGCACTTGCGCAGTGCTACATGGGTGGACTCTTCCCCTGGGCCAAATTCAGTGTTAGCCATAGGCGCTGTTTTCCCAAGATACACCTCTTGTGGTTGCTGGGGCAGCAGGTACAAATAATTTCTGCTTATGAGGCTTTGAAGTAGAAGCCATGTTAGGGAACCAACAACCATTTCCATATACAGTATATACGCTGAGGAAGACAATTGCAGAGACATCAGGCACTTCCTATGACCAGATGCAAAAGTCAAAGATTTCAAAGAAGAAGAAGAAAATGTACTGATTGCATTTTTCAGGATCAAACATGATATCTGTGCATGATTTTGACTTCCTAAGCACATTTTTGACAGAGGTTCACTTTAAAGGACACCTTGATGCTGACATTTCTCTGGGCAATGAAACGAGAAACGCTACAATAGACTCACCAAGAATCTCCTTCAATATCATCCACGATAAGCAAACAAGGTAGTGCCACAGCATTCAATATTCTCATTAGTCATCCGACACGTAATTAAAAATCACCGTAATGTGCATCAATTAAAATAAACATCATTTAAGTTGTACACATCACATAAAATTCGTAAGTGGTGGAGATCATTTTTACATGCAATAAACTGCTCATAAAAGCTAAAAAAAAAAATCCAGTGTGATGACATTTCATAGGATGATTAATTTTCTCTCTGTGCGCCCTCCGATGATGATTATCTCGTACAAGAATGAATACATGCATTCTAGCGGTGGGACAGTCACCCTGATCTATGATACAGAGAAGGGCCCAGAGATTATCTTGTTTGAATGGGAGATTAAGGAGCTGGCTCGGAAAAGCTGCAAGGTCTGATAATGAGAAATAATGGCACTAAATGCAAGAGGTCCAGAGCATATCACATTAAAGAATTATATAGAATCTGTACAAATATTTTTAACCTTGTGGTTCACATTGGGCATAATAGATGCGAGCAGCTGGACTCGGAGAATGACGGCATTGCCAACAGTTTGATAGATGTAATTAACATATAATACAACCACCGCTACCGCTATTATTAAAGGGACTCCGAGCTCTGAATAAAAACGAAATTGGTACTTACCTGGGGCTTTCTGCAGCCCACTGTAGGTCAGGAGGTCCCCCGGCGTCCATCTGGCTCTTTTTCCTGGGCCTGACCTAAAATGGCTGCTCGGCAACACTGGGCCCGAGTGTCGGGCTCCTCTTCCTTAAACGTCATGGCTGTCATCACCATGCCGGCCGCCTCGCTTCATCACGGCGGTCGGCGTGATAGTACTGCACATGCGCGATTAAACCATGCATGTGCAGTACTGTCACGCCGGCCGCCGTGATGACGCGAGGCGGGCGCCGTGGGGATGACAGCCATGACGTTTAAGGAAGAGAAGCCCGACACTCGGGCCCAGTGTCGCCGGGAGCCGCCGGGCAGCCATTTCTGGACAGGCCCAGGGAGAAGAGCCAGATGGACGTCGTGGGACCTCCCGGCCTACGGTGGGCTGCAGAAAGCCCCATGTGAGTACCAATTTCGTTTTTATTCAGAGCTCGGAGTCCCTTTAAGTAGATACAAATTTTATTACTACTTATATCTATTTTACATATTTGTGTCCCACTGATACATTTTATGCAATAGAGAAACACTCTGCACCCGGCTTTTTAAACCCTTTCGCACTTTATTTGGCCTGAGGAAATGGGTAGAGACCCAAGAAACGCATTGCCTGTGCTTATTAAAATTCATGATAGATAGATAGATAGATAGATAGATAGATAAATAGATAGATAGATAGATAGGTATGAATTTGTCATTATTGAAGTAAGCCACTATGAATGCTCATTCGGATGTCGCGGAATTGAAATTTCCAGAATTTCCAATCGGAAATCTGAATTTCCGATCGGAACTCGGAAATCAGATTTCTGCAGAAATACTGCATTACTGCAATTCGGTAATTTTAGCCCAATCACAGAACTCGAAATCAATAGACCAATCAGAGAATGCAGAAACAACTCGAAAGTATTCGGCCAATCAGAGAATGCAAAAAATGTAAAAAAACAACCCACTACTCGGAAATTGGAAACCGATCGGAAATCGGATTTCTGTAGCAATACTGCATTACCACAACTCTGTAATTTTAGTCCAATCACAGAATCGGAAACATTGGACCAATCAGAGAATGCAGAGTCAACTCGAAAGTATTTCGCCAATCAGAGAATGTAAAAAATGACCCAAAAAAAACACTAATCGGAAATCCTAGCTCGGAAATTGGAAACCGATCGGAAATCCATGAAATCGGTAATCAACATTGGCGGAAATCAGAATTTCTGCAAAATCGGAAATCAACATTTCCGACCATCCCTATAAGCCACCTCCCTCTTTTTCTCTATTATTTGTTTTTAAGTTTTATATACTCCTTGTTGTCTCTTTGTAAAGGGCTAAGTTTGGTAACTATGTGGCTGATGCTACTTGTCAGGACCTTACTTGGTAACCATGTGGCTGATGCTACTTGTCAGGACCTTACTGCTGTTTTTGAGTTCGACCATCACCACCCTCTATGGATACCTGAGTGGAGTCGGGTTTCTGCATCTCCACCTGCTTCTAGTGGTTGGTTGCTCCGTATGCAACCTCCCATGGTGAGTATTCATTCCCACAATTTTCATTTATATACTTTGTGACGTACAGCACCATTTGGACTTGCGTTGTTTCTGTGTTTTCTTTGTAGGGTACTGTAAAGGATAGCGGAGATGCCGCCGCATGGGCAAGCGGAAGGGCGGCTTCTGCCGCACAGCTACATGCTGCTGGTTCGCCTGGTCCTTCTAGTGCACACAGATTAAGAGCTACGCGCGTGCGCGCCAGGCGACAGGACCTTTATGCAAGTAGAAGGGGAGTCAGCTGATCAGGCCGATCAGCTGACTCCAGCTATGCTCCGGATTGGCTGAGTGACTGGGGCGGCGCTGTGCAGCGCTCTGGGTATACTGTATATAGGGCTTGCCTGTCAGTTGCAGGTTGTCTGCTGTTGCGAATGCTAACGTGTGAGCGCTCAGACCCTAGTCAGATCTTACAATGTGTTAGAGCCAGCCGGAGCTGGGAATTCATACTTAGTCAGATTCTGTTGTTATCTTTTATTATTGCTATATTGCTATTGTACCATTCTGTTAGTCTAGTTCCCAGGTGTTGAAACCAAGGACTTCACACCTAGACTAGGTTATTGCTATATAGCTATTGTACATCTGTTAGTCTAGTTCCCAGGTGTTGAAACCAAGGACTTCACACCTAGACTAGGTTATTGCTATATAGCTATTGTACATCTGTTAGTCTAGTTCCCAGGTGTTAAAACCAAGGACTTCACACCTAGACTAGGATTGCTATATTACTACTGTATTATCTGTATGATCTCTCACTCTCCTGACTACTCTCTTGGTTGCTGATTCAGTACTTCTGCCTATCTGTCTACTGTTGCCGACTCTGCCTGTACCTGGATACCAAATCAGTCTTCCGCCTCTGTACTGTATCTGTCTGTTCGTTGCTGACCTTGCTTGTCTGACATTTCTATCCCCACTTGTGGGCCTACCACTAGTAAGGGAAATCTTTAGGGCTGTCACCTAACCCTTAGGTGATCAGTCTTACAGTACTATCTGTGACACCTGTTCCTCAGGTGTCTGTTAGCTGCAAATAGTGTCTGTTGATCACGTGCCCCACAGGAGATCATCTTGCAGCACAGTCAGTGGTCCCTGCTCCTCAAGGGTCCACTGGTTGCAGTACAGTCTGGTTCCCTGCTCCACAGGAAATCCTTGGCTGTAGTACAGTCTTAATCACTCATTCCACCTGTGACCTCACTTGCAGCCCAGTCAGTGGTCCCTGCCCCACAGGTGTCCACTGGCTGCAGTACTATCTGAATTCCCTGCTCCTCAGAGAATTCTTGGCTGCAGTATAGTCTGTATTTCCTGCTCCTCAGGGAATCCTAGGCTATTGTTTAACCTGGGTCACCTGCCCTTCAGGTGATCATTCTCCTTATCACCGTCAGTGGTCCCTGCTGCTCAGGCGGCCACTGGCTGCAGTGCAGTCTGAATCCCCTGCCCCTCAGGGGATCCTTGGCTGCAATATTGTCTGTGTCTCCCACTCCTCGGGAGATAACTTCTCTTATTACTGTTGCACCAAACACAATACCACATTAGGTGTCCTGTGTCTAGCTATACTTGTATTATTGTTGATTCTGCAAATCACCACATAATCAGGTATAGCATCTGTATTATTGGTGATACTGCAGATCACCAATAATCAGAAAAATCTGTGTTGCTGACACCAATCGTTACAGGTACTTTTCTCACCATACAACTTTATGCAAAGCTTTGTATTGAGCACTGGACTAAGGCCTCTTCACCACTTAAGCGCATCGGGAAACGTGAGCTCCAATATGTTTTTTAGTGATGTGATTAAGATTCCATTCATTACGAAGAATGGAAATTACAATGTATTTTGCAGTAATGCTTTGACCACTGTGCATTGCGATTTTGTGGTAAAACACAACGCATGGATGGGGACATTAGGCAATGCAGTCTATGAACTTCTAATGTCCCAGTGGATCACGTCAAATCACGTTGCTGCAAATTGCTGCTAAAATTTCACGCCAAAGTGAAAACATTAATTTTACTCCCAATAACAAATTATTTTTCTATTAAAGAAAACCTGTAAGGACTTAAAAAAAAGAATTTAACTTTCCTGGGGCTTCTACCGGCCTCCTGCAGATGTCCCGTGTCTGCACTGGGACAAAAAAATCCTCCGGTCCCCCATCGTAACTCAATTTTGTTTGCAGCAACTGATCCTCTCGCTGGCCGCGCACATCCTCATTTGCACTCCCATAGCTGGGACTGTCCTGCACAGGTGCAGTGTGAGGTTTTCTTGTACTGAGCCTGAGCAAGACGTACCCGTTGTCAGGAGCATGAACGAGAATGTGCACAGACAAGGCCGCGCAGGCGCATTGGCCGGCGACTTGCAAGTCGGCGATATCGAAAGTTAGCTGCGGCGGGGGGACTGGAGGATCGCTTTGTCCAGGTGCGGGCACAGGACATCTGCAGGGGGCAATTGGAAGCCCCAGGTAAGTTAAACTTTTTTTTTGAAGTCCTTCTTTAACTTGTATTAGTACAGTATAGGATTTTTTTTTAAAGCAAATGAAATGGTTTTTTCTTGAGCAAGAAAGAGTGTTCCTAATATCGGAGCATTCTTGGCTTATGGAGCGCCCTTCAATTCTAAAAAAAAACCATTTTAATAGCCGCTGGAATCAATTTCCCGACTCCATGGCCCAGATGTGTCAGCACTCGTACAAACGTTTTATTTTTCTTGGGAGACTATATTACATTTTAGCAACGTCAATTAACCAACGACGCTATTAATCTACCATTTATTCTTACAGTCAGCAAATGCGGTTAAAAGTTTAAATTGCATTAGCACAGTAACAGACTGGGGAGGAAATTAAATAGTGTTGACAAGCAGCGAATTTTGAATGCTAAACACAAATAACGGTCATAACCTCCTTTGTTTAACTCAAAGCGCATTATTGTAAGGATATAAAGCATAAGTATGCAAGGGAGGAAATGTTACCTTCTGAACCCAATTGAAATCAGCATGTCTGGGAGACCTCGGAGTTCTGTAACTTAATCTTCCCATATTTATGTCCAGTCACTGCCGCTGCTTCCGATCCGGAGTTCAAGATTGTTTCATATGAGTAAGACGAAGCTTTCAAATTGCCCTGCTTAATAGTTTGTTCTCCAGGGGGTACCGCTGAACTTCTGCAAACTTAAAAAAAAACACTAAAAATACAAGTGGTATTAAGAAAACAGAGTCAGATAAATTCTACTGGTTATTTAAAGAGAACCTGAAGCAAAACAAAAACTTATGATATAATGAATTGTATGTGTAGCACGGATAATAAATAGAACATTAGCAGCAAAGAAAAGAGTCTTATGTTTTTATTATAATAAATAAGAATACATAAATACTTTCGCAGGTGCAGTTTTAAAGCTACACTTTGTAAGATATTAAATAAAGCAGAAATAATGACCCTTTGAACTTTCCTGCAGTAAAACTTTATCTCAAGTTGTCTCTCACTGTTTCTTGGCTGTTTGAGTGCTTCAGAAATTTAGGACTGTATTGAACCCAGTGGGTCGAATAGCTCAGAGAAGCTCTTTTACATAGATAACAACTGAAGTATTTAACTCTTCCTGTACTGGAAAACAATGAGACTCATTTCTTTGCTACTTATGTTCTATTTCTTAGCTGTACTAGGGAGACTGTACTTAGCCTGGGAGACATCTCGAGCTCACTCCAACCTGAATTATCGCAAATTCTTTCTGTTTTAGGAAAGTAAACTTTTGTTTTTCTTAGCTGTACTACACATACAATTCATTATACCATTATACTTGTCATATACTGTACTTGTGCTGACACTTTTTTTGAAAAGTAAGTTTTGTAACTTACTCTTCAAAAAAAGTGTCAGCACAGGTTTATGACAAGTCACATCTTGCGTCCCTCATCGCTGCTTGCCTCTGCTGAGGGGGCGCGACTGACTTGTACTTCATTCATGTCATGTGGGCAGTGGTGTGGTCACGCTCACATGATGTACAGCAGAGTGGTAGGAGCGAGGACGGCCGGACGTCACAGAATACTTTGAGTATAATCTTCTCCGATGGTGGTTTAAAGGGTGTTTTATTGACATGTTGTGAAAAAGTTTCACTCAGGGGAAAACTCGGGAGAAAAAATCAATTACATATGGGTCAAGGAATAAAAATATCACCTGGAAGAAAACTCTGGAGAAAAAGTGAATTGGATCAGGGTCATTCTCTTGTCATTCATTTCTCTTCACTTCCCTTGAACCCCTTCTTTTCTTCTCTCATTGACCCATATGCAATTCACTTTTTCTCTTGAGTTTTCTCCCAGGTGTTATTTTCAAACCTTATCAATAAAATGTTTTTTAAACCATTTACAAACAAGAAAAAACTCAAAATAATAATAGTAGTACTTTTTCACCTACATTTTGGTACTTTTTTAGATGCAAAGTGCTGAAAAGTTATTTAAAACAGATGATGAAAATTGATCTCCTAGGAGAAAACTGCATATGGGCCAAGTGAATTGCATACGTGCCAATAGTCTTAATGCTTTTTAACCCTCTGGGCGATAATCCCGAGCTGAGCTCGTGGTAAGCCGCCACAGAGGATTTCTCAGGCCACGGTGGGCCGATTTGCATTATTTTTTTTTTGTTGCACGCAGCTAGCACTTTGCTAGCTGCGTGTATATAGCGATCGCCACCGCTCCGCGCTGATTCGCCGCTACCCGCCGTGCCGCGCCGCTCCCCCCCCCAAGACCCCGTGCGCAGCCTGGCCAATCAGTGCCAGGCAGCGCTGAGGGGTGGATCGGGACTCCCTCTGACGTCACGACGTCGTTGACGTCGATGACGTCATCCCGATCGTCGCCATGGCGACGGGGGAAGCCAAACAGGAAATCCCGTTCTGAATGGGATTTCCTGTTTGCTTTGATTGCCGGAGGCGATCGGAGGGGATGGGGGGATGCCGCTGCACAGCGGCTATCATGTAGCTAGCGCTAGGCTAGCTACATGATTAAAAAAAAAAATTAAAAAATGTGCTGCGCCGACCCCTGGCGATATTATTGTATCGCCCAGGAGGTTAAACCACCAGCAAGCAAGGAAAAAAAATCTCAAAATAATTTTGATAGTACTTTTGCCCCGACCTTTGGGTACTTCTTTATTGACAATTTTAACACATTGTCAATAAAATTACTTTTAAACACCCAGCAAGCAAGAAAATGCACAAGTACTTTTTACAGTACTTTTTATACTACTAATGCTTAGAAGTTGTTTTAAAGAGAAGATGAGAATTATCTCCTAGTTGCACTTTTGTAGTTACTAATAAATGTTACTTTAGACTGTAACTAACCTGTCCATTGTCCGGCCTTTTTTTTAGAAGGGAGGTGAGTCCACCCACTTCCCCCTTTTTAACAATTTTAACTAATTTTATTCTACTTGGCGCCTCTGTTATCGTATTTCAAAAACATGTAGTCCACCCTTGGTGGATTGGTGTATCCCCATCTTCTCCTATCTACAGAGAGCGACTTTTTAAACCTGAGCGGGGTCAGATTACAATTCTCCCCGCCAGCCTGTCCAGTGGTTGCCTTTGTGGCGACCCACCCTTGTGAGTATAATCATCTCATTTATTCACAACAGATCTCTCCATATTAACATACTGCACCATATTGGGCTCTCGGTTTCTCCCCCATTTTTCAAGTCCTAGGAGATATCGCAAGAGAAAAAGTGAATTGCATATGGGCCAATGGCCCATATGCAGTTCACTTTTTCACCTGAGTTTTCTCCTAGGTGATATTTTTAAACTTGTCAATAAAATGCCTTTTAAGCCCCCGGAAGGCAAGAACGTGCTCAAAATAATTTTGATAGTGCCCTTTTACCTACTTTTTGGTACTTTTTTAGTGAAAAAGTGCTGGAAAATTATTTTAAATCGAAGATGAAAAATTATCTCCTAGGAGAAAACTCAGGTGAAAAGTGATTTGCATATGGCCCATGAGTCAAAACGAAAAGGAAATAAGAGGAGAAAAGATAAAAATTAGAAAACAAAACAAAAGGGAATGACAGGAGAAAAGGAGGGATGAGAATTGAATAAGGGGAGAAGAGCTGAGAAGAGAATGAGAAGGAAAAAAGGGAGTGAGAGGAGAAAAGAAGTGAAGATAAAATAAGGTAATGAGAAAAGAAAAAGAGGGAAGGAGAAAAGGAGAAGAAAGGGGAGTAGAGAAATTGAGGTACTGTACAGAATTTATGCTTAGGCTGGATTTGTGACATTTCCCTTTAGAGTCTCCTCTGACATTACTGTGCTAATACTTTCCGTAACAGATGTAACTAAACAAAGAAACAACAATATCTCCGGCTCTGATCCCGACATTAGTTTACCTAGGTTGCCTAATTATTGTCTGTTCTCATTGCGCATCAGATATTTTCAGCTGCAGCCTAATTGCGTCTCACAATTTGCTGAAGGTTGCCGAAGATTAACACACAGTGCTGTTTTGTATGTTGACAGCCCGGTGACATGCACTTGTTCTTCATTTAAAGTGAGTGGGATCTAATTAATCCTTTTTCATCCCAGAGCTGCCTTTTTGCCGTGTCCCAGCGCTGAGTGGGAAGTGAATAATGATTGTGTTCTTGATGATGTAAGAAAAACAGCTTCGTCTCTCCGGCTAGTCACGGCATTGAATAGATGTGACAGCTTCACTTTGGACCGCCATGCAGATGTGCTGCTGAGGGGAGTCCGTAAAGGCTTCATGTTGTCAAAGAACTGACAGATTGTGAAATCTTTTTCTCGGCTGTAAAGCTGTTGTTTTAAAAAGAGGAAAATAGGCGTTAGCAGGCCGCGCAGCACCTCACAAACAGTATTGGACTTGTAAATAGCTAGAGAACTAAGCAGCAGGTGCACATCACCGGCATAAAAGGCAAAATAAGGTAAAAAGGATATATAACTGCACAGGATCCCGGTGAACTTTATCTTGCTTTGAATTCTGCAGTGGGGTTAAGCTCGAAAAAAAAATAAAAAAACAAGTGTCTAGTGCTGAAATTTTTGTACTGTTAGATGTCCAAAGAGAGATCAGTGTGAAGGTTAAGATCTGTTACATCTGAGGAGCTTTCGGAAGTATATTCCCAAATTCCTGCATATAGAAGTTTGAGTACGCTTTACAACATTTATATAGTTATTTATTTATTGCACATATTTTTATAGTTCAAACATAATTCACAGAACATAACAGAATACATTGTAAAATATATCCTTCCGAGAAAAATACAAGAGACCACTGCAATTTATTTTAACCGATTCTGGAGTGCACTGAGTGAAATCGACACCCTGTTTAGCAGCTGTCATCCCTGCCAGGGCCTAGATTTCATCAGTCACCCCGTACAGTCACATACCTCCCGCCATTAGTGCCACTGTCTTATTGCTGCAGCCCTCTTGCTCTGCTGTCATTATGACAGCAGAGCTTCATGTGTTGGTCAGGATGCAATTTTATTGGCTCCTGGCCCCATGATAATTGTGAGCCAATCACAGTAATCCCTGTTTGAAATAGGGAAAGGATGGCTCTGGTCGTTAAAGTGAACCTCCGGACTAAAAATCTACTCAGCAGAACTGAAAAGGCTTGGTGTTTCTTTAACTGTTTCACAACATCAGAACTTTGTTTTTCTTACCAAAGCATCATTTTTAGCTGCATTTTTAGCTAAGCTCCACCCATCAAAGAAAAAAAGCCCGGGCTTTTTTCCCCCTGATGTTGTGCAGAGCATGATGGGATTTCCTATGCTGTTATTAACGTTGCCTAGCAACTGGGAGAGGTGCTCAGGACACAGGACAGTTGGAACTGTGTCTCATACTTCCTGTCACCTCCTTTCAACCAAAAAGATGGCTGCCATCATGAAATCAAACATTTGCCTGTTCTTTGAAACAATGTGGGTCAGAGATTATCTTACCTATTTATTTTAATTAGCATAACTAATGTAACTTAATGACAGACTCAGTATGTTTGTTTAGGCTGGAGTTCCTCTTTAAGAGGCCAGAACCATCAGGTCCAGATCAGGAGTATTTAAATCAGCATCTCTAAGTAGGACATACATTCACTGCCAGTGTCTACTAAAACTCCTACACAAGCACACCTTATTCTGCTTTATAAGGTAATGATTAAGTGATCACCTCAATCAAATCTTATTTAAAGGGAATGTGAAGTGAAAATAAACTTATAAAATATTAAATTGTATGTGTAGCACAGCTAAGAAATAGAGCATAAGTAGCAAAGAAAAGAGTCTCATATTGTTTCCAGTACAGGAAGAGTTGAGAGGCTTCAGTTATCTATGCAAAAAAGCTTCTCTGAGCTCTCCAACCCAGTCCTATTTTCTGAAGCACGTATACATCAAAGAAACAGTGAGAGGCAGCTTCATATAAGGTTTTACTGCAGCAGAGTTCAAAGAGTCACTACACATACAATGCATTATATCATCATTTTTGTTTTCACCTCAGAGTCACTTTAATGAGAATATATTATATATATATGGATGGCAAAACACTCCTAGATATACATCGAAGGTCATTGGGAAATTAAAAATAACTATTGACCATGCCAAAACAGGTGGATAGAAAGGTTTTACGCTTGGAAAAGAAAGGTGCAAAACTGTCTTTAGTGGCACAAGGATACAGTGAGTGTCGGGTTGCTTCTCTTCAAATTCAAAGACGTCAGTACACAAAAAGAGCCAAGCAACAAGCACTGTGGATGACAAAGCTATGACCTGGCAGAGGATGGAAATGAACCAGTTCTGAGAGGAATTGCTGCAAATAGAGATGGCCCAGCCTTGGAGAACTCATGGAGAAGCACATGATCAGTTTGATCAGCTGATAGATTTGTAAGCCTCTGATTTGCTGTGATGACTTCCTGGTTTAACACAAGATCATGACCAGCAAATCAGAGCCTTACAAATCTATCAGCTGATCAAACTGATCACATGCTCCTCCATGAGTTTTCCAAGGCTGGGCCATTTCTAGCTGCAAACTCATTTGAATGTAACTCAAGAACTGTAGCATGACATCAAGTGACCTTCAAACACAATGGCAAAGTAAGACTGAGGTGAACTGCACGGCGCAGATTGAAACAGGCTCCTACAGGACTAAATTCATGCAAAGACCGATAGAAGCCCTTCATCATTAAATAGCAAAGAAAAGTCAGGTAACAGGTTAAGCTTTGCTAAAGACCACAAGAATTGGACTGCAGAGGATTGGAGTAGGGTCATCTTCTCTGATGAGTCCAGTTTTTAGGTTTGCTCAGCACATGGCTTTTTTTATGGTTAGACGGGAGACCTGAAGAAGCCTACAACCCAGTGCCTCGCACCAATTGTAAAATATGGTGGAGGATTGGTTATGATCTGTGGATACTTCAGCATGGCTGGAATCAGGCAGATATGTCTTTGGGAAGGACACATGAATCAAGCCACATATAAAGTTATCCTAGATAATGATTGGTTTCCTTCTGCTAAGACTATGTTCCTCAACTCAGAGGATTATTTTTTTCCAGCAGGACAATGCTCCATGAAACACAGCAAGGGGAATCAATGTCTGGATGGACGACCACCAAACCAAGAGTCAAGTCTGTCTTGGCCAACTCAATCTTTGAACCCTATTGAAAAGCATTAAAACTTCATCAAAAAAGACAATTGATAGTCACAAAACATCAAGCATTGCTGAGCTATTTTTTTTTTGTTTGTTTGTTTGCTTTTTTTTTTTTTTTCAGAAAGAGCATTATGATGTTACCCAGCGGCACTGTGAAAAACTGGTGGAGAGCATGACAAAGCACATGAAAGCTGCATTTGCAAATCAAAGTTATTCCACCAAATCCTGATTTCTGAAGATTGTTTAGTCAAAACATTATTGCTATTTTATTTAAGAGCGAACAGGGGATTTATTTTCTTTGAATGATTCAAGTTCTACAAATACTGCATCATTTTTCTTATTTTGATGTATTGTCATTTCCTTTAAAATTATGCTCGAGAGAACATTTTTATTTGGAAATCAGGAACAATATTGTCAGCAGCTCCTAAAAGCTAAGGCAAAAACTTCAGAAATTGCACCTATAAAACAGGCCCAGATTTACATCTCAGGAGCCTATAGGCACAGATGTCCTGGCACCTTAGATTTCACCCTCCATGGACCTACAACCCCCACCGAACTGCACCACAAGTGTGCTGGCTGGCCCAGCTGTCACTTCTCCCTTACTTCCCTTGCCCGACATAGGTAGTTACAGGTGTCCCTTAGTATTAGGTAGCCAGAGGTACCCTCAGTATTAAGTAGCTAGTGGTGCTCCTAATGGAAGGGAGATCTCAGTGGAATGCAGAGAGCTGGGTGAGTAACCTAACTTCTCATTTATACTCTGCTCAGGACTCTGTATAGGGAAGGAGGGAGGGAGGCACTGGGGTAGAGAATTGAGCCGCCTTTCCATCATCAGGCACCTGAAGGCACGTGCCTACAGTGCATTATGGTAAATCCAGCCCAGCAAAATAAAACCTCAGAATCATATAATTTATGCCCAGTTGTGTGTTATTTTTTTCAAGAGCTCTTGGGCTAAAAGTTCGACCTACGGTACTCGAGTTAAAATGAGCATTGCTACAGCAACCATTGAGGTACTTGAGTACCGTATGTCACACTAATAGCATAACTAATGGAACACTGCTCCCGATAATAACAGTTCTATTGTACTGCGCTGTTTGCACACATCAATATTACAGCAGCTTTGTGCATCAACTCCATTGCCATCTACAGCGACAGCACAGAAGGGAGTCCAGGCAAAATAAGGGGCAGTACAGTGTCTGGTGACCTCAAAGATTATACAGGTATCCATCACCTCAGGTACACTTTAAAGAAATTCTGAGACAAAAAACAAGATACTTACCTCAGAAGTAGGTATCTTTTCTCGGGCGTGAGAAGCCTCCAGATAGCCCAGAGGCTTCCAAGATCCCAGTGGGCCAGTTTGTTTTGCTGTGGTTGCGAGCGTGGCCATGGACAAGCACAACTGTACTGGGCATGCCCAATAGAGAGGAGCACTTGTGTAGGAAGGAAAAAAAAACATGTGCATAAGTGCTTCCCTCTATTGCGGGGATGTCAAACTCCAGTCCGCAAGGGCTGAGGTCCTCACACATTTTTAACACAGCTCAAATTAATTGATGGGACTGAATTAGAAGAAATGTGGTTTACTAAGTAGAACTTATTTCTCCATTTCTCAGTCCATCCTAAACACTGGGACGGATATGGCCCTCCAGGACTGGAGTTCGACACCAGTGCTCTATTGGAAATCTCTGGATTCTAATCCATACCACATGGGCCATGAAAGTCTATGGAGACTTGCTCACTTAACACGATGTGATGCAGCGAGCCGAAAGTATCCAACCCGCCGTATTCCTGACACAAAGTCCTACCACACGGATTATGCAGTAATGCAAGTCAATGGGTGACGCAGCAAATGTGAATGACACCAACGGGATTCCCTAGCCAGGTGGTGGTGTAATACATATGACTCAGTCGCGGCACAGTTGCACAGGGTCATTTGAAGGCTGTTTTCTGTGGTTCGATGCTGTGCTTTCAATCTTAGGTGTAAAACAGACCTCTCTGGTCAGTAGTGTCTGAATCACACACCTGAAACAAGCATGCAGCTAATCTTGTCGAGTTTTTGCATGCATGCTTGTTCAGGGACTATGACTAAACGTATAAGAGGCAGTGGATCAGCAGGACAGCCAGGCAATGTGCATTGTTTAAAAATAAATAAACATGTTAGCCTCCATATATCTCACCTAAGGTTCCCTTTAAGTTTAGTACACATCTTCAGTTTTGATTGACTGGTCAATTTTACCACCACCATGTAATATGAGGGCCAACAGATTTTAATACTCTGAACAGATTGCAAAGGTAACCTCACATACTATATGGAGGTGGTCAGGGCAGAGGTCGAGGCAAGAGAGGCTCCAGCCTCTGGGCGCAGTGTAGGAGGGAGGCGCACAACTCACTCAGTTATATCATTCCCCTATTGTGTTTGAAGCAGAGAGAAATAAGAAAAGGGGATACATTACAGTGACTGCAAGCCAGATAACTAGAGATTAAGATGTTGTGGGGGTCGAGGTCCTTGGGGCGCCTCTTAGTCTAATAGCAATCAGTGTGACGGTTGGGGTGGGAGGGATGGTGGAGTGGCGCACTTTGGTGTCTCAGCCTTGGGTGCTGGAGGACCTTGTCATGGCTTTGATGGAGGTGGTCAAATTGGCCTATCATCGGCCAATCAAAATGGAAGGTGTGTACCAGGCTTAAAGATCTGAATTGCTTTCTTTACCCCATTGCTGAAAATAAGAACCTTTCACTTTTTGACATTTCTAACTTTCTTTTGCTAAAACTGTAAAAGATAAATACTTTAAAAAAATTGACAAATAGTGATAACTAAGAAAACCTCCCAGAAGAGTCACCACCTCGAAGATGTCAACAACAATTCCACTATTCCGGCTTCCAAATGTGTCTTTTTTTTTTTTTAATCTCATTTTCCTAGAGTGATTGACAGGATATTTTTTGATTACGGTACCTGAGGAGTGATACACAGTGTTTATATGTGGAAATATATTTCCTGGAGCTCTGACATACTTTATTGTTGAGTGAGCAGCAAGCAATATGCATTTCCATTCCATCCGGCTCTCGACCGATTCTCTCCAAAACATCCCCTTTATTCCGAGTTTTATCCCAGAGTACATTTTCATTTAGGAGATGTCAGGTCTTATCATTGGAGCCGAATTGAGCATGGCTGAATCACAAACGATATTTGCTGTGTGCTCTGCTCCAGCCTTCAATTGCCTGACTTTATATTAATATATATCAATTGCTTTTTGACATGTGAACTGACAGTTCGTCAACTGGCATTGTGTCTTGTTTGCTCCACTAGGCCGATCTTGCCTGCCTGTATTTCAACCTCTCGCTGGGCATTGACATCTCCCACTTTGGAGCCTTGAAAATAGTGTCAGCAGAATAAACACATTATTGTCACAGATTTGACTCCATGTTTTTATATCACGTTCAAGGCAAGACGGTAGGAGAAACTCAGCAATTTGCAGGAACAAAATGCCTACAGGGTCGCTGAATCGTAATTATCATATTAGTACGAGGAAATTGTCTTGGGATCCGTGTGGGTTATAGTATGGATGCTGCAGACACAACAATGTTTTATACATTATTGAGAGAAACAGTTGTTAATATATGTATCCTCACTGCAGGAAAAATAACTATGGAAACAGGTTAGAAGTTAACAGTGGCATAGCTAAGAAGCTATGGGCCCAGTGTAACTTTTACAATGGGTTCCCTCAAGCACTCTATACAAAACAATTGATATGGAGCCCTGACAATAGCAATGGATAAGCACCGTTTCAAAAAGGTTTATGCAGGGGAGTTAAGGAGATTGTTTAAGCAGGGGAGGGGAAGAGTTTGATAATTATTATTACTATTAAAGTGAAATTAAAAAAAAAAACACCCAGATACTTACTTATGGAGATTGAAGGCTCTGGGTCCGTTAGAGCCTTTTTGTTCCTCTCACGGTCCCCTCAGTCCAGCACCGCCAACCCCTTTAGCAGTATTCAATCGATGACCAATTGGTTGAATACTGATCTGATCTGTTTCAGGAGCTCGACTGCTCCTGAGGATGGGTAACTCCATAATGCGCCTGCATGCGTGCACTTTCTCTCACACTCACACAGGTGCAGTACGGAGCCATCCATCTTTGGGAGCATTTTAGCTCCTGAAGCCTCCCGTGGCGCTGGAACAAGGGGACCATGAAAGGAACGGGAAGGCTCTATAGGACCCAGCATCTTCCTTCTCCATAGGTACCGTATTTTTGGTTGTATAAGTCACACTTTTTCTCCCTCAAAAATGGGGAGAAAAAATACCTGCGTCTTATACGGCAAATACAGGGAATCCCTGACTTATGAATGTCTGCAGATACGAACCGCGACTCGCCACCACGTCTGGGATTCTCTGCCTGTTTTCTCCACTCCCCCCACATGCCTCTACTATCCCCCGTAGGTGCAGCGTCTCCTCTTGTGCCCCCCCATGCATGGCTCCGCTACCCCCGCATGCCTGCGCTATCCCCCTTTAATGTCTTGGCCCACCTACTTGTCTTCAGCGGCTTACTTGATTCAAGACACGCCAAAGACTGCAGACACCTGGCTACTCCATACACTTGCTCTGATGATGCGATCAGTACAAGCCGTGCACAAGAAGAAGTGTATAGAGTAGCCAGGTGACTGCAGTCTTCACAGCAGCATGTATCGGGTAAGCCGATGCCGCTGCAGACAAGGAGGGGAGTCAGGAGGACATTAGAGGTGGATAGCGGACGCATGCGGGGGTGGGGCAGAGGCAAGTGCGGGGGGGGGGACACAAGAGGAGACGCTGCACACAGGGTGCCAATCAGATTAGAGGGGGATAGTAGAGGCATGTATGGGGGAGGGGAGGCATGCAGGGGACACAAAAGGACACATGAGGGAGACATGGGGCACACAGAAGGGACACATGGGGCACACAGGAGTAGGCATGGGGCACGCAGAAGGACATATATGGAACACAGGAGGACACATGGGTAGTCATGTAGGACACAGGAGGACAGATGGAGCACACAGAAGGATACATGGCACACACAGGGTGACACATGGAGAGACATAGGGCACACAGGAGGACACATGGGCCACACAGGAGGACACCATTTGGGGGACAACATGTACAAGACGCTCCCGGAATATGGAAGCACCATGTTTAGTATATTTTATCCCCTGGTTTTTGCCCTGTAAACATAGGTGCGTCTTATACTCCAGAGCATCTTATAAAGCGGAAAATACGGTAAATATCTGGTCTTTTTTTTTTTTCAATTTTAGTTGACATTGACTTTAAGGCATAGAGGTGATCCTTACCAGCATAGCACCAATGAAAAGCTAAAAAAGTGGTTGAACGAAGACCTCTGGTGGGTTCACAGGCCCCCGGTGCAGTCACCACCTCTGCATCACCTATTGTACTCCACTGGCAGTTAACTGCTGTTGGATTTTTACAGCTGTGTCCCCAATTTGTATAGCTTGTCCATCACTTCCTGTTCCGTGGACCTCTGTGGACCTTCATGACTTTAAATTAGTTCAGAATCAAGGATACAAACTTGTTTCGTGAAGTATTTTGACTCCCACTCTACATGGAAAAAAATAATTATTTACTGATGCGTGAGATTTACCCACTTACTGAGGAAAGGAAGTGAGGCAAATTCTTCTAGATGGGAACACAGAAATGACCTGTTATAACTTCCAGGTTGGTGCTGTGTGAACTGTCTTCTTATGTTTTCTTTCGGGTATAAGTACTTATTTTTACTGAGCATGCGAAGCCCATGCACTCGCACCTGCTTAGATCAAATGTGCACATTAACAGCTGTGGCTCGGGATTTAATCTAGGAGTGGTTCAAGTACGGGGCAGGGATAGATGTGTAGGGGGGCAAACAAGCACGGCAGGTGCAGGAGGACAGAAAAAGCAATGAAGGATGAGAAGACATTCAGCTTCTGGAAAATATAGGACCACCTAGCTTCTAGTTGGGCAAGATAAAGAGGTTAAAAATAGGCACATGTAGGTGATAACTATTTTTTTAACCAGTGTGATGTTTGGTTTAGTTACTCTGGAGGCTGGAGCTACTTCAGGTACCCATTGAGTGTATTTTCCCTTAAAGGACCATTATCAGAAAATGTTATTTTTTTAAATACATATGCATATGGATATCCGAACGCATTATCCGCAGATATCCGACCTATTCGGAAATCCGGTTAGACAAACCGGAAGTGCCTTTTAAAATGCTTTAAAAACGTTTTTTACCTTTAAGAACACCTCCTCCCTGCTTATAAAAACTGACATTTTCCATGGTAGAGTAGGATGAGGACAGTATGGCGCAGTTGGTGAGCTTAAGCGCGTTAAAGCGTAACCAAGAGCCCCTGTCACTGTTTTCCAGTTGTGTGCTGCAGCCCCTCTGTATTTGTATATTTCTTATGGAGTCTGGGGACCTCAAGTGCTGTGTGCATGCTTTGCATAGAATTGCATAAAATTTGGTTTGTGCTGCTCACCCCTTGGTATTTATTTATAATTTTCCCCTGTGAGTGTGCATAACCACGCCCACCTCTAGCACAGTTAAGCATATACATGAGTGGATTGCTCAGAGAGTTCATTCGGTAGCTAGTGAAAGGTGAAGTGTTTTTAATTTCCTTTTCTCATATTTAGTTGACTCTTGGGTTTTTGGATTAGTTTCCACTAGACTGCTTATAAAAACTTGCATTTTGCATGGTAAAATAGGACTCACCAGATGGGGACACTTTGGCGCAGTTGGTGAGCTTAAGCTCGTTAAAGCGTAACCAAGAGCCCCTGTAACTGGTTTCCCTGTTGTGTGCTGCAGCCCCTCTGTATTTATTTATATATTTACATTTTTCCATAAGAAACATTACATTTAATAAACCTTTTCCTTTGTTGCTGTCTAATACAGTAGGTTTCAAAAGTCTGACAGATCTGCGTTTTTGAGAACCCATTAGAAGATGGATTGAGGAACCTACAGTGACAGTGGCGCAATGAACGCACACTCCCCAATCCATCATTCCAAATTGCGCACCACAGGAAAAAATGATAGATACAAACATTTACCCAAATAATCATGATAATTTGCAAGCATCTGAGAGATCAGTGGTCTGGCATGACAATCACAATCCTCACATGTTGCTAGACATGATGATGTTACCGCAAAAATGTACCCACAGTTGCAAATTCATGAAAATGATCATTTGTTGCAAAAAAAGGTTGCCCCTTGCAAAAAAAAAAGGCACCTCAAAACCTGTATCATGGGTATGTTCATGGTGGATTCTCAGGAGTTTTCAAATTTTCAAAAACACTTACCGAACGGCAATTGCTCATGTATAACTGACAAAATAGTGTGTCAGTTGACACTATGGGCTTTATTCACAAAAGAGTGCTAACTGTTAGCACGGGCGTTGTAGGGCGAAAATTCGCGAGCGCAAGCAATGCGAAAATTTAGAAAATGATATCGATTTGGCGCGAAAATCCGCGTTTGTGCGCAAAAACTTTATCATTTTGCGTGAAAATTTGCGCTAAAACGGCCGTGCTAACAGTTAGCACTCTTTTGTGAATCAAGCCCTATGAGTAGAGAGACTGGCCTGCATTATAAATAGATCCTTTTCAGGCAACACTTTTGTAAAGAATAAAGGATTCCCCTGTAAAGGAATAGACTAGTCAAAAACGTGTCAGATCTCGGATCTGTCATATTTTTTACTACCTAGTGTAAGTGATAGAAATATAGGAGAAAAGTCATGTATCATGCATATTAATCAAGTTGAAATGTACTTGTTACAGACATTTATTCTATACCTTACAATTTTTTGCAATAGCGGTCCTTTACAAAAGATGATGGTAGATTGTTTTAAGGAAAATGTAAAATTAAAACATTTCCCCAGTTTAACTTACTCAGGGCATCTACGATCCTCTTGTATTTTTATTGATCCTTTGCCGTCATTCCGCTCAGATCTCTGCATCAGCTGTCCTCCTCTGAAAGCCACATGTGTGGCCTTGGTGTGGCCTTGGACTGTAAAATTTACAGTATGTTCTCTAAGCCAATAAGATTATTTTTTTTCATTAAAATACTTTTACTTGTCAGTTCATAGAAAAAAATACACACTGTAGCATTATTTCAGAATCAAATATCTTCACCGTAAATCAGGGGTCTCAAACTCAATTTACCCGGGGGCCGCAGGAGGCAAAGTCAGGATAAGGCTGGGCCGCATAAGGGAGTTCACGTGTCCCCGCCGCAAAACGAGGGCTGCAGAGCCCCCAAATCGCCCCGGGTGGCAATCCGCCGGCATTTCCTGGAAGGGGCAGAGCTTTCAGCTTCAGCTCTGCCCCTCCTGACGTCAATCGCGGCGGATCGCCGCCTCTGCCCGCCCCTCTCACTCTTCCTTCACAGAGAGGGGCGGGGGAGAGGCGGCGATCCATTCGGCGATTGACGTCAGGAGGGGCAGAGCTACAGCTGGAAGCTCTGCCCCTCAGCGCAGTCGTGGATGTTTGCGCGGGGGATTTGGGGGTCTGCAGCCCTTGTTTAGCGGCGGGGATGCGGCGGATTACTTGGGAGCACTGAAGCGAACTATAAGGTAAAATGGGCAAATATAGTTCGCTTCCGTGTCTCTTTTGCTTTTGCCGGTAGGCAGGGCCGGTTTAAGCAACAATGGGGCGCCAGAGCAAAATAAACCTGCCCTCCCCCGCCCCAACAGATACCCTGGAACAGAAATCGGTATTAAGGGACCTTTTTTGCAGCTGGTATAGTCAGGGTGTGAAGCCCCAATCGGTCGGAGCTACCCCAGCCTGCATGGGGGACAAGGGGTTAAAAAGTTTCAGGAGGGGGGACCCCACATAATTTAAAAAAAAAAAATTCCCACACTCTAAACATAAAAAAAAAAATTGGGAAAATAGGATAGAATGCCAGGAATCTTCATACAGCCATATTGCGGCTGTATAGCGATCCCTGGCCAAAGCGCTGCGGCTGCGTATGGACCCCCTGGAAACCCTGTCAGGAAATGTATTGCTCTTTCTTTTGATACATGTAAAATTACACTACCGTTAGGCTTGCTACTAAAAGTGACATTTATCGCATTTAAAAGTATACTATTTTCCTTCGAAACTTTAAAATCGATTTTCTCAAAAACTATAAGGTCTTTTTAAAAAATTGTTTTTTCCTCTTATCCTAATGATCTCCTTAACATATCCTGCAAATTTGGGGTTTCTAGCATTTAAGGTGGATTTGCTATTAACCATTAAAGTCGGCGGGTTTTTAAATGTGTATTTTTTTCCTTTGCAACTTTAAAATCGATTTTCTCAAAAACTATAAGGCCGATTTGAAATTTTTTTTTCCTCTTGTAGCCACTGGGGGCCCCTACAAGCTCTGGGGCCACAAAATATTGTATCGAGGGCCGCAAATGGCCCGCGGGCCGCGAGTTTGAGACCCCTGCCGTAAATTGTGACAGGAACATAATCTAAATTTTGTGATAAGCGGTAGAAATAGCCAAACAAAATGTGTGGTTTTTATCTACAGTAGCACTTTTTATTTTTGAACTGGAATTGATAAAACTGAGAAATAATGTTTTTTTGTTGTTGTTTTGTTTTTCCTCTATTTCCCTTTAAAATGCATAGAAAACAAAACTGTTTTAGAAAAAAAATGCCATACAAAGAAAGTCTAGTTTGTCTTGAAAAAAAAACAATATATATTTTACTTAGGTGGCATTAGTAAAGAAAAAAATATTGCTGATTACCATATTTTTCGGGCCATAAAACGCACTTTTTCTCCTCCAAAAGTGGATCTTATGGTCCGAATAGTAACTTTTTGCTTGTGCCAGGTGCTCCCCTCCCGACCCGCACACACACCAGCAGCCCCATTACCCTCCCTCCCCAAGCCTCTTGTTTCCCCGGCAAGTGTAGAATAAAAGAAAAACATTTTCCCACATGATCGTTCCCCCCCTTACCCCCCTAAGCCTCCTGTATGCCGGTGGCAAGTGTAGGATAAGCAAAGAGTTTTCCTGCAGCGGCTCCATCTCCGCTAAGCCACCACTATCCCTCCGAGCAATTGCAGAGTAAAGCTCTACAGCGGAAGCCATACCTGATCCAGTCGGCCTGATCCTCCTCCTGTAGTTCCTCTCATGCCGACAGTCTCGCACAATCCTCCTCCTGTGGTTCTCTCATGCCGACAGCCTCGCTGGTACCCATTATCTGCGTGATCCCCTACGTCAGGTCATGCATGCTGTCCGCATGAGAGAACCACAGGAGGAGGATCATGTCGGCTGGATCAGGTATGGCTTCTGCGGTAGCGCTTCACTCTGCAATTGCTCGGGGGGATAGTGGTGGCATAGCAAAGATGGAGTCGCTGCGGGAAAACTCTTTGCTTATCCTACACTTGCCGGGGAAACAAGAGGCTTTGCTAGGGAGGGAGAAGCTGTCACGTGGGAAAAGTCTTAATTTTTTTATTCTACAGCTTGCAGGGTGACAGAAGGCTTAGTGAGGGGAGGGGATGCCTCCGAAAATGTTTTTACTACTCTGCAGTCTGCAGGTGCTGGGAGAGACAGGAGGGTGTGGGGGATAGACCAGGGAGCAGCTTTTTTTATTTCTGCAGTTGCTAGGTGATGCAGGAAGCAGAGAGGGGCCACCACAGAAAGACTTTTCCTTGCAGTTGTGGGATATACAGGAGCCTGGGGAGGGGGTGCCACAGGGGTGGGGTTTTTTTTTAACCAAGGGAACAGGGGTTATTTTAGCTGGACAGCAAAGCTTGGGAAAAAAAGGTCCACAAGACACCCCTGAACCATGGACACACCAGGTTTAGTATATATTTTTTCCCTGTTTTTTGCCCTCTAAACCTAGGTGCGTCTTATGGTCCGGAGCGTCTTATTGTGCGAAAAATACGGTAAATACGCTAAAATGCTCTGGTCCATAAGGAGGAAACAAGGTCTAGATGCGAAGTGGACACACTTTGGTGGTAAATGATGTCCTAGGTACTATATTTTCTGTAAAATGCTGAGGCCAATATGTCAGTGCATATATAAATAGATGTGAATATATAGCAAGATATATAGATCTTACAATTATAATAATAATCTACGCTCACTTTTAGAAACATGTAGCTACAGATACTGTCATATAAGTACAAAGTAAAGGCAAACCAACTAAATATCCATCCAATGGGAAGAATAAAAAGCTTTATAATGGGAACATATGAAGCGTGCACACTTCAAATTACCAGACTCTCTAATGAGAGCTGTCGCTAAGATCATTATTTTTCAGCACAAAAATGATTATGTAAAAAGAGTATTAAATCTGTGAAAAGGTCACCTTGGCTGTCCAGTAAGCCCAGGAAAGGATTAAAATAGAAGTGGATTATGTGTGACAGGTGGAAGTTGGCAGCATCTGATGGGAACGGTGACTGAGCAGGGAAGATAACACAACTACAATGTGCATTACACAACAATGGCCCAGAATTCTGACAATACTTTCTTTTTCCTTTCAATGCCACATTTTGAAATAGAAGTTCTATTTTTTTGGTAAACTGATTTTTTAAACCACTAGGATATCACATCTGAGATAAGGAGATACAGAAGTCAAATACAGCTGTAGCATCCTTTCTGCGTGAATAAGCAGGCATAAGCTGTAAAAGGAATAAAAGTTTGTCTAAATTCTTTATTGTGTTCAGTGTCGTTTATAATAAACATATAAAATATTACAAATAAGTGCATTGTTTATTGCTACCTGCTGGTTTCACTGTAATTCCATGTTCACAGTGATACGTTTCAGTGTGGTTTAACAGCCCCTTTTAAAGAAAACCTGTAACAAAAAAAAAAAAACCCTCTCCTGAGGGGTACTCACCTGGGGTGGGGTAAGCTTCTGGATCCTATTGAGGCTTCCCCCATCCTCCTTGGTCCTACAGTGGCGGCGATAAAGCTCCCCAAACAACGGGGATGTAAATATTGACCTTCCCAGCTCCAGCACAGATGCAGTATCGGCTCTCCACTCGGAGATAGGTGGAAATAGCCGATCGCTGTTGGCCCGCTCTACTGTGCAGGCGCAAGTCTCCTGCACCTACGCAGTAAAGCGGACCCGACATCGGCTATCTCTGTGCAAAGAGCCGCAACAGCGCCCCCGCTGGAGCCAGTAAAGGTAAATAAATCAGCACTTGTTGAGGGAGGATTGCCGGACACTTTGGGGAAGCCTGCGCTGGACTGCCTGCAGCTACAGGGGTGGGGAAAGCCTCATTTGGACCCTGAGGCTTCCCCCTCCCGAGATGAGCACCTGTAGGGTGAACTTTTTTTTGTTACAGGTTCTGTTTAACCACTTAAGGACCACAAGGTTTACCCCCCCCCCCCCCCAGTGACCAGGCTATTTTTCACAAATTACGCCACTGCAGCTTTAAAGGCTCACTGCAAGGCCGCACAACTCAGCACAAAAGTGACTTCCCCCCCCCCTCTTCTACCCACCAACAGAGCTTTCTGTTGGTGGGGTCTGATCCCCGGTGGCATGTTTATTTATTTTTTTATTTGTTTATTTATTATTATTTTTTAAATAAATTTTACTTTTTTATATTTAATTTCCCAGCCAGCCTGCCCTCCCTCCCCCCCATCCCGGCCAGCCAATCACCTTGATCAGCTGTCATAGGCATCAGCACTCTTGTAGGATCCAGGGGTACAGCCCTGCCGTAGATCACAGCACTGTACACTGTAAATAGATGGCGTTTTTGGCGTCTAACAGTCTCCTAGTGGCGAGCACCACTGGGAGACTGATCAAGCGGAGATGCGCATGCATCAGCATGCGCAATCTCCTGCAAAACACGCCCCCAAGACTGCACGCTGATTGGCCTAAGGTGGTCCTGGGGCTGCCGCTGTGTCCACGCCAATTGGCATGGAGTGGCCATTAAAAGGTTAAACTGTAGTGGGCCCCCTATGCAATGTTTACAGTGCGATGGGTGCATTGCGATACAACAGTGTGCAGTATGGTAATGCACTGTATGCAGTGCTTTATCAAAAACGTGTGTGTTGAGAGGTACAGTGAAGCATCATTTTCATTAGCTGTATGCTTCACTGTACGCAACACAACGCGGCCATAATGTGTGCAAACTCCATGCAGATAGTGTTCTGGCTGGGACTCGAACTGAGGAACTAGCGATACAAGGCGAGAAAGCTAACCACTATACCACCATGCTGAAAAGACTGTACAGTTTAAAATACATGTAATAGCATGCAGAAATAAAGAGGTTTGTTTCTCCCAGAGCTCAACACTATAAATGACTTTTTGTGTTGCTGTGCTGTCGCTTACAGTAGGTAGTAAACATTTGACAGATCTGACAGAATTTTGCCTAGATCATCTCCTCATGGGGAATTCTCTGTGTTTTTTTTCTTATTCTTAACAAAAGCATTACCTGGAAAAGATCTATACAAAGGATTTACCCCTTCTCATCTGCACGCTATTTTGGCAATTGGCTGAAAAACTGCTATTTAGTCATTACTTTTGAAAATAAAAAATACCCTGAAAGTCCCCCATAAGGAGATGGACTAGATTAAAATATGTTTAAAGGGAGAGCAGTTGTTTCCTTTTTTTATGTACAATTGAGTGTATCTGTATGATTTTACTATTTTCAATACACCAAAAATATGTTTTACATGATTTAATTATAATACTTGGGGAATTTTATATTACTATATGTTGTAAATTGAGACTTAAAGGGATACTGTAGGGCGGTCGGGGGAAAATGAGTTGAACTTACCCGGGGCTTCTAATGGTCCCCCGCAGGCATCCTGTGCCCGCGCAGCCGCTCACCGATGCTCCGGCCCCGCCTCCGGTTCACTTCTGTAATTTCTGACTTTAAAGTCAGAAAACCCCTGCGCCTGCGTTGCCATGTCCTCACTTCCCCTGATGTCACCAGGAGCGTAATGCGCAGGCAGAGACCATACTGGGCTTGTGCTATACACTCCTGGTGACATCAGCGAGAACGAGGACACGGCAACGCAGGCCAGGGGCGTCTCACCCACCAGGCAAGTATAGGCGGTTGCCTGGGGCGCCATGAGGTGGTGAGGCGCCATGAGGTGGTGAGGCGCATTCCCCCGCCACTGCTACCGTGACCATGTTTTTTTTTTGTTTTTTTTTATATATATATATTATATTACCTCCCGACTCAGTCCCCGGTGCTCGGCACGCTACCATGTGCTCAGCAGTGCCTCCACCTCCACTTCTCCCCAGCCAATAGAGCAATCAATACTGCTCTTCTCTGCCAGGCTCCTTCTTTAAAGCCGTGCCCCTTCTTCTCAGTAGCCACACAGGTGTGTGTTTACCTCGTGTGGCCCAGCCTTTAACTCCGCCCCACGCCAGTCAAACCAGGAGCCAGCGGCCAGCCAGCTTATGCCCCTGACAGTCTGACCCCCCACCTGTGTCACTGGCTGCACACAGACACTGGAGCGAGACAGCCAGGGGACAGATGCAGTCACAGAGAGAAGAATGTGATGTGCCCGTGTTGGAGCCCCGCCCCTGCACAAGACAGCAACACAGCCCGGGAGAAGGGAAGTTTCTGCTCCAGAGTAGTGATGGGAATTCCGGCTCTTTTCAGAGAATCGGCTCTTCTGAATCGGCTCCCATTAAAGAGCCGGCTCTTACGGCTCTGAATCGGCTCTTCATTAAATATCACTAAACACCGCTCAGAATCGGAGTAAAAGCCCCGCCCCCGTCTCCATGACAATTCCAGACTGCTTCTCTGACTGCGGCAATCCCTCCTGCTACTGCTCTGCTCCGCCCCATACACAAGCTGCAAGAGGAGGACTACATCTCCCAACATGCCTCAGCGCCCTTTATTGCAGAGCAAAGCAGAGCTCTGTGGGGCGGCTGAGGCATCGGCTCTTTCAAAACTGAGAACCGGCTCTTGTCGTTCGCAGCAAACAGCCGGCTCTTAGAGCTGGCTCGTTCGCGAACGACCCATCACTACTCCAGAGATGATAAGCTGCATGCACAGGCAGAAGAGAAGGTATGCAGGCAGGCTGCTAAGAACACTTCCTGTCCTGTGTGCAGACTCCCAGTACTGTTATAACTGCTAGAATGTGCCCTGCTCTTTTGATACTAGAGTTTTCTTTGAAAGCTGGTTAGGCTGTAGGCTGGTAAAGCTGTAAACCTGTGCTTTAGTGCTGTGCTGTCTCTCCCTCTCCCCTCTCTGTTCCTCTGCCCCCTCTTCCATCTTATGCTGTCTCTACCTCTCTCTGTTCCTCTGCACTCTCTTCCATCTTATGCTGTCTCTACCTCTCTCTGTTCCTCTGCACTCTCTTCCATTTTATGCTCGGCTTTATGTTTGTTTACGTGTATTTTCTGGTGAAACGCTTCCACATTACGATTATTTTCTGACAACGCTGCCCCATTACGATTATTTCCTGGTGAAACGCTGCTGCCCTATGATTAATTTCTGGTGAAATGCTGCTGCAATAAGTGTATTTTCTGGTGAAACGCTGCCACCTTACGAATATTTTCCGGTGAACTGCTGCTGCAATAAGTGTATTTTCTGGTGAGAGACTGCCACATTACGATTATTTTCTGGTGAATTACGATCATTACTATTATTTTCTGATGAAACAGTGCCGCATTATGATTATTTTCTGGTGAAACGATGCTGCATTATGATTATTTTCCTGGGGGGGAGGGGCTTGGGGGGGCGCCACTGGTTTTCTCGCCTGGAGTGACAAAATGACTAGAGGCACCCCTGACGCAGGCGCAGGGGTTTTCTGACTTTAAAGTCGGTAATTCTAGAAGTGAGCCAGAGGCGGGGCCGGAGCATCGGTGAGTGGCTGTGCGGGCACAGGATGTCTGTGGGGGACCATTACAAGCCACGGGTAAGTTCAACTCATTTTCCCCCGACCCCCCTACAGTATTCCTTTAAAGAGGAACTTCAGCCTAAACAAACATACTGTCATTAATTTACATTACTTATGTTAAAGGAGTTGTCAGGGAAATTATAATAAAATAAACGCTACTTACCGGGGGCTTCCTCCAGCCCCAAGCTCCCAGGACCTCCCTCGCCGCAGCTCTGCCCGCAGCCGTTTGCCGGAGCTCCGACCCGGTCCCCGGCGATGACGTCTGAGCGACCTGGAGGTCGCTCTGTACTGCGCCTGCGTGATCGGCGCTGTCAATCACCGCCACGTGGGCCGGAGTGGACTGCGCAGGCGCAGTAGTTTTTATTTCTTTATCTCTTTCCTGCTCTCAGAAGCCATCTACTGACAGGAAAGTATTTTATGGCTGTAATTACTAGGGTTATGTTATATTTTGACCCTGTCTGACCTGGTCCTGACCTGGACAGAAACTGTCACTTGCATACCTGATTTTTAACTTTTTTCAGTCAGAGAATGAAAAAAAGGAACAAGGCCTAGTTATTTGTGTGTTTGGCACTATACATACATATATCATCATGTCACATGTCACCTCGGTTGTCCTTTAACTCTTCAGCCCATTTTTTAACAAAGGAACAGTTCCTCCAAAGTAAAACTTAAACTACCTTAAAAAAAGTTAGATAATCACTTATGTAGAGGGAGGGGTCTGGATCCCATAGGGCCTTCCCTGTCCTCTCTCCATGCCCTGTTTCCACCACTGGCCCCGGTGAGATTATTGGACTAGCTGGTTGAATATGCCTGCGGAAGTTCTTCTGAAGGTTTTGGATGTACTCATGTCCCAGAATACTCATGAAGAAGTTGACCAAGGGCATGGAGAGAGGACCAGGAAGGCTCTATGGCATCCCTTCCCTCTCTATAGGTGAGAATCTAACTAACTCTTTTTTTTAAGGTTACTTCAAGTTTGCTTCTTGGCAGTAACCCCAAGCTACAGTAGGGGTGGAAAACCACAGCTCAAAGCGGTAACCCAGACCCACACTCAGGGTAGCTGCAGGAGGTTCTATGCGCTCAGCGTACATTTCAACTCACCCAAGGTGATCCCTCTCCTCTGAGGCTCTGCGTCCCCCTGGTGAGATCGCCACCAGGTGAGATCACCAGATCGCCCCCTGGTGAGATCGCCACCATGAGGATGAAGGGAAAACAGCAGCTCTGGAGCCCAGGAAAGGGGAGTAAGTGCTGGGGCTGCTGCAGTCTCTCTCTTGGTATGATTTTTTTCATGCTTTTAGGGTCTAAAAGCACTTGAATAAAATTTGTACCACTTTTCGACACTAAAATCAGAAGGAATCATACCGCCAGGGAGGTTAAAGCAGATCTTAAGGCAAAATAAACTTATGAGTAGAGATGTTGATGAACCGTTTGCCAGCAAATTCCTTTGGGCCAGTACTACATCTGGGTCGCTATGACCCAGAGTAGTACGGCTGCGCTGTGCCGGTGGTGCGCGTCTTTGATCACGCGCCTGTTGTCGGGCACTCTCTGCGCATGACCGTGATGTCACACATATGCGCAGAAAGTGCCCGGCAACAGGCGCGCGATCAAGGACGCGCACAGCCGGCCCAGCGCAGCCGTACTACTCCGGGTCATAGCGACCCGGAAGTAGTACAGGGTGAGGGGTTCGCCAACGAATGGTTCCCGCCGACAAGGAAATTAATTGTATGTGTAGTACAGATAATAAATAGAACATTGGTGTCAAAGAAACAAGTCTCCTGTTGTTTTCCAGTACAGGAAGAGTTAAAATTCTTGAGTTGTTATCTATGCAAAATAGCTTTCCGGAGCTCTTCGATCCAACTTGGTCGAACTCAGTGCTGTTTTCTAAATAGCTTAAAGTGGAATATAACCCTGCATTTCAACTTTGCTCTAAAACATTATTTACAGTATATTATATGCAACCAGCATTTTTTTTTTTTACTAGACCAGCATTGGAAGGGTTACACACAGAGCTTTAAAGTTCCTGGAGAGAAATGCAGACGCATCCGAAGCTTACATAGATACATTTTGTTTACTTAAATGTATCTAAGTGTGGAATGTGACTCACTCTCTCTGACTGTGCAGGAGCTGGAGGACAGCCAAAGAGTGTGTAACATTTCTCACTTGTTACATTCTATTTAGTTAAATGTATCTATCTGAACTTCAGATGCGTCTGCATATCTCTCCATGGAGCTTTAAACCTCTGTGTGAAACCCTTCCAATGCTGGTCTAGTAAAAAAAAAATACTGGTTGCATATAATATGCTGTAAATAATGTTTTAGAGCAAAGTTGAAATGCAGGGTTATATTCCGCTTTAAATGAGAAAATAGCTTAAATGAGAGACACCTTAGTTTTACTGCAGGAAAGTTAAAAGGGCCATTTGCTTTGCGCTGTTTTACAGCTTAAAATACAGAGTGTGGTTTCTAAACTGCAAATATGACAGAATGATGCAGTGTTATAAATAAATCTATATAACTGAAAGTAAAAATATTAGACTCTACTCTTTACTTCTATGCACAAAATTAATATATGGGTGCGCAGGTTACATAGTTACATATGTAACCTGCGCACCCATATATTAATTTGTATGGGTGTATTTAATAAGATAAAATAAATATATTAACCACAGATGGGGTAAAATGAGATAAATTTATTTTGTTAATTTTTAATCAAAAATCATAAATAATCTCCACATGCTCTACCCACTCAGACACTCAATTCATGCATACATAGGAGTAATATGGTGTCCAATATATAAAAGATATGTGGATAAAAAAGATATACAGGATCTTCTCAAAAACTTAGCATATTGTGATAAAGTTCATTATTTTCTGTAATGTACTGATAAACATTAGACGTTCGTATATTTCAGATTCATTACACACAACTGAAGTAGTTCAAGCCTTTTATTTGTTTTAATATTGATGATTTTGGCATACAGCTCATGAAAACCCAATTTTCCTATCTAAAAAAATGAGCATATTTCATCCGACCAATAAAAGAAAAGTGTTTTTAAAATAAAAAAGTCAACCTTCAAATAATTATGTTCAGTTATGCACTCAATACTTGGTCGGGAATCCTTTTGCAGAAATGACTGCTTCAATGCGGCGTGGCATGGAGGCAATCAGCCTGTGGCACTGCTCAGGTGTTATGGAGGCCCAGGATGCTTTGATAGCGGCCTTAAGCTCATCCAGAGTGTTGGGTCTTGCGTCTCTCAACTTTCTCTTCACAATATCCCACAGATTCTCTATGGGGTTCAGGTCAGGAGAGTTGGCAGGCCAATTGAGCACAGTAATACCATGGTCAGTAAACCATTTACCAGTGGTTTTGGCACTGTGAGCAGGTGCCAGGCCGTGCTGAAAAATGAAATCTTCATCTCCATAAAGCTTTTCAGCAGATGGAAGCATGAACCCACTTTTTAACCAGAAACAGTTGCAGAAGCGCCTGACCTGGGCTACAGAGAAGCAGCACTGGACTGTTGCTCAGTGGTCCAAAGTACTTTTTTCGGATGAAAGCAACTTTTACATGTCATTCGGAAATCAAGGTGCCAGAGTCTGGAGGAAGACTGGGGAGAGGGAAATGCCCAAATGTCTGAAGTCCAGTGTCAAGTACCCACAGTCAGTGATGGTCTGGGGTGCTATGTCAGCTGCTGGTGTTGGTCCACTGTGTTTTATCAAGGGCAGGGTCAATGCAGCTAGCTATCAGGAGATTTTGGAGCACTTCATGCTTCCATCTGCTGAAAAGCTTTATGGAGATGAAGATTTCATTTTTCAGCACGACCTGGCACCTGCTCACAGTGCCAAAACCACTGGTAAATGGTTTATTGACCATGTTATTACTGTGCTCAATTGGCCTGCCAACTCTCCTGACCTGAACCCCAGAGAATCTGTGGGATATTGTGAAGAGAAAGTTGAGAGACGCAAGACCCAACACTCTGGATGAGCTTAAGGCCGCTATCGAAGCATCCTGGGCCTCCATAACACCTGAGCAGTGGCACAGAAGAAGTCCAGAGCATTGTGCTGCCTCATGTCCTGCCTGGATTAGGGTGAAAGCGGGAAGGATTTTTCAAGGATAGTTCTTATCGGTTCCTTCTCACTTTTTATAAATCAGGAAGTGCTATGGAATGCATCATATCCGGACACTGTTATGTGGTGAAACGCAGAGCATAGTTGGGCAGGATGCAACCTCCAAGAGAGATGTGACGTCAATATGGAGGTACGCTCTGAGCGGTGTGATCAGAGACGCCGGCAAGTTCCCACGAGAATTCAAGGGAACCACGCTGGTGACGTCAGTAAGGACTCACACCGAGTTACAGAGGATTTCACCGATTGAAGTTCATGACGGAATAGTCACAACCCGCCTGGGGCCCGGACACCGTAGTAGGATCATCCATAGGTGATATCCATTCTTTGATCTACATTTACTGCAGTGAGCGTAGGGTAATTGCGGACTTTCTATCACGGGACTGTATCCACACGTAATAATATCCAATATAGCCTGTATCAGGAAACGATGGAATCATTATCCTTTATATAGAAAGGTCTACTCATTGCATTTTGTAGCACTAATCAATTGAAGAATTATATATATATATATATATATATATATATATATATATATATATATATATATATATATATATATTTTATCCACATATCTTTTATATATTGGACACCATATTACTCCTATGTATGCATGAATTGAGTGTCTGAGTGGGTAGAGCATATGGAGATTATTTATGATTTTTGATTAAAATTGATCAAAATAAATGTATCTCATTTTACCCCATCTGTGGTTAATATATTTATTTTATCTTATTAAATACACCTGCGCACCCATATATTAATTTTGTGTACAGTATACTGTCGGGGGTAGTAGGGGTTAACTAGTGTTGGGCGAACAGTGTTCGCCACTGTTCGGGTTCTGCAGAACATCACCCTGTTCGGGTGATGTTCGAGTTCGGCCGAACACCTGACGGTGCTCGGCCAAACCGTTCGGCCACATGGCCGAACTAAGAGCGCATCGCCGAACGTTCCCCGAACGTTCGGCTAGCGCTGTGATTGGCCGAACGGGTCACGTGGTTCGGGCCCGAACGCGCTCTGATTGGCCGAACGGTCACGTGGTTCGGGTAAATAAATACCCGAACCACGTCATATCTCCGCCATTTGTCTGTGGGTTTAGCTTTGGGTAGGCAGGCAGGGTAGTTCGCTCTCCAGCCACGCTAGCCAGGGTGCCCCCCAGTCATTGTGTGTCGCTGCTGGGAACAGTAGTACACCGCTCGCTCAGCCACACTATATATAGCATTGTTTACTGCCACTGTGTACCTCGCTCAGCCACGCTATATATATAGCATTGTGTTTTCTGACACTCTGTGTACACGGCTTAGCCTGACTAATATAGCATTGTGTTTACTGCCACTGTGCACCTCGCTCAGCCACGCTATATATAGCATTGTGTGTACTGCCACTGTGCACCTCGCTCAGCCACGCTATATATAGCATTGTGTGTACTGCCACTGTGCACCTCGCTCAGCCACGCTATATATAGCATTGTGTTTTCTGACACTCTGTGTACACGGCTTAGCCTGACTAATATAGCATTGTGTGTACTGCCACTGTGCACCTCGCTCAGCCACGCTATATATAGCATTGTGTGTACTGCCACTGTGCACCTCGCTCAGCCACGCTATATATAGCATTGTGTGTACTGCCACTGTGCACCTCACTCAGCCACGCTATATATAGCATTTTGTTTTCTGACACTCTGTGTACACGGCTTAGCCTGACTAATATAGCATTGTGTGTACTGCCACTGTGCACCTCGCTCAGCCACGCTATATATAGCATTGTGTTTTCTGACACTCTGTGTACACGGCTTAGCCTGGCTCTATAGCATTGTGTGTACTGCCACTGTGCACCTCGCTCAGCCACGCTATATATAGCATTGTGTTTACTGCCACTCTGTGTACACCGCTCAGCCAGACTATATACCGTTGTTTACTGACACTCTGTGTACACCGCTCAGCCAGACTATATACCATTGTTTACTGACACTCTGTGTACACGGCTCAGCCTGACTATAAAGCATTGTGTGTACTGCCACTGTGCACCTCGCTCAGCCACGCTATATATAGCATTGTGTTTTCTGACACTCTGTGTACACGGCTTAGCCTGACTATATAGCATTGTGTGTACTGCCACTGTGTACCTCGCTCAGCCACGCTATATATAGCATTGTGTGTACTGCCACTCTGTGTACACGGCTCAGCCAGACTATATAGCATTGTGTGTACTGCCACTCTGTGTACACCGCTCAGCCAGACTATATAGCATTGCGTACTCTGCCAGTCAGTGTGTATATTGCTGGGATCATTAATACTCCACTCACCGCCAACCACTATATGAACTCACCATGAGTTCCTCAGAGACCTCCGCTGTGAGCAGCACTCCCAACAACAGCAACAGCCAACGCCCCACGCAAGCTATAACATCCACTACAGCAGCCAGTGGTCAGCAGCAGCCCTCTCCGGAGGAGAATGTTGTGTCCATCGGTCCGTCGCCAGAACGATTAATGAGGGCTGCCATTGAGGAGATGATGGGGCCTAAAGTGGAGGAGGAGGTCGGGCTCAGGCCAGCATCCCAAGTTAATGTTGAGGACGATGAGGGGTCTGTGTCTGGGGATGTTGGGGTGGCAGAGGTGGTTGGTGGGTCAGACTCAGGAGAAGAGTTGTATGATGAGGATGATGATCGGGACCATCTGTATGTGCCTCAGAGTCCGACCCCGGAAAACATGTTGTATCGTGTGTTTAGGTACTAAAATCTGCGTTCCCACTTCCCAGTACTGCCTGCAGTGCCCGGGTCCACGGATCCATATAATTTTTTGGACAGCACTATCAAACTGTGGTACTATGAGTGAGTTGCCATGGTCCTTCTGTGCTGCCTGTCACACTCACCGTCTGTCTGCAGATGGATTGTTCAACACAGCTACGCCATCTGACATGTAGTCCTGGACCTTGACCATCTTCTCTAGGCGATTGGTGTTGGAGGACGTGGCACTGCCCGATTGCTGTTCTGTGGGCTGCTGCATGGGTGTCAGAAAATGTTCCCACTCCAAGGACACTGCCAATACCATTCCCTTTTGGGCACTAGCAGCAGCTTGTGTTCTTTGCTGCCCTCCTGGTCCTCCTGGGTTTGCTGAAGTCAGTCTGTCGGCGTACAACTGGCTAGAGAAGGAGGAAGATGTCAATCTCCTCTCTAAAGTCTCCATCCTCAAGGGCCTGCTGGAATTGTTCCATTTTTGACCTGTCTGACACTTTCTTCAATCAGTTTTTTAACATTGTGTTTGTATAAACTGGGTATAAACCCAGTAATTGGTGTTGTCCAGATTCCAGAATAATGAATAATAATGAATAGTGAATAATGCGCGGGCCGCGTTCAATGCAGTCTAGCATGAATTGAGCCATGTGTGCCAGAGAGTCCTGCCAGACTCCTCTATCTTCATGTTCTTGTAAGCGTTGTGATTGTTGTGATGCACCATATTCGTCACCAGCATCACTTTCTTCCTCTTCTGCTGTCCTTTCCCGCTAAATTGTGGAAGTCCAACGTGCACCGCTCTGTCCCTCGGCAGTGGGGGCATCCAATTCCTGCTCCAACTCCAGCTGTTCCTCGTCCTGTTCTTTGTCATAGCTGGGACCAGCGTTTCCTGAGGCAGGTTGCCTGATGTTGGTATCATCACGCTGATCGTTTTCATCTTCAGAATCCCCCACTTGCATCATGCCAGCGGTTTCCATCTTCAACATTGATTTCTTCAGTAAACACAGCAGTGGTATTGTAATGCTGACTGTAGAGTTGTCACTGCTCAGTCACGCAACGTGGATTGCTCAAAATTTTGGAGGACTTGGCAGAGATCCAACATGGTGGCCCAATCAGATCCACAGAAGCTTGGTAGCTACTAGCTGCTGGAATGCGCCTCGGCACTGCGCAAAAGCGTGCTAGCATGTGCAGCGTAGAATTCCAGCGCGTAGGCAGGGACATCACCCAGCGAGCGATGGTGCGCTAGATTGAAGCGCTCCTGCATCTCTTGGTGAGTCCTTCAGAAGCGGTACTGGACTTTTAACAATGTTTTTTTTTTTTCTTCAACAGAAGATCTGCCACGTTGGAGTGAGGAGGACGCCGCCGACCCCGACACCAAGCTGAACCCCGGCGAACTCCAAGCAGAGGATCTTCAGGAACCCTCAAGGCTTTGAGCAAGCTGAGGAGGATCAGCAGTCCCGACGAGACCTCTCCTCATATGCGACTGAGTGCAGTGGAGCTCCCCAGAACAACCTCTCAGTTGTCACTTTGTCACTGGTCACTTTGTCACTTTGTCACTTTGTCATTTTGTCACTTTGTCAGTTGTCACTTTGTCACTGGTCACTTTGTCACTTGTCACTTTGTCATTTTGTCACTTGTCACTTTGTCACTTGTCACTTCTCACTTTGTCACTTGTCACTTTGTCATTTTGTCACTTGTCACTTTGTCACTTGTCACTTCTCACTTTGTCACTTGTCACTTTGTCATTTTGTCACTTGTCACTTTGTCACTTGTCACTTCTCACTTTGTCACTTGTCACTTTGTCATTTTGTCACTTGTCACTTGTCACTTTGTCATTTTGTCACTTTGTCATTTTGTCACTTTGTCACTTTGTCACTGGTCACTTTGTCACTTGGTCACTTGTCCAGATGATCTCGGTACACCTCCTGAGATTCAAATTCCTGCACACATTGCTCTGGGATTTGGGTGTGATGAATGATGCATCTAACTGGCCACCGGAGGCAATTAAGGCCTTCAAAACATTGAAAGCAGCTTTCTGTTCCGCCCCCATTTTGCGTCATGTTGAGTTGTTGACGTCATGTTCATCCTCGGCCTCGCCTTGCATTTCAGTGCGAGGTGCATTTTCCACAGAAAAAGGTTGTGAATCCGGGCACAACATTTGTGGCTGTTCCATTGGCCTTTCACAGGTAGAAGATTGTGGGGGTGGGAATAGCTCCTCCGAATAGCCCATTGTGTCCTGAAAACTACTCATTGCATTGCTTTGCGCACACATTTTTTTGTCCTCATGCAAGGCCTGAGTTGCACCTGAAAGCGTGGCCTTCTCCTCCTGCGCCTCCTCCTGTTCCATCACGTCTGCTGCTGCTGGGTTAGCGTTGACGCCCGGTCCCTGTTTATTGAACCTCTTATCTTTATTACATTTATGACTGCATGGCGGTAAAAAGCATGCTATCCGCACGCTTCTTGTCCTCATGCAAGGCCTGGGTTGTTGTGTCTCAAAAAGCATGGCCTTCTCCTCCTGCGCCTGCTCCTGTTCCATCACGTGTGCTGCTGCTGCTGGGTTACCGTTACCGGTCCCTTTTCCTGGAACCTCTTCTCTGTATTACATTTATGACTGCATGGCGACAAAAAGCATGTTACCTGTGCAAAGAAACATGACATTTTCCACATTTAAAAGACAGTTTTTCCTTTGAAACTTTACAATCAATTTTCTCAAAAACTATAAGCTCTTTTTCAAATATTTTTTTTCCTCTTGTACCCACTCCCAAGGTGCACATACCCTGCTAATTTGGGGTATGTAGCATGTAAGGAAGCTTTACAAAGCACGAAAGTTCGGGTCCCCATTGACTTCCATTATGTTCGAAGTTCGGGTCGCACACCCGAACATCGCGGCCATGTTCGGCCTGTTCGTCCCGAACCCGAACATCTAGATGTTCGCCCAACACTAGGGTTAACCCACCGCAATTTGGGTAGCAGCAGGTGGGAAGTAGAATCTTAATTATTATCAAGCAGCACCTTCTAGTACTTGTTCTTTACTAGTATGCTCTATCAATTATTGGTACTACACATACAATCATTATCTCATAAGTTTATTTTCATTTCAGTGACCCTTTAAGTGCATTCTGATCCCAGACTGCCCAATAATCATACATTTAATGATTTGATCTATACACAGTTACATACACAAACTTTTTAGCAAGAGATCAATATTCTAACCATAAATACTGATTAATGCATTAACAAAAAAACTTCAAAAGCAGGCGCGTCTCTGATTTTTTATGTACTGTTTTCCCAGCACCTCTGATTAACCTTTATTTATTTAGAAGCAACATAATCTCCTGTTGCTGGCTACTTTGGTGCTGGCGCCACCAAGCAGGTTTTACAGTTCCAGCCGTGGTGGGTAGGGGGAGGCGGGAGAGGTAGCAGCGGACGGCTACATCGTTACATGTCAAAAATTAGTTTTGATGTGTTACGTCGAAAGAAAGAGACAACTTAGCATTTGTTACTTTCTGACAGCAAATGAAATTGGAATTTATTGCCTGGGCTCTAATATTAAAATTCCTAATGTGACAGCAATTGAATTACTAGACCATTTTGCAGCATTTATGTCATCTGTTCTTTACCAGTAAGGAGTATAAATGTTAATGATTGCTAGCCTCCCGTCCGGATGGAAGTAGACCATTACGGGGCCATTTAGACAGAGGTCTGGTTAGATTTATGCCTGGCTTGTTAGCAAAGGAAATTGAACCGTTTAAAGATTTTTTTTTCTTTTTTTTTCAAATGAAGTGTTTTTTGGCTTAAGTGCTTTTTGTCTTTTTATGTCAGAGGTGGACAATAAAATGCATCACAGAAAGAGCTGGCGAGTTTAGCGAGGATTCTTCACAAATATCGGTCATGATATAAACAGTATACACACAGATGTATACAGTACTAAAGTGTATCTAAAAAGGCGTTCTTTTAAGAAGATACGGTAAGAGAATAGCGTAGAACTGTCCATGTTCTTATCTGAAACATCCAATAAGAACATGTGGAACTCAAAGGATAAGTGTAGCAGCCCCAAACTATCTCCTAATTAATAATGCAGTTAGATTAACCCTGATTTCTGTCCTGTCTGTAGATCACTTTATCAAAGCTCTGCTGGGGGTCTGCTTGATGTTTTCACAGCTTCCCCTGCCCCTCTCTCTATACCTAGTAACAAAATTACTCACACCTCTATAATCGATCATCGATAGATCAGGTCTGCCTACTGCTCACTGTAAGTACCACAGCTTACATTTTAATCCTGTGCTGCTTAAAGAGGAACTCCACTAATAATGTAATAAAAAAAGTGCTTCATTTTTACAATAATTATGTATACATGATTTAGTCAGTGTTTGTTCATTGTAAAATCTTTCCTCTCCCAGATTCACATTCTGACATGTATTACATGGTGACATTTTTACTGTGGACAGTTTATGTAGCTGTTTCTAGCTGTTCTGGCTGTTAGACAGCTGTAAACAGCCATTTCCTGTCTGTGAACATTGTTACATTGTGGCAGTTTGCCCAGAGTACCGCGGTACCAGAGCCTCTTGTGGGAGGGGTTTCAGCACAAAATCAGTCATACAGCGCCCCCTGATGGTCTGTTTGTGAAATGCAATAGATTTGTCATGTAAAAGGGGGTATCAGCTACTGATTGGGATAAAGTTTAATTATTGGTCGGAGTTTCTCTTTAAAGGGGCACTACAGCGAAGTTTTGGCTACTGGGAAAACCTTAGTTGCACCTAGAAGCATGTTTCTAAAAGTAAGAGAAACACATATTATGTAGTGTATCTGATTACAAATGCCGACTAGATGGGTTAATTTATAGCACCGATATCAAACACCATTTCTGCGCACCCCTTATCTAGCCCTTGCGAATTACATTTTCTGCCATCCACTATCAATCCATTTGACCAATTTTGAGTGGATATTGATGAGAAGATTAAAAGGATGGCCATGTTGAGGTACCGTTTCTCTTTGATACATTGTAATTATCAAATCTGAAAGGGATACTTAAGCCTTCGATAAAAAAATCAGTTTTACTCACCTGGGGCTTCTACCAGCCCCCTGCAGCCGTCCCATGCCCTCGCAGTCATTCCCCAGGCCTGGCCACGCGTAGCCTTCTTCGCTTTCCCATCTGAAATAGTGTCTTGTGCCTGCACAGGACACTATTGCGGACGAAAAAGCGAAGAAGGAGATGCGTGGACAGGCCTGCGCAGCACAGTAAGCCTGTTGGTGAAAGCGAAACTAGCTGGCGGCGGGGGACCGGAGGATCCGTGGGTGACTGCGAGGTCACGTGACGGTAGTGTTGGGCGAACAGTGTTCGCCACTGTTCGGGTTCTGCAGAACATCACCCTGTTCGGGTGATGTTCGAGTTCGGCCGAACACCTAATGGTGTTTGGCCAAACCGTTCGGCCACATGGCCGAACTAAGAGCGCATGGCCGAACGTTCCCCGAACGTTCGGCTAGCGCTGTGATTGGCCGAACGGGTCACGTGGTTCGGACCCGAACGCGCTCTGATTGGCCGAACTGTCACGTGGTTCGGGTAAATAAATACCCGAACCACGTCATATCTCCGCCATTTGTCTGTGGGTTTAGCTTTGGGAAGGCAGGCAGGGTAGTTCGCGCTCCAGCCACGCTAGCCAGGGTCCCCCCAGTCATTGTGTCGCTGCTGGGAATAGTAGTACACCGCTCGCTCAGCCACATTATATAGCATTGTGTTTACTGCCACTCTGTGTACCTCGCTCAGCCACACTATATAGCATTCTGTTTACTGCCACTCTGTGTACCTCGCTCAGCCACACTATATAGCATTCTGTGGCCTTCTCCTCCTGCGCCTCCTCCTGTTCCATCACGTCTGCTGCTGCTGGGTTAGCGTTGCCGGTCCCTGTTTATGGAACCTCTCATCTTTATTACATTTATGACTGCATGGCGGTAAAAAGCATGCTATCCGCACGCTTCTTGTCCTCATGCAAGGCCTGGGTTGTTGTGTCTCAAAGCGTGGCCTTCTCCTCCTGCGCCTCCTCCTGTTCCATCACGTGTGCTGCTGCTGCTGCTGGGTTAGCGTTGCCGGTCCCTGTTTATGGAACCTCTCATCTTTATTACATTTATGACTGCATGGTGGTAAAAAGCATGCTATCCGCACGCTTCTTGTCCTCCTGCAAGGCCTGGGTTGTTGTGTCTCAAAGCGTGGCCTTCTCCTCCTGCGCCTCCTCCTGTTCCATCACGTCTGCTGCTGCTGGGTTAGCGTTGCCGGTCCCTGTTTATGGAACCTCTCATCTTTATTACATTTATGACTGCATGGCGGTAAAAAGCATGCTATCCGCACGCTTCTTGTCCTCATGCAAGGCCTGGGTTGTTGTGTCTCAAAGCGTGGCCTTCTCCTCCTGCGCCTCCTCCTGTTCCATCACATGTGCTGTTGCTGGGTTAGCGTTTCCGGTCCCTATTTATGGAACCTCTTATCTTTATTACATTTATGACTGCATGGAGGTACAAAGCATGCTATCCGCACGCTTCTTGTCCTCATGCAAGGCCTGGGTTGTTGTGTCTCAAAAAGCGTGGCCTTCTCCTCCTGCGCCTCCTCCTGTTCCATCACGTGTGCTGCTGCTGGTGCTGGGTTAGCGTTACCGGTCCCTTTTCCTGGAACCTCTTCTCTGTATTACATTTATGACTGCATGGCGACAAAAAGCATGTTACCTGTGCAAAGAAACATGACATTTTCCACATTTAAAAGACAGTTTTTCCTTTGAAACTTTACAATCAATTTTCTCAAAAACTATAAGCTCTTTTACAAATATTTTTTTTCCTCTTGTACCCACTCCCAAGGTTCACATACCCTGCAAATTTGGGGTATGTAGCATGTAAGGAAGCTTTACAAAGCACGAAAGTTCAGGTCCCCATTGACTTCCATTATGTTCGGAGTTCGGCGCGAACACCCGAACATCGCGGCGATGTTCGGCGAACGTTCGCGAACCCGAACATCTAGGTGTTCGCCCAACACTACGTGACGGCTGCAGGGGGCTGGTAGAAGCCCCAGTTGAGTAAAACTGATTTTTTTTTATTAAAGGCTTAAGTATCCCTTGAAGATGGATCAGCCCAAAATATTGAGTAATATATGGACACCCTTATGGATGTATAACACCAGCACCAAAGGGTCTAAACATACAGTAGGTCACACTCCCTAACAGCAGTTCATGCACCTCTTTTTAAACTGAACATGTTTCATAAGACTGGTATTTTGGTTGAACATTTTTTTTCAATATTTGGGCTGCATTGTTGTTTACAAATATGAAGCATTTATCTAAAGCCTAGGGGACTGTTCTGAGGTGAAAATACTTTTGTAAACTGTGGCCTATATACATTTCAACTGACATTTTTCTGGCCAGTGGAAATACAAAAGCAGGACTCCAACATTTTCACTAGGGAAAATTTAAAACAAATATGTGAAGTGCAGCATAGTACAACAAGGGAAAATATTATTAATAAAATGTTGTTAGCTTTTTAAAGGATACCTTAGCGCAGAAAGAACAGGCATTAGTTGTGACGTAGTGCGCATGCACAGATCACTCCCGGCCGCGGTCACGTGATCAAAGGACGCATGCCGGGCAGTGTTTGCGTAGTCATCTGTGACCACCCTGACCAGGAAGTACGTTCGGAGGGGCAAAGGAGAACGGGGGGAGTGGTAGACATGAGGAGAGCCCATTAAACACGCCTGCTTTCCCTGTTTTTATATTCTTTTTGCGCTAAGGTATCCTTTAAATATAGAGTGGCTCATGAAAAAGAGGCCAAACTGCCTGCAACGAGTGCAAGCTTACAGGCAGATGCCAGACAGTATTTGGACACCTCTTACTCTATCCCTGTAGTGTGTGTCCACTAGTGGTTGTCATTTAGATTTCAAGGAAATTAAATGTGTGCATTTCTGATCAGAAATCAACATTTCTGTCTGATCGGAATACGGAAATCGAATTTCTGCAAAATTACCACATTACTGCAACTCTGTAATTTTAGCCAAATCACAGAACTCAGAAGCATTGGCCCAATCAGAGAGTGGAGAGTCAACTCGTAAGTATATGGCCAATCAAAGAATGAAGAAAAGTGACAAAAAGATGACTCAATCAGAAATAGGAATTGGAAAACGGAAATCCACGGATTTGATAACTGGCATCAGCGAATTGGAATTTCCCCAGAATCAGAAATCGGCATTTATGACCATCCATAGTGTCCACCCTGGCTTAAGAGCTAGTCCACACTAGGTCCGGAAACGTATCCGTGGCTGCGTTTTTCACCCCTGATGAAAAACTGAGTCCCGGATACTAATGTTAAAAATAGCAACCGTCCTCACCCAAGAAAAAAAACTGATCAGTCTGCGTTTGCAGGGACCCGTTTTCAAAACCTGAACGGAAGGTCCGGAATTGCTGCATTTTTACGGACCACGGATACACGGATGGGTAGTGAAAAGCAATGAGAAAACGCATCTCCATCTCCACAGGCAAAATAGCAACAAAAACTGATGAGAAAACGGATAGCTTGAACTTTATTATTGGCCCAAAAAAATCCTCCCACTACCTTCCTAATGATAGAGACGTTTTCTGTCCGTTTTTTGGGGTAAAAAACTGAATGGAAACTGATGCAAAACTGATGCAAAACTTATGCACTTTGATCAGTTTGCGGTCTGGTGGTACTTCCCCTGATCTTCCCCTGATCCCAGACTGCATTGTCCGTCCTGCAACCGTGCCTAGTGTGGACCTAGCCTTACTGAAGCCTGTGTCACTTGTGTTTGCTGCCACATGAGATTGTCATCCATGTGCCTGCCTGTATACTTACACTCATGGTATATTGCACATACGGTATGCACTTTTTACAATCAATATGTTTAAGGTTCCCTAGCTGGCTGTGTTATGTAGCTGCATTTCCTTTTTAGATAACAGTATGCTCTTACTGGTCAGAAAGCTGTCCAGTCCCCTCCCTCTACCCCATCATCACCCACACAAGTTTGTCAGGTAGTAAACACAATCTCTCCCATTCAGCAAAGACCACCTGTTCTTGAAAGAGTCAGTATTGTAAAACATATCTATCTATCTATCTATCTATCTATCTATCTATCTATCTATCTATCTATCTATCTTTCTTTCTTTCTTTCTTTCTTTCTTTCTTTCTTTTTTTCTTTCTTTCTTTCTTTCTTCTTTCTTTCTTCTTTCTTAACATTAGATTATTTTAAAGGGACACTTAAGGCAAAAAAAGAGTTTTACTCACCTGGGGCTTCTAAGAGCCCCCTGCTGCTGTCCTGTGCCCACGCAGTCTCACTTGGATCCTCCTGTCCCCCGCTGGCAGGCGGCAGTTACTTCTGGTTTTTGACGACAGGCCCAACAGGCCCGAGAAGGCGAGTGATTCTTCACGTTCCTGGCCGCAATAGCAGTATAGAGGGTGCTATTGCGGCCAGGAACGTGAAGAATCACTTGCCTTCCTAGGCCTGTCGCCGAAACCGGAAGTAGCTGCCGGTGGTGACAGGAGGATCCAAGCGAGACTGCGTGGGCACGGGACAGCTGCAAGGGGCTGGTAGAAGCCCCATGTGAGTAAAACTCTTTTTGCCGTAAGTGACCCTTTAAGGTAAGCTGATCCATCTCCTATTGGACCTCATGTGCTATCAGCTGATAGCTGAAAGAAATGTAGACAGGAAGGATGCTCATTTGGATTCCGCAGATTTGAAATTTCCACATATCCGATCAGAAATTTGCTTTTCCGATCAGAATTCAGAAAATAGAAAAAAGAATTCCATGGAAATCCGATTTACAGCATCTTAGTAATTTTAGCTCAATCATCGAACTTGGAAGCATTGGACCAATCAGAGAATGCAGAATTTTTCACAATCACAAGATTCCATTTTTCCAATTATTGATTTTCTGATTTTTTTTTTTAATTGTTTGCATTGTCTGATTCAAACAATGAGAAAATACTCCTCAGAAACTGAAAAATGGAAAATTGATAATCAGTAAAATGGAAGATTAATAAAAAAAAATCAGCAAAAATCGGATGACTGCAGTAATTTTAGACAAATCACAAGATTTCCATCGTCCAAAATGTTATATTGTGCCAATGGCAAATAAATCACTCCTCAGAAATTGAAAAAACGGAAAATAGGAAATCAGTAAAACGGAAAGTCAAAAATTAGAAAAAAAGGAAAAAATCTGGAAATTGGAGAAAACGGGAATTGGAAATGGACATTTCCAGCCATCCCTAGTAGACAGATATGAAAACTGGGAGTACGGGTCTGTGGTGCAGGGCCGGGCCGAGGCATAGGCTGGAGAGGCTCCAGCCTCAGGGCGCAGTGTAGGAGAGGGCACACAATTAATTCAGCTGCCATTCCTAATTGTGTTTGAAGCAGAAAGAAATAAGAAAAGGGGATACATAGCAGTGACTGCAGGCCACATAACTAGATATTATGGTGTTGGGGAGGTTGTGGACCCTGTGGCACCTCTTAGTGTAATAGTAATCAGTGTGTGACAGCTGGGGTGGCAGGGATGGGGGGGGGGCGCACTTTGGTGTCTCAGCCTTGGGTGCTGGAGGACCTTGTCCCAGCTCTGCTGTGGTGTCTCTGGCTACCACACCTGCATGAAGGTTAGCAATGGGGACAATACTTGTAGTGGGGGGGTGGGACCTGGAGAGGCTTGTTGTAAGGGAGTATCTGGTAATATGAGCTATGGGAAAAAGCTGTCAAAACTTGTTATCGGATATTATATGGCTCAGGGGAGAGTGTGGGGCTGCAAATGGAGAACCTAGAAGTACTTTTATATTTATGTGTTTTGGGGGGAGGGAGCACCAGACAATAGTTAGTTTTCAAGGGGTCCCTATGTGTGTTGTTATGAAGGGGACCTGTCAAAATGAGTTGGGTGTGGCCATACTTCTTTTGGAGGGCAGGTTTTCAGTTTCCATCTGAAAGGGAACCTGAAGTGAGTAAAATTATTTAAAATAAAATTATTTAAAGGGAACCTAAACTGAGAGTGATATGGATTTTCCTTTTAAACAATACCAGTTGCCTGGCAGCCCTGCTGATCTCTTTAGCTGCAGTAGTGGCTGAATCACACACCTGAAACAAGCATGCAGCTAATCCAGTCTGACTTCAGTCAGAGCAACTGATCTGCATGCTTGTTGAGGGGCCGTGGCTGACAGTATTACAGACACAGGATCTGCAGGAAAGTCAGGCAACTGGTATTATTTTAAAATGAAAAATCCATATCCTTCTCAGTTTAGGTTCCCTTTAAAATAAACACATAACATAGCTCCAAATAAATATGACATACTAACCTCACTGTTAGTTTCTCTCAGAAGCAATATTTTGTCACAACTGAAATATACCAGTTGATGTCAGTTATACTGTATATCAGCAGTTGTCAGTTAAAACTGAATATGCGAGGTAATGTCCATGTCTCCCTATGGATCAAGTGGGTGATATTAAAGTTTAACAATGTGCTGACCAGGAAGCTGTTATAGGGAAATGGCCATTTTTAAAATGGAGGATGGAGAATTCCATTGATCACAGTGGACAAACAGGATGCAGTAGAGGAGAAAGAGATTGAGGAGTAGACTACACAGGAGGTAATTACGACCTGGGTATGGTTATTTTGACTTCTTATTTTCAGTTCAGGTTCGCTTTAAGAAAGTTAGATGTTAGAAAGTTGGCTTATACTTGAAGTTACCAATTCAAATCAGAGGCCACAATCACAATCCTTGCTTCCCAATGAGGATATAGGATTTCCCTGTAAAAGATATGTATATGGTGCAATATTGTTTCAATTGAACCACCCTGTGATTCACTCCACAAAGCTAGTGCAGAGAGAGACCTCTACCTGAAAACTTTAAGGAAGAGGGGGGGGGGGGGGGGGGGTTAGAGACCTCTTAGTGAGTACACTCACCAGATCCTCTCTTGTATATTAAGTACATTAACCCTCCATCCTGGGCAACGCCCCTTAAAAACAACCTTTAAATACAAAGAGCGGGACTCGCATAACATAAAAACCTTTTACAAAAACTGCATAAAATAATCTGTGTACCAGATATCAGTTCACAAGCGCTTATCTGCTGGTGCCAGCACTGCTGCGGTTGGATCCTGCTGCACGCCACAGTCCCCGCTTGGATTACTTCCTCCTTCCATATCGCGTGACTCCTAGGCTCCGACCTACGCGTTTCGTCATGTGACTCATCAGGGGCATTTCCCAGGATGGAGGGCTGATGTGCTTAATATACAAGAAAGGATCTGGTGAGTGTACTCACTAAGGGGGTCTCTAAAAACCTTCCTCTTCCTTAAAGTTTCCAGGTAGAGGTCTCTCTCTGCACTAGCTTTGTGGAGTGAATCACAGGGTGGTTCAATTGAAACAATATTGCACCATATACAGATCTTTTACAGGGAAATCCTATATCCTCACTGGGAAGCAAGGATTGTGATCACGGCCTCTGATTTGAATTGGATCGTTATTGGAGAATATATGTGTTCTGATGAAGTCTGCGGATCCCCTATTTTTATCTGGTGACATTGGTGTTACATAATTTAAGTGTTGTGGAGTGCAGTCCTTTGCCTTTCGGGGTATTCTGGTTTATACTTGAAGTTAACTTTAATACAAAAAGGAATAGTAAATAAAATGCAAAAATGTACTTTTACTATAACTCCTTAATATAAATATCTTTGCAGCTGGTACGTTTTTGAAGCTGAATAATATTAAAATATACATTCAATAATATTCAAATTACTGTAATAATAAATTATTAATATTATTATTTAGTGACCATAACCAATCCATTTAAGCTTTACAGAGTTCACCCTTAATTACCGTTATCTTGTTCTTATATTTGCGTTCTTTATTCATGTATCCTTTAAATATTTAAACAATAAAAATTGAAAAAAGTGAAGAAAGTCAAATTTTTACTGTAATTACAAGCAAGACAAGAATCGTGTCATATAATTATATTTACGAGTGTAGTTTCATTACACGCCATCAAGAAAATTCAATAATATGTTACATTAATCTTTTTCTCCTTCTGAAAAATTAATTTGAAAGGAGGAGTAGGATTAAGATGTGGAAATGAGTCCAATGGCTTCTAAGAGTGAGAAATTATCATAAGTCATAAATAGCTGACAGGATCCATGTTCTCGTGGGGGCCTTTACCATGTTTTATTTTCATGAACAATTAAATTGTGCAGAATTACGGTAAGTGCAGACATTCCATACCGCAGTAAATGATTAATGAAGTGCTCTTATCACAAAGATTATTCATTGTAGAGAGCAGGCTGAACCTCGCTTTAAGGTCGTCGAGGCTGCCAGTTGTATTTACGGTTTGATCACGTGACCCACCCACACGGAGGTGTTTTCCCGGTTTTCGACACGATTTACTCGCATCGTTACCGGAATACTATTCCCATTTCAAGGTTTCTTCTTTAAATATTTATTGGCCTCAGTAAGACACTAGTCCCACTTCAGATGCACCAAAGTAATTATTTTTTTGGTAGCTGGTAGGAGGCAAAAAAAGCCATGCTAGTTCTTTGTAGAGAGTTGGTGTTCCTCTGTGAGAAACGAGGTACCAATAAAGGCGTCTAACTTGTAGAAGGCTCAATGTCTTTTATTGAAACTCTTCGAGGTGAGTTGAATTCCTAGAAGTCCATGGGGCACATGTAAAGGCTTAAAACCACTATAGAGGCATATACTTTTTGTGCTGCCAGTGGCCATCCTTTTTCACTCTTTAGCGGTCTAATTTTTAGGTTTTTTACATGAGCCTGTATTAATGTATATGCTATTGAATTATCCAGTGTTTTCAGAGTTGTACTCAGGGTGTGACTTCTGTGAGTATCTGAAGATCAGAGATGATCAGATTCTCCCAAATGAATTTTGGGGAACCATGTGATCATCTGGATTATGCAACTAATTTCAAAGTGTTTTACTGGCTGGTCATGATGATGTATCACTTCTGTTCCTTGTCTTAGCCTACACAGAAAACTGAATATGATCCAGATTGTGACCAGCTAATTAGAGATTTCTAAATCAATCACATGATCAAATTGATCACATGATTCAGAATAAATTCTCCTCTAGGTGAATTTAAGTAGAAGATGCAAAAAGGGCCTCTTTATTTATGATTTCTTGTAGAACTGTATGATATGAGGTGTGGTGAGGAGTGGGTTCTTTGGCTAAATAGTTTTTGTTTATAGGTGTCCCTTTTTCCTGCTTCATAAGCATGGAGGTATGGATCGTTTTGAATTCATTTTGGATGCCAGAAGCTCTCTCAGTTTACTTTAACAACAGTTCACCCAAATTGGTCCCATTGCTCGGGTTCATTTACGAGCCAAATTCAAATCTCACTGAAATCTATAGGATTGTGTTCTGGTCTCCAAGAAGCTTGTACAGCGGCCAAATGCTACCAAATGGTATGGGAAGAATTTGCATATGCGCACAACACTGTGATAAAAAGAGTGGGCGAGGGGAATCATTATATCCATTGAAACTGGCATTTAATATGGATTTCAGGCCAACATTGGAGAGATGCCAGGCCATCATTTTACAGCTTAGTCAGATCCAATAACCATACTGCTACTGTTAAGGAATAAGGAATCACTTTGGCTTAATTTTTGGACAGTTCCGGCAGATACACTATGCATTGATAGCTTATACTTTGCTATGTTACCCTCCTCTGCCATTTTTCAAGTATCTGAACCTGGACATATCTTAAAAACATTGTTAAGCAGTGGTGCTCAGCAGAGCTCGAATATTCGAGTAGCTCGAATATTCGAGCTCTTTTTCAGCTATTCGAGCTCGGTATTCGAGCTCCGAATAGCTGGAGCTATTCGAATGGGCTATCCGAGTACACTCGAATAGCCCATTCACTATTCGAGCTATTCGAGCAACCCGGCGCTATTCGAGCTCGGTACCGAGCTCGAATAGCGTCATAGCCCAGATTGATGTCCTTAGAGCCAATCAGAGGGCTCCCAGGCCCTCTGACGGCAGCCAATCACAGAGGGGGACCCTGGCCAGCCCCTACCCTATAAATAGCGGCCGCCATGTTCCGTTTCTCCATGCTTGCCTGAGACTTGTACAGAGAGAGAGTTGCTCCTTTGTGCTTTGGCTTAGCAAGTGCTCTATTGTGATCATTTACCTAGCGTTTTTGCTCACCTACACCTGCCATATACACCTATATTGTTGTTAGTTAGATAGACATTGTATTTGAGTTAGTAGCTTGTGTGTTACATTAGAGACAGGCAGCTGCTGCAAGCTTACAGGTTTAGGCCTCAGGGGGGCCTTGCCTCTGTGGGCAGCTGTCCTCTGTTTATTTCTCTCATCTATACCAGTATTTCTGCTGTCCTTTACTAATAGTATTGTAGTTATACTGTACTAGGAGTAGGACACTCACTGACTGTCACTGTTTATAGGCTACTAGCTAGCTCCTGCGTGTGTGCACTCACTCACTGTCTGTGTGTACACACACTCTATTTCCTTCTGATTACTGATAGATTATTGTTAGTTAGTTGTACTTACTTACTACTTACTCTTACTGTACCCGTAGGGACACTCACTGTCACTGTTCATATAGGCTACTAGCTCCTGCGTGTGCGCACTGCACTCACTGTCTGAGTGTACACACACAACACACACTCTATTTCCTTCTGATCGCTGATTGATTATCGTAATTAGTTAGTTGTACTTACTGTTACTACTTACTCTTACTGTACTAGGAGTCTAGGACACTCAGTCACTGTCCATAGGCTACTAGCTCCTGCGTGCGTGCACTCACTGTCTGAGTGTACACACACCCACACTCCATTTCCTTCTGATCGCTGATTGATTATCGTAATTAGTTAGTTGTACTTACTGTTACTACTTACTCTTACTGTACTAGGAGTCTAGGACACTCAGTCACTGTCCATAGGCTACTAGCTCCTGCGTGCGTGCACTCACTGTCTGAGTGTACACACACCACCCACACTCTATTTCCTTCTGATCGCTGATTGATTATTGTAATTAGTTAGTTCTACTTACTGTTACTACTTACTCTTACTGTACTAGGAGTCTAGGACACTCAGTCACTGTGTTCATAGGCTACTAGCTCCTGCGTGCGTGCACTCACTGTCTGAGTGTACACACACCCACACTCCATTTCCTTCTGATCGCTGATTGATTATTGTAATTAGTTAGTTCTACTTACTGTTACTACTTACTCTTACTGTACTAGGAGTCTAGGACACTCAGTCACTGTGTTCATAGGCTACTAGCTCCTGCGTGCGTGCACTCACTGTCTGAGTGTACACACACCCACACTCCATTTCCTTCTGATCGCTGATTGATTATTGTAATTAGTTAGTTCTACTTACTGTTACTACTTACTCTTACTGTACTAGGAGTCTAGGACACTCAGTCACTGTGTTCATAGGCTACTAGCTCCTGCGTGCGTGCACTCACTGTCTGAGTGTACACACACCCACACTCCATTTCCTTCTGATCGCTGATTGATTATCGTAATTAGTTAGTTGTACTTACTGTTACTACTTACTCTTACTGTACTAGGAGTCTAGGACACTCAGTCACTGTCCATAGGCTACTAGCTCCTGCGTGCGGTCACTCACTGTCTGAGTGTACACACACCACCCACACTCTATTTCCTTCTGATCGCTGATTGATTATTGTAATTAGTTAGTTCTACTTACTGTTACTACTTACTCTTACTGTACTAGGAGTCTAGGACACTCAGTCACTGTGTTCATAGGCTACTAGCTCCTGCGTGCGTGCACTCACTGTCTGAGTGTACACACACCCACACTCCATTTCCTTCTGATCGCTGATTGATTATTGTAATTAGTTAGTTCTACTTACTGTTACTACTTACTCTTACTGTACTAGGAGTCTAGGACACTCAGTCACTGTGTTCATAGGCTACTAGCTCCTGCGTGCGTGCACTCACTGTCTGAGTGTACACACACCGACACTCCATTTCCTTCTGATCGCTGATTGATTATCGTAATTAGTTAGTTGTACTTACTGTTACTACTTACTCTTACTGTACTAGGAGTCTAGGACACTCAGTCACTGTCCATAGGCTACTAGCTCCTGCGTGCGTGCACTCACTGTCTGAGTGTACACACACCCACACTCCATTTCCTTCTGATCGCTGATTGATTATTGTAATTAGTTAGTTCTACTTACTGTTACTACTTACTCTTACTGTACTAGGAGTCTAGGACACTCAGTCACTGTGTTCATAGGCTACTAGCTCCTGCGTGCGTGCACTCACTGTCTGAGTGTACACACACCCACACTCCATTTCCTTCTGATCGCTGATTGATTATTGTAATTAGTTAGTTCTACTTACTGTTACTACTTACTCTTACTGTACTAGGAGTCTAGGACACTCAGTCACTGTGTTCATAGGCTACTAGCTCCTGCGTGCGTGCACTCACTGTCTGAGTGTACACACACTAAATTTACTTGTGATTACTACTGATTATTGTAACTGCTAGTTGTACTTCCTGACTGTTACTACTTACTTACTGTACTAGGGGACACTCACTCAGTCACCTCACCAACCAACCCACTCCATTAAAGTACCCCACTTTTCACCCGCCCTTTTACAAAACTTTTGTCTATACGCCCAAAACATTTAAGATGTCTGGAAGTGGCAGCCAGCGCGGTTTGGGCAAGGGGAAGGGCAGCAAGGGAATCAGGAGGAGAGGGAGCAGCATTGTGGCAAGCCGCGGCCGCGGGCGCGCCACCATGCACAGTTCCGCAGCAGCAGCAGCAGCGTCAGTGGCTAACATTCCTCCCATAGCCACTGGCCGTGGACGCCTTGGGCGCCGCCCAGCAGGAGCATCTGCAACTCACGCTGCAGAGACACAGCAGCAGCAGTGTGTAGCACCTGCTCCCATTTTCCTCCAGCCGGGTCGGAAACGTCCCATTGAGGAAAAGGATGCAGACACTGTGGTGCAACTCATGACGGAGGATGAGCAGCCCGCCATCAGCTCTGCATCCGAGGCCTCCACCCTCACCACCACCACCACCCCTGTTCGCAGCAGCCGCCCAGCAGGGTCTGGGGAGGAGGCCAGTTCACCGTCACTCGCCGACCTGTCATTCAGCAGTCTTTTGACCCCAGGCATCATGAGTAAATTGTCTGCTGTTGTTGGCGATCTTGAGGAGGAGATGCTGATGGGCACTTTGGGGGATGAGGGATTGGACAGCAAGACTGTGGCGACAGTCAAGCAGCCCATCCATGCATCAGGAGAGGAGTTTGGGGGGTCCTCATCCCAGCAGGACATGTTTCAGGAGGGGGAGGATGATGATGACCCGGTGACAGACAGAGACTGGGTGCCACCACCTCCAGGGGATGTCGTCCTCAGCAGCTCTGAGGAGGAGGAGGAGGATGCGCTTGTGGGCCTTGCAAGGAGGCGCATCATTGCAAGCATTGGCAGCGTCCCACAGCCTGCTGGTGTCTCAGGCTCAGCAGCAGCAGCATCAGCCAGTACCACCCCCAGCCGCACCCAAGCCCCTCCCCCAACCACCACAGGGAGACAGGCAGCAGCGCTTCCATGCCGTAGGGGGAAGTTTCTGTCACCAATCTGGCGGTTTTTCACCATGCCCACTGTGTACAGCAAGTACGCCACTTGCAACCACTGTCAGCGGAAGTTGAGCAGAGGTGCAGACCCCTTAAAGTTCAGCACCAGCTCGCTCATCAACCACCTTGCGGCTAAACATTTCCACCAGCATGAGGAGTTCCAGAGGCTGAAGGCATCTGCTGCTGGCAGTGGCACCACACCCATCACGGCACAGCCTTCAGCAGCAGCAGCAGCAACAGCAGCCACCCGCCCTCCTGCTCCTCCAGCAGCACCAGCAGGAGTGCGGAAACGCACTGCTCCTCCCCCCTCTGCAACTCCTGCCGCCGACACTGAGGCCTGTTCTGGCAGCCAGTCCTCAGTGGCCTCCTCTGCTGTGTCTGCTGATTCCCGTGTCAGCAAAAGGCCACGCCAGAGCCTTTTGAGCGAGTCCTTCCAGGGGGTGGTTAGGGCTCTGCCTCCCAGCAGCCGTCGCGTGCGGCAGCTGAACGGCTTGCTGGCACGGGCCATGTGCTCCCAACTCCTGCCGTACACGCTCGTGCAGGAGGGGAGCGACATTCGTGCGCTGCTTGCTTGCGCAGCCCCAGATTGGCAGCTCCCCAGCAGACACTTTTTCTCCCGCAAGGCCATTCCTGCACTGCACCGCTTTGTGATGGCCAATGTGGAGCGAGGGCTGGAGCACGCGGTTGGTGAAAGGGTCCACGTCACCATGGACTCCTGGAGCAGCCGCTTCGGGACAGGCCGCTACCTGTCCTTCACTGTCCACTGGGTCAGCTTGGTGGAAGGGGGTGAGGATGGGAGAGCAGCAGCGGGCACAGCAGCAGCAGCAACACAGTGGGTGGTGCCACCCCGCAGGCTCAGGGGAACTGCAGCAGGTTCCTCCGATCCTCTGCCATCCTCCGGCACACCTGGCCAAACCCCCCGCCTCAGCAGCAGCGTGAAGGCCCGCCACTGCCAAGCGCTGCTGCACTTGGTCAGCCTTGGGAAGACCAAGCTGACGGCAACCCATGTGTTGGCCAAACTCCAGGAGCAGGAGAGGATTTGGCTGACCCCCAGAGGCCTCAGAGTCGGAGAGGTGGTGGCCGACAATGGGGCCAATCTGGTTGCCGCAATAGACAGGGGAAACCTGACCCACATCCCCTGTCTTGCCCACGTGCTGAACCTGGTGGTGCAGAAGTTCCTGCGCACCTACCAGGGGATGGGCGAACTGCTGGAAACGGCAAGGAATGTTGTGCGTCACTTCCGGCGTTCGGCTGCAGCCTGTGCGAGCCTGGAAGACGTGCAAAAGGAGCTGGATCTGCCACGCCATCGGCTGATCCTTGACGTTCCGACTCGCTGGAACTCCACCCTGGCGATGTTGGAGCGTCTGGTTGAACAGAGGCGCGCTGTCAAAGAGTACCTTGCCCTGGCCACTGTTTCCGCAGCTCTGAGAAGGGACAAGACCAGCAACTACCCGTCCATCGTCCCCGATGATGACTGGAGGCACATGCAGCAGGTGTGCTTAGTGCTGGCTCCCTTCCTGCAGGCCACAAACATGGTGAGCAGGGACCATGCTATGGTCTGCGAGTGGGTGCCCCTGGTTTCTCTGCTGAACAGGGCCCTCGATGCTTTGCTGGAACAGGGAGCGGCAGCCTTGGACCAGCAGGAGCGGCAACCAGCTGCGCAGTCCACCTCTGAGGGGGAGGAGGAGGAGGACTTGGTGGAGGTCCCTGACCTGGCTGCTGATGAGGGGGATCAGCACAGCGCAGCTGAGTTGGTGCGGGGGTGGAGAGAGGATGAGGCGGCAGAGGAGGAGGATGAGGACAGCACTGACGTCGATGTGCCAGCAGACGTGGCCCGCCTCTTCCCAATGGCAGCGCACATGCTGACGTGCCTGCGCAGGGACCCCAGGGTGATCCAGATGAAGCAGAGGGAGGACATCTGGATCAGCATGATGTTGGACCCACGCCTCAAGGGGAAGTTGAGCCAGTTCCTGCCGCCTGCAGGAGGAGACCCAGCGCAACAAATAAGGAGCTTGCAGCAGGCCCTTGTTGAGCGCTTGGAGGAAGCCTTCCCCCAGCCTTCCATCCCCACTGTCCAGCAGCCAGCACAGAGGCAGCAGCAGGTGCCTGCATCCAGCAGCAGCAAGCGCCCCACAGACCTGCTGTCTCTCAGCCACGAGCTCTACAGGACTGTAGAGGCTCCGGCAGCAGTGACTAGAGAGGAGATGCATGCAGCAGCATCCTCCTCCGGTCACAGCCAGCGCCTGACCCGCATGGTGGCTGACTACATGGGGTCGTACAGCGGGCTTGACAGCGATGCCCCTGTTGATCCCATGGAGTATTGGGTCAAGCGCATGGAGATCTGGAGCGAGCTGGCGCAGTACGCCCTGGAAGTGCTGTCCTGCCCCCCTTCCAGCGTGCTGTCCGAGCGCTGCTTCAGTGCAGCTGGTGGCGTGGTCACCGAGAAACGCTCACGTCTGTCTCACAAGTCTGTTGACAGACTGACGTTTCTCAAGATGAACCAGGCGTGGGTGGAAGGCGAGTTCCTGGCCCCTGTTGTCGGCGAGAGGGGGACATGAACTGGCTGCCGGAACCATCGTTAATGTGCCTTACCACCCTTTACCACCTCCTGGCTCCTGCTCACTAAGCCAGCCTGGTTCACTTTGACTATTACGTCGCCTGCAGCCACACATTTTACACCTACAGTGGGCTGCTGTGTACTGCCCTTCTGCTGTCTGTCTGTGTTTCCCACTGCCAGCGTACACAGAATTACCTTCTTCTGCTGCCACTCTGCCACCAGCTATTACGTCAAACAATAGCTATATTGGTTGCAAAACCAAAAACCAAACAAACCATTAAAAAAAAAAAAAAAAGGTTTAATTTTTCTGAGGTGCCCGGGTTGAAAACTGTGTTGTCCCAGTTGTGTATTGGACACAATGTGGGCTGCACGACCGCTGTCTGGGACCTCCTGTTGTGTTTATTTACAGCCCTGGTATCACCGCTAGGTACCAGGGCTATTATGTCACGCTGCCTACCTGCTGCCACACTCACACTGCTCCTCCATACCTCCTCCTGCTGCTGCTGCTGCTGCTGTCTGTCTGTGTTTCCCACTGCCAGGGTACACAGATGATTTACCTTCTGCTGCCACTCTGCCACCAGCTATTACGTCAAACAGTAGCTGCTCGCCTACTCCTCCATTCCTCCTCCTGCTGCTGCTGTCTGTCTGTGTTTCCCACTGCCAGGGTACACAGATGATTTACCTTCTGCTGCCACTCTGCCACCAGCTATTACGTCAAACAATAGCTATATTGGTTGCAAAACCAAAAACCAAACAAACCATAAAAAAAAAAAAAAAAAGGTTTAATTATTCTGAGGTGCCCGGGTTGAAAACTGTGTTGTCCCAGTTGTGTATTGGACACAATGTGGGCTGCACGACCGCTGTCTGGGACCTCCTGTTGTGTTTATTTACAGCCCTGGTATCACCGCTAGGTACCAGGGCTATTATGTCACGCTGCCTACCTGCTGCCACACTCACACTGCTCCTCCATACCTCCTCCTGCTGCTGCTGCTGCTGTCTGTCTGTGTTTCCCACTGCCAGGGTACACAGATGATTTACCTTCTGCTGCCACTCTGCCACCAGCTATTACGTCAAACAGTAGCTGCTCGCCTACTCCTCCATTCCTCCTCCTGCTGCTGCTGTCTGTCTGTGTTTCCCACTGCCAGGGTACACAGATGATTTACCTTCTGCTGCCACTCTGCCACCAGCTATTACGTCAAACAATAGCTATATTGGTTGCAAAACCAAAAACCAAACAAACCATTAAAAAAAAAAAAAAAAGGTTTAATTTTTCTGAGGTGCCCGGGTTGAAAACTGTGTTGTCCCAGTTGTGTATTGGACACAATGTGGGCTGCACGACCGCTGTCTGGGACCTCCTGTTGTGTTTATTTACAGCCCTGGTATCACCGCTAGGTACCAGGGCTATTATGTCACGCTGCCTACCTGCTGCCACACTCACACTGCTCCTCCATACCTCCTCCTGCTGCTGCTGCTGCTGCTGTCTGTCTGTGTTTCCCACTGCCAGGGTACACAGATGATTTACCTTCTGCTGCCACTCTGCCACCAGCTATTACGTCAAACAGTAGCTGCTCGCCTACTCCTCCATTCCTCCTCCTGCTGCTGCTGTCTGTCTGTGTTTCCCACTGCCAGGGTACACAGATGATTTACCTTCTGCTGCCACTCTGCCACCAGCTATTACGTCAAACAATAGCTATATTGGTTGCAAAACCAAAAACCAAACAAACCATTAAAAAAAAAAAAAAAAGGTTTAATTTTTCTGAGGTGCCCGGGTTGAAAACTGTGTTGTCCCAGTTGTGTATTGGACACAATGTGGGCTGCACGACCGCTGTCTGGGACCTCCTGTTGTGTTTATTTACAGCCCTGGTATCACCGCTAGGTACCAGGGCTATTATGTCACGCTGCCTACCTGCTGCCACACTCACACTGCTCCTCCATACCTCCTCCTGCTGCTGCTGCTGCTGCTGTCTGTCTGTGTTTCCCACTGCCAGGGTACACAGATGATTTACCTTCTGCTGCCACTCTGCCACCAGCTATTACGTCAAACAGTAGCTGCTCGCCTACTCCTCCATTCCTCCTCCTGCTGCTGCTGTCTGTCTGTGTTTCCCACTGCCAGGGTACACAGATGATTTACCTTCTGCTGCCACTCTGCCACCAGCTATTACGTCAAACAATAGCTATATTGGTTGCAAAACCAAAAACCAAACAAACCATTAAAAAAAAAAAAAAGGTTTAATTTTTCTGAGGTGCCCGGGTTGAAAACTGTGTTGTCCCAGTTGTGTATTGGACACAATGTGGGCTGCACGACCGCTGTCTGGGACCTCCTGTTGTGTTTATTTACAGCCCTGGTATCACCGCTAGGTACCAGGGCTATTATGTCACGGCGAGCTGCCTGCCTCATTGACTGCCTGCTGCCACACACTCATCCTCCTCCTCCTGCTGCTGAATTTACCTCCTGCTGTCTTTGTGTTTCCAGTGCCAGGGAGCACATACAATGGTGCTTCCAACATGCGTGCGCCCACCAGCTATTTGTTACGCTCAAAAATAGCTGCATTTCTTTAAAAAAAAATTGAAAAGAGAAATACGTGAAGAAGAAGAAGACGATATTGAAAAGGAAGGAGAAGATGAAGATGAAGAAGAAGAAGAAGATGAAGAAGAAGATGAAGAAGATGATGAAGAAGAAGATGAAAAAGAAGAAGAAGATGAAGAAGATGAAATAGAAGAAGATGAAGAAGAAGAAGAAGATGAAGAAGATGATGAAGAAGATGAAGAAGATGAAGAAGAAGAAGAAGAAGAAGAAGATGATGATGAAGAAGAAGAAGAAGAAGAAGATGATGAAGAAGAAGAAGAAGAAGAAGAAGATGATGAAGAAGAAGAAGAAGAAGAAGAAGAAGAAGAAGAAGAAGAAGAAGAAGAAGAAGAAGAAGAAGAAGAAGAAGAAGAAGAAGAAGAAGAAGAAGAAGAAGAAGAAGAAGAAGAAGAAGAAGAAGAAGAAGAAGAAGAAGAAGATGAAGATGAAGATGAAGATGAAGATGAAGATGAAGAAGAAGAAGACAATATAGAAGAAGAAGAAGAAGATATAGAAGAAGAAGAAGAAGATATAGAAGAAGAAGAAGAAGATATAGAAGAAGAAGATCGAGAAGAAGAAGAAGAAAGATAAAGAAGAAGAAGAACAAGTATATACAGTAACACTACTGAACAAAATTAAGGACACAACTTCTCTTTCCACATTTTTTTTTAAAGGAACATCCCCACATAATCACTTGCTGTTGTTACTTGGAAAAAAAGAGGTTTCTTGCATCATTCACCCTCAAAAAAAGTGTTGGAAGGCTATTTAAGGCCAATTCGAATAGTCAGCTCGAATAGTTAGCTCGAATACCGACTCGAATAGTGAGCTCGAAGTCCGAGGTCGAATCGAATAGTAAAAATTATTCGACTCGAATATTCGACTGACCTCGAATAATTTACTATTCGAATTCGACCAAACTCGAATTTTAAAAAGTGGTATTTGAGCATCACTATTGTTAAGACATTTCAATCAAATTAAAAGGTTTTACTCCAAGGGCATGGGCAACATTTAGCAAATTTAATAGGCTTGCATTGCTTTGTGCTCATCCTGTAGGTGCTTGAAGAAACACTGCAGTCTATATTTTTACTTTATTTTCTTATTCAGCCATCTTCAGCATTAAATTATAAGTTGATTCGCTGCATCCCCATGGCAGAACAAGTTATTTATGGACCAGAACTTGCCCAGCAAAGTTCCACAACTTTGCAAGTCGCATATTTTGCTGCCTTGTAGAGGCAGAACTGTGCGCAGTAGCTCTGCCTCTTCTCCAGTCAATCTCCACCAATCTCTGCCTCTCCCGGCCCCTGTCAGTGAAAGAAGATTGAGAGGGTCGGGAAGAGGCGGAGATTAACTGGAGATGAGGCAGAGCTACTGCGCACAGCTCTGCCTCTGCCAGGCAGAAACATTATGTGATACTGGAACATTGCAGGGCTATTTCTGGGCCATAAAAAACTAGCTCTGGCACAGGGACAGCTGAATAGGAAAATAAGGCAAAAAAGAGACTTCAATGTCTCCTAAAAATCACAAGAATCGCATTGCTCTGTTAGTTGCCAACCAACTCCCCTCCCCCCATGTTACACACAGGAATTTCTGGGTAGAACAATAAACACTTAATCTGAATCTGAGTGCGGTACATTATTACCATGCTATTTTACGTACCGGTACACAAAAACAAGTATTGTACAAAACAAAGACATCTTTACATAAAATAATAAAGATTTACTAAATGCATTCTAATCCCATATGTGTGTGCTTGTGAGTTTATCACTCTAGCATTGACAATGCTATATTACTTGCAAAAAAGGATACATTTTGGATTCATTTGTAAAAAACAGACATTTTTGGTTGAGGAAAGTGGGGGAGGGGGGCTAGGAAGCATTATCAAGGAATGACTACATGTCATTTTGGGACTATCCTGGCAGCAACACTGTAAGCCGCACAAACCTCCACCCCTTCACTTTTTTTCTTAAATATCTGATTTTGCACCTACCCCCAAAAACCCTATTAAAGTGTGCCCTAGGCTGCATGTGACATGGGCCCATATGCAATTAACTTTTTCACCCAAGTTTTCTCCTAGGAGATAATTTTTCATCTCTGTTTAAAATAACTTTTCAGCACTCTGCACTTGAAAAAGTACCATAAATTGGTAACAGAAAAGTACTATCAAAATGATTTTGAGTATTTTCTTGCTGGCTGGTGGCTTAAAAGATATCTTATTGGCAAGTTTAAAGATTCCACCTAGAAGAAAACTGAGGAGAAAAAGGGATATGCCTATGTCAATACAATGCCTTTTAAACCACCAGCGAGCAAGAAAATACTCAAAATCATTTTGATAGTACTTTTTTTATCTACTTTTTTGATACATTCTCAATTCCAAAGTGCCGAAAAGTTATTTTAAAGAGAAGTTGAAAATGTATCTAGTCAGGAGAAAAGTTTGCTTGCATATGGGCAATAATGAGATAAATGTGTATGTACAGTGAAAAACATATTAACTAGGCTGTTTTTCTTTTTTCATTTTGCTGCCTGTAAGCGTTGATTTTCAGGCATTCAATGGCAGCTTCTGTCTTGTTGGTACCTTGTCGGGAATATAGTGAACCTCACTTATAAGCAAATTACAGTCGTAAAGTTGTCCTGGCAGAATACAACTTCTGAGGGCAGGAGAGAGATAAAAGGTCAATAGTCCATGTATTTGGGGATAATTAATAAATTGCCATTGAGCTGACACAGTAAAACATTAAATCTACTTTTAAATGTTTAAATATAAAATAAAAAAGATAATTTTTAGAAGAAGGAGAGTAAATATAATTGTTTATTTCATCAGTTTATTTTCACCTTGGGTTCACTTTAAGGGCATGGAAGTAAAATTTAAAGGTACATGCACATGTCTGATTTTTCCAAACGACCGGTCGTTTAGAACGGTCGTTTGGACGTCAAGTCAGACGTGTGTACAAAAGATCGTTCCGCTGATAAGACCAGTTTTGATGGATCCGCTTGGCGGATCAGTCAAAACCAGTCTTATCAGCTGAACGATCATTTGTACACACATCTGACTTGACGTCCAAACGACCGTTCTAAAAGAACCAGTCGTTTGGAAAAATCAGATGTGTGTATGTACCTTTAAGGATCTTCTCTTGTAGGATGAGCTTCAATTGATATTATTTTGGTTAATGGCATACATTGATGTGAGCCAAGAAAAACAAGACATTTATTATTTCGATCTGGCATTGTATTTTGATATTTGGCTGTATACTAGATTTAAGAGGTATTTTTATTGATATTTCTCAAAAATAATAATAATAATAATATTATAGCAAAGGCTTAGAAGACCCTTGGAGTGTTCCGGCCTACAAAAAAAAAGTATCTTGGTCTCTGTCTATTTCTGTCTTTCTCTGAGGAAAAAGAGGAACTTTGACATATGCTGTATGATCTAGTCTTCTACCTTTGCAGTATACTGTGGGTGTAAGGTGCTTATTGTAAAGCTTATTTGTGAAAAAATCACAAACTTATAGCAAAATGATTTTCAATGACATTTTTGCTCAAAAGTCGATTTAACATTTTTTTCGCAAAAATGAATGCAAAATGAATATCAGCATTTTCGCTCATCACTGATTAGTACTTTTTTTTTTTTTTTTGCACTATCTGAAGAAGGGGATCCGCTGTGGCCCCGAAACAGTTGTCATGTTCATATGCTTATAAAGCAATAAATTGAAGCATTTTGCATCTTGAAATGGTGTGCTAACCTGGACTCTTTGCTTGATCATTGAATCCTTGGATGCTTGGGCTCAGCACCCACAGGTTATAGCACCCACATCTTGGGCAAGGTGTGCCACCTCTGCAACACAACTGTACTGATTGGTACTTTAGACTTTGTCTATGTCTGCTCATCCACTTATCTCCACACCGTAGAAAGGACTGTTTTTAGGTTTTCGTGTGAATTTAACGTAAATCTCCTATTTCTTTTAGACTGTCATTACTAATTAACATTTCTCTCTTTATTATCTGAGCTACAACTTTATTTGAAAATCATATATCTATCTATTATTTTTCTACCAATGCCTGTGTGTATTCTACTCTCCATAGAAGATGATGAGACAATGTAAAATACCCTTAATAATTATGATACCACTACTAATAATTAGATAATTAGAAGTAATCCTAGTAACAGTAATAACAGTCAGCAAAAAATTAACCCCTAATACACATATTGTCAATAATCCACTGTGCTAATATCATAATACAAAAAAGAAAAACCCACTTGCCTAGAGCACACTGGTGGACTCATCCATAATCAATGAGGGGCATAAGCATTCAATGTTTTATTCTGAACTTTTATGTGCAAGCACGACATGTAGAATGTAAGATTATACCTTTCCTGACATGGACCTTTTCTTTATTCATCATACTTAGATGGAGATCAAGAAAATGTATAAGTCCCCAGTCTGACTCCAAGGAATGCACAGATTATTGTGCATGAGCACAGGTCATTGTGCTGCCATACAATGACACTCCTGATGGTCATTCCCTCCCTTAGGACTCATATGGCCATTGTTTGAATTCAGCCTTTGACTCAAGGATGCACTTTATGTTGAATATACTATGTGTTGCCATGGCTTGCCTTGATTTTGTTGCTCTTGTTCCTGTCCTATGTACTGGAATTCTTCTGTTCTGACTCAGCTTGTCTTGACCTTTCTGCTTTGCTGCCTCCCGTGAATGTGAAATGTTTCAGCTCCCGGGCTTGATTACAGTTGGACTTTGATGTTTGCCTCGCTGACCCTTGGCTTGAGTTCTGATCCTTCCAGCTACTATTTCTATTCAGTTTTTTGTGTGTGATACATTCAAACACTGAATTCTTGCACTAAAGTCTTGTCTGTTTTGGATCCAAAAAAGGATGGGTGATCTGACAAAGGCAGTGATTGCTGAAACGCACCATCACGCTAGAGGCACGTATTTGACTAGGACAACCCCCACCTTGTGAGCGAACCTTCCCAACAACCGGATGCCACGCTGCTGGCCACACCCTGGGGGTTTTTGATTGCGAGATAGATGGGAGACGATGCCTGGCTTTGTGAAATGCAAGCTTTCCTTTTAAACTTGTAAGTATGATCTTACTATGTGTCAATAAATCATCGTTTGGTAATACACCATGGAGCCCTCTTTTCTGTTTTATATCGGTCTTGATTTCAGTTTGACTTGGATGTTTGCATCACTGACCCTTGGCTTGAGTTCTGATCCTTCCAGCTACAATTTCATCCAGTTTTTATTATTATTATTATTATTCAGGGTTTTTTTTTGAGTGATACATTCAAACACTGAATTCCTATACTGAAGTCTTGGTTGTTTTGGATCCAATAAACAACCAAGTTCTTGTAAAAAGGGAGTAAAGGAACCAAAAGGTTGTCCAAAGCTCACTTCTGCTACAGCCATGGGAGCCAATGCCATGCAGTGGTTGTGAATGTACAAGTTGATTCCGTAGATTTATATGTAAACTGCAAAGAAGTCATCCAAAAGTGAGTCACAAGTTAGTCAATGCATTTCATGGGCAGAGGCTCACTTTCTCAGATTAGTGGATGTACTCACAAAATGCGTTGGCTTGCTAGTGCTGAATACACTTTTGGATTGCTACTTTGTAGTTTGCTTTCTCCCTGTAGAGGTAATGTAACTATTATCTCAATGTAGAATTATACACCTGTATAAACACCTGTTTCGTGGATGTTGCCCTCTTCCTCAGGTCAATACTAGAACCCTCAAAAAGTGCCAGATGTCTGAGGGTAAAAAAACTTGAGCTTCTATGGTGCTAGATCATTGGTAAAAGTAAGACTTAGGACATTTTTCAACATCGAATTTCATCTGCCATGTACTTGCCCATATAACCATCCTATCAAGATCCTTCTGCAATATGTTACTATCTTAATCCTCTGCAGTCCACCTTCTTTTTTGGGGAGGGGGAGTTAATATACTTATAAAAGCTTCTGTGGATTTAATGATTGTGGTAAAATGTTATAGGGGGTAAATTAGTAAGAGGAATGAAGTGAGATGAAGAGAGAAGGCGTGAATAAGACAGAGTGAAATCCGGAGTGGATGGAAGTGAGGGGGAACAGATAGAGTGGATGGAGGAGGAAGTGACAGGAAGTGACAGGGAGTGTGACCGAAGGAAGGAAAGGGAATCCTACTTAATAAAAGTAAGAAGTTTTAAATCAGGATGATACCATTTATTGGCTAACTAAAAATGAATAAAAATAAGCAAGCTTTCGGCCTTGCAGCCTTCATCAGGCTTATATCCTGTTAGTTTGCAAACTGGTGGTACAGACAGCTTCATACATGCAACATCAAAAGGGAAAGCAGATATTTTTTTCCAAAGCATAAATACATGTCATTAAGATGCCTTCATTCAAACAGACCATCTAAATGGGGGTTACAAGTTGTTAGCTAAGATAAGGATCCTTGTATACTCCCTGCTCACAGACCTGGGATTAGGATTGACCCAGAGGTATCGTAAATTCTTAGTTCACAAGTTCAGCTAGAATAGCTGAGAAAGTTCAAATATCACCAGTCTCATACCAATATAAGAAGTTGTTGTCCTTATTCAAACCGTTCTGCACAGCTTTGAACCAATTTATAAATTTTGTTTCTGCTATTAATCGATCATTTGACGTTTTGAAGCCACCCTTCAGGGCAGTGACACGAAGATCATCCATGCTGTGTCCATTGGACCGAAAGTGTGTAGCAACTGGGAGTCTAGATTTGGTATCATTAATAGTGTGCCTGTGTCCATTCATACGTTTGCGAAAGTATCAGGTTACTGGTGCCGCGTGTGTGTGTGTGTACCGCCACATTGTGGAGGCGCAGGGCTGCATGGCGGAATCAGGTGTGGGTCACTGGCGTGTGTGGGTGCGCAATTTGTGGGCATGCACATGTAGGAGGGAGTGCACCACTGCAGCACCCATTATCTATCAGGATTCAAAGAGTAATATATATATATATATATATATATATATATAGATAGATAGATAGATAGATAGATAGATAGAGACAGAGAGAGAGAGAAATAGAGAGACACAACACCACAGAATGGCCAGAACATTATAACCAATGCACACAACTACAATATCGCTAAAGCTTTTGCTTTTTTGCTTTTTCTCTTATCTTCCTCCCTTTTGTGCCTGTGTAACACCTAACTATAATGCTTATGCCACTTGTCTCAAGCCACTTATTGAGCAAGCTTAGTCTTGCTGCTGACTAAATACCACCTGTTCTAGTAAATCATCCCACCACCCCCCATTCCACCTCACCCAAATAATATCTGCTGAACTAAAGTTGGGAAATAAAAACAAGGAAAAATATGTGTTAAAAAATGACACTTAGATGTAGTATAAACAGCAATATAAAACAGCAACCCCACAGTAAATCAAACAAAGTTGGTGGGATCTCCTTACCAGTGGACTGTTTCTCTTGAATAGAGGACTGGTGCTTGAGCTGCACTGGCACATATTTCACGGAGTAGGACCAACCCCACCTGTGGCTCCATAAGCAAATACAGGCTATCTTAAAAACACACAACCTGATAATTCTTCATATTGATCAGCACCAAAAATAAAAATAGCCATTTTTTTTACCATTTTCCTTCGAAAAATGTGTTGTGTTGCTATCAATACAATTTTGAGTTAAAAGAAGGGACAAAAACTGTTAAGAGATCCATTCCCAACATTCAATTCGGGAAATACTTTTATTTTTTTTACTTCAAGCATGCTGGTTCAATTCAAACATCACACTTTATTGTTGGAAATGGATTACTGAGCTACTGCTTTTTTTTAAAAAAAAATTAAAAAAAATTAAATACTATTCTATTGGGATTCTTTACAAAAATACATTTTAATGGAAGATACATAAAAAAAGATAGCTATTATATTCTTTCTAGATGGTGCCGATGAGTTTGTGACATTGACCCTATGTGATTTTGAGTTGTTTACAGGATTTTCAATTGTATAGTTTAATATATCCCTGAATTCTTGTGGTCTCAAAAAGCACCAGGCTGTCGAAAGCATTGCCTTAGCACTGAATGGATAAGACTGAATGTGTTGCCCAAAAAAATTACATTCTAAACAGTGTTCCTGTTTTTACTCTCAGAAATCTGCAAAGTGTGGAAATAGAGTGGCAATGAAATGCTCATCCTGACGTATTGAGACCTGGACGATTTTCTCTCGCATATTCATAGCTGTCCAAATGGGGTCCTCACTGACCAGGAGTTGCCAAGTTTTCAGGGCACATTACACACCTTACCATATTGCCGAGTGATTTGTGCGGCTAATTGGTTAATAACAGATTGACTGGAAGTCTGGCAGGTCAGAAGACCTGAAGGATTAGATTAGGCAGCCTTGGATGGAACAGATTGACAAGAGTTTAGCAACAGTTCTGTGCATTTTCTGTGCATGTTTATTGTCTTCCACCAATTTTCCTTCTTCTGAAGGTCATGTGAAGCATCAGACATCTGCAGGGAACACACACTTTGACCTGAATTAACTTAAAGTAAAAGGAATCTCCATATTAACTGGGAAAAAAATCATCCAATAAGAAAAAACTTATTTTGCTCACCTGTCCTTATGTTTTTAGTGTTCACTGTCAGATTTAGGAGAAATGTGAAAAAATAATATTTCTGCTGGTTTCCATCTTTACTGTTTTTTGTTTTTTTTTGTTTTTTTTGCAATGCAAAAAAATTACATCACTTCTGCCCACTTGTTTTTATTTTTCAACCCAGCTTGGTGTTATTTTACTCTTCCTACAGCTGTCCCTCCCATGGTAAACATAACTTAAACAACATGCTTACATTACTGTGTTAACCCTCCTGGCGGTCTATTAAGGAGGCAGTGGATTTTAATAGACTTCCCCCGTCGCCATGGCGACGGGGCGGGATGACGTCTAAGGGAGTCCCGATCCACCCCTCAGCGCTGCCTGGCACTGATTGGCCAGGCAGTGCACGGGGTCTGGGGGGGGCGGCGCGACGGATAGCGGCGAATCCGCGGAGCGGCGGCGATCGGTGTGCTCACGCAGCTAGCAAAAAAAAAAAATTATGCAAATCGACCCAGCAGGGCCTGAGAAAACCTCCTGCGCGGCTTACCCCGAACTACGTTCGGGGTTACCGCCAGGAAGGTTAACTCTTCAAAGCCAGGGGGGCTCAATTACCTTCTCGTGATAGTGTCCTTATCTTATCCAAAATAGGAAGCTTTCTATTATTTGCATGCATATATTTTGGGGCACTAAATAATTGTTAGCAATTTTTTATATTTGGAGTTACAACTCTGTTTAATGCAGGTAATATATGTGGTACTTAGCTACAGATGTTGCCAAATATTACACTGGACTGTCAGCTAGATTCTGTAAACTGCTGTTATGATGAAGTAATACACAGCAAACTTGTTACCTCATTTGAAAACTCACATTGTAAATAAAGGTGTGAAAAAGCCTTTCTCACTTGTGGCCATTTCCAGCTTCCATCCAAAGGAGTTGGATGCCACCTGCAAAAAGTGTCAATGTTTCGGAAGTCAATACAAAGTCACTATGGAAACTCTGGAGGCTACAGAAAGAAGGACACGTTAGAAGAGGAGAAAAATGAAACTCAGCTTCAGGGGAAAAAAAAGTATTTGAGTTTCGATTAGTATGGAAACAATATAGAAGACATAGAAATGTACTTTTATTCTTCTTTTTTTATTGCTGCCCCTCCCTATGGCCTATATGGCTTTAATATAGTCCCTAATGATAGGATACTGCATTGAAAACTTGACAGGGGCTTTAACTCTTGCTCACTCAACCAAATGGTTTCAAAATCAGTGGCATAGCATCAAAGTGGATTCAGAGGTTGTGACCGCACCATGGCCCTTGGGCCTGAGAGGCCTAAACAGGGCCCTCCTCCAGTTACTGGATTAGCAGTCTACTAGTGCTCTAGTGGTATTGAACAACTCCACATGTGTTGAATACTGTACTGGTAATTGCTAACAAACCATTCCTTTTCCTATGCTTACCCCTCCTACTGTCCTTGGTAAGAGAGATTTGGTAGTCATTATCATGTAATTATTATACGTATAGTGCTGGAAAGGGGAAGTGTAGAACTTGCCCTGGGGACCATGGCCCTGTTACTACACCACTGGATTCATTTGTTGCTGTCTTTGTCTTTGTTGGAGAGACACTTGCCCACTTCCTCTCAGGGCACAAAGTGAGTGGAGCATTTCTCTTGCCATGAATACAAACCCAAAAGAAGTTATTTTTCATTTCCCTACTATCCAAATGTAACATTTGTTTCTCTGTAACTGATATAAAAAAACAAAAAAACAAACATGTATATGGTTGAAATGGGTGGGTGTTATATTTTCATGGTATTAATTAAAGCAAAATCAAGAAGGCTCCTAGTACACAACGGTATATGGAGTAAAAATACAGGTTATGTAAAAAGATCACACCTGCCAAAAATATGTATTGTTTAAATGTTGTCTATTCTTTTCTGTGACCCACATAGCTCTACCAAGTACTATGGCCAGGCCTGTTTTCGAGGGTGGACGAATCAGAGTGAAGTAGTAGACTGGAGGTGAAATGGGTCCATGCAGAGAGTGTAGCGGAGTGGGGGGGTGATGTAAGCCACCTCCCTAGGATCCAGTGATGGACACAAGCAATACCTCTTCCTGCTGGGCATCATATTCCCACATGACCCACTGGGGCTTGCAACGAGATAAAAACAAGAAACACCAAGAGCCCCAATAGTGTAATATGTACTGGTAAATGGTTACTAGATAGAGTAAATATTAATACTCACAAACCAGGGTTACTATTAGGCAACCACTGTAAAGGCAGGTGGGGAGATTTTCCTGACCCCACTCAGGAATAAGAAGTCGCTCTCTGTAGATGAGAAAAAAGGGGGTTCAACCCTCCACCCAGGGTGGACTCAATATTATGCAGGAGAACAGAGGCGCCAAAAGGATAAAAGGAAGCTAAATGAGCTTAAAAACCAAATTCTTGGTAAATAGAGGAGGTAGTGGTGGACTTACCTCCTCCAAGTAGACACACAAGGACTGTAGTAAAGACAGTCAATATATTTTATTTATGAACTCCAAATATGCAACGCGTTTCACAGGTTTGATCCCGCTTCATCAGGCAATAACAACGGAGCAACAGCATATGTGGTCAGTAGAAGAGCCAGACACTTCTGGGACTGTTTGTCATTACTAGACTCACAGGCAGCAAGGGTATAACTTTAGCCCCTGAAACCCTTGGGGTGGATTCCATATATTCTGTGAATGTAATTTTGTGTAACTTGTGAAAATGATGCAAAATCAAGATGCCTGCAGTGAGGATCATAATCAGCTAATTACGATTATGCAAAATTTCATGAAATGTTCGCATTTACGCTAATACGTAATTACGATATGTAAATTCAATTTATTTCGTAGTTATTCATAATTTAGCCTAAAATTTCGCATAATTTTTGCATAACGTTTTGCCAACTTTGGCAGTGAATAGCAAAGCCCCCATACATGGTAGTGACACCAAAATTGCTACATGTGTTAAATATTGGGTACAAGTCAAACAAAGAATTTTCAAAAAGACTGTGTAGTTTTTGAAAAAATAGACTTTAAAAATGCAAAGAAACATTTTTTTTAAACAAAAAAATTATGTTTAAAAACCATTTTCTTTGCATATTTAAAATCCCTTTTCTTTTTGAAAAATTCATTTTTTTTTTACTTGTATCCAATATTCACCTTAACATATGTAGTACATTTAGTAGAAATAGCATGTATGGGGGGTTTGCTATTAACCTCTAAAGTTGGTACAAAATTTTGTGTAATTGCATGAAAATTATGCAAAAAAACTACGCGAAATTATGAAATATCAATTTCTCTGAAGTTTTGCAGTACGATTACGATGCATTATTGTGAATTTCGATGCAAAATTTTGGCCTACCACTGGATGCCTGTCACAATTATAATTGCAATCAGAATCATGATAGCAAAAATGAATGAATAAATTACCGATTATGGTCAACACTAGTCGTAGCACACTTGTCAGCTTCTCTTTCACCATAAATCCATCCAAATGAGTTTTAACTCTCTCAAAACTCACCTCTGTTTTTTTTCCCCAGGTGCCTCTGTTACTGAGCTTCCAGTAGAAAAAATAAAAATGTCCTAATCTGATCAATGTCCAAACTGTAACTTTGGCCAGTAAATGGCATTGTTTTAATTGACCTTGTTGCAGATACATGCCATTTACTGGCCAAAGTTACAGTTAGACATTGATCAGATTAGGACGTTTTTATTTTTTCTACTGGAAGCTCAGTAACAGAGGCACCTGGGGAAAAAAAACCAGAGGTGAGTTTTGTGAGAGTTAAAACTCATTTGGATGGATTTATGGTGAAAGAGAAGCTGACAAGTATACTCGGAGACACCCACGGGAAGTTTCTGAAGATGCGTGACCATAGATCAAATATGTTCATCCCTCATTAAAGGTGGTGACAGTTACCAGCCTAATTAACAACATATAAGGTTCCGAGGGAGCTCTTGGAGTGAGGGCATCAGGTAAGGTGCTTAACTATCCTCAAGTGTTTTTGTTTCTTTACTCTTTTTCTACCTTTCTTTATTGTCTCTGTCAGTTATTTAATCTTCGGTTAAAGATGTTTTTTTTTGTGTGTGTTTAAAATGAAGCATACAGTATGTGATAAGGAGATCTAAGATATTAATCCTGTTGGGAACTGCATGTGCTGTCACTTTAAATGTATCAGGAGGCTCTGGACTGGAACACAATTTCGAGAACAGCTGAATTTCCACATTAAATACGAAATTCTGATCTATTTCTGCTACGAAAATGATCATAATTACGAAAAATGATCGCAATTGCGAGGTTCCGCATAAATGCGCACTACGGTCCCCAGTTCTAATCTGGGCCAGGACACTATTTGCATTTTTGAATGCTCTTCCCATGTCTGTATGGATTTCTACCGAATTCTCTGGTTTCCTCCCATATCCCAAAAACAAGTGGTCCCTCCATAAAATGTGCCTTATACTACAATAGGAACCTAGCACTATGGCACATATGCAATTCACTTTTTCTCCTGGGTTTTCTCCTTTGTGATATTTTTGCACCTTGTCATAAACCTTTTAAACCCCCAGCAAGTAAGAAAACACTTTTTGGTACTTTTTCCTGCTGAACAGTTATTTTAAAAAGAAGATGAAAATGATCACCTAGGAGATAACTCAAGAGAAAAGTGAATTGCATATGGGCCATGACTGACATGCTAGTGATTAGACTGTGAATTCCTCTGAGGGACATTGAGTGACATATACACTATGGCTTCAATGCACTAAGAAATGTTCAGTAAAAAGTAAAGGGTCAGTCAAATAACACATTTGGAGCCATATGCAATTGACTTTTTTCCCTTTCGTCTAAGAGATAATTTTTCATCTTCGATTTAGAATAACTTTTCAGCACTTTGCAATGGAAAACGCACCAGAAAGCTGGTTGAAAAGTACGATCAAACTTATTTTGAGTGTTTTTTTTTGCTTCTTGGTGCTATAAAAGGCATTTTATTGACACGTTTGAAAATATCACCTAGGTGAGAACTCAGAAGAAATAGTTAATTGCATATGGGCCTTGGTATTTTAAACGTTTTTTTTTTTTTTTTCAAAATTAACTAAGATTTTCAGAGAAGTGGAAATAGTTTGGTAATATACCAAAAAAGTGCACAACAATTCACAAAAATTTTATTTTATTTTTTGCATTTTGTTTGATATTTTAGGGAAATATATAATGCAATATTTCATTTGGCATTTGATGGATTATTGTAGTGCATAGAAAATGGATAAAAGAGGTGATCAGTGTGGTTTTCAAATTTTCAGCAAAGTCATTTTTGATTTCGAGAAAATATTCACAAAAATACATTGTAATTTAGCAATATGGTCAAAGCAATATGCAAAAAATGCAAAAAAAAACCCTGTAATTTTTAGCACAAGAATTTGCGAAAAATGCAAAAATAATTTATTTTAGTGCAAAAATTCACGAAAACGTTTTAGAAAATTACTTTTAATGGCATTTTTGCTTGAAATTTGAATTTTATTATTTTTATCTTTTTTTATTTAATAGGGGCAACATCTTCTGTAGCGTTGTACATGGTACAAAACAAATATTGGGGAACATGTATACTACTTGAGAAGTTCCAGACACTGTACAGTCATGACATCTAGAAGTGGATTGAGATATCACGAAAATTGGTACACATTCATGTCATAAATGACAGAAAATAAGAAACAAAAGGAGGAGGTCCCTAATAGGAGGTATACAGACATGTCTTCTAAGCTCAACTCTACTATTTTTACTTCATCAGATATATTGTGAGCAGTGGAAACATCCAGGTTAAATGCTTTTAAATATCATTTTAGCAGAGTTTAAAGGGACTCCGAGCAGTGCAGAAACTATGGAAAGATGCATATCATTTTAAAGCTCTCTTTCTCCTCTTTCCAATGATATATATATTTTCACCCTACGCCTTTTAGTTTTTGCTATTTGCGCGATTGAATCTGCCGCGGCTGCAATTTCGATCGCGAAAATAGAGTTACATTGTATTACACAGGGCGACTTTTTCCTAAAGTCAGCAGCTCTATTCTGCTGAATGGAGCTGCTGACACTGGGGAAAGTTTCGGCCTGTGTAATACAAGTAACTATGGAAAGATGGATATCATTTTAAAGCTCTCTTTCTCCTCTTTCTGGCGACACCTAAATCATCGCCCTACGCCTTTTAGTTTTCTCTATTTTCGCAATAGAAATTGCAGCCGCGAAAATAGCAAAAACTAAAAGGCGTAGGGTGGCGGTTTATATATCATTGGAAAGAGGAGAAGGAGAGCTTTAAAATGATATGCATCTTTCCATAGTTTCTGCACTGCTCGGAGTCCCTTTAACTCTTGTATCCCCTTTTCTGTTCAATGATAAAGATACACAGATCTTTGCATACAAATGTCTGTATTCCCAGTAATAATAAACACTATAAACAACCTTACAAACTCAGCCATGCTTATGATTCTGAACAGATAGATTTTTTTTCCAGGGAAAATTATTTTCAAACAGAACCCAACAGGAGTGGAATATGTAGAAAGAGATACACAATGTAAACAACTTGCAAATAAAAATCTTAATTAGACACGGAATGTCAAGTATAGGTCTCAGCCATCAGTAAAAAATCAATTAACGCTCTCACGTTTTTACTTTTTTAATGCATGTTATATGGAGTGTGGCATAATTAGGAATGCACAAGGATTTCTGTATTACACATAAACAATTCATTATTCATTTCATTTTTTATTACCTGAGTGTCTGGGTTTGCAGTGATGCTTTTTTGTTCTAAAGGGGTAAAAATTAGTGATGAGAATGAATTTTGCATAATCATAATTTTTCATTGTAATTTCCAATTGCGATTTGAAATTGTAATGCAAAATGTTGTGAAAATCGTAATTCATTCATAATCTCATAATTACATGTCATTGTGCATCATTTTTACATAATGTACATGCAATATTTCTGAAAATTGCTCCTAGGTTAAGTGAAATAGTGGGATTTAGTCAAAAAAATATTATTTTCAAAAAAGACCTTGCAGTTTTAAAAATTCATTTTTAAATTTGGTAAAACAGTTTATAAACAAATTTTTCCTTTTAAATTTTTAGAGCCGATTTTCTCAAAATTATTTTTTTAACATACATAAAAATTTTGGTGATGATAGCATGTATGGGAGTTTTGCTGTTAATCACATAAAGAGGAACACCAGTGAAAATAATGTAATAAAAAAGTGCTTAATTTTTACAATAATTATGTATAAATAATGTAGTCAGTGTTTGCCCATTGTAAAATCTTTCCTCTCCCTGATTTACATTCTGACATTTATCACATGGTGACATTTTTACTGCTGGCAGGTGATATCAGTGGAAGGAGATGCTGCTTGCATTTTTGGCAGTTGTAAACAGCTGTTTTTTTTCCCACAATGCAACAAGGCTCCCACAGTGTGATGTCAGTATCTCAGTGCTGTGAGGCGCTGACATCAATTTGGGGGGAGTTTGACCACAAAATCAGCCATACAGAGCCCCCTGAAGATCCGTTTGAGAAAAGGAAAAGATTTCTCATGGGAAAGGAGTATCAGCTACTGATTGGTTACGGTTTCTCAGCATAAAATTACATGAAATTGTGCCTAATTACATGAAATTACAAATGGATTACACAAATTCAAAGTCCATGTAGATTTGGTCCTGCTGCTGATAGCACTTCAGAGTAACTGAATATACTATGATTTTCTGAAAATTGAAATTCATGAATCATAATTGTTAGATACTCAACCTTTTTTTGTTAATAGTGGTTCCTTCCTTAGGGGAAAAAAACTAAATCTGCTTAAAAAAAATCTCCATATAAGGAATACAAACAGGCCCATGGAGGAATAATGGTGTCATGAATCCAAACTTGTCCAGAGTGAATTTTCTCTTGTTGTCACAACTGTATATTTCTGAGGAAGTGAATGTTGTTCACAAAACAAGTTGAGTCTCTAATAATTGTGATACATGAATTCCGAGCGTCAGGTTTATTGTATACTGTTCACTCTTAGTGGAACAGATTGGTTGGCCAATGAGTAGATACAGTTACTACTAGACCCTTACAGACACAACGACAAAACGTGTTTAGGCAACACCTTTAATGAACTGCACAGGATTTCCTTGCAAGCTTTCAAGACTTTACGTTTCTTCTTCAGGAATTATCAGATCAAATTCTGTATCATGCCTGTATCAAGCATTGCTTTGTAGTAGGATGGCTTTTTGGTATCGTTTAGCCCCCTATACATTCCTAGTGGTTTGGGTCACCCCGAGCTGCTTGGTTTACTCTGTTGTACTGGTCCAAGCCCTATCTCATACAACCATATAAACCCCTGCCATGTACTGATGAGGACCAAAAGTCCAAAACAGGCTGTCTACAAGTGGGGTTGATGTGGCTGTGAAACATTTAAAGCTATAGGCTTGCTAAACACCAGTGGTTCTGGATACTAGCCTGGCTCACAGGGGCAAAAAGAGATAATTTGCATATTCAGTAGTGGTGCAGCACTTCCAAACAAAGGCTACACCCGAATTGACTACCTGCAATAGATGTGCAGAGCTCCACTATGTGGACTAAAATACACAACTTGCATTCAAAACAGGTACAGCAAAGAAGGACGTTAGCTTCAGTATAAATAATATGTGCACAAATTATTCCCTACTAGACTTCCCCACGGCGATGACGGGTCCTCTTGGGGAAGACCTACTGCTAGTCTAATGATAAAAACACAATTTTTTCCTAGTGCTGCTAGTCATAAAATGGTTGTTCTGTGTATGAATTCTCTCCATGATTAAAGGTGTGTACACAATGTATACTTATGGCGCCTTTTGGGGATCAGAACTTGATCCCCCAGGTAAAATCACTGGACCCATGCTGTAGGTTGAGGCCTCTGTACACACTCCAGATTACCAGCTGAGGCGGTCATTATTTACTGCCTCAATCAACTTTCATCGTGCGTGTGTACACGCCTTTACACCAGACCACATACAATTGGCTAAACCGTTATAAGGACCTGGGTTATACCCACTTGTTTATACTGACATCCATTGCCTATCGGTGTTGTGATATAGCATTTTTTGTGAATATTTTATTGTGTAGAAAAGGTAAAAGAGAATGTTTTTATGGCTATGTGACACGTGTTTTCATTTTATTACCGGATGAATAAATGTTTACCATTTGAATATATTTAGCTTTTCCTTCCCCTTGGAAGTCCTTGGGAATTATTTGTACATTTTTTCTACACTACTTATAATAACGATTAAATATGAATAGGTGGGGGGACCTGACTAGCCCCAATAAGTATATTAAAGCCGCAAATATTCCCGAACACTTCAGGAGGGCATTTTACACCTAATTAGGGCAGAAGTAACAGAGAGAACAATAAAAAACTTGATAAACTTCTTCACAGATATGGGCTAGAATTACTCAAATTACTCATTAAGAGGAAGAAACAGATTAGATCAGCTGAATAATGAACCTGATGCAATCAAAGAAGCAATAAAGTTAATCAAAGAGCAAACTTTTAAAAAAAAGTAATGAGTTACTGATAAAAAAAAACTTTAGCAGACACTGAAAAATAAACAAGTTACTTCCAGAATGACTAAAGGGCGTACAAAATTAAAAGACCTTACAAATAGTATACTTACAAAAAAAATGAATTTATTGCTGCAATATACCAGAAAGTATTGCTGCAATATACCAGATGGGTGTCAAGCAAACAATGGCGTAAAAGGTCAAAAGGACATGCCATCATTGTCACTTCTCAGGATTGAGCTTGATACTGCGGGAGGCAAGGAGAAGAGGGACGACATTGCCGTACGCAATGGATCAGCTTCCTGCGGGTGAGGTAAAGTAGGTAACAATGGGATCTAAAATCACTGACATCTTAAAGTATACCAGAGATGAAAAGAAAAAGAAAAACATACATATCTGGGGCTTCATCCAGCCCCTATCGGCCTTATCGCTCTCTTGGCTCCCTCCTCCGCCTCCTGTATTCTCTGTAAGGGCTCCCGGTCTCTTCGGCAGTCAGTGCCACTCATTCCATGTGCAGTGCAGCTGCACGTGCTCCCCCATCTTGATCCCATGGCCAGGAGAGTTCTGCGCCTGAGTACTACTGCACAGGTACAGAAAGCTCCTGGCGACAGGAGCATGGCGTGGTGGGCGCGCAGCCAGGCCACCCATGCGCAATAAGCCCCAACTGGCCAAGTTACTGGGAGCCCTTATGGAGAAAACAGAAGGTGTAGGACAGTGCTGAGGGAGCAATCAGGACGGAGGGGACTGGAGGAAGCCCCAGGTATGCACAACTTTTTGTTTCCTTTTTATCTTAGGTTCCCTTTAAAGGAGAGCTGTAGAGAGTGGTGTATGGAGGCTGCCATATTTATTTCCATTTAAGCTATACCAGTTACCTGGTTATCCTGCTGATCCTCTGCCTCTAATACTTTCAGCCATAGACCCTGAACAAGCATGCAGCAGATCAGGTTTTTCTGACAATTTTGACAGATATGACAAGATTAGCTGCATGCTAGTTTCTGGTGTGATTCAGCCACTACTTCAGCCAAATAGATCAGCAGGGCTGCCAGGCAACTGGTATTGCTTAAAAGGAAATAAATATGGCAGCCTCCATATACCTCTCACTACAGTTCTCCTTCTTTTGTATTAATTACAGAGATTTTGTCATTGAGGTAAGCTACCTCATATTACCCATCGGTCTTAAGCTGATTTCAGATGCTTTTATTATACCAGGGCGCCTCTTTCCTTCGTTGTTCCCTTTAAGATCTTTATGCAACCTTATGGGATACCGAGATGGACCCAGAATGACCACCTTGGTCCAATTCCATCTAGCATGTGGATGAACTGTAGCTTAAAGAGGAACTCCAGTGAAAATCATGTAATATTTTTTTTTTACAATAAGTATGTATAAATTATTTAGTCAGTGTTTGCCCATTGTAAAAGCTTTCTTCTCTCTAATTTACGTCCTGACATTTATCACATGGTGACATTTTTACTGCTGGCAGGTGATGTCAGTGAAAGGAGATGCTGCTTGCATTTTTGTCAGTTGGAAACAGCTGTTATTTCCCACAATGCAGCAAGACTCCCACAGTGTGATGTCAGTACCTCAGAGCTGTGAGGCGCTGACATCACACTGTGGGAGGGGTTTCACCACAAAATCAGCCATACAGAGCCCCCTGATGATGCGTTTGAGAAAAGGTATAGATTTCTCATGTAAAAGGGGGTATTAGCTACTGATTGGGATAAAGTTCAATTCTTGGTTATGGTTTCTCTTTAAAGGAGCACTATCATGAAAAATTCTAAAATGTAAAACCCATGTGTATGCATACATATAAGCTGTACATTTGTCCCAGAGTTACTGTAAATCCTATATAATAAAACCCCTGCGTCTCTGCACCCTGTCCCTGTGTGTGTGTCCCTGATTTCAGACTTGACACTTTGCTGTCTGTGAACCTCATTGCATTGTGGGAAATAACAGCTTTTTCCAACTGCCAAGCAAACAACATCTCCCCATGTACATATACTGCAGATAGCGGTGGAGGATGGGTGAGCGGGACGTATCTGTGCTGGAGACGGGCGGGGGGGGGGGGGGGGGCGCCTGTAGCCTACCTCCCATTTTTTAATGGGCAGGCTTTTTTACTAGTTAATTATAAATTACTATTTTCCTATGCCACAGTCATTTACAGAAGGTAGTAAAAATCTGATAGGTCTGATGGATTTTAGACTAGTCCATGAATTCATGGGAGATTCTCAGATTTCCTTTTCTTTCTCCCTTGGATCAGTCCAACTGCCAAAAAAGTGTGCTGGCTACTTTGTATAGATCCTTTACAGGTCATGCTTTTGTATTGAATAAAGGAAATTCTGAGAATGCTACAGGCAGAGACAGTCTTGTCCAAAACTTTTCAGATTTGTCAGATTTGTATTACCCGCTGTAATTGACAGTGTCATAGGAAATAAAAAGTTTATGGTGCTTACTATTCTGGGAAAAATGTACATTTTATGGATGCACACACCTATTTATGCTTATCAGAAATGTATCATCTATTGGAGATGGCTCAAACCTCCAATTTTAGGTTTGCGAACCTCGAACGCGAATTTCCACAAAAGTTTGGTTTCGCGTGAACTTCACGAACCGCAACAGACTTCAATGGGGAGGCGAACTTTGAAAATTACAAACATTTATGCTGGCCACAAAAGTGATAGAAAAGATGTTTCAAGGAGTCTAACACCTGGAGGGGGGCATGGCGGAGTGGGGGAGACGCCAAAAGTCCCGGGGGAAAATCTGGATTTTACGCACAGCAGCGTTTAAGGGCAGAAATCACATTTTATTGCTAAATTGGAGGCCTAAAGTACTTTAAAACATCTTGCATGTGTATACATCAATCAGGTAGTGTAATTAGTGCACTGCTTCACAATGACAGAGTAAACTCACTGTGTAACGCACCGCAAACTTGCGTGATGGTATCTTACACTGCAGTGTGTGGCTTTCCTTTTGTGTGCTGCTTTTCCTCAGGTGGTCATCCCATTGCAGTTTGTGCTTTGTAATCTTGTGCCTTCGGAAGGTAGTTGTCCCTATGCAGTGTAATGTTCCGCTCAGCTGGATGCACTGGCAGACAGCTGTTTGACCATTCCTCTAGTCTGTGGGCTGCAGGTCTCTGCAAGAGAGATCTGTCTTTCCATTACAAGTTTGTGGTCTGTTCACTCGTTATGCAAATCCCCTACCTGCCTCCTTTGATGACTGGCAGTATAAAGCGCTATGTTTTCCAGAGTCCTTTGCTGGTCATAAGGATTTTGTCCTGTGTAACATGCCTGGAGTATCAGCCTTGCTCATTGTTTGAAGTTTAGCTTAGAGTAATTCCTGGGACTGCACTAGGCAGGTTTCCCTAGTGCAGTTAGGATTGCTTATCTGTTTTGTTTGTCTGTTGCGATTGTCCTGTCCCAGCGGTGGTCGACAGGAAATCGTTCCATGTGTCTGGGTGCTAACCTGAACAGCGGTTGTTACTGGTAGCCCCTTCTGATCTGTCTTCTTGGATCGCACTAGCTTCTTGCGTTAGTGCTGTGGATCCTTCTGTTCTGTCTGCCTGGATCGCACTAGCCTCTTGCGCTAGTGCTGTGGATCCTTCTGTTCTGTCTCCCTGGATCGCACTAGCCTCTTTCGCTGGTGCTGTGGATCCTATCTCTCGCTTGTTCCTGTTTTCGTGTGTCTGTCTTGTCTGCTACGAATGCTTGCTGGAGGTTTGGTGAGGTAACCGTTAAGCAAGCGCTCGCGTCCTCTGTTTCGTGTTTGTCTGTCAGTGGTTAGTTAGGCATGCTTGTCTCTGTTGTGCTTATCACGCGGAGACCGCGCATAAACGCGTGCACTGTTGCGAATGAGTGCGGTGTTTGCGTTTAGCTAGCGTTTGTTATTTTCCTTATCCTCATTGTATGATTTACTGTGCCTTTGCTACTCTCGTGCTCTGCTTGCTGTAGCCTTGTGTTACCTCTGGCAATCACCTCTCTTGCGATTGCGTTCCTGCTTCATATCTGCTGTTGTGTATGCACCGTCGCGGGTTGGCGACTAGTTTGGTGCACACACATACAATCTGTCCCTGTGCTCATTCTCTTACGCAATCGCTTCTCTTGCGATTGCGTTCTCACTTGGTTTCTTCTGTGGTGTGTCCGCCGTCACAGGTTGGCAGCTAGATGGACATACATACATTCCTCATCTGTGCTTATTCGGTCTTGTGTCGCTGTTAGCAATCGCCATCTCCGCCGATTGCCTTCTCGCTTTGTCTTCCTGGTTGTGTGTTCATCGTCGCAGGGTGGCGACTAGTTTGGTGAACACACATACCTTCTGTCGCTTTGCTCTCTCTCCTTCAGGGCTATCTTGCCCTGCGTTTCTGCCCTTCGTGCAATTCCTGTCTGGCGTGTGTGGCAGGGCAGAGGAGCTGTTCCTCTGCACTCCACAGCCCCACCTGCCGACAGGAATTTCCCTCTACAGGTGCATTGCACCTTTTGCTGGGTTCCCTCAAATTACACGCTTGTGGAGGATTTCCGCAGTGTCAGCGCACGCCTTGTGCGCTGATCCCAGAGAGAATTCCACAATCGTTACATGCGGGTCTTGGTCTTTCCACGGCTCAATTTTTGGTGGCAGAGAGTACAAATGGCTTTGCTCTCATATGAGGCAGACACACAAAAAAAATATCCACACCACTGAGCCCTGGGATGATGGCACTTTGGTGATGGCTGCCGACAGAGTGTTAAGTGGGGTACCAGAATCAGAGCAGGAGTAGGAAGATATGTCAAGCTTTCGTGCGGAAGCTGAGGAAGATGAGGTGTTCTGTGTTAAATAGTCAACTACGTCCTGACAATAATAGGGGTTGATGGCACGTGCTTTCTTCTGAACACTGCACTTTGGTTGAGGGCTGCATGAAATCACGACAGCGTGACCTCGAACAGACCTGCCAGGTGGCCTGCCTCTGGCTCTGCCTCTTGTTTCTGTGCATATTGGGGGGGGGTGAAGTGAAAGGTATGCACTGACTTGAGTAATACAATGTGCGGTTACACAGGTGCAGTGAACAGGTATGCACGGACTGGTATATAAAACAGCGTGCAGTCACACAGGTGCAGTGAACAGGTATGCAGTGACTGGTATTACAAATGTGCAGTTGTGACACACACAGGCACCGTGAACAGGTATGCAGTGACTGGTACATAATATAACACTGCGTGCAGTCACGTAGGTGCACTGAACAGGTATGCAGTGACTTGTATCAATACAGTTCATAATCACCCCTATATGATCAAAGTTACGACTACTCCATACCAATAAAAAATTGGAGATCTGGAATTTTGCTGAACAGTCTTTTTTTGTGCTTGCCTCAGCACAGCAGATGGTAGGAGTGGAAACTCCATCAGAATCAAGGCCCAAGGGAAGCTTGGAAAAGACAAACAGAAGAGTGAAAATGTGTAGGAGGCAACTCAAGAAGAAGAAACTAAAAAGAAATGGAATCTTTAGCATTGGATTGTGAGATCTTCTGTGGGACAGATAAAAAAATCTGTCTGTGTTCTGTGTAGTGTTGGGCGAACAGTGTTCGCCACTGTTCGGGTTCTGCAGAACATCACCCTGTTCGGGTGATGTTCGAGTTCGGCCGAACACCTGATGGTGTTCGGCCTTTTAAGTTCGGGTTCGCCCCGAACTACTGAATGGCCGCCGAACAGGGCCGAACAGGGCCCCTGTTCGGCCGAACAGGGCCCTGTTCGCCCGAACATGCCGCAATATGGCCCCCCTATGGGGTCGCAGGCATAAGGGGGGAGCATGCCCCGATCGCGGGGGGGTCGGAAATTCCCCTCACCCCCTCCGCTAGCGCTCCCCCCTCTGCCCGCTTCCCCATACAAAAGTTTAAGGCAAGTTAAATAGTACTTGGTGGCTGGCACTGGCAGTGGAGTGAGGAGGAGGAGGAGTCCGAGTAGCAGAGTGACGCGTTGAGGCCGGGCAGCGGGCGGTTCAGCGGTAGTACCCTTGTGGTACTTCCGCCCTTTCTCTGACCTCACGTCCTCTGCATACGAGGGTACGCGTCACGCGTACCCTCGTATGCGTCATCACGTAGAGGACGTGAGGTCAGAGAAAGGGCGGAAGTACCACAAGGGTACTACCGCTGAACCGCCCGCTGCCCGGCCTCAACGCGTCACTCTGCTACTCGGACTCCTCCTCCTCCTCACTCCACTGCCAGTGCCAGCCACCAAGTACTATTTAACTTGCCTTAAACTTTTTTTATGGGGAAGCGGGCAGAGGGGGGAGCGCTAGCGGAGGGGGTGGGGGGAATTTCCGACCCCCCCCCCCGCGATCGGGGCATGCTCCCCCCTTATGCCTGCGACCCCATAGGGCCCCCAAAATGGGCATGTTCGGGGGTCCCATTGACTTCCATTGAGTTCGGCGTTCGGGCCGAACATGCCGAACATCTGGCCCATGTTCAGCCTGTTCGGCCCGAACCCGAACATCCAGGTGTTCGCCCAACACTAGTTCTGTGTTACAAAATGACAGCCACTGCTGCCTTTGTAAGCTTGCTTATACTGTTTAGCACTATTGGGAATACAAATCATGTCAAATACTTGAATAAAGTAAACATGTCTTTATTTATCACTAATCCAAAAAACATGTTTCTAACCAGAGACTTTTGTAAAAGTTTATTGTATATCTATCAAATATTTTACTAGGCTGATAGTGCTGGGCAGACAGCTTGAGTACTAACAGCCAGTAAACAGTATGGTGGTGTAGTGGTTAGCTCTCTCTCCCTGCAGCACTGGGTCCCCGGTTTGAATCCCAGCTAGGCCACTATCTGCATGGAGTTGGTATGTTCTCCCCAAGTCTGTGTGGGCTTCCTCCAGGTACTTTGGTTTCCTCCTGACGCATCCCCAAACATATGGTTAAGGTATACCTGAAACAGGAGATATAAAAATGTATACATACCTGGGACCTTTTTCCAGTCCCCTCTGGCCAGATTGCCTCTACCTACTACTCCGCAACTGGTAAGTTGTCCAGTCTGGGCCAGTCAGCACAGGCACAGTCGGGATATGCGCTCTCCCCTATCTTGCTCCCGTGGCTTCTACTTCTGTACAGATGTAGAAGGATCCTGGCCACAGGAATGCGCACAGCTATCCTGCACCTGCGCAGTATGCCCCAGACTGGAGGACTTTTCGGGGCAATTTGCGGAGGCTACAGGCAATGGAGGAGGGCGGCGTGGAAGCAATCTGGCCGGAGGGGGCGGAAGGAAGCCCCAGGTATGTATACATTTTTAAAATCTCCCCATCTCAAGTTCACTTTAAGTTAATTGGCATCCCCCTAAATTGGCCCTAGACTACAATATATACACAACATGATAGATACACACATAGATATTTGACTATGGAAGGGATTAGATTGCGAGCCCCACTGAGGGACAGTTAAGTGATAAGACAACATACTCTTTACAGCGCTGTGGAAGATGTTGGTGCTATATAAATACTAAATAATAATAATACACAAAAAATAATGAGAGCAAATTTACAGCAGTTACTCATCCAAATTGATTTTCAGCTGGTGAACAAAACATGGATTTCATACTGTCTGACAGCTCTGAGCAACTATTCCACTTCTGTTTCAATATTATTTGCATTTGTCTTTCTAAGTATGAAGAAACATAACCTCTAAAGGATATAGGGCCTGATCCAATTTACTTTTTCTCCTAGGTGATATTTTTCCACTTATCAATACAATAACAATGCATGTTAAAGCACCAGCAAGCAAGAAAATAATCAGAATAATTTTCAGTACACTTTTTACCTACTTTTTGGTACTTTTGAGTGCTGAAAGTTTCCTGTAGCACCTTTAACTCTGCAACACAAGCTTTATTCAGAAGTGTTCAGTTCACCAACCCTGTGGCTATATGATTAATAAGCACTTTAATGCTTGTGACACAGTTCAAAGGGTCCAACCAGGCTGGATTGCCTATACGCCCAATGGGCCTGATTCACAAAGTGGTGCTAACAGTTAGCACCCTGGTGAAAAGCCCTTTATCATGCCTAAACTCAGTTTAGGCATGATAAGTTTAGGTGTGATAAGTTTAGGTGTGATAAGTTTAGGCATGATAAGTTTAGGTGTGATAAGTTTAGGTGTGATAAGTTTAAGCACCAACTGCATTAGCACCACAGTGCACAGCTGATCAAAAGTTTTACGCTAGCAAGAATGGTGCACTTCATATAAAGTTTAATGGCGCTGCTTTGCGTGCAGGACTTTGCAAGCGATCTAAACTTATCTAAACTTAGCATGCCTAAACTTATCACACCTAAACTTATCATGCCTAAACTTATCACACCTAAACTGGCTTTTCACCAGAGTGGTGCAATGGTTATCATGCCTAAAGTCTCTAACTGGGTTAGCACCGCTTTGTGAATCGAGACCAATGTGTGTTCTATTTTAGTATTTAAAATATAAAAAATATAATTGCTTACCTCTCCAGAAGATATAGACACCACTTCAACTGGAGAAAAACGTTTTTTATCAAAAAGCAAAATGCTTTTTATTCAAATTTAAATAAAAACTTTTTTTTCCAGTTGAACTGGTGTCTATATCTTCTAGAGAGGTAAGACTGGGTCTTCTGGAAATATTATGGACTGAAAGTAATCCTGAAGTCGACCAGAAAAAAAGTTAAATGCTCACCTATGTGGAGGGAAGGCTCTGGATCCCATAGAGCCTTCATGGTCCTCTCTCTGTCTCGTTGTTCCACCACTGTCCCCATTTAAGTCATTCAACCTACAGGTCAACTAACTCTCTGGGACTCCTCTTGCAGGCTTCATAAGTACTAATGTCTCCAAGTACTTCTGAATACAAGCGGATCCATACTGCACATGTGCAGTATGGATGCAACTATCTCCAGAAGCACTCGAGGATGTGAGTGTTCTAAAGCCTGCTAAGAAATCACATGCAAACTTGATGGAGGACAGCGGTGGAAAGATGTGACAGAAACACCTCTCCCTCTAGATTATAAGCCTTCGACAGGGTCCTCCTACTTGTGTCTCCTACCTGTTCATGCACCTTTATTACTGTACACCCATCCTATGGATCTGAGTGAACTCAACTTTCAAAATCTCCATGCTCCCATCCAGGGACTGACCAAGCTCATACTGTGGTGTTTCTTCTGGTTTGCATGTATTCCTGTATTGTTTTATTGAGGGCCAGATTTACGTCACAGGAGCCTATAGGCACAGATGTCCTGGCACCTTATGTTGCCCTCCATGAACCTACAAACACAATCACCAAACCGCACTGCAAGTGTGCTGGCTGTCCCCGCTGTCACTTCTCCCTTAGTTCCCTTGCCTGTCATAGGTAGCTACAGGTGCCCATTAGTATTAGGTAGCCACAGGTACCCTAAGTATTAAGTATTGCCCCCAACTGAATTGAGATCTTATTAGTGGAATGCCGAGAGCTGGGTGAGTAACTTCTCATTTGAAGGAGGGAGGGATGCGCTTGGGGAGGAGATTGAGCCGTCTTTCCATCATCAGGCACCTATAGGCACGTGCCTGCAGTGCCTTATGGTAAAACCGACCCTGGTTTTATTGCCGTATGTCACCCCTAAATATTGTCTGTAATCTTAACTAATGTCCAGCGCTGTGTAATATGTTGGTGCTTCATAAATACAATAAATAAACATGACTAGAAAGGCTCTATTTTATCAAGAGCCTTCTCTCTACATAGGTGAACATCTTGCTTGAGTTCCTCGCTCCATGTTCACTTAAAGTGAACCTCCGGACTAAAAATCGACTCAGCAGCACTGAAAAGGCCTGGTGTTTCTTTAACAGTTTCACAGCATCAGAACTTTGTTTCTCTTATACAAGCCTCATTTTTAGCTGCACAGAAGAAATCTGCCCGGGCTTTTTTCCCCTGATGCTGTGCAAAGCATGATGGTATTTCTGATGTTGTTGTTCTCTTTCTGCTGTTTTGGTGCAATTTTTTTTTTTGACATTTTGAATTTGACATTTGAAGCCTAGCGTGTGCAGCTGGGAGGGTTAATCAGGACACAGGACAGTTGGAACTGTGTCTCCTGCTCCTTGTCACCTCCTTTCAACCAAAAAGATGGCTGCCCCCATGGCAAATATGGCAGCCCCCATGAATCACAAACATTTGCCTGTTCTTTTAAAACAGGGTGGGTAAGAGATTATATTGCCTACCTATTCTAATTAACATAACTAATGTGACTTGATGACAGTATGTTTGTTTAGGCTGAAGTTCCCCTTTAAGACCATTCTGCAGGAGCAAGGACACATTGGACCATGTAGGGGCACCCATAACGTCAGATGTACCAACCTGTAGGAGGTGTGAAACATACAACTTTACTGAATAGGTTATATTATAAAATAAAAAAAACATAGATATGTACAGTGGGTTGCAAAAGTATTCGGCCCCCTTAAAGTTTTCCGCATTTTGTCACATTACTGCCACAAACATGCATCAATTTTATTGGAATTCCACGTGAAAGACCAATACAAAGTGGTGTACACATGAGAAGTGGAACGAAAATCATACATGATTCCAAACATTTTTTACAAAGTCTTTTAGGGTATGTCTCTACCAGCTTTGCACATCTAGAGACTGATAGCCTTGCCCATTCTTCTTTGCAAAACAGCTCCAGCTCAGTCAGATTAGATGGACGGTGTTTGTGAACAGCAGTTTTCAGATCTTGCCACAGATTCTCGATTGGATTTAGATCTGGACTTTGACTGGGCCATTCTAACACATAGATATGTTTTGTTTTAAACCATTCCATTGTTGCCCTGGCTTTATGTTTAGGGTCATTGTCCTGCTGGAAGGTGAACCTCCGCCCCAGTCTCAAGTCTTTTGCAGTCTCCAAGAGGTTTTCTTCCAAGTTTGCCCTGTATTTGGCTCCATACATCTTCCCATCAACTCTGACCAGCTTCCCTGTCCCTGCTGAAGAGATGCACCCCCCGAGCATGATGCTGCCACCACCATATTTGATAGTGGGGATGGTGTGTTCAGAGTGATGTGCAGTGTTAGTTTTCCGCCACACATAGCGTTTTGCATTTTGGCAAAAAAGTTCCATTTTGGTCTCATCTGACCAGAGCACCTTCTTCCGCATGGTTGCTGTGTCCCCCACATAGCTTGTGGCAAACTGCAAACGGGACGTCTTATGCTTTTTGTTAACAATGCCTTTCTTCTTGCCGCTCTTCCATAAAGGCCAACTTTGTACAGTGCATGACTAATAGTTGTACTATGGACAGAGTCTCCCACCTGAGCTGTAGATCTCTGCAGCTCGTCCAGACTCACCATGGGCCTATTGACTGCATTTCTGATCAGCGCTCTCCTTGTTCGGCCTGTGAGTTTAGGTGGATGGCCTCGTCTTGGTAGGTTTCCAGTTGTGCCATACTCCTTCCATTTCTGAATGATCGCTTGAACACTGCTCCGTGGGATGTTCAAGGCTTTGGAAATCTTTTTGTAGCCTAAGCTTGCTTTAAATTTCTCAATAACTTGATCCCTGACCTGTCTTGTGTGTTCTTTGGACTTCAAGGTGTTGTTGCTCCCAATATTCTCTTAGACAACCCCAGAGGCCATCACAGAGCAGCTGTATTTGTACTGACATTAGATTACACACAGCCGCACTCTATTTAGTCATTAGCACTCATCAGGCAATGTCTATAGGCAACTGACTGCACTCAGATCAAAGGGGGGCGAATAATTATGCACACACCACTTTGCAGTTATTTATTTGTAAAAAATGTTTGGAATCATGTATGATTTTCGTTCCACTTCTCATGTGTACACCACTTTGTGTTGGTCTTTCATGTGGAATTCCAATAAAATTGATTCATGTTTGTGGCAGTAATGTGACAAAATGTAGAAAACTTCAAGGGGGCCGAATACTTTTGCAACCCACTGTAGATAGTGACTATCCCCCCAAGAGATGATCCTACACTGCAAGCGATAGAATTCATGAATTTTATTAAGCATTCTTGACAACAAGTTTCGCTGTTGCCTTGACTGTTTCCTCAGGTCTCTACTATACAAGTCTGTTGGCTAATAAATGACATGCGTGCCCCTTAGGGATGCTCCCTCGGAGCTGTCCTCTGCCTCCTGGATCCTCCACTATGGCTCCCGGATGGTAACTTCAGCCAGTTAGGGCTGGCGCAGTGCAGTTGCGAGTGCTCCCCATCACGCTCCCACGGCCAGAAGCGCTCTGCACCTACATGGTAGTACTGTGCAGGCGCAGAACACTCCTGGCCGTTGGAGTGTGATGGAGCATGCAGTGACCCCCAAAGTTACCAGGAGCAATAGTTAAGGATCCAGGAGGCCGGGGACAGCGGTGAGGGAACAATCAAATTCACTTTGCCAATTGCATGCAGTTTAGAACTGGGCCAATCAAAGTGAGCAGGAAGTTTGCTTGATTGTCTGTCTCAATTCCAAGTTGCATTTTGCATTACATTTGCATGCAATCTGGAAGCATTTCTATACTTGATGTGGTTTTTGTGACTCAAAATATATAGAGACAGAGAATCTGCACAAGAGACACGTAAGTGACATTTTATTTAAAAGAAAGTCAGCAATGGCATCTCCCATATTCCTTTATTAGACTTCTACAACTAGACTAGCCTTGGTGAATTTCCAATGCCCAACAGACAGGCTTGAGATAGAGCTCATTAAAATATACAAGAAAACTTCACCTGCACTGCGCCTGTGAGTCTGGAACAAAGTTCATCGGATGTGTTGCACTTTCCCTGCTCTGATTCTGGCCATGCTACTGTTGTAAATTATACACTGACAGCCTCTCAGTAAGAGACTCCTCGGCTTTGCTCAGCTCAGTGCTGTAAGGTGAAATCTCTAAAAACAGCTGCTAAAAATAGGCAAAAACTGGTTCAGATCAACCAAACCAATTCACAAAAGTAGTTCAAGGATGAAAACAAAGCAGCTAAGTAACTTTACAGTCCAGTTATTCAAAAGGAAGCATTAAGAGAATAAATCAGGGAGTACACTTAAAGAAAACCTGAACTGAAAATTAAAGGTCAAAATAAGCATACACATGTCATACTTACCTTCCATGTAGTCTACTCCTCAGTGTCTTTCTCCTCTACCGCGTCCTGTTTGTTCACTGTGATCAAGGGAATTTTCCGTCCTCCATTTTGAAAATGGCCATTACCCATAACAGCTTTCTGGTCAGCACACAGTTAAACTGTAACATCGCCCACTTGAGCCATAGGGAAACATGGACATTACCTGGTACATCAGTTTTCCTCTCAGCTATAACTGACAGCAACTGATAATTTACTGACAGCAACTGATATTTTTCAGATCTGACAAAATATTGTCAGAACTGGAAGGGATTATTGTCAGAAGAAAATGGTGAGCTTCTGAGAGCAACTGATGGCAAGGTAACTATTTAATGTTCATTTGAAGTTACTTCATGTGTTTATTTTAAATATTTTTACTCAGTACAGGTTCTCTTTAAAGTTGTGTATTATTTTGTACACTGTGAAGTTGCCCCCCCCCCTCTCACAAATTTGAAATGCAATTATTACCCCACATATAAAACACAGCACTCACCCCACATATGTATAAACTGCAACAATTGCCCCCATGTATCATCCCTGGTGTCAGTGGGAATTATAAATACAAAAAATACCCCAACATGCTGTGTATCATTCTCCAACCAAAGTGCAGTTACTGCACCTGGCCATCATTGGTGGTGGCAGTGTGGGCAAGTGCGCCTGTTTCTCATCATTCCTGCTCAGTGTGTGTGGGGGATGGGGGAATGACTCAAAGTTACAGAAAGTCAGAAACAGTGACCTGTTTTAAAACCAAAGGCTATCCCAAGATGTTTACACATTCACTGCAGTTTAGTAACCAAAGCTTCTAGCAGAATCAATTAGCACGAGAAAGCAAGAAGTTCAATTAGACTGAAGATAACTGACTGACCCATTAATGCCCTGCAATATCTAGATGAATCTGACTACTAATCAGCTCTGATCTGTATCCCCTATCTGTACTTGTTTTTAAAATGTTATTTTATTGTAGGATACTTCCATGAACCAAATAAACATTTTCTGTAAGTTCATGGTGTTCATATTTATGAAGGTGCCCATACATGTGTTAATGTTTCCTGTCAACTCAAAACAGATCCGATCACTCAGATCTCCAGGCATGTAATAGGCACCATAAGGTCACTAGCCTGTGCACGATAAGAATCTAAGGAATGTCTTCAGAGGGCTGGCTGAAAAAGGGCCAGTCTACAACTTTTTTTCAACCTGTGACAACTTTGCCTGTAACTTTGTACATGAAGTCATCAGAACATTGCTGCAGACAGAGACATATTTGTTTTTTACGAACCCTGGGAAGCAGGGACAGGGTATTCCAAAGTTTTTATAATTCCTTATCTGAGTGGTGGGCACATGCAGTCATTAGAACAATGGTACAGAGATCCTTAATTTTTATGGAACCCTTATTAATTTGCTGCCTCTAGGGAGTTCCGCTCTGAAATAATTGCCTCAAGCCATGTCATGGTAGACGCAGAAGTGGTCCCAGCCTAATTGTTTAGGAGTAATAAGTATATTAAATCAGGTCCAACTTCTCCCATTTTGGAGATTTCAAATAACCTACTAGTCGAGTACATATTGTTATAGCGGTGGGCAGTTTGGCAAGAAGAGAGCCAAATCACGGCTCTACCTGCTGCCACAAAACCCCCCAGCGGCGTTAAATACTATTCCCCCTTTGAGTTGTCGCAACTCAGAGGGCGATGCAATTCGGGGTCTGGCAACCGCCAGAGCCCCGAATTACCGCTACGTACCCTGTGCAGCATTACATTACTGCTATGGGGTGCCCAGTCCCCAGTCCCGGTGCACGGCGCTGAGCGCCGCGCACCAAGAAATCCTGCTTCGTACCAGTCTGTATATTGGAGGTTTTGGAGAAAGATTGGAACATTTGTATTGAGCCTGGAGGAACACAGATATCTTGCTGATAAATGTGTACATTTTAGGAGTCTATTTCTAAACATGAACATAAGTAGTCTGATTGCCAGAGAAGTGTTGTTACTTTTGCAACAATTATGGCACTTTTCAAACTCCCATACTTATAAAATTAGGAATGTATGGGGAAAATGAGTAGGTAATTACTTTGTACTGGGATTCCAACAAGGATTGTAACTCTTCATTGCTACCTGCCACAATAAAAAATTGCATTTGTGTTGCAAACATCTGGTAATGAGAATTTTATTGCAAAGGCATAATTTCTTTTGCGAACCTTTTATATAAGCTTCCGTTAATTCGGGTGCTTTCTCAGTGCAATAGATGCAATATTAGTAAAGTTTGGTTACCAATATTCTACCATCATCTTAGTGACAAAACTTTTGCAGAGGTTTTCAACACTTTCCTTACACTGATGTAATATCCTCGTATCCTTCCTATTATCTAACCCTAAGCTCCAACGTTTAACTTGACGTTGCTAGGGATGGTCGGAAATAACAAATTCTGTATTATGATTTCTGAGTTCCGATTTCTGAGTAGTATTTTTTTGGCATTTTTTTGCATTCTCTGATTAGCCAAATACTTTTGAGTTGACTCTGCATTTTCTGATTGGTCCAATGCTTCCGAGTTCTGTGACTGGGCTAAAATGAGTTGTTGTGATGCAGTATTTCCACATAAATCCGATCTCTGAGTTCCATTTTCCGATTAGTGGAGGGGTTCTTTGTCATTTTTGGCATTTTCGGATTGGCCAAATACTTCCAAGCTGCCTTCCGAGTTCTGTGATTGGGCTGAAATTACCGAATTGTGGTACTGTAGTATTTCTGCAGCAATTCGATGTCCGAGTTCCGATCAGAAATGTGGCTTTTTGATTGGAAATGTGGAACTTAAAATTCTGCAAAATCTGAATGAGCATCCTTTTTGTTTCATTTTTATGTGAAAGTTGGAACTTAGAGTTCCGCACAATCCATGCACTCATTCCTAATCTCCACCTTCTACCAACTTATCGTATTGGTACTAGAGATGGCCCGAACAGTTTGCCGGCGAACGGTTCCCCGGCGAACTTCCGTGGTTCGCGATCGTGGAGAACCGCAAACTTTTGCGGAAGTTCGATTCGCCCCCATAGTGCATCATTAGGGTCAACTTTGACCCTCTACATCACAGTCAGCAGGCACATTGTAGCCAATCAGCCTACACTCCCTCCTGGAGCCACCCCCCCTCCTTATAAAAGGCAGGCAGCGTCAGGCATTGGACTCACTCGTGTGCCTGCAGTAATTAGAGAAGGGAGAGCTGCTGCAGACTCTCATAGGGAAAGCTTAGTTAGGCTCTTGTAGGCTAGTTAGCTTGCCCCTTGCTGATTCTTATTGCTGAAAAAGCACGCCTTAACAGCTCTTTTGAGAGCTAATCTTGTTTCTGTGATCTATTTTTTTTTTTTGTGGCCCACTTGCATTATATACAGCCCTGTCAGTCAGTCGCAGCTGGCCTTTGGTGTAATTCCTGCTGTGTCACTGCCAGGCCCAGCACATTCAGTGACTACCTGTGTGTGTGTGACAGGCAGCTGCAGATTTGTAATCCCATCCCAATCACTGCACCTGTTTACTGTTCAGTGCACCTACCTACGTGAGCTCACGCATTGTTAATACCACCAGTCAATGCACCTGTTCACGGCGCTACCTGTGTGTGTGTGAGACAGGTGCACATTTGTAATACCCATCACTGCATATACCTACCTGTTGTGTTCAGTGCACCCACCTACCTACGTGAGCGTATGCAGTGTGATATTCAATACCACCAGTCACTGTACCTGTTCACGGTACGTGTGTGTGACAGGTGCACATTTGTAATACCCATCACTGCATATACCTACCTGTTGTGTTCAGTGCACCCAGCTACCTATGTGAGCGCATGCAATGTGATATACCACCCCGTGCATACCTGTTAACTGAACCTGTGTGACTGCACATTGAATTATACCTGGCAGTCAGTGCATACCTTTCACTTGAATGGATAGCAGACTTGTCCTCCATAACAAATTCTCGTTAAAGGATTTAAAGTTGATTCATCTCATATACAGCAGGGCCTCAAAAGTCCTCCTGTATTGTTATTTTTGGTCACTACCTCAGGACATGCATGCCATGCCTGCTGCCTTCCTTGGATGTGTGGTAGCCGTTCCTGCTCCTTTGCCACAGCGTGCCTGCTGCCTTCCTTAGATTTGTGGTGGTGGTAGCCGTTTCTTAGACTCCCACTCTGGACCGGAATCGAACCAGGATTCCCCGGCCATTACCCATGGTCACCATGTTACTGAGAAATGGAAGAACAAAGAGAAATCGAGAGCCCAATATGGTGTAGTATTGTTAAGTTTGTTGTGGTTTAAAGCAAAATATTTAGAAATACTCACAAACATGGGTGGGGAGTATTAGAACCTGACCCCACTCAGGTTATTAAGATGTCGCTCTCTGTGAATAGGAAACGGGGTAGAACCCCTCCACCGAGGGTGGAATCAAGATTTCAACAAGGCTTGGTGTACAGAGGCGCTAGAGTAGAATAAAAATGTTTAAAAACCATCTAAAAGAGGGGGATGTTCAGGTGGACTTACTTCCCTCGAAAATATAGAACTCAATTGAGTCACAATATATCAATACAAAAAAACGTTTTATTTAACTCCACTTAGTGCAACACGTTTTGCAGGTGTGGTCCTGCTTCATCAGGCAAACAGGAGTTTAACTCAATGGGTCTAGATGCAGAAATGAGCGCCTCTGTGACAGGTTCTATATTTTCGAGGGAGGTAAGTCCACCTGAACATCCCCCTCTTTTAGACGGTTTTTAAACATTTGTATTCTACTCTGGCGCCTCTGTACACCAAGCCTTGCTGAAATGGTACTGAGAAAGTACCTCAAAAGTTTCACACAGTTGAATGAATGGCAGACTTGCCCTCCATAACACATTCTTGGCAAATGCTTTCGATTTGGTTCGTCTTGTGCTGGGTCAAGGGTCCATTTCACCACAGATGCCTAGTCTGCAAAGCACAGTCAGGGCAGGTACATTACTTATACAGAAAATGTGTCCTTACTTGGATGTGTGGTGGTGGTAGCCGGTTCTCAGGCTCCCACTCTGGACCAGAAGCTCACTCTGATTCCCCAGCCATTACCCGTGGTCACAATGGCAGACTTGCCTTCCAAAATAGATTCTCGTTGAAGGTACTGAACAGCAAGCAGAAAATGTAATTTAAAAAACATAGATGTAAGCTTTAACAATGGTAGAGAAAGAACCATCGAAAGTTGATAAGGCAGTCAGACATTATCTGATATCACTGAGGAAGAGCAATCTCGGCATGGTGCGCACCAGTCCAGCACGGCCATCACAACACAAACAGCTGTTTGTGGTGCGTGTGTAACGCACCACAAACAGCTGTTTGTGTTATGTCAGTGAGTTTGATGTGTCAGTGTGAAGCAGTACTCTAATTACACTCCCTGAATGATGTATACACATGCAAGATGTTTTAAAGCACTTTAGGCCTGCAATTTAGCATTCAATGTGATGTCTGCCCTTAAAGCGCTGCTTTGCGTCAAATCCAGATTTCTCCTGGGACCTTTGGCATCTATCCCACTCATCCATGCAAAAACTCAGATGTTAGACCCATTGAAACAACTTTTCCATCACTTTTCAGGCCAGCATAAGTGTTTCTAGTTTTCAAAGTTTGCCTGCCTATTGAAGTCTATTGCGGTTCGTGCAAACCGAACTTTTGCGGAAGTTCGCGGTTCACAAACCGAAAATCTGAGGTTCGGGCCATCTCTAATTGGTACAGGTAACAGGGGATCCCTTCTCGTAGGACTGGATCACTGTTGCCTGTGGAGAAAGGAAGAACGGGAGCCCCTATGGTGCAGTATCGTTAGATCCAATAGTGGCAGAATGTGTTGTGGGTAGTTATACTCACAAAGGTGGGTTGCAATCCTGCAACCACTAGGCCTTGGCCAAGGCGCCCCTGTATCACATGGACATAGATAAGGTTATCTGTTTGTATTGACCTGAGGAAGCAGGCTGAGTGCCGTGAAACATGTTGTCTACAGAATAACCATTTTCTGGGGGGGCGTGTCCGCCGCGCGAGCACGCTGGACGCATAGGAGAAGAGCTCCGAGATAAACCTCCAGAAAAGCGGCTATAAAGCAAGTATCCCGGCTCACCTACAACGCAAATATGCCGGAAGAAGGCATGGAAACGGAGGCGACAAAGAAGGGAACCAAGCGGCAATTTAAACAGCAAAAACTCCCTGAGCTTTTCGCCGGGATACAAGCGCGCAGCAAGACTAAAGATGGCGCGGAGATCGGGAGAGCAGGTGAACCAGCACAGCCAGACGCACAAAGGTCAAACTCCCCGAGACCCTCCCAAGACGAGTACTCCTCAGATGGTGGCTCCCCTGCTGTTCGGAGCCCGGCGAAATCCAGACAGAAGCTGGCAGAATCGGAGGAACATGTAGGCCCAGCGGCCATTGTAAGCCCCGGGGTGCTAACTACGCAGATCTCACTAGAACAATTTCCAGCCACAGAGCAGGCGACTACCCAGGCCTTTATGAAAGACTTAATAATGTCCCTCAAATCCTCCCTAGCTAACGACATGCTGCAAATCACAAACCAGCTGCAACAATCGGTAAGCTTATTAGGAGACAGGGTAGCAGCAGTGGAATCAAACGTCTCTTTACTAACTACTGAATTTAATAAAACAGTAGACTATGTAGAAGAAAACCATGATGACATTGCATGGTTAAAGCTTAAAGAGGCCGATCTAGAAGATAGGAACAGGAGAGCTAATTTGAAACTACGAGGAATCTCAGAATCGGTCACAACAGCACAACTAAAGGAATTCATAAGGAAACTGGTGCATACAGCTCTTCCTCACCTAACAGACATTGAGCTCTGTATAGAAAGAGCACACAGACTACCCAGACCCAGCCACCTGACTCCATACCAAGAGACACTATTTGTAACTTCCAGTTCTATCATGCCAAAGAAGAACTATTGCAGTACATCTGAAAACAAGGTGCGCTACCTGATCCCTATAAAGACATCACTTTATATTCTGACTTATCACAAGCTACACTGGCTAAAAGAAGGTCACTCGGGCCAATCACAAGAGCCTTACGGGACAATAATATTCTTTATAAATGGGGATTCCCAACAAAGTTGGTGGTTACCAAAGCAGGAAAAGTCTCAATCATTAACACCCCAGAAGACGGGTTTAAACTGCTGACTGCATGGGGTATTCAGACCAGTAACCTACTCCCAAAACCTAGACATCAGTCTCAATCTGCTAAGATTCAACCGGAATGGCAATCAGTTAAATAAAAGCCAAACATGGAGGTTTACTTTGTTCCCCAGCTCCATAGACAGTGATGGTGCAGATACTTAAAAAGAGAGATCACCATCTCCTCCCCTCGCCCAAAGATGTTCTGAGCAACAAAAGTTTGTGGACTTACTTAGTTCCCAGTTATAAGTTTGAAAACACCAGTTTCACACACAAAACCATCGTCCAAGGCGGCAATTGAACTACTTCTCAGCATATCACAGGCACTTCGTCCTTCCCCTCCCCTCCCTGGGTTTCAAATCCTACGATAACTCCACAAGGACAAGATATTCAAGTTTTGACTATCAGCATCTACCCTGGGACTACAATGCCTAACTTTTTATCGATTAATGCCAAGGGATTAAACCATTCAGTGAAAAGGCATGCTTTATGGAAAGAAGCTTTAAGTCTCCACACTGATATTCTTTTCACTCAAGAGACTCTTTTCAAAGAAGGCAAGGCACCTAAATGCATGCATCCATGTTATCCAAATGTAATTATAAACAACTTTGAAAAGAAAAAGAGAGGAGTCTTAATAGCGTTCCCCAAAGACTTGAAAGTAGAGATAAGAAGAATAGAAAAGGACTCGCAGGGCCGTTATATCCTAATTAAATGTATAATAGATAACACTCCCTATACTCTTTTAAATCTTTATGCACCTAATAATGGGCAAAATAAATTTCTTTGGAAACTTCTAACTAGTCTTGAGAGATCTCCTTCAACTAATTTAATAATTGGAGGTGACTTTAACTCTATATATGATAGTAAACTGGACTCGTCCAATCCTCGTACAAAACCTTCCAAACATCTCTCTAAATTATTGGCTAAACTAGATTTATATGATCCCTGGAGAGCAACACACGGAGGAGAGAAGGATTTCACTTTCTTCTCCCAAGTGCATGGAACTTACTCCAGAATAGATTTCTACTTAGTAGACAGACACTCATTACAAAAAATTCAAGCCACACAAATTCACTCAATTACATGGTCAGACCATGCCCCTATCAGTCTTTCCTTGGGAGACACACCGAGGTCCAGCAGATCGATCTGGAGGCTAAACAATTCATTATTAATGTCTGAAAATAACAAAAAGCATATTTTAAAACAAATATCCGAATATTTTGAGCTTAACTCGGCGACAGAAATAGAAGAGACCACATTATGGTTAGCACACAAGGCAGTAATAAGAGGGCACCTCATAAAATTAGGCGCACAAGCAAAAAAAGCTAAGAAGAAGGAAATAGACCTGATTTTATCTAAAATCAAATTAGCGGAAGCTGCCCACAAAACAGCCTCAGTAACTAATCAAAAAATATTATTCGACCTCAGACAAGAGCTCAGATCAGCACTAACTTCGGCATATGAGGTCCTCATAAACAGACTTAAACTTACTCACTACCATCAGAGTAATAAAGCAAGCCCACTATTAGCCAACATAATCAAAAACAAGCAAGCCAAATCAAAAATCCTAAAACTTACTCACCCCTTCACTAACCAATTACTAACCAACCCACAACAAATAGCAGATGCCTTCAGTGATTTTTATGGAAAACTATACAATTTAAAAGATGACCTCAATACCTTTCAACCCACCACACCCTTAATCCTAGAATTTCTATCTAAATTAAACCTCCCTCAAATCTCAAGATCTCAGGTAGACTTACTAAACACCCCTATCACAGTCTCAGAGGTGCTCAAGACCATCAATAGTTCTAAAAACAACAAAGCCCCTGGCCCCGACGGATTCAGTAATGAATATTATAAAACATTTGCCCCAACCTTAGCCCCAAAACTGACGAAAGTATTTAACAAATTTATGCAATCTGGAGATATTCCACAAGAACTTACGAAAGCAGTCATAACAGTGCTCCCTAAAACAGGCAAAGACACTACAAATCCCGCTAACTTTCGTCCAATATCTCTACTTAATTGCGATCTGAAACTATACTCTAAAATCTTAGCCAACAGATTATTTGATTTATTACTGGAGCTGATAGCGCTGGACTAGGTAGGTTTTACCAAGGGAAGGCAAGCGGCGGATGGGACGAGACGAGTTCTTAATTTAATTTATGAGATGGAGTCCTCTCGGAGGCCTTCTCTGCTCCTGGCATTGGACGCGGAGAAGGCCTTCGATAGGGTCCACTGGGGATTTGTGGATGAGGTTTTAAAAAAATTTGGCATATTCGGACACTTCCATCAAGCGATTTTAGCTCTATACAAATCCCCGTCAGCATGTGTAAATGTTTCAGGCTTTATTTCTAAAACATTCTCAATATCCAATGGAACCCGGCAAGGGTGTCCACTTTCACCTTTAATATTTGTGTTAATTATGGAAACATTGGCAGAGAACATACGAAAAAAAACCCCGCAAATTAAAGGTATCAAGAGTAATAAACAGGAATCAAAAATTAATTTATTCGCGGACGATGTCCTAATCACTATGGAGAATCCAGCACAATCTTTATCAGAAGTATATAATGCATTATTAGAATTCTCAAAGGTATCCTTATACAAAGTAAATGATCACAAATCAACCCTAATGGGCATAAATTTACCAAGCTTCCTCAAAAAGGAAATTGCTACACAGTACCCCTTTCCTTGGACTAAAACAGGAATTACATACTTGGGTATCACCATTCCTCCCTCAATGAAAAACATATACTCTGCCAATTTTCCCTCACTTTTACAAAATATTAGAGAAGATCTCTCGAGACTAACCCCGCACGACTTTTCATTGTCTGGCAAAATAGCAGCCTATAAAATGTCGGTATTTCCTAAAATTCTTTATTATTTCCGTACTTTACCTATAACACTCACATCAAAGTTCTTTAAAGATTTAAATTCTCTAGTATCAAATTACCTCTGGAAAACTAAAAGACATAGATTGTCTCTTCAAACATTATTCGTCCCCAACAAACTAGGTGGCTTCGGCCTTCCCAACCCTCAGCAATACCATAGAGCCGCCCTTCTAGACATGTCTCAGTTCTGGTGGAACAATGCTCCAAATTAGCTCTGGGCACAATTAGAAAAATATTCCTCTAACATTCCTTTACAAGACATTATCTACGGTAACGGTAAGGATTACCAGTTGATATAAAAAAACACCCAATTATAACAGCAACCAACTCAGTGTGGAGTCATGTTAATAAAGCCAATCTATCTACAGATAAAATTATAACAATGAAAGTACCCATCCAAGTCCTAAGATCTATTATACCCAACTTACATATCTCCAATTGGCTAGCATCAGGTATTGTATATCTAAATGACATTCTAGAGCATAATCATCTGAAAGCATTTTCCTACTTAAAATGGAAATATAAACTACTAAACTCAGATCAGTACACCTAATGCCAAATTGCCCATCTACATAGAAGATGGCCGATAAAAATTCCCCAAATCCTAGCGTCAATCTGGGAATTTCTCACTAATCAAAGCAAACGTAAAGGAGGTATATCTTATTGGTACACGTTACTTACAAAATCTAGTAACTTAACCCTTCATAAATATCTCCGAACCTGGGAGTACGATCTAAAATCCTCGATAACTGGATTGGAAATAACTAAAGCCATTCTAGATATAAAAAAATACTCAAAATGTGCTACACATACGGAGACAGTTCAGAAAATCATTACAAAATGGTACTATACACCAGTCAAACTTTCTAAATTCTCTACGGAAACCTCACAAGATTGCTGGAGGCAATGTTCTTACACAGGAACTTTAATACACCTACTGTGGTAATGCCCTAAAACCCAGCCATTTTGGTATGAAGTAGAGAACTTAATGGCCAAACTACTAGGTTTCAGAATCGTGGTTCACCCTAAATTAGCCCTGTTCTCCATAAACATTAGCCAATTCCTGAGCAGATTAAGGTTAGTAATCACGCAAACTTTATGTATTGCACGTCAATTAATACTATCCAACTGGAAACAATCAGATAGGCCTTGTATATTACAACTGATAAGCATATTAAGATGTAATTTACAGATGGAAAAACTTCTTAAAATTCGCAACAACCAAAACATTTATCTGGATGAATGGTCCTTTGACTGGAGCAGCTTAGCCTAAGGGTAACCCCTGAACAAAAAGACTAAATATAAGGATTTATAGTGCAAAACTTGAATTCATGACAAATTAAGTAGGATGTTGGATCTTTACCTTCCCCCCCTACCCCTTCCTTCCTACCCTCTGGTGGTTGTGCCATCCCTAAACTATAATCCCAGGTACCATGGATGGGAGACCCTGGGACCTTATAGTGTAAAACCTTGGAAAATGGGAGCAAGTCCCTAAGTATTGCTCAAAATAAAGTTCTTTTCAATGTAATAGGACATTTGGAAATTGCCCGTTAGAAGTTAATCTATTCTTCTTTTTATGTTTTTGTTTTGTTTGTTCTGTTTATTTGTGGATGGAAAACTTGAATTCTGGGACATTCAGTACTTTGGTTAATAAGTTGCTCAAATATATCTTGTATCTGGTAAGCTAACCTAAAACCTAAGCTTTGCAACTCAGAGAATTGTGGATTGTAGAATTAACAAAAAGCAAAATGTTATGATGTTATGATGTTATGTTCTTTATATTACATTATGCTTCTGGGTCACGTTGACTTTAAAGCTGTAAACTTCTTTAAAAACTCTAATAAAAATTGAATTACAAAAAAAAAAAGAATAACCATTTTCTTTTAATAAACACTCCTTTTTCATCCATGTGAGTACTCATTGGAGGTAAGAGACCTCCTTTTCATTATTTAATCACGTTAACATTTTTATGGGTGCCTCCCCCAAAACCCTATTCTAGCAAGTTACAACACCTATTCATTATTATTTGGTAATAATACTTATTTTTTGGGGGGAAAAGAATATAATATGAGAATGAACCAAAAAAAAATAAAAAATCAATGAGGAATTTCTTTTAAGCCTACCTGGGTAGTTATTTTTGGAATTCTTGCCTTGAGATCTAATCCCTCCATTTACTCTCTTGGATGCTTTATGTTGTCATCTCGGTGTTAAAAGACATTGTTTTAGTAAGTATCCTGCAGTATCTGTTGGTGGAATGTTGTCATTCAGACTCCCCCGCCAGGTAATTGTTTGATTGGCTCCTCAGTCAGAAGAATAGCAGATGGTTCTCAGCGCATGGATGTGTGTGTGTGAAAGGCAGGTGCTTTACCCCATTAAATTATAGATGTAATCCTGTCTACGGGAATCTGAGTCTCAGCACCATAGCTCAAGGTTACGCAGTATTTTCCCTTCTCCAAATGGATGTTTTTTTCCATTTAAAAAATATCCTTAACATTTTATTTCTGCAAAAACCAAAATAACATATATATAAAAAGTATATTTGATGCTAAACTTTGCTAAAAAAAAAAAAAACACTTCCATATTATTAGTTTAATAATTAAAATATAATTTATCATAATTTTTCATTTACTTTTTTTTTGTACTAAAACATATCTTCTAAATTCCTTTATTGGGAATAAATTAAATATAACAGACAAATTGTTTATGTTTTTAGAGCTCTGCCTGCTGGTGTAATTGGAAAGTTTTGTTAAAGTGGATCCAAGGTAAACTTTTACACATTGCATAATTGTGTTCCTTTCCTATTGTTTATAGGGCATTCCTCAAGCCAAATACTTTTTTGTTTTTGTTTTAATACTCTAATTCCCTATAAACTAAAAAAGCCACGCCCACAGGTTTTCAGAGAGCCTTAGCAGAAGCAAGGGCTCATGGGAGCTCAGCCTGGGTAGGATGAGGGGGAGGTGTTACTAGCCATTGAATTCAGAGGCAGAGGGGAGGAGGAGAGGGAATTAGACGGATGGCTCAAGATACAGATAAGCCTGTCTCTGTGTAATGTTTACAAACATGGCTGCTGTCATTGTATCACAGGAATAAATAATCATATTCTATTAAAACTGTTTGCAGCTAGATTTGCTGTGTAAACCATCTAAACTTTAGATAAGATATATAGACAAGTTACTTGTTATAGTTAGTTTTTCATCTTGGATCCGCTTTAATAAAAAGGTTTCTCATTTTACTACTGTAGTTAACAAAGTCTCTAACAATGTACTGAAGAAGCCAAGTCTCCAGACTTGGTGACTGATAAGTCCTACTGTTCTCATGATTGAGAAGTTCTACTAGGGGTGGTGGATGAGAAGCTGAGAATTTCGGCGTGAATGCTAATTTTATTCTAATTTTATGTAAATGTAAAAGACGTGTTTACCAGTCAAAAACATCAGCTGCCATATTTTGGTCTATTTCCAAGCTGCATACATTTTCATAAATGTTATTAGCATCTCACTGACCATTCCTATTGTATTTATAAAACTTGCCAGTCATACCAGCAGATGAAGAATCAATGTAATACTTGTCATTTGTAATATAATTTTTTTTTTACTAACTACACAGAGCCATTCCACAGCCAGCATCTGGTGCCAACCATTTCTGTCTCTACCATTATCATATTATTTTTTTGCCATTACACTTTAACTATTTTTACATTATTTAGCACAAACCCCACTTAGGAAAAAAACAAAACAATATTTTAAATGTCTAATTATATGTGTGCAAGGTGTAGGATTACACCTTACAGTTACAGCCAATCAGAGGGCTGCCTTCCTACACGCTGTCCATCCGGCTGCCCATCTAGTTTACTATGATTCCTAGCAGTGAGGTCAGCCCTTGTGAGGTGAGCAGGTCCTGCCGGCCAGGAAAAGGACCAAAGGGGTGGCAGCCTGGAAGCAGAAGGCTGAACAATGATAGGCAAACTTGCATTTCAGTTTGCCAAGAAAACCTGTATTGCAAGAATAGCAGTAGGAGAACAGAGGCGCCAGCAGGATAAAAGCGGATAAAAACTTTAAAATTTGCTGGGAGAAAGTGGTGGACTTACCTCCATAAAGTAGCCACGAAAGACTGTCTGAATAGCAGCAATCACATTTATTAAATAGTCCCAAAAAAGTGCAACGCGTTTTGCAGGGCCAGCCCGCTTCATCAGGCAATAAACATGGGGACAAAACAGAATTTCAGTAATAGCAGGTGTAGCCTGAGGTGGAGGGGTGATCTACCCCCTTTCGCATCTACAGAGAGCGACTTCTTATCCCTGAGTGAGGACAGGTCTAATCTCCTCACCTGCCTATACAGTGGTTGCCTTTGTGGTAACCCATGTTTGTGAGTATAATTTTCTCATGATAACCTTTACTTTATTTATGCTTAACATACTACACTATATTGGGCTCTCGGTTTCTCTGCACTGTATTGCAAGAAGATAACCCATCATATTCCCCTGGCAAAATGCACAGCAAGAAGTTTGCCCATCACGACTCTTCAAAATAGAACCCCCCCAAAAAAAACCAAAACATATGTGAATCAGATGTTCTGACCTTCCAGATCTTTATACACATTCCAGGTGAGGGACTCCGGTAGCAAGAAAAGCAGGTTGCCATGGCTACAACAAGACAAGCAATGCGTTTCAGGAGGAATTCAGTTATGTCACCCTCCACGGTTCTCTCATGTCAACTTTACTTTAAGAAAACTACTTTTCAGAAGTTTAAACTCAGACCGAAGTTTTTAGCTCGTGTTTATTGAGAAATTGTGTGTTTCATTTATCTTAATCTGCCAGCATTATTTATATTACTTTTTATGGAGAACAGAGAAAAAAAAATATTTCCAAAAATTAATTGCATATTTTACAAACACGATACGAGAAAGAGTTTATGATAAGCATCAGTGTAATGGAGTTTTAGGTAGGCCATTTGTGAAACGTACTTTGATTCCGGCATAAATCATCTCACGGTGAAAATAAATCAAACCGTGGTCTCTAATTATACCTCATGAATATATTTGCTCTGGGTTTGAATATATAACAAGTGATTAACATGGAAAATCTTGCTCACACTGTAGGTGAGAGAAGCGATACTCAGCTTCTGCTGAGAGGGAAGGTGGATTTGACATGGACAGGCAGGAAGTCTGTCTGTAGTAGGCTTCCTCCTGAGGGTAGAACGGCAGGGAGCGACAAGGACCATGGTGTCATGCAGTTCAAACATGAGGCCCTTGTCTTTGTTAAAGGGGAAACCGTTTTGTATTAAGTGGAAAAAGACAAATTCTACAGATAATTTTGGAGAGTGTTTGAGCTTCTTTTAAGCTCTAGCTTGGTGTTCCCAGCATTTTTGTTCATATGGATGATACAGCCAATCATTGCAATGTCTAGGCCCAAGGTAGGTAGGAAGACACAGAAGATGTTCATGTACATAAGTGGAGGTGTGGAAAAAGTTGATAACTGATAAAGATGCTTTGCGGATAGTGTAAGTTGGTGGTAACCTTTGGGGCAAAGCAGGAGAAATAAAACCTTCCCAAACCCGTAAAAAGACTTAGGCTCCCTCTCTGCTGTGAAGTCCCCAACTCCCTTATGCAGCACCCTCCTCCCCAGTGCAGGCTCCTCCTATGTATAATATGCTTCTCCAATCTGTATTTCTCTTCTTCCCTCTTGTGCAGTTCCCTTCTTCCGTGTGCAGTGCTCTTTTCCACTGCGGGTGTCCTTCTACTGCATGCAGCCCCATGCACAAATGGTATAACTATTATAACTAGGACAAGGCCTATGTATCCTTTATGGAAAACTGGCCCACTCCTGATCACATGCAAGGAAAAGCCAATCTCAATGGGAAAACGAGCCCTAAAATAGGAATTAACAAAAGGCAGACCAGCAGAAGCTCATTTAAGAGATTTAATCACTTGAAAGTAAGTGATTGGCAATTTAAAACCCAGATCCTTAAACCAGCAGGGACAGCCATATTAATACAGAAAAAAAAAACAACACACATATATAAGTAGATAACTAGTTGTTCTACTTACATAAAATATGTATTGTACTGTCCACATTTTGATTTCAGTGAAGTATATAGTAAATTAAGAGAATTCTGTTTCTGGCATTTGCAATCTTGATTCCCTCTGACTGAAGTGAATCCTGATGTTATTTCCTTCCCTTACTTTTTTCCTCCTAGAAACAGCACTGTCAAAGCTAACTTGCTTTGTAAACACATGCGAGCACAGCATAGAACAGATTTCAGCAGCTCATTGAACTGCCCTCAGCCAATCAGTGAGGAGTAGGAATGTGGGAGTGGTGATGACAAGCTTTCTTCACGTTGGCAATGGCAAAATGAGCCATGATGACTGAGATAAGGATTATGACAGCAGAAACATTTTTGAATAGATTGGAGTGCTTTCAATGCAGGGTAAGGTTGCAGGCTGCATATTAAACACAGCAGTGGGTAAATGGAATTTTATTTTCTGGTTGACAATTCCTCTTTAAAACTACAGGTGGCAAGAGGGGACTGAAAGGGACAAGAACAGCAATAAACCCTCCAAAAAGGTTCAAACTCATAGGGCTTGATTTACTAACCGGTGCTAAGCCGGTTAGTGAGCCCAAACACGTTGTGGGCACAAACCAGGGCGCTAGGGGCTTGATTTACTAAGACAAATTCACTTATACAAATAGCGTGCCTTATCCGAGATAAGGGGCCTCATCGGTGCCTTATCAGAGTTAAGGGGCCTTATCAGAGTTAGCGTGCCTTATCAGAATAGCATAGCAAGCGCTACAAACTCATGCCTGATAATTGATGATGAGTAGAGCTCTCGTCATTGTCAATTATCAGGCATAAATTTGTAGGGCTCACTATGCTATTCTGATAAGGCACGCTAACTCTGATAAGGCCCCTTAATTCTGATAAGGCACGCTTACTCTAATAAGGCCCCTTAACTCTGATAAGGCTCCTTAATTCTGATAAGGCACGCTAACTCTAATAAGGCCCCTTAACTCTGATAAGATCCCTTAACTCTGATAAAGTACACTATTTGTCTTAGTGAATCAAGCCCAGAGTGTTAAGGCTCACTATTTATTTATTTATTTATTGTATTTATAAAGCGCCAACATATTACGCAGCGCAGCTTAGCGCCGGTTAGTGAATCAAGACCATATTGTACTACACAGAAGTTGTAGAAGTCAATAGTATTTTGCTGTAGTTGCGGTATCATTTTTATTTCATTCATTTTTATTTTATCTTAAATAAGTACATTAAACATCACTACCACAGCCCTGTGCCCTGTTTTATATACAGTGGCTTGCAAAAGTATTTGGCCCCCTTGAAGTTTTCCACATTTTGTCACATTACTGCCACAAACATGAATCAATTTTATTGGAATTTCACATGAAAGACCAATACAAAGTAGTGTACATGTGAGAAGTGGAATGAAAATCATATATTATTCCAAACATTTTTTACAAATAAATAACTGCAAAGTGGGGTGTGCGTAATTATTCAGCCCCTTTTGGTCTGAGTGCAGTCAGTTGCCCATAGACATTGCCTGATGAGTGCTAATGACTAATCTAATGTCAGTACAAATACAGCTGCTCTGTGACGGCCTCAGAGGTTGTCTAAGAGAATATTGGGAGCAAAAACACCATGACGTCCAAAGAACACACCAGACAGGTCAGGGATAAAGTTATTGAGAAATTTAAAGCAGGCTTAGGCTACAAAAAGATTTCCAAAGCCTTGTACATCCCACGGAGCACTGTTCAAGCGATCATTCTGAAATGGAAGGAGTATGGCACAACTGTAAACCTACCAAGACAAGGCTGTCCACTTAAACTCACAGGCCAAACAAGGAGAGCGCTGATCAGAAATGCAATCAAGAGGCCCATAGTGACTCTGGATGAGCTGCAGAGATCTACAGCTCAGGTGGGCGAATCTGTCCATAGGACAACTGTTAGTCGTGCACTGCACAAAGTTGGCCTTTATGGAAGAGTGGCAAGAAGAAAGCCATTGTTAACAGAAAAGCATAAGAAGTCCCGTTTGCAGTTTGCCACAAGCCATGTGGGGGACACAACAAACATGTGGAAGAAGGTGCTCTGGTCAGATGAGACCAAAATGGAACTTTTTGGCCAAAATGCAAAACGCTATTTGTGGTGGAAAACTAACACTGCACATCACTCTGAACACCCCATCCCCACTGTCAAATATGGTGGTGGCAGCATCATGCTCTGGGGGTGCTTCTCTTCAGCAGGGACAGGGAAGCTGGTCAGAGTTGATGGAAAGATGGATGGAGCCAAATACAGGGCAATCTTGGAAGAAAACCTCTTGGAGTCTGCAAAAGACCTGAGACTGGGGTGGAGGTTCACCTTCCAGCAGGACAACGGCCCTAAACATAAAGCCAGGGCAACAATGGAATGGTTTAAAACAAAACATATCCATGTGTTAGAATGGCCCAGCCAAAGTCCAGATATAAATCCAATTGAGAATCTGTGGCAAGATCTGACAACTGCTGTTCACAAATCTGACTGCTGTCCATCTAATCTGACGGAGCTGGAACTGTTTTGCAAAGAAGAATGGGCAAGGATTTCAGTCTCTAGATGTGCAAAGCTGGTAGAGACATACCCTAAAAGACTGGCAGCTGTAATTGCAGCAAAAGGTGATTCTACAAAGTATCGACTCAGGGGGGGCTGAATAATTACTCACACCCCACTTTGCAGTTATTTATTTGTAAAAAATGTTTGGAATGATGTATGATTTCCGTTCCACTTCTCACGTGTACACCACTTTGTATTGGTCTTTCACGTGGAATTCCAATAAAATTGATGCGTGTTTGTGGCAGTAATGTATACACACAGTATCTATATTTATTTATGTATTTATTTTGCAAGGAATTGCCTAAGAGACATAGTTAATAAAAAAAGCAAAAACTACCAGCTCATTAAAATGTTTTAAATTAACATAAACGCTTAGAAATGGAGGCACAGAACAAACAAAGTACAAGGATTTATATACCGGAGCTTGCTGTGCCATAATTATATGATTTGCAACATACATAATAGCTACAATCTCACACCTGTTTAACAGTTGACAGCATTTCACAAAATGATAGAGTTACCAAGACTACATCTGCTCAGCGATCTTCTTCTCTTTTTTTTTTCTTTTTCTTTTTTTTTTCTTTTTCTTTTTTTTATGGAATTTTTGAATTCACATCACAGACGTGAAAAACATCCTGTTAGGATTTACGTGAGGTTGGCACAGAGTACATTTGATAGTTCTTTCTATTTTTTATTTTTTTTTTAATTGGAATGGAAAGAAAGCCAACAAGCTGTCAAAGTCAAAAATATTAGCATAATTGATAGGAACCGGAGGGAATATATTGGCCAGCTTCAAACATCCCAGCCTTAAAGTGTAGGTGAGCTTCTGAGATAAAAAGAAAGTCCTTTACAGGTGTACACTATAAACTACAAAGGATTTAAGGTGCCCATACATCAGGTGATGCATGGGTAGATCCAGCTTGAGACAGAGCTCTCAATGATCTAATCTGTTGCCTACCGGTAACTGCAGTCCTATTTCAGATAGATTTCAGCATGAAATCTACCAGAAATTGTCCGAGGGCTACTGCCTCTGCCACCCACCGGATTGCCCCAACCAAGTTTAAAAATCTCCCATCAGTGTCCAAAATCGTAATTGTACACCAGCACGAATCCTGGACATCACCACGTGCCTGCTGCCACAGTGATAGCCTGTACCATGTGGCCTGTACCACCTGGCACCAGGCACGCACACACACCTGGTGCCAAGTAGTAGAGGCTAGCATGGTGACGGGGGACATTGGTGGTGGTGGTGGTGGTGGAGGAGGCCAGGAGTAGCAGAAGCAGGCAGGTGATATTTTAAAACACTGCATATGGGCATGGGGGGACATTTTACTCTCCAGGGTTCACAGGGTGGTGGTCCATCAGGTATATCAGTCAGCGCAATATTGAATGCCGTTACCACCGTGCACCCAATCGAGCACTTGCAACTGAGATTTTCCAGCAGTATCTGATTGATCTGTTCAACTGAATTTTGACCAAAATCAATTGAAACACTGATCAGGTGGACATGTAGTGGCACTAATTTTTTCCAATTAGATAACATTATCAAATTCGGAAAGGAAATGTGCCCACAAAATTGGCTAATGTACGGCCACCTTTTGACAATAGTATTCTAGGTCATTACCTGGTTCCTCTCAATATTTGTTAGGGGAGACGTCTGCAGTGTCTTAGAAATAGGAAATGCTACATCCGGTCTTCAGTCTGTTGTGATAACTGGAGCAGTCCAAGGTGCAAAAATAGATGGGTGTGCAGTTAAAACAAGATCAGTTGGGTACTAGCTGAGGCAAATAATAAGAATATTGGTAAGGTATGGTCATCGATATTCTACAACTGGGTTCATGATTGAACTTTGAAAAAGGGTTTTCAACACTCTGATCCTTCTTGTTGCCGAACGTTAACCTTTTTTACTGTAACGCTCTTACCAGCTAATGGTTCCAGCGAGGACTCAGGCAGCACTGGGCTGTTGCAGGAAGCTTCTTCTTCCGATTTCTGCAGCGGTATCCCCAGCACTCCAGCCTCCCCAGTGGGATGCACCCGTCCCAGAGCAGTTATTATAGGTTGAGGAGGCAGGTCTAGTGGGTGTCAGCTGACACACTGGTCATGGTCAGCTGACACTTTTCTTCTGGAACCTTTGCTGTTTGGCCAGTTCCTTTTCTGGGCTGGTCTGTGATCTTTCCCACCTGTATATAAGCTCTGTTCATTCAGTTGCTCACTTCCCGTGATAGCAATCAGTACGCTGGTTTTGCTGGTCACTTTATCACTCCGTGATAATCAATCATATTGTATTTCAATGCGACTTTCATTATTGTATTCCAATGTGACTGCAAGACTGACTTAGATACGACCTTAGCTTTACTGACCGCTCTCTCGCCTAGTCCTTTGTACTGCTGCCATCTGATCTATCGTGTATGACCCTAGCCTGTTACCAACTCCGATTCTGCCTAGCACTTAGCGTGATATCTACCAACTTAAAGTGCAACTAAACGCAAAACACAGAACTTCCGCTCTTCTGTACAAGATTAGCCACAGCATGATAACCTTTATTGGAAAAAAACATTACAACAATTTATGGAAATCCTACATTTTTTTTAGCTTGCATTCACTTTCCAGGGAGCACAGGAAGGGTTAAGCCACAGTGTTCCCATTACCAAGAGAATGCCACGACAGTCTGTTCACAGCTCCTGATTCTGTTCACAGCTACTGATAAAAACTAATTGGGCACTTTGATCTGGCTTAACAATCATGGAACACAAAGCAGGAAATGTTTTCAGCAACTATAGGGGAGCCTTATCCTGTACATAATGCAGAGCATAGCAGAGCATTATACATTACCCGTTTCTGGAGATAAGCCTTCTTCACTTCCTCCACAGTTTACCATGCAGCCAGCCAATCACCATGCGGCTTGTGTCTTATGTCATGTGATTGGCTGTCTGCATGCCTCTAGTAGCAGTCAATGTATAATGCTTCAATCTTCTAATTTTCCTGCCCTTCCCCCTCCACACATGATGGTGGGGTTCATGGGAACTATTTTATGGTTGCCACATCTAACTTTGCACTTGTACAATGAAACTAGATTCAGCCTATAGAAGCGTTACTCTTGAGAATATAAGTGTAATGATCCGCTCAGCTGTCTGCACAGACAGACAGCTGTTTGGCCATTCCTTAAGTCTGAGGGCTGCAGGTCTCTGGAAAAGAGACCTGTCTTTGCTTTGCAGGTTTCAGACCTGTTCTGCTGCTAAAGAATTTGCGTACATTCGTTATGCAAATCGCCTGCCTGCCTCCTTTGAAGTTCTCCCAGAATCCTTTGCTGGTCATCTTCATGGTTTGTTACTGATGAACTCTCCTAGAGTATCAGTCCTGTTTCTTTGATAAAGTTTACCTTAGAGTAATTCCTGGGGATTGCACTAGGCATTCTCACTAGTGCAGTCAGGTTTTGTGTTTATCTGTATTGCCTAGTCCTGTCTTGTTTTTCTGTTGCGATTGCGCTATCCCCAGTGGCGGTTGATAGGGAATCGCTCTGTCTTGTTTGGATCGCACTAGCCTCTAGCTGTAGCGGCTGTGGATCCTTCTGATCTGTATTATTGGAGTGTAAGCTAGAGCAGCGGTTGCTACTGGCTACCTCATCTGTCTGTCTTGTTTGGATCGCACTAGCCTCTAGTGGTAGTGGCTGTGGATCCTTCTGATCTGTGTTCCTGCTTGTACTCAGATCACACTTGCTCTGATGGAAAAGAGCAGTGGATCCTGCTAGCTCTGTTTCTACACTTGGATCACACTTGCTCTGGTGGAAAAGAGCAGTGGACCCTGCTAGTTCTGTTTATGTACTTGGATCACACTTGCTCTGGTGGAAAAGAGCAGTGGATCCTGCTAGCTCTGTTTCGGTACTAGGTTCACACTCACTCTGGCGGAAGAGCGGTGGGTCCTATCTACCCTATTCCTGTTTTCTGTTCATCTGTCTGTCTTGTACGAACGCTTGCTGTAGGCTCGGTGAGGTAACCGTTAAGCAAGCGTTCGCGTTCTCTATTTCGTGTTTGTGTGTCGTTGGTTAGTTAGGGTGGTGTGCTTGTCTCTGTTGCGCTTATCATGCAGAGACCGCGCCTTAAACACGTTCGCTTTGTTATTTTCCTTGATGTTCTGATCATTGTTGTTTGCTGTGCCTTTGCTACTCTCGTGTTTTGTCCTGCTCGGCCTTGTGTCACTATTTGCCATTCTTGCGATTGCATTCTCGCTTTGTTTCTGAGGATGTGTGTTCACTGTTGCTGGGTGGCGGCTAGATTGGGGAACACACATTTAGTCTGTCTCTGTGCTCTCTCTCTCTTAGATGGCTATCGTGCCCTACTTTGCCTTATCTGTACAATTCCCATTGGCATCTGTGGCCATGCAGAGGCTGTGCTCGTCTGCACTCCACAGCTCCATCTGCTGGTGGGAATTGCCCTCTACTGGTGCATTGCACCTAACCTGGGTTCTCCAAATTACACGTCTGTGGAGGATTTCCGCTGTGTCAGCGCGCATCTTGTGCGCTGACCACGGAAACTATTCCGCAAAAGTTACAATAAGGTAGAGATCAATTTGTTTTCAGATAATTCTTTTTGTTACAGATTTCTGTGATCTTTGAACCCAAAACTTGTAATTCTGGGTTATGTAGCATTCAGCTTTCTCTGTTGTGCTACTGAGTAGAGAGAGGCAAGGTTTGTAGTTGAACTATAGACAAATCTCCCATCTGCTCCAATAGGTAGCTGATGCCATACTATTAGATCTATAAGCAAACAATTATTTGGTAGAGAGTTACTGTTGCCACAGCGCCTGCCTTCCAGCGTGTAGCCCCACCCTCTTGCAGAAAAAATATCATGGCTGTTTTTTGCAAAGTGTGGAGGCTAGCCTATGCAACAGAAGACAGTGAATACTAGGCTAAGGTAGAGAATTAGAAGGAAAAAAACTGGCAATGTTTGGTACAACTTTATAGAAGAAGACTAACAATTAAATGTGCAATCTAGGCTCAGTTTGCCCTTTAAAGAGAAACCGTAACCAAGAATTGAACTTCATCCAAATCAGTTGCTGATACCCCCTTTCCCATGAGAAATCTATTCCTTTTCTGATCTGAATGGATCATCAGGGAGCTCTGTAAGGCCGATATTTTGGTGAAAACCCTGCCACAGTGTGATATCAGGACCAGGGTATGGACAGTTTCCTGTTTGTGAACCTCAATGCATTGTGGGAAATAGCTGTTTACAGCTGTTTCCAACTGCAAAAAAAAGCAAGCAGCATCTCCTTCCACTGACATCACCTTCCAGCAGTAAAAATGTCACCATGTGATGAAAGGAGAGCAAAGCTTTTAAAATGGACAAACACTGACTAAATCATTTATACATAATTATTGTAAAAATTAAGCAATTTTTTTATTACATTGTTTTCATTGGCGTTCCTCTTTAAGAGATCTATAAACTGCCGGACATTACTTGACAGTCATTTACGATTAGGTTTAACAAAAATAAATTTAAGGAGATTTTTGTTCAACAAAATTGTGAGCATGAAATGGACTCCGAGCAGTGCAGAAACTATGGAAAGATGCATATCATTCTAAAGCTCTCTTTTTCTCTTTCCAATGATATATAAACCGCCACCGTACTCCTTTTAGTTTTCGCTATTTTCGCAATTGAAATTGCCGCGGCCGCGATTTCAATCGCGAAAATAGAGAAAACTAAAAGGCGTAGGGCAACGATTTAGGTGTTGTCAGAAAGAGGAGAAAGAGCGCTTTAAAATGATATCCATCTTTCCATAGTTACATTGTATTACACAGGGCGACTTTTTCTGCTGAATGGAGCTGCTAACAATGGGGAAAGTGTCGTCCTGTGTAATACAAGTAACTATGGAAAGATGGATATCATTTTAAAGCTCTCTTTTTATCCTCTTTCTGGCGACACCTAAATCGTCGCCCTACGCCTTTTAGTTTTCCCTATTTTCACGATTGAAATCGCGGCCGCTGCCATTTCAATCGCGAAAATAGCGAAAACTAAAATGCGTAGGGCGGCTGTTTATATATCATTGGAAAGAGGAGAAAGAGAGCTTTAAAATGATATGCATCTTTCCATAGTTTCTGCACTGCTCGGAGTCCCTTGAAGCATGGGTGGGGCGGAACCTGGGAATCAGAAAATTTGGGCACCTGGGGCTAATGGACCATTTGGGCGATCCATAGGCGCAAATGCAAAATTGGTAATGGTTACCAATGTTTTACTATGCTTATTACAATTTTAGATATATTTTCATTTTTATTGTTATAGACGATATTTTGGATGGTTTATGATTTTTTTTTTTAAATGCGAAATGATAAAAATATTGTTATAGACAAGATCATAAAATTTCGGCTATACTCCGCACCCTTTTTTCCTGGCAACCTTATTTGATGTATGCCAGAACCTGGGCAAGGATAAAACATTTTGCCCATTGCTCTGCTTTAAAAGTACAAAGGAAATCTGACAAAAAACATAAACTGATCGAGATTTTATAAGCAGGCCCTTGACTCTGCCTTGACTTGACAGCCTTGACGTGGTTTCCACAATTGGACGGTTTTAGTGGCAGCATATATATGAAGGATGCATTTAATCTTCTGTAATTGCACAAGAGGGAATACCCAAAGAAAAGTAATGCCATCAGCAGATAATACAGACTTGGAAATCCCTTTTGTTTTCAAGAACCATTAAATGTTTGATGCAAGCTGTTCTATAGGAAAGTAATTAGTAACCTTCAACAAAACCAGTAAATATTTTAGAAGCTCATCCGGACAGAGGTTATTCGAGGCAACGCTGTGCTTCTTAAAGCCACACGTGACGGAAATTTCTCACAAGACTAAATATAGAGCGCCTACCTGACCGTGGCTTTACTGGACCTGAACACTCCAGTCACTTGTAGCTTGGTCTTCTTGGAACAGCGGTGATGACTGTCCAGCAATCCATGGACAGTCCATAAAAGTGGCGGGTAATTAAGCTTCTCTGCAAAGTCCACTAGGAAGTATTAATGTCCTTAAAAAGTATTGATTTTTTGGACTTGCATTTTAGATTAAAGGGAAAACGTCAGTGTAGAATTATGGGAGCTGCTACTGGTAACGTTTTAAAGGCTTGGTTTAAGTTTAGTATTTTTACTGGAAACAGATCGCTTCGTGCTTCCTCTTTCTTACCTTGCTCTTCCTGGTTCTCCAGCCCTTGTTTCAGAGGAGAAAAAAACGTTGCTACTGAGCCATCAGTTTTAATTATGTTACATTTATATAGCAATGTCATCTTCTGGAATGATTTTTTTTTTTTTTTAGTCTCATCACTAACTGTCTCTCGAGGAGGCTCATAGTCTAATCTCCACCATAGGCATATTGTCATCATTAGTAATCAGCGAATTATGTTTACGTGAAATTTTGCATACATTCTAACAGTTACCTCTATACAAATTACAAATTGTTAATTCAATTGATTTTCTATAATCATTCATAATTTTGAGTTATTTTTGCGTAATTTCATGCAGACTTTGGCGCTGAATAGCAAAGACCCCATACATTCTATTGTCACCACAATTGCTACATATGTTAAGAAGAATAGTGGGTACCAGTGAAAAAATAATTTTTCAAAAAGACCTTGTAGTTTTTGAGAAAAGCAATTGTAAAAATGCAAAAAAAAATGTTGTTTACAATCAGAAAAAATATAGCTTAAAAAGCATTTTTCTTGTTTTCGTATGTTTTTTTTATTTTTATTTTTTATATCCTCGAAAACTACAAGTTCTTTTTGAAAAATTATTTTCTTGACTTGCACCCACAATTCTCCTTAACCTCTTGATGACCAGCTAACGCCGATTGGCATAAACTGGTCGTCTGCGGGTCACCATGGAAACGGAGGGTGTCTCCGTGAACAGCCGGAGAGCCGCCGATCGCGGCTCGCCGGCAAAATGTAAACAGGCGGGGAAGAAATCCCCGCTGTTTACATCATACAGCGCTGCTGCGCAGCAGCGCCGTAAGGCAGATCGGCGATCCCCGGCCTCTGATTGACCGGGGATCGCCGGCATATGATAGGCTGAAGCCTATCCTTCAATGCGCAGGACGGAAATCCGTCCTGTGCAGCTCACAGGGGGAGGGAGAGGGAGGGAGCGGGAGAGACGGCGGAGAACGCTGCGGAGGGGGGATTTGAAGAGCCCCCCCCCGCTAAGCAACTGCAGCCAGCGGCGATCAGACCCCTCCAGCAGGACATCCCCCTAGTGGGGAAAAAAGGGGGGTAGTCTGATCGCCCTGCTGCACTCCTGATCGGTGCTGCGGGCTGTAGAGCCCACGCAGCACCGATCAGTGAAAAATCCCTTGGTCAGCAAGTGGTTAATATATGTAGCAATAGCATGGTGGCAATAGCATGTATGGGGGTTTTGCTAATAACCTCTGAAGTTGGCACACATTTACGCGAAAAATCATGCAAAATTACAAATCATTACAATAACACAAAATTAAGATTTCCCCCGAAATGTTTAATTATAATCACGATACGTAATTACACATAGGCGTAATGTTTGCTCATCACTAGTCATCATAGTCTAAGGCCAACTTTAAGAGACACTGTAGTGAGAGAGTTGTGAAGGTTGCCTTTTCCTCCCCTTTTAAGCTATGCCAGTTTCCTGGATTGTACTAACTGAGTCAAATGTCCTATTCTAAAAGGAGAACAGGAAAACTATCAGTCATTTTCAGTGAACACCATTGTGTTCTTAAAAATGTACATCTTATTACGGTTATCTTTTTCGGGATTAAAACCCGACTCTGCTTCAACTCCGTAATTTTTGGTGGGACTTTTGGCATCAATCCCCCTCTGGTATGCCACGGTCCAGGTGTTAGACCCCTTGAAAAAACTTTTCCATCACTTTTGTGGCCAGAAACAGTCCCTGTAGGTTTTAAAATTTGACTGCCCATTGAAGTCTATGGTGGTTTGCCAGATTTGCATGTTCACGAACATTTGCAAATGTAATGTTCACGACATCTCTTCACCTAATCTAAAAAAGGTAACTATTGGGATCTTATTGTTCATTGTAATGGCTTCACAGCATCTTAGGAGATAATGCTTTGCTTACATCAAGCACAATAAAAAAAAATACAAAGGAGAGCTGAGCAATATATGTATCTATCAGGGCCGTTTCATGCCCTTTTGGTGCCCCAGGCAAGGCATTTTTTCACCCCTTCCCCATAGACTTGTGAATAGGAAGATTGTAGCCGACATTAATGAGTTATGAAGAGTGTATAGCCACTCTATGGAGACATTATACTGTTTACGTACAGCCTGGGTCTTTACAGGAATGGTGTCCTGGAAATCCATAAGACTTGCAGCACGCAATCCAAAACAAATCTAAAACAATTAAAGCATAATTAGCCAGGAGTCTATTTCATTGGCTCTGTTGTCATAGCGATGGCAGGGTAAGTGGGCTTCAGTGATGGGAGAGCGGCGCAAATGGCGAGAGTGACAGGTCCGCGCGACGTGACGTCAGTGAGCCCCTTATTTTGTACCAGTAGTCTACGGTCCTTAAGTGGCCAGAGGCTGCTGGTACTTAAAGTGGTCTGAAACTCCAACATAAAATTCAATAAAAAATGTGTTTTCTACTTTTTATTACTCATACAGTTATCATATTTGCTTTTGTGCACAAGTAATATTGTCTGTTTACAAATTACAAGTTTCCAAAGTGCAGTTTATATTGCCCTAAAAGCTGTCATTGCATTTTATTCCAACTGCTTTTTATTATATATTAACATCTTCTAATGAGCTATTCTGAACTGTGTGTGTGCCTGAAGCACAGAGAGATTTACAGAGAGCTCCTTTTCACTTGCTACACTGTGTTTACACACATTGTAACAACATTGGAATGTAAACAAATATACTGTTATCTACAGTTTGGATGCGGATTTGAAGCCGAATAGCAGGACAAAGTGCTTTGTTTAACCATTTCTGTGATGCTCTGTTAGAAAAAAATTATGGGATAGTAGCTTTCAAGCTGTGAGGAAGCTTTTAGAGCAAAGTAGAAATGCTGGCTTTCAGACCACTTAAAGTGGTTAAACATGGTTCTTCCCAGCGTACAAGCAATGTCCAGTGATCGGTCACAGGGCTCCACAGTGCTGTTCAGTTCCCCCCACATCGTGGCAAGCCGTGACCTTAATCTGCCATCCTCAGGATGTCGTGATTGTGTTTGCGCACTGCTAGGCGCTCTCTTGACGTGCTGTTTGATGGATGCAGCTGATCATAACAAAGCATACACTTCTGAAAGATAATGAGCTCAGGTTAAAATAACAATTAAGTCATTAACAGCCGCAACATCTGCACGCAGCAACTTAGGTGTATGTGCTAATGATCTATAGGAAGTGCTGTTCCCATAGTCGGCTCACCTTCCATATGGAAAATGACGGTATTCGGCGCGATCTTCTCTTTTCATAACTGCCATTTAAATTAAATCAAATTCTTTATGAAGGTGAAAATAAAGCCCGGAGCCTTGTGTTCATCAGCTAGCTAAATTACAATGCATAAAGGAAGGCAGAGGTGCGAACATTCCCAAATAACACATATGAGAGTTACTGCTGCTCAGCTGACAGCCCGGGGACACAAAGCATCCTTCCACTGTGACTTCAGTGGCCGTAGGTAACCTTGGTAGCTATAAAGAAATAATTTTGTTTCAGTGCAATAAGTTATATTCCCCTGTAGAGGGACTCAGAGGTGGTTAATTAGCACAGCTTCTGCTCCCAGCATTTGTACCTGGCGCAGGTGCGCGTGATTGCTCAGCAATGAAAAGTGGTGACCCTGTTTTGCCTTTGTAGCTGGGTGGGGGTACGTTGGCAGGAGCGGGTCGCTGGGATTTCTTGAAGATGGAGTACGGCAAACAAAAGGCATTGTTTTGCGAAAAGGGTACCTGTCTAAATAGAATCAAACCAATACACAGAGGATGATTAGACGAAAGCTATATCAATAGGATCTGACACTCTTGGGGGCCTTTTCCACATTTTGCATGCTACATATTGCAATCCAACCCTGATTGCTATCGAATCATAAAAAGCAGGGTACGGTGAAACTAATGGAAACTCTGGTGCACTACTATTGCCAGGATGACCCCTGTCTTTCCTTCAAAGTTCTGCCACACTGTAGCAGACTTCTGTTGCCTTTATAATTTTTTTTCTTTCTTTTGCTTCGACACATCCAAATTTCAAATTTCCGGATTTATCATAAGGCACTGTAGGCAAGTGCCTACAGGCGCCTGATGATGGAAAGGCGTCTCACTCTCCTCCTTGAGCGCCTCCCTCCCTACTTCTCTATGCAGAGTACTTTTCCGAATTTTACTGAAGAGGTCTCCCTTCAGTTAAGGGCACCTCTAACTACTTAATACTGAGGTTCCTCTAGCTACCTAATATTTTGGGGCATTGCTAGCTACTTCATATTGAGGATTTTTCTGGCTACCTAATACTAAGGGGCACCTGTAGCTACCTATGCTGGGCAAGGTAAGTAAGGGATAAGCGACAGCTGCGACAGCCAGCACACTTGCAGTGCAGTTCGGCTGGAGTTCATAGGTTCATGGATGGTGAAGTCTAGGGTGCCAGGACATCTGTGCCTATAGGCTCCTGTGAGGTAAATCTGGGCATGGTAGCTGGTATCTTTATAATTACCTACAGCATGCCCAAATTCCCCCTGGGCCGCTTGCTCCTAAATTGTCCATTTCGCTCCCATCTGTTGAGCAGAAAAATCAGTTGATCTCCTGGGGTGTTCTGGGAAGAAGGGGAAATTACATCACTACCATGGCAAAACATCACTGAGGGCTACATACTAATATCCCGCTATACATAAATATGAGAAGAAGCATTTTTTTCAGTTGCGACCAGGATAACTAAGGTAAAAGTGGCGATCCTGAATAATAGTACGATCTGCTATGTGTCATCAAAGTGTTCCTTTAAGGAGGACTAGATCACTAACATCTCCTTCTTTTCTTTGATTCCACCAGCAAATCCATAGTTATTCTGCTAGCCTGCTATCTGTACTGTCTCTGTAGGTCTGAGTCACACACGTATTAGTCACAGCCCAGGTTGTCTTCTGATGTCCCCAGGAGTCATACAGCAGATGGGTGATGATACACCCTCGATATACTTTGACAATGTGAAAGAAATCCCGCTGAACCCTTTCAGTGTTGTGGCTCACTAATTGGTTAAATTGCTGGCAGAAACCGGTAGGTCCAGTCGCATAGCAGCTGCTTTTCCTTGTGTCTCTTCCCTGTAATTAGTAAGCAGTGAGTCATATGTTTACAGGACATATATAAAGCCTAACCTGGTGTGATTGCACTGCTATTAATCTGTGGCTTTGTAAGTTAACATGATTTAATAAAATAGGAAAATAATGGCCTTGTTTGCAGTAGTGTTGCTGTTCATGTTTGGTCAATATTACGTATTTAAAGGACACCTAAAGTGAGAGGGATATGGAGGCTGCCATTTATATTTCCTTTTAGTGTAAAAAGTAGTGAGAAAATAAAGGTCAGATACTTACTTATGGAGAGGAAAGGCTCTGGATCCCATTCAGTGGCGTACCTAGGGCATTTAACACCCGGTGCTGGGTATTATAAGACGACCCATCCCCAAAAAAGGAAAGGAGCGAGTACAGTATACTAAGCACGCCACATCAGGAAATGCAAGATATAGGTGCCACCTGTAGAGGTAATATAGTTGCCCTAGTAAAGGTAGCATAGTTGCCCCAGTATATGTAATACAGTTGTACCCAGTATAGGTAACTAGTATAATTGCCCCTAGTATAGTTGCCCCAGTGTAGATAGTATAGTTGCCCCCAGTATAGGTAGTATAGTTGCCTGTAGTATAGTTGCCCCTACTGTAGTGTTGCTAGTATAGTTGCCCCCAGTGTAGGTAGTATAGTTGCCCCCAGTGTAGGTAGTATAGTTGCCCCCAGTGTAGGTAGTATAGGTGCACCCAGTATAGGTAGTATAGGTGCCCCCAGTATAGGTAGTGTAGTTGCCCCCAGTGTAATTAGTATAGTTGCCACAGTATACATAGTATAGTTGCCCCCAGTATAGATAGTATAGTTGCCCCAAGTGTAGCTAGTATAGCTTCTCCCACTGTAGGTAGTTTAGTTGCCCCCATTGTACGTAGTCTAGTTGCCCCAGTATAGCTAGTATAGTTGTTCCCAGTATAAGTAGTATAGTTGCCCCCAGTGTAGCTAGTATAGTTGCACCCAGTGTAGCTAGTATAGTTGCACCCAGTATAGGTAGTATAGTTGCCTCCAGTATAGGTAGTATAGTTGCCCCCAGTATAGGTAGTGTAGTTGCCCCCAGTGTAATTAGTATAGTTTCCCCAGTATACATAGTATAGTTGCCCCCAGTATAGCTAGTATCCCCCACTGTAGGTAGTATAGTTGCCCCAGTATAGCTAGTATAGTTGCCCCCAGTGTAAGTAGTATAGTTGCCCCAGTATAGGTAGTATAGTTGCCCCCAGTATAGCTAGTATAGTTGCACCCAGTGTAGCTAGTATAGATGCCCCAGTGAAGGTAGTATAGTTGCCCCAAGAGGGGGAAGCAGCGCAAGAAGGAGGGGCAGCAACGGGGAGGGGGCCAGAACCCCCTGCCCTCCCTCACCTGGGTCCCCTCCTTCTGCTCTCTCCCACTCTACGCAGGCGACAAGTTCCAAATGCTGAAGCACAGTGTCACTATCGTCACAGGTCTCCCATTCAATGCCGCTCACTGTGCTTCTGCTAATCAGGAAGCACAGTGGGCGGCATTGAAGGTGGAGAGCTGTGGCGACGTTGACGCTACGCTGCGCTCCAACGCTTGGAACGCTGAAGTCAGTTGAATAATTCTCCACCCGCCGCGCCTGGCATCTGCCCCTGAGCAGTAGCACGGACTCAATCAGGCTCCACTATTTCGGCCAAAGCCCGAGCAAATCCGTGCTACTGTGCAGGTGCAGTGTGGCCGTGCTCCAGGGGTTTCTGTTCTCGAATGGACCGATGGGTGAAGTCTCTGGAGGATCTAGAAGCGTCCCCCTCCCGAGGGAAGTACTCTATATTCCGGCGTATAAGACGACCCCTCAATTCTTCCAATTAAAATATAGAGTTTGGGATATTCTTGCCGTATAAGACTACCCCTCTTCCAACTCGCATCAAATAAAAAATTTTAAAAATCATATACCGGTGCTATGTATAATGAACAGATACTGGTGCTGTACTGTATGTGGCACCCAGTATATAACAGTATATAGGAGAGTGACTGGTTAGATTGGTCAACTCTCTCTCTCCCTAAGCAGATTGGTCAGCTCTACCTGTCTCCCTGTTTATCAGAGCGGCATGGAAGAATAGGTTGCGCTGTGCCCATGAAACACGCCTCTTTCACCCATCTGGCCCACCCTTGTATCCTATTTACCTCCTTCTCTGCCTATCAGATCTCGCACATGTGCGCCTGCGCCAATTCACTACAGTCCTCAGCAGCGAGATCTGAGAGGCGGTAACAGGATAGTGCGTATCACCCGGCATCCTTGACACCCGCCGTATAAGACGACCCATGACTTTTCAGAAGATTTTCAAGGGTTAAAAAGTAGTCTTATACACCAGAATATACAGTATCTATTTTTTTCCACAAACATCCCAGGTTTGCTTTAAATATAAAGTATTTGACTGTTTAAAGTTAATGGTTGCAAACATCTTATTTCCTCAGACGCTCTTCACAGGCACATGTCTGACTCATGCTTTTTAAATGAAGTACAAAGAAAAACAGCTTAAAAATAATGCAGCTAGTTAAGAATAAGTACTTTTTATCTGGACAAAAATCAGTAATTCAATTGTGCTTAAATATAACTCTAATATCAGTGGAGTTGTTAACAAGCTGTTTATTTAGTCATCTTTATGACTAAATATGACACATTGAAAAACATGAGACATACAGTATCTAAGGAAAGAGAATCTGAGGCATATTCAACTTTTTATAATAATCACTTAAAGAGAATCTGTATTGTTAAAATCGCACAAAAGTAAACATACCAGTGCGTTAGGGGACATCTCCTATTACCCTCTGACACAATTTCGCCGCTCCTCGCCGCAATAAAAGTGGTTAAAAACAGTTTTAAAAAGTTTATTTATAAACAAACAAAATGGCCACCAAAACAGGAAGTAGGTTGATGTACAGCATGTCCACACATAGAAAATACACCCATACACAAGCAGGCTGTATACACCCTTCCTTTTGAATCTCAAGAGATCATTTGTGTGTTTCTTTCCCCCTGCAGCTATCTTCCACTGAAGTGTCAGGCTGTTTCTTCCTGCAGAGTGCAGACAGCTCTGCCTGTATGTAATTCATTAGTATGTGAAAGCCCAGCCAGCTCAGAGGAGGATTTATCCAGCTTGTAAAAGATAAGAGAGAAGAAGGAAGCTGCCCTAATCTAAATAATACACAGGCAGTGTGCAGAGAGGGTCCTGGAGAGGGGAGATGCATCACAGAACCACAACACTGAAGAACTTGGCAGCCTTCCAGACACAGGCTGACAAGTCTGACAAGAGAGAGATAAGTTGATTTATTACAGAGATGGTGATAGTAGAACGTGCTGCAGTAAGCCAGGACACATTAGAATAGCTTTTGGAACTTGTAGGATGATAAAAAACAGGATGCAATTTTTGTTACGGAGTCTCTTTAACGTTATCTCTGGGAACTTTAAAAAAAATATTTATATTTACCTCGATGATACAGTATATAAGCTCTTCAAACACCTACTTATTGTGCCAGCCTCCCCCCTCAGCTCTGGTAGCCTTTGTTTGGAACACCGTCCGGTGGTATCTTCAGGGCGCATGCACATGACATTACATATATGTGCTTTCTCTTTACGCGCTCCCGCACAACTGAGTGTAGCAGCTGGCAATGGAAGAGTCCTGGGCATACGCAGTTCCAATTAATTCCAAACTGCACATTCCCAGGAATCCAGGATGTTAACTATGGTTGCTGTGCACAGCCATGTGGGAATGTGATACACAAGGTTGCACAAAATGTACTGCAAAGGTGTAGCTAGAGGCTTCAGCTCCCGGGGACGAAGACAGTTGTCCCGGGACAAAGACAGGGAACTCTTGCATGTGCCACATCAATAATCGGGGCTGCAGTGATTAGAAGGAATTGCAATAGTGTGGTCTGATCCAGCATCCCTACCAGAAGCTGCACCTAGGGGCAGATGTCCCCCTTTGTCCCCCTTAGCTATACCTCTGTGCGCATACAAAGGGCTTTGACTGATCCTACTCTGAGCTATAAATGAAGGTTACGGCAGCAAGACACAGAGGAGGTCGAATGCAATAAGGAGCCTGGAGGTGTCTAAAGAGCTTATATATCATTAAAGGAACACTATCGATTAATATGTTTTTTGTTTGTTTTTTAACTTGGGATTGAGAGAGTTCCTGAAGTGCTGGTAAATAATGATGTATACCATTCATGTGCTTCTCTCTTTTGTTTACTGTATCAAATTCCTTTCACTCTTAACTGTGGGCAAGTCTGCTCAAATCTGACGGCAGAGTAACCCATGAGGGGAGGGGGAATTCCCTCACACTACATTTGTTAATGCTGTGTGTGAGAGGGAGCTCTGAGAAGCTGCATCTGCCTGTGTCCTGTGTCTCTGACTAGCATGTCTGAAGAGAGCAGAGGAAATGTAACTTGTTATAAACATTTGTAATTGTCTGTGCTACCACAGCTTTTCATACTTTTTTTTTTTTTCCTTTCAGAGAATAATAGTCTGTAGTCTGATATGCAAAGAAACCACACTGGCTGTGCATTAAAGCAAGAAACCCTTTTTGAGAATGATTTATTCCAGTAGAGCTAAATCCTACACTCAAATGAATTACACCTTTTGCCTCTGATATTTAACATGAAAAGTAGGAAAATGTTTACACAGCTACTTAGACATTATAAATACATTGTCGTTTTAGAGCACCTGGTTT